>NC_135369.1:188480737-189103996 GCF_049243985.1 Paroedura picta
GGGCGTTGTATTGGTTTTTCGGAAATGTTAGACCTGTAAGAGAAAAATTTAAATGGTTGGGAAAGGCCATTGGTTGTAGAAATATTTTTTTCACATTTTATTTCCTTGTAAAAACAGGTAAATCAATAGGGATTTTCGAACGGATAAGTACCCAGTGAACGGTTCGTTTAGCTTTATATTTTGTTCCGGGTGGGCGTTGTATTGGTTTTTCGGAAGTGTTAGACTTGTAAGAGAAAAATTTAAATGGTTGGGAAAGGCCATGGGATGTAGAAATATTTTTTTCACATTTTATTTCCTTGTAAAAACAGGTAAATCAATAGGGATTTTCGTACGTATAAGTACCCAGTGAACGGTTCGTTTAGCTTTATATATTGTTCCGGGTGGGCATTGTTTAGGTTTTTCGGAAGTGTTAGACCTGTAAGAGAAAAATTTAAATGGTTGGGAAAGGCCATGGGATGTAGAAATATTTTTTTCACATTTTATTTCCTTGTAAAAACAGGTAAATCAATAGGGTTTTTCGTACGGATAAGTGCCCAGTGAACGGTTCGTTTAGCTTCATATATTGTTCCGAGTGGGCGTTGTTTTGGTTTTTCGGAAGTGTTAGACCTGTAAGAGAAAAATTTAAATGGTTGGGAAAGGCCATGGGATGTAGAAATATTTTTTTCACATTTTATTTCCTTGTAAAAACAGGTAAATCAATAGGGATTTTCGTACGGATAAGTGCCCAGTGAACGGTTCGTTTAGCTTTATATATTGTTCCGGTGGGCGTTGTATTGGTTTTTCGGAAATGTTATACCTGTAAGAGAAAAATTTAAATGGTTGGGAAAAGCCATTGGTTGTAGAAATATTTTTTTCACATTTTATTTCCTTGTAAAAACAGGTAAATCAATAGGGATTTTCGAACGGATAAGTACCCAGTGAACGGTTCGTTTAGCTTTATATTTTGTTCCGGGTGGGCGTTGTATTGGTTTTTCGGAAGTGTTAGACGTGTAAGAGAAAAATTTAAATGGTTGGGAAAGGCCATGGGATGTAGAAATATTTTTTTCACATTTTATTTCCTTGTAAATACAGGTAAATCAATAGGGATTTTCGTACGTATAAGTACCCAGTGAACGGTTCGTTTAGCTTTATATATTGTTCCGGGTGGGCGTTGTATTGGTTTTTAGGAAGTGTTAGACATGTAAGAGAAAAATTTCTATGCTTGGGAAAGGCCATGGGATGTAGAAATATTTTTTTCACATTTTACTTCCTTGTAAAAACAGGTAAATCAATAGGGATTTTCGTACGGATAAGTACCCAGTGAACGGTACGTTTAGCTTTATATATTGTTACGGGTGGGTGTTGTATTGGTTTTTTGGAAGTGTTAGACCTGTAAGAGAAAAATTTAAATTGTTGGGATAGACCATGGGATGTAGAAATATTTTTATCAAATTTTATTTCCTTGTAAAAACAGGTAAATCAATAGGGATTTTCGTACGGATAAGTGCCCAGTGAACGGTTCGTTTAGCTTTATATATTGTTCCAGGTGGGCGTTGTATTGGTTTTTCAGAAGTGTTAGACCTGTAAGAGAAAAATTTAAATGGTTGGGAAAGGCCATGGGATGTAGAAATACTTTTTTCACATTTCATTTCCTTGTAAAAACTGGTAAATCAATAGGGATTTTCGTACGGATAAGTGCCCAGTGAACGGTTCGTTTAGCTTTATATATTGTTCTGGGTGGGCATTGTATTGGTTTTTCGGAAGTGTTAGACCTGTAAGAGAAAAATTTAAATGCTTGGGAAAGGCCATGGGATGTAGAAATATTTTTTTCACATTTTATTTCCTTGTAAAAACAGGTAAATCAATAGGGATTTTCGTACGTATAAGTACCCAGTGAACGGTTCGTTTCGCTTTATATATTGTTCCGGGTGGGCGTTGTGTTGGTTTTTAGGAAGTGTTAGACATGTAAGAGAAAAATTTAAATGCTTGGGAAAGGCCTTGGGATGTAGAAATATTTTTTTCACATTTTACTTCCTTGTAAACACAGGTAAATCAATAGGGATTTTCGTACGGATAAGTACCCAGTGAACGGTACGTTTAGCTTTATATATTGTTACGGGTGGGTGTTGTATTGGTTTTTTGGAAGTGTTAGACCTGTAAGAGAAAAATTTAAATGGTTGGGATAGACCATGGGATGTAGAAATACTTTTTTCACATTTTATTTCCTTGTAAAAACTGGTAAATCAATAGGGATTTTCGTACGGATAAGTGCCCAGTGAACGGTTCGTTTAGCTTTATATATTGTTCCGGGTGGGCGTTGTATTGGTTTTTCGGAAGTGTTAGACCTGTAAGAGAAAAATTTAAACGGTTGGGAAAGGCCATGGGATGTAGAAATATTTAATTCACATTTTATTTCCTTTTAAAATCAGGTAAATATATAGGGATTTTCGTACGGATAAGTGCCCAGTGAACGGTTCGTTTAGCTTTATATATTGTTCCGGGTGGGCGTTGTATTGGTTTTTAGGAAGTGTTAGACCTGTAAGAGAAAAATTTAAATGGTTGGGAAAGGCCATGGGATGTAGAAATATTATTTTCACATTTTATTTCCTTGTAAAAACAGGTAAATCAATAAGGATTTTCGTACGTATAAGTACCCAGTGAACGGTTCGTTTAGCTTTATATATTGTTCCGGGTGGGCGTTGTATTGGTTTTTCGGAAGTGTTAGACCTGTAAGAGAAAAATTTAAACGGTTGGGATAGGCCATGGGATGTAAAAATATTTTTTTCACATTTTATTTCCTTGTAAAAACAGGTAAATCAATAGCGATTTTCGTACGCATAAGTACCCAGTGAACGTTTCGTTTAGCTTTATATATTGTTCCGGGTGGGATTTGTATTGGTTTTTCCGAAGTGTTAGACCTGTAAGAGAAAAATTTAAATGGTTGGGAAAGGCCATGGGATGTAGAAATATTTTTTTCACATTTTATTTCCTTGTAAAAACAGGTAAATCAATAGGGATTTTCGTACGGATAAGTGCCCAGTGAACGGTTCGTTTAGCTTTATATATTGTTCCGGTGGGCGTTGTATTGGTTTTTCGGAAATGTTAGACCTGTAAGAGAAAAATTTAAATGGTTGGGAAAGGCCATTGGTTGTAGAAATATTTTTTTCACATTTTATTTCCTTGTAAAAACAGGTAAATCAATAGGGATTTTCGAACGGATAAGTACCCAGTGAACGGTTCGTTTAGCTTTATATTTTGTTCCGGGTGGGCGTTGTATTGGTTTTTCGGAAGTGTTAGACTTGTAAGAGAAAAATTTAAATGGTTGGGAAAGGCCATGGGATGTAGAAATATTTTTTTCACATTTTATTTCCTTGTAAAAACAGGTAAATCAATAGGGATTTTCGTACGTATAAGTACCCAGTGAACGGTTCGTTTAGCTTTATATATTGTTCCGGGTGGGCATTGTTTAGGTTTTTCGGAAGTGTTAGACCTGTAAGAGAAAAATTTAAATGGTTGGGAAAGGCCATGGGATGTAGAAATATTTTTTTCACATTTTATTTCCTTGTAAAAACAGGTAAATCAATAGGGTTTTTCGTACGGATAAGTGCCCAGTGAACGGTTCGTTTAGCTTCATATATTGTTCCGAGTGGGCGTTGTTTTGGTTTTTCGGAAGTGTTAGACCTGTAAGAGAAAAATTTAAATGGTTGGGAAAGGCCATGGGATGTAGAAATATTTTTTTCACATTTTATTTCCTTGTAAAAACAGGTAAATCAATAGGGATTTTCGTACGGATAAGTGCCCAGTGAACGGTTCGTTTAGCTTTATATATTGTTCCGGTGGGCGTTGTATTGGTTTTTCGGAAATGTTATACCTGTAAGAGAAAAATTTAAATGGTTGGGAAAAGCCATTGGTTGTAGAAATATTTTTTTCACATTTTATTTCCTTGTAAAAACAGGTAAATCAATAGGGATTTTCGAACGGATAAGTACCCAGTGAACGGTTCGTTTAGCTTTATATTTTGTTCCGGGTGGGCGTTGTATTGGTTTTTCGGAAGTGTTAGACGTGTAAGAGAAAAATTTAAATGGTTGGGAAAGGCCATGGGATGTAGAAATATTTTTTTCACATTTTATTTCCTTGTAAATACAGGTAAATCAATAGGGATTTTCGTACGTATAAGTACCCAGTGAACGGTTCGTTTAGCTTTATATATTGTTCCGGGTGGGCGTTGTATTGGTTTTTAGGAAGTGTTAGACATGTAAGAGAAAAATTTATATGCTTGGGAAAGGCCATGGGATGTAGAAATATTTTTTTCACATTTTACTTCCTTGTAAAAACAGGTAAATCAATAGGGATTTTCGTACGGATAAGTACCCAGTGAACGGTACGTTTAGCTTTATATATTGTTACGGGTGGGTGTTGTATTGGTTTTTTGGAAGTGTTAGACCTGTAAGAGAAAAATTTAAATTGTTGGGATAGACCATGGGATGTAGAAATATTTTTATCAAATTTTATTTCCTTGTAAAAACAGGTAAATCAATAGGGATTTTCGTACGGATAAGTGCCCAGTGAACGGTTCGTTTAGCTTTATATATTGTTCCAGGTGGGCGTTGTATTGGTTTTTCAGAAGTGTTAGACCTGTAAGAGAAAAATTTAAATGGTTGGGAAAGGCCATGGGATGTAGAAATACTTTTTTCACATTTCATTTCCTTGTAAAAACTGGTAAATCAATAGGGATTTTCGTACGGATAAGTGCCCAGTGAACGGTTCGTTTAGCTTTATATATTGTTCCGGGTGGCGTTGTATTGGTTTTTCGGAAATGTTAGACCTGTAAGAGAAAAATTTAAATGGTTGGGAAAGGCCATGGGATGTAGAAATATTTTTTTCACATTTTATTTCCTTTTAAAAACAGGTAAATATATAGGGATTTTCGTACGGATAAGTGCCCAGTGAACGGTTCGTTTAGCTTTATATATTGTTCCGAGTGGGCGTTGTATTGGTTTTTAGGAAGTGTTAGACCTGTATGAGAAAAATTTAAATGGTTGGGAAAGGCCATGGGATGTAGAAATATTTTTTTCACATTTTACTTCCTTGTAAAAACAGGTAAATCAATAGGGATTTTCGTACGGATAAGTACCCAGTGAACGGTTCGTTTAGCTTTATATATTGTTACGGGTGGGTGTTGTATTGGTTTTTCGGAAGTGTTAGACCTGTAAGAGAAAAATTTAGATGGTTGGGAAAGGCCATGGGATGTAGAAATATTATTTTCACATTTTATTTCCTTGTAAAAACAGGTAAATCAATAAGGATTTTCGTACGTATAAGTACCCAGTGAACGGTTCGTTTAGCTTTATATATTGTTCCGGGTGGGCGTTGTATTGGTTTTTCGGAAGTGTTAGACCTGTAAGAGAAAAATTTAAACGGTTGGGATAGGCCATGGGATGTAAAAATATTTTTTTCACATTTTATTTCCTTATAAAAACAGGTAAATCAATAGCGATTTTCGTACGCATAAGTACCCAGTGAACGTTTCGTTTAGCTTTATATATTGTTCCGGGTGGGCATTGTATTGGTTTTTCCGAAGTGTTAGACCTGTAAGAGAAAAATTTAAATGGTTGGGAAAGGCCATGGGATGTAGAAATATTTTTTTCACATTTTATTTCCTTGTAAAAACAGGTAAATCAATAGGGATTTTCGTACGGATAAGTGCCCAGTGAACGGTTCGTTTAGCTTTATATATTGTTCCGGGTAGGCGTTGTATTGGTTTTTCGGAAATGTTAGACCTGTAAGAGAAAAATTTAAATGGTTGGGAAAGACCATTGGTTGTAGAAATATTTTTTTCACATTTTATTTCCTTGTAAAAACAGGTAAATCAATAGGGATTTTTGTACGGATAAGTACCCAGTGAACGGTTCGTTTAGCTTTATATTTTGTTCCGGGTGGGCGTTGTATTAGTTTTTAGGAAGTGTTAGACCTGTAAGAGAAAAATTTAAATGGTTGGGAAAGGCTATGGGATGTAGAAATATTTTTTTCACATTTTATTTCCTTGTAAAAACAGGTAAATCAATAGGGATTTTCGTACGGATAAGTGCCCAGTGAACGGTTCGTTTAGCTTTATATATTGTTCCGGGTGGGCGTTGTATTGGTTTTTCGGAAGTGTTAGACCTGTAAGAGAAAAATTTAAATGGTTGGGAAAGGCCATGGGATGTAGAAATATTTTTTTCAAATTTTATTTCCTTGTAAAAACAGTTAAATCAATAGGGATTTTCGTACGCATAAGTACCCAGTGAACGGTTCGTTTAGCTTTATATATTGTTCCGGGTGGGCGTTGTATTGGTTTTTCAGAAGTGTTAGACCTGTAAGAGAAAAATTTAAATGGTTGGGAAAGGCCATGGGATGTAGAAATACTTTTTTCACATTTCATTTCCTTGTAAAAACTGGTAAATCAATAGGGATTTTCGTACGGATAAGTGCCCAGTGAACGGTTCGTTTAGCTTTATATATTGTTCCGGGTGGCGTTGTATTGGTTTTTCGGAAGTGTTAGACCTGTAAGAGAAAAATTTAAAGGGTTGGGAAAGGCCATGGGATGTAGAAATATTTTTTTCACATTTTATTTCCTTGTAAAAACAGGTAAATCAATAGGGTTTTTCGTACGGATAAGTGCCCAGTGAACGGTTCGTTTAGCTTCATATATTGTTCCGAGTGGGCGTTGTTTTGGTTTTTCGGAAGTGTTAGACCTGTAAGAGAAAAATTTAAATGGTTGGGAAAGGCCATGGGATGTAGAAATATTTTTTTCACATTTTATTTCCTTGTAAAAACAGGTAAATCAATAGGGATTTTCGTACGGATAAGTGCCCAGTGAACGGTTCGTTTAGCTTTATATATTGTTCCGGGTGGGCGTTGTATTGGTTTTTCGGAAGTGTTAGACCTGTAAGAGAAAAATTTAAACGGTTGGGATAGGCCATGGGATGTAAAAATATTTTTTTCACATTTTATTTCCTTATAAAAACAGGTAAATCAATAGGGATTTTCGTACGGATAAGTGCCCAGTGAACGGTTCGTTTAGCTTTATATATTGTTCCGGTGGGCGTTGTATTGGTTTTTCGGAAATGTTATACCTGTAAGAGAAAAATTTAAATGGTTGGGAAAAGCCATTGGTTGTAGAAATATTTTTTTCACATTTTATTTCCTTGTAAAAACAGGTAAATCAATAGGGATTTTCGAACGGATAAGTACCCAGTGAACGGTTCGTTTAGCTTTATATTTTGTTCCGGGTGGGCGTTGTATTGGTTTTTCGGAAGTGTTAGACCTGTAAGAGAAAAATTTAAATGGTTGGGAAAGGCCATGGGATGTAGAAATATTTTTTTCACATTTTATTTCCTTGTAAATACAGGTAAATCAATAG
Organism: Paroedura picta; assembly: GCF_049243985.1. NCBI lineage: Eukaryota > Metazoa > Chordata > Lepidosauria > Squamata > Gekkonidae > Paroedura > Paroedura picta. Next base: position 188,488,119 of record NC_135369.1, read on the forward strand.
GGATTTTCGTACGTATAAGTACCCAGTGAACGGTTCGTTTAGCTTTATATATTGTTCCGGGTGGGCGTTGTATTGGTTTTTAGGAAGTGTTAGACATGTAAGAGAAAAATTTATATGCTTGGGAAAGGCCATGGGATGTAGAAATATTTTTTTCACATTTTACTTCCTTGTAAAAACAGGTAAATCAATAGGGATTTTCGTACGGATAAGTACCCAGTGAACGGTACGTTTAGCTTTATATATTGTTACGGGTGGGTGTTGTATTGGTTTTTTGGAAGTGTTAGACCTGTAAGAGAAAAATTTAAATTGTTGGGATAGACCATGGGATGTAGAAATATTTTTATCAAATTTTATTTCCTTGTAAAAACAGGTAAATCAATAGGGATTTTCGTACGGATAAGTGCCCAGTGAACGGTTCGTTTAGCTTTATATATTGTTCCAGGTGGGCGTTGTATTGGTTTTTCAGAAGTGTTAGACCTGTAAGAGAAAAATTTAAATGGTTGGGAAAGGCCATGGGATGTAGAAATACTTTTTTCACATTTCATTTCCTTGTAAAAACTGGTAAATCAATAGGGATTTTCGTACGGATAAGTGCCCAGTGAACGGTTCGTTTAGCTTTATATATTGTTCCGGGTGGCGTTGTATTGGTTTTTCGGAAATGTTAGACCTGTAAGAGAAAAATTTAAATGGTTGGGAAAGGCCATGGGATGTAGAAATATTTTTTTCACATTTTATTTCCTTTTAAAAACAGGTAAATATATAGGGATTTTCGTACGGATAAGTGCCCAGTGAACGGTTCGTTTAGCTTTATATATTGTTCCGAGTGGGCGTTGTATTGGTTTTTAGGAAGTGTTAGACCTGTAAGAGAAAAATTTAAATGGTTGGGAAAGGCCATGGGATGTAGAAATATTTTTTTCACATTTTACTTCCTTGTAAAAACAGGTAAATCAATAGGGATTTTCGTACGGATAAGTACCCAGTGAACGGTTCGTTTAGCTTTATATATTGTTACGGGTGGGTGTTGTATTGGTTTTTCGGAAGTGTTAGACCTGTAAGAGAAAAATTTAGATGGTTGGGAAAGGCCATGGGATGTAGAAATATTATTTTTACATTTTATTTCCTTGTAAAAACAGGTAAATCAATAAGGATTTTCGTACGTATAAGTACCCAGTGAACGGTTCGTTTAGCTTTATATATTGTTCCGGGTGGGCGTTGTATTGGTTTTTCGGAAGTGTTAGACCTGTAAGAGAAAAATTTAAACGGTTGGGATAGGCCATGGGATGTAAAAATATTTTTTTCACATTTTATTTCCTTATAAAAACAGGTAAATCAATAGCGATTTTCGTACGCATAAGTACCCAGTGAACGTTTCGTTTAGCTTTATATATTGTTCCGGGTGGGCATTGTATTGGTTTTTCCGAAGTGTTAGACCTGTAAGAGAAAAATTTAAATGGTTGGGAAAGGCCATTGGATGTAGAAATATTTTTTTCACATTTTATTTCCTTGTAAAAACAGGTATATCAATAGGGATTTTCGTACGGATAAGTGCCCAGTGAACGGTTCGTTTAGCTTTATATATTGTTCCGGGTAGGCGTTGTATTGGTTTTTCGGAAATGTTAGACCTGTAAGAGAAAAATTTAAATGGTTGGGAAAGACCATTGGTTGTAGAAATATTTTTTTCACATTTTATTTCCTTGTAAAAACAGGTAAATCAATAGGGATTTTTGTACGGATAAGTACCCAGTGAACGGTTCGTTTAGCTTTATATTTTGTTCCGGGTGGGCGTTGTATTAGTTTTTAGGAAGTGTTAGACCTGTAAGAGAAAAATTTAAATGGTTGGGAAAGGCTATGGGATGTAGAAATAATTTTTTCACATTTTATTTCCTTGTAAAAACAGGTAAATCAATAGGGATTTTCGTACGGATAAGTGCCCAGTGAACGGTTCGTTTAGCTTTATATATTGTTCCGGGTGGGCGTTGTATTGGTTTTTCGGAAGTGTTAGACCTGTAAGAGAAAAATTTAAATGGTTGGGAAAGGCCATGGGATGTAGAAATATTTTTTTCAAATTTTATTTCCTTGTAAAAACAGGTAAATCAATAGGGATTTTCGTACGCATAAGTACCCAGTGAACGGTTCGTTTAGCTTTATATATTGTTCCGGGTGGGCGTTGTATTGGTTTTTCAGAAGTGTTAGACCTGTAAGAGAAAAATTTAAATGGTTGGGAAAGGCCATGGGATGTAGAAATATTTTTTTCACATTTTACTTCCTTGTAAAAACAGGTAAATCAATAGGGATTTTCGTACGGATAAGTACCCAGTGAACGGTTCGTTTAGCTTTATATATTGTTCCGGGTGGGTGTTGTATTGGTTTTTCGGAAGTGTTAGACCTGTAAGAGAAAAATTTAGATGGTTGGGAAAGGCCATGGGATGTAGAAATATTATTTTCACATTTTATTTCCTTGTAAAAACAGGTAAATCAATAAGGATTTTCGTACGTATAAGTACCCAGTGAACGGTTCGTTTAGCTTTATATATTGTTCCGGGTGGGCGTTGTATTGGTTTTTCGGAAGTGTTAGACCTGTAAGAGAAAAATTTAAACGGTTGGGATAGGCCATGGGATGTAAAAATATTTTTTTCACATTTTATTTCCTTGTAAAAACAGGTAAATCAATAGCGATTTTCGTACGCATAAGTACCCAGTGAACGTTTCGTTTAGCTTTATATATTGTTCCGGGTGGGCTTTGTATTGGTTTTTCCGAAGTGTTAGACCAGTAAGAGAAAAATTTAAATGGTTGGGAAAGGCCATGGGATGTAGAAATATTTTTTTCACATTTTATTTCCTTGTAAAAACAGGTAAATCGGGGGTGTGGCTAAAGATGTCGTCCTGAGAGGGTGGCAGGGCATCTGCTCTGCTATCTCTGAAGCCTGACAGGGGTCAATTGTGCAAGCAATTGGCAGAAAAGAGGAGGGGTACGCAAACCCCACCTCACCTTTCTACCCAGGAAGTTCTTGGGGCCGTCTCCAATCCTTTAGGGAGTATATCTCCCTGGATTATAGGCTGTCAGCGTTCCAGGTCCAGAGGACGACTGCCATTTTCTACCTCGGACTTTCTTTTCTTTCTTCAATCTTAAAGTATCTGCTTCAACCCTACATGATGATTTACCACAAATGAACGCTTTGAACTGAGGGGAGGACATCGGCTGAGTTCCAAAACATCATTTACTGCAAGTATCTCTCGTTTTTTTTTCTCCGTCTCTCTTCCTGCATCAAAGCCCTTTGTTTCCCCCCTCCTCTTACTCTGCTCTGCCCGAAGCCACCTCGTTAAGAGGCAGGCTAATTCTCCTAACTAAGCAGAAGAAGGACTCAAATCAACTCGAATTAATTGGCAAAAGCTCTTATTGTAATTGTTTTGGTTTTCGAAGATAAGATAAGCTGTGAATGGGAAAATCTCACGAGAACTCTGTGCCAGCACGAGAATCTCTGCCTTCAATACGTCACATGCCTGTGCCGGAACATTAGAGGATAAAACAGAGGACCTCTACTGGCCACTCGTAAAACTGTTTGGGGCCGGTTTTTTTTAAAGTCAAAATCATGTCTATGTTAAAAAGATTGGCTCATCTAATAGAGATACAAACCCAAGATTACAAAGTATTTTTAGATGGATTGATCAAAAATATCTCCAAGGAGATCCAAGATGGCAAGGAAGAAGTTTTCAATAGGAATGATGGATCAATAACAGTGACTGATGACAGCTTTAAACAAGGTGGAAAACCAACAGCAGAAGAGAAATCTGAAATTCATATCTTCAAGGAGATCCAAGATGCCAAGGAAGACGTCTTTAACAGGAATAATGGATCAATAACAGTGGCTGATGACAGCTCTAAACAAGGTGGAAAACCAACAGTAGAAGAGAAATCTGAAATTCTGGAGACGGAAAATGGGATGCCGGAGTTCTGCAGCCCAGATAAGGACACCCTTTTTAAAAAGACATACAGCCATCTCAAAGCAACAGTGTACAAAAATCAATCAAAAGAAATATGGATCTGCAGTGAAAGTAACCGATTTAAAGGATCTCTCTGGGGAAAAAATTGTATTGATACTGGAGTCCAGGAGGTGCAACGGCCTCAAGATTTATCGATGCATATTCTGCGGGAAAGAGTACAACTGCACTTTCTACACCAAAGGCCAATGGGACAGAATATAATTTTACGGGAACGACAAGATGTAGCAAGCCTCGAGATGAGACCCCCTTAAGAAGACCGAAAGCTCATATTGTTTTATGTTTAATGTTATACTGTATTCTATATTTCCATTTTTATGAAAAAGGGGAAGCAGTGTCTCTTTCTCTCTTGTTTTTTTTTGTCTCTTTTCTTTTGTAGGCATATAGGTAATATAATCATTAGTGCTGAAAATGTAAAATGGGGTTCCCCCCCCCTTATTTTTTATTTCTTCTATTAGGGTATTGTCCTAGGACTAAAGCCTACACTGACTTGTAGAAAAAGTTTAATGTTAAGCTTTCAACTTAAATCTGAAAATATATCTGTCAGGATGGTTCTTAGAATGGGTCAAGCACAAATTGTTTTGTAGATGTATCAGAACCAAGGACAAGGAGAAGCTATAGAAGACTGAAAGCTTATATTGTTCTATGTTTAATGTTAAGCATTTAATCTAAACCTGGAAATCTTATTATTCTCTGTATTAACAACATATACTGTATCCTACATTGCTATTTTTATGAAAAAGGGGAAGCAGTGCCTTTTTTCTCTCTTGTTTCTTTTTCTTAGTAGGCATATAGGTAATATAATCGTTAGCGTTGGAAATATAAAATGGGGCTTTCCCCCCTTATTATTATTATTTTTTTATTGGTGTATTGTTATAGGGCCAAAGCTCATATTGATCTGTAGAAAATGCAAAGCTCTCAACTTATACCTGTCAGGATGGCTCTTAGAATGGGTCAAGTATAAATGGTTTGTAGATGTATCTGTATTAAGGATAAGGAGAAATTATGAAATCCTTTTGTAATTTTTTTTCTTTGTACATCTTTAAGGCAAAGCCCTACTTTCCTCTCCCTTTATCAGGGTATTGATACAGGGCCAAAACTCATACTGTGCTATAAGAAATGTTTAATGTTAAGCATCTAACTCAAACCTAGAAATATCTGCTAGGATAGCTCTTAGATTGTATCAAGCAGTTAATGTGAGGTCTACGATCTCTCAAGTAAGTTGATTAATAATAACTTTTCTTTTGTATATCTAAACAGGCCTTTTTTTTAATGTAGTGGAAATGTGGATGGCTCTTAGACTCATGGCTCTTAGAGTTTTGGGCAAAAGTTTATATCACTGTGGAGTCAATGTGGGGTCGTATACTCTCAAATGATGATTATATTTCTATCTTTATGAAAATAAAAAAAATCATTATAAAAAAAAAAAAAAAAAAACAGGTAAATCAATAGGGTTTTTCGTACGGATAAGTGCCCAGTGAACGGTTCGTTTAGCTTTATATATTGTTCCGGGTGGGCGTTGTATTGGTTTTTCAGAAGTGTTAGACCTGTAAGAGAAAAATTTAAATGGTTGGGAAAGGCCATTGGTTGTAGAAATATTTTTTTCACATTTTATTTCCTTGTAAAAACAGGTAAATAAATAGGGATTTTCGTACGGATAAGTACCCAGTGAACGTTTCGTTTAGCTTTATATTTTGTTCCGGGTGGGCGTTGTATTAGTTTTTAGGAAGTGTTAGACCTGTAAGAGAAAAATTTAAATGCTTGGGAAAGGCCATGGGATGTAGAAATATTTTTTTCACATTTTATTTCCTTGTAAAAACAGGTAAATCAATAGGGATTTTCGTACGTATAAGTACCCAGTGAACGGTTCGTTTAGCTTTATATATTGTTCCGGGTGGGCGTTGTGTTGGTTTTTAGGAGGTGTTAGACATGTAAGAGAAAAATTTAAACGCTTGGGAAAGGCCATGGGATGTAGAAATATTTTTTTCACATTTTACTTCCTTGTAAACACAGGTAAATCAATAGGGATTTTCGTACGGATAAGTGCCCAGTGAACGGTTCGTTTAGCTTTATATATTGTTCCGGGTGGGCGTTGTATTGGTTTTTCGGAAGTGTTAGACCTGTAAGAGAAAAATTTAAATGGTTGGGAAAGGCCATGGGATGTAGAAATATTTTTTTCAAATTTTATTTCCTTGTAAAAACAGGTAAATCAATAGGGATTTTCGTACGCATAAGTACCCAGTGAACGGTTCGTTTAGCTTTATATATTGTTCCGGGTGGGCGTTGTATTGGATTTTAGGAAGTGTTAGACCTGTAAGAGAAAAATTTAAATGGTTGGGAAAGGCCATGGGATGTAGAAATAATTTTTTCACATTTTATTTCCTTGTAAAAACAGGTAAATCAATAGGGATTTTCGTACGGATAAGTGCCCAGTGAACGGTTCGTTTAGCTTTATATATTGTTCCGGGTGGGCGTTGTATTGGTTTTTCGGAAGTGTTAGACCTGTAAGAAAAAAATTTAAATGGTTGGGAAAGGCCATTGGTTGTAGAAATATTTTTTTCACATTTTATTTCCTGGTAAAAACAGGTAAATCAATAGGGATTTTCGTACGGATAAGTACCCAGTGAACGTTTCGTTTAGCTTTATATTTTGTTCCGGGTGGGCGTTGTATTAGTTTTTAGGAAGTGTTAGACCTGTAAGAGAAAAATTTAAATGCTTGGGAAAGGCCATGGGATGTAGAAATATTTTTTTCACATTTTATTTCCTGGTAAAAACAGGTAAATCAATAGGGATTTTCGTACGTATAAGTACCCAGTGAACGGTACGTTTAGCTTTATATATTGTTCCGGGTGGGCGTTGTATTGGTTTTTCAGAAGTGTTAGACCTGTAAGAGAAAAATTTAAATGGTTGGGAAAGGCCATGGGATGTAGAAATACTTTTTTCACATTTCATTTCCTTGTAAAAACTGGTAAATCAATAGGGATTTTCGTACGGATAAGTGCCCAGTGAACGGTTCGTTTAGCTTTATATATTGTTCCGGGTGGCGTTGTATTGGTTTTTCGGAAGTGTTAGACCTGTAAGAGAAAAATTTAAAGGGTTGGGAAAGGCCATGGGATGTAGAAATATTTTTTTCACATTTTATTTCCTTTTAAAAACAGGTAAATATATAGGGATTTTCGTACGGATAAGTGCCCAGTGAACGGTTCGTTTAGCTTTATATATTGTTCCGGGTGGGCGTTGTATTGGTTTTTAGGAAGTGTTAGACCTGTAAGAGAAAAATTTAAATGGTTGGGAAAGGCCATGGGATGTAGAAATATTTTTTTCACATTTTACTTCCTTGTAAAAACAGGTAAATCAATAGGGATTTTCGTACGGATAAGTACCCAGTGAACGGTTCGTTTAGCTTTATATATTGTTCCGGGTGGGTGTTGTATTGGTTTTTCGGAAGTGTTAGACCTGTAAGAGAAAAATTTAGATGGTTGGGAAAGGCCATGGGATGTAGAAATATTATTTTCACATTTTATTTCCTTGTAAAAACAGGTAAATCAATAAGGATTTTCGTACGTATAAGTACCCAGTGAACGGTTCGTTTAGCTTTATATATTGTTCCGGGTGGGCGTTGTATTGGTTTTTCGGAAGTGTTAGACCTGTAAGAGAAAAATTTAAACGGTTGGGATAGGCCATGGGATGTAAAAATATTTTTTTCACATTTTATTTCCTTGTAAAAACAGGTAAATCAATAGCGATTTTCGTACGCATAAGTACCCAGTGAACGTTTCGTTTAGCTTTATATATTGTTCCGGGTGGGCTTTGTATTGGTTTTTCCGAAGTGTTAGACCAGTAAGAGAAAAATTTAAATGGTTGGGAAAGGCCATGGGATGTAGAAATATTTTTTTCACATTTTATTTCCTTGTAAAAACAGGTAAATCAATAGGGTTTTTCGTACGGATAAGTGCCCAGTGAACGGTTCGTTTAGCTTTATATATTGTTCCGGGTGGGCGTTGTATTGGTTTTTCAGAAGTGTTAGACCTGTAAGAGAAAAATTTAAATGGTTGGGAAAGGCCATTGGTTGTAGAAATATTTTTTTCACATTTTATTTCCTTGTAAAAACAGGTAAATCAATAGGGATTTTCGTACGGATAAGTACCCAGTGAACGTTTCGTTTAGCTTTATATTTTGTTCCGGGTGGGCGTTGTATTAGTTTTTAGGAAGTGTTAGACCTGTAAGAGAAAAATTTAAATTCTTGGGAAAGGCCATGGGATGTAGAAATATTTTTTTCACATTTTATTTCCTTGTAAAAACAGGTAAATCAATAGGGATTTTCGTACGTATAAGTACCCAGTGAACGGTTCGTTTAGCTTTATATATTGTTCCGGGTGGGCGTTGTGTTGGTTTTTAGGAGGTGTTAGACATGTAAGAGAAAAATTTAAACGCTTGGGAAAGGCCATGGGATGTAGAAATATTTTTTTCACATTTTACTTCCTTGTAAACACAGGTAAATCAATAGGGATTTTCGTACGGATAAGTGCCCAGTGAACGGTTCGTTTAGCCTTATATATTGTTCCGGGTGGGCGTTGTATTGGTTTTTCGGAAGTGTTAGACCTGTAAGAGAAAAATTTAAATGGTTGGGAAAGGCCATGGGATGTAGAAATATTTTTTTCAAATTTTATTTCCTTGTAAAAACAGGTAAATCAATAGGGATTTTCGTACGCATAAGTACCCAGTGAACGGTTCGTTTAGCTTTATATATTGTTCCGGGTGGGCGTTGTATTGGATTTTAGGAAGTGTTAGACCTGTAAGAGAAAAATTTAAATGGTTGGGAAAGGCCATGGGATGTAGAAATAATTTTTTCACATTTTATTTCCTTGTAAAAACAGGTAAATCAATAGGGATTTTCGTACGGATAAGTGCCCAGTGAACGGTTCGTTTAGCTTTATATATTGTTCCGGGTGGGCGTTGTATTGGTTTTTCGGAAGTGTTAGACCTGTAAGAAAAAAATTTAAATGGTTGGGAAAGGCCATTGGTTGTAGAAATATTTTTTTCACATTTTATTTCCTGGTAAAAACAGGTAAATCAATAGGGATTTTCGTACGGATAAGTACCCAGTGAACGTTTCGTCTAGCTTTATATTTTGTTCCGGGTGGGCGTTGTATTAGTTTTTAGGAAGTGTTAGACCTGTAAGAGAAAAATTTAAATGCTTGGGAAAGGCCATGGGATGTAGAAATATTTTTTTCACATTTTATTTCCTTGTAAAAACAGGTAAATCAATAGGGATTTTCGTACGTATAAGTACCCAGTGAACGGTACGTTTAGCTTTATATATTGTTACGGGTGGGTGTTGTATTGGTTTTTTGGAAGTGTTAGACCTGTAAGAGAAAAATTTAAATGGTTGGGATAGACCATGGGATGTAGAAATACTTTTTTCACATTTTATTTCCTTGTAAAAACTGGTAAATCAATAGGGATTTTCGTACGGATAAGTGCCCAGTGAACGGTTCGTTTAGCTTTATATGTTGTTCCGGGTGGGCGTTGTATTGGTTTTTCGGAAGTGTTAGACCTGTAAGAGAAAAATTTTAACGGTTGGGAAAGGCCATGGGATGTAGAAATATTTAATTCACATTTTATTTCCTTTTAAAAACAGGTAAATATATAGGGATTTTCGTACGGATAAGTGCCCAGTGAACGGTTCGTTTAGCTTTATATATTGTTCCGGGTGGGCGTTGTATTGTTTTTTAGGAAGTGTTAGACCTGTAAGAGAAACATTTAAATGGTTGGGAAAGGCCATGGGATGTAGAAATATTTTTTTCTCATTTTACTTCCTTGTAAAAACAGGTAAATCAATAGGGATTTTCGTAGGGATAAGTACCCAGTGAACGGTTCGTTTAGCTTTATATATTGTTACGGGTGGGTGTTCTATTGGTTTTTCGGAAGTGTTAGACCTGTAAGAGAAAAATTTAGATGGTTGGGAAAGGCCATGGGATGTAGAAATATTATTTTCACATTTTATTTCCTTGTAAAAACAGGTAAATTAATAAGGATTTTCATACGTATAAGTACCCAGTGAACGGTTCGTTTAGCTTTATATATTGTTCCGGGTGGGCGTTGTATTGGTTTTTCGGAAGTGTTAGACCTGTAAGAGAAAAATTTAAACGGTTGGGATAGGCCATGGGATGTAAAAATATTTTTTTCACATTTTATTTCCTTGTAAAAACAGGTAAATCAATAGCGATTTTCGTACGCATAAGTACCCAGTGAACGTTTCGTTTAGCTTTATATATTGTTCCGGGTGGGCTTTGTATTGGTTTTTCCGAAGTGTTAGACCAGTAAGAGAAAAATTTAAATGGTTGGGAAAGGCCATGGGATGTAGAAATATTTTTTTCACATTTTATTTCCTTGTAAAAACAGGTAAATCAATAGGGATTTTCGTACGGATAAGTGCCCAGTGAACGGTTCGTTTAGCTTTATATATTGTTCCGGTGGGCGTTGTATTGGTTTTTCGGAAATGTTAGACCTGTAAGAGAAAAATTTAAATGGTTGGGAAAGGCCATTGGTTGTAGAAATATTTTTTTCACATTTTATTTCCTTGTAAAAACAGGTAAATCAATAGGGATTTTCGAACGGATAAGTACCCAGTGAACGGTTCGTTTAGCTTTATATTTTGTTCCAGGTGGGCGTTGTATTGGTTTTTCAGAAGTGTTAGACCTGTAAGAGAAAAATTTAAATGGTTGGGAAAGGCCATGGGATGTAGAAATATTTTTTTTCACATTTTATTTCCTTGTAAAAACAGGTAAATCAATAGGGATTTTCGTACGTATAAGTACCCAGTGAACGGTTCGTTTAGCTTTATATATTGTTCCGGGTGGGCGTTGTATTGGTTTTTAGGAAGTGTTAGACCTGTAAGAGAAAAATTTAAATTGTTGGGATAGACCATGGGATGTAGAAATATTTTTATCAAATTTTATTTCCTTGTAAAAACAGGTAAATCAATAGGGATTTTCGTACGGATAAGTGCCCAGTGAACGGTTCGTTTAGCTTTATATATTGTTCCAGGTGGGCGTTGTATTGGTTTTTCAGAAGTGTTAGACCTGTAAGAGAAAAATTTAAATGGTTGGGAAAGGCCATGGGATGTAGAAATATTTTTTTCACATTTCATTTCTTGTAAAAACTGGTAAATCAATAGGGATTTTCGTACGGATAAGTGGCCAGTGAACGGTTCGTTTAGCTTTATATATTGTTCCGGGTGGCGTTGTATTGGTTTTTCGGAAGTGTTAGACCTGTAAGAGAAAAATTTAAATGGTTGGGAAAGGCCATGGGATGTAGAAATATTTTTTTCACATTTTATTTCCTTTTAAAAACAGGTAAATATATAGGGATTTTCGTACGGATAAGTGCCCAGTGAACGGTTCGTTTAGCTTTATATATTGTTCCGGGTGGGCGTTGTATTTGTTTTTAGGAAGTGTTAGACCTGTAAGAGAAAAATTTAAACGGTTGGGAAAGGCCATGGGATGTAGAAATATTTAATTCACATTTTATTTCCTTTTAAAAACAGGTAAATATATAGGGATTTTCGTATGGATAAGTGCCCAGTGAACGGTTCGTTTAGCTTTATATATTGTTCCGGGTGGGCGTTGTATTGTTTTTTAGGAAGTGTTAGACCTGTAAGAGAAAAATTTAAATGGTTGGGAAAGGCCATGGGATGTAGAAATATTTTTTTCTCATTTTACTTCCTTGTAAAAACAGGTAAATCAATAGGGATTTTCGTAGGGATAAGTACCCAGTGAACGGTTCGTTTAGCTTTATATATTGTTACGGGTGGGTGTTCTATTGGTTTTTCGGAAGTGTTAGACCTGTAAGAGAAAAATTTAGATGGTTGGGAAAGGCCATGGGATGTAGAAATATTATTTTCACATTTTATTTCCTTGTAAAAACAGGTAAATCAATAAGGATTTTCATACGTATAAGTACCCAGTGAACGGTTCGTTTGGCTTTATATATTGTTCCGGGTGGGCGTTGTATTGGTTTTTCGGAAGTGTTAGACCTGTAAGAGAAAAATTTAAACGGTTGGGATAGGCCATAGGATGTAAAAATATTTTTTTCACATTTTATTTCCTTGTAAAAACAGGTAAATCAATAGCGATTTTCGTACGCATAAGTACCCAGTGAACGTTTCGTTTAGCTTTATATATTGTTCCGGGTGGGCTTTGTATTGGTTTTTCCGAAGTGTTAGACCAGTAAGAGAAAAATTTAAATGGTTGGGAAAGGCCATGGGATGTAGAAATATTTTTTTCACATTTTATTTCCTTGTAAAAACAGGTAAATCAATAGGGATTTTCGTACGGATAAGTGCCCAGTGAACGGTTCGTTTAGCTTTATATATTGTTCCGGTGGGCGTTGTATTGGTTTTTCGGAAATGTTAGACCTGTAAGAGAAAAATTTAAATGGTTGGGAAAGGCCATTGGTTGTAGAAATATTTTTTTCACATTTTATTTCCTTGTAAAAACAGGTAAATCAATAGGGATTTTCGTACGTATAAGTACCCAGTGAACGGTTCGTTTAGCTTTATATATTGTTCCGGGTGGGCGTTGTATTGGTTTTTAGGAAGTGTTAGACCTGTAAGAGAAAAATTTAAATTGTTGGGATAGACCATGGGATGTAGAAATATTTTTATCAAATTTTATTTCCTTGTAAAAACAGGTAAATCAATAGGGATTTTCGTACGGATAAGTGCCCAGTGAACGGTTCGTTTAGCTTTATATATTGTTCCAGGTGGGCGTTGTATTGGTTTTTCAGAAGTGTTAGACCTGTAAGAGAAAAATTTAAATGGTTGGGAAAGGCCATGGGATGTAGAAATACTTTTTTCACATTTCATTTCCTTGTAAAAACTGGTAAATCAATAGGGATTTTCGTACGGATAAGTGGCCAGTGAACGGTTCGTTTAGCTTTATATATTGTTCCGGGTGGCGTTGTATTGGTTTTTCGGAAGTGTTAGACCTGTAAGAGAAAAATTTAAATGGTTGGGAAAGGCCATGGGATGTAGAAATATTTTTTTCACATTTTATTTCCTTTTAAAAACAGGTAAATATATAGGGATTTTCGTACGGATAAGTGCCCAGTGAACGGTTCGTTTAGCTTTATATATTGTTCCGGGTGGGCGTTGTATTTGTTTTTAGGAAGTGTTAGACCTGTAAGAGAAAAATTTAAATGGTTGGGAAAGGCCATGGGATGTAGAAATATTTTTTTCACATTTTACTTCCTTGTAAAAACAGGTAAATCAATAGGGATTTTCGTACGGATAAGTACCCAGTGAACGGTTCGTTTAGCTTTATATATTGTTACGGGTGGGTGTTGTATTGGTTTTTCGGAAGTGTTAGACCTGTAAGAGAAAAATTTAGATCGTTGGGAAAGGCCATGGGATGTAGAAATATTATTTTCACATTTTATTTCCTTGTAAAAACAGGTAAATCAATAAGGATTTTCGTACGTATAAGTACCCAGTGAACGGTTCGTTTAGCTTTATATATTGTTCCGGGTGGGCGTTGTATTGGTTTTTCGGAAGTGTTAGACCTGTAGGAGAAAAATTTAAACGGTTGGGATAGGCCATGGGATGTAAAAATATTTTTTTCACATTTTATTTCCTTATAAAAACAGGTAAATCAATAGCGATTTTCGTACGCATAAGTACCCAGTGAACGTTTCGTTTAGCTTTATATATTGTTCCAGGTGGGCATTGTATTGGTTTTTCCGAAGTGTTAGACCTGTAAGAGAAAAATTTAAACGGTTGGGAAAGGCCATGGGATGTAGAAATATTTTTTTCACATTTTATTTCCTTGTAAAAACAGGTAAATCAATAGGGATTTTCGTACGGATAAGTGCCCAGTGAACGGTTCGTTTAGCTTTATATATTGTTCCGGGTGGGCGTTGTATTGGTTTTTCGGAAATGTTAGACCTGTAAGAGAAAAATTTAAATGGTTGGGAAAGACCATTGGTTGTAGAAATATTTTTTTCACATTTTATTTCCTTGTAAAAACAGGTAAATCAATAGGGATTTTTGTACGGATAAGTACCCAGTGAACGGTTCGTTTAGCTTTATATTTTGTTCCGGGTGGGCGTTGTATTAGTTTTTAGGAAGTGTTAGACCTGTAAGAGAAAAATTTAAATGGTTGGGAAAGGCCATGGGATGTAGAAATAATTTTTTCACATTTTATTTCCTTGTAAAAACAGGTAAATCAATAGGGATTTTCGTACGGATAAGTGCCCAGTGAACGGTTCGTTTAGCTTTATATATTGTTCCGGGTGGGCGTTGTATTGGTTTTTCTGAAGTGTTAGACCTGTAAGAGAAAAATTTAAATGGTTGGGAAAGGCCATGGGATGTAGAAATATTTTTTTCAAATTTTATTTCCTTGTAAAAACAGGTAAATCAATAGGGATTTTCGTACGCATAAGTACCCAGTGAACGGTTCGTTTAGCTTTATATATTGTTCCGGGTGGGCGTTGTATTGGTTTTTAGGAAGTGTTAGACCTGTAAGAGAAAAATTTAAATGGTTGGGAAAGGCCATGGGATGTAGAAATAATTTTTTCACATTTTATTTCCTTGTAAAAACAGGTAAATCAATAGGGATTTTCGTACGGATAAGTGCCCAGTGAACGGTTCGTTTAGCTTTATATATTGTTCCGGGTGGGCGTTGTATTGGTTTTTCGGAAGTGTTAGACCTGTAAGAGAAAAATTTAAATGGTTGGGAAAGGCCATGGGATGTAGAAATATTTTTTTCAAATTTTATTTCCTTGTAAAAACAGGTAAATCAATAGGGATTTTCGTACGCATAAGTACCCAGTGAACGGTTCGTTTAGCTTTATATATTGTTCCGGGTGGGCGTTGTATTGGTTTTTAGGAAGTGTTAGACCTGTAAGAGAAAAATTTAAATGGTTGGGAAAGGCCATGGGATGTAGAAATAATTTTTTCACATTTTATTTCCTTGTAAAAACAGGTAAATCAATAGGGATTTTCGTACGGATAAGTGCCCAGTGAACGGTTCGTTTAGCTTTATATATTGTTCCGGGTGGGCGTTGTATTTTTTTTTCGGAAGTGTTAGACCTGTAAGAAAAAAATTTAAATGGTTGGGAAAGGCCATTGGTTGTAGAAATATTTTTTTCACATTTTATTTCCTTGTAAAAACAGGTAAATCAATAGGGATTTTCATACGGATAAGTACCCAGTGAACGTTTCGTTTAGCTTTATATTTTGTTCCGGGTGGGCGTTGTATTAGTTTTTAGGAAGTGTTAGACCTGTAAGAGAAAAATTTAAACGGTTGGGAAAGGCCATGGGATGTAGAAATAATTTTTTCACATTTTATTTCCTTGTAAAAACAGGTAAATCAATAGGGATTTTCGTACGGATAAGTGCCCAGTGAACGTTTCGTTTAGCTTTATATATTGTTCCGGGTGGGCTTTGTATTGGTTTTTCCGAAGTGTTAGACCAGTAAGAGAAAAATTTAAATGGTTGGGAAAGGCCATGGGATGTAGAAATATTTTTTTCACATTTTATTTCCTTGTAAAAACAGGTAAATCAATAGGGATTTTCGTACGGATAAGTGCCCAGTGAACGGTTCGTTTAGCTTTATATATTGTTCCGGTGGGCGTTGTATTGGTTTTTCGGAAATGTTAGACCTGTAAGAGAAAAATTTAAATGGTTGGGAAAGGCCATTGGTTGTAGAAATATTTTTTTCACATTTTATTTCCTTGTAAAAACAGGTAAATCAATAGGGATTTTCGAACGGATAAGTACCCAGTGAACGGTTCGTTTAGCTTTATATTTTGTTCCAGGTGGGCGTTGTATTGTTTTTTCGGAAGTGTTAGACCTGTAAGAGAAAAATTTAAATGGTTGGGAAAGGCCATGGGATGTAGAAATATTTTTTTCACATTTTACTTCCTTGTAAAAACAGGTAAATCAATAGGGATTTTCGTACGGATAAGTACCCAGTGAACGGTTCGTTTAGCTTTATATATTGTTACGGGTGGGTGTTGTATTGGTTTTTCGGAAGTGTTAGACCTGTAAGAGAAAAATTTAGATCGTTGGGAAAGGCCATGGGATGTAGAAATATTATTTTCACATTTTATTTCCTTGTAAAAACAGGTAAATCAATAAGGATTTTCGTACGTATAAGTACCCAGTGAACGGTTCGTTTAGCTTTATATATTGTTCCGGGTGGGCGTTGTATTGGTTTTTCGGAAGTGTTAGACCTGTAGGAGAAAAATTTAAACGGTTGGGATAGGCCATGGGATGTAAAAATATTTTTTTCACATTTTATTTCCTTATAAAAACAGGTAAATCAATAGCGATTTTCGTACGCATAAGTACCCAGTGAACGTTTCGTTTAGCTTTATATATTGTTCCAGGTGGGCATTGTATTGGTTTTTCCGAAGTGTTAGACCTGTAAGAGAAAAATTTAAACGGTTGGGAAAGGCCATGGGATGTAGAAATATTTTTTTCACATTTTATTTCCTTGTAAAAACAGGTAAATCAATAGGGATTTTCGTACGGATAAGTGCCCAGTGAACGGTTCGTTTAGCTTTATATATTGTTCCGGGTGGGCGTTGTATTGGTTTTTCGGAAATGTTAGACCTGTAAGAGAAAAATTTAAATGGTTGGGAAAGACCATTGGTTGTAGAAATATTTTTTTCACATTTTATTTCCTTGTAAAAACAGGTAAATCAATAGGGATTTTTGTACGGATAAGTACCCAGTGAACGGTTCGTTTAGCTTTATATTTTGTTCCGGGTGGGCGTTGTATTAGTTTTTAGGAAGTGTTAGACCTGTAAGAGAAAAATTTAAATGGTTGGGAAAGGCCATGGGATGTAGAAATAATTTTTTCACATTTTATTTCCTTGTAAAAACAGGTAAATCAATAGGGATTTTCGTACGGATAAGTGCCCAGTGAACGGTTCGTTTAGCTTTATATATTGTTCCGGGTGGGCGTTGTATTGGTTTTTCTGAAGTGTTAGACCTGTAAGAGAAAAATTTAAATGGTTGGGAAAGGCCATGGGATGTAGAAATATTTTTTTCAAATTTTATTTCCTTGTAAAAACAGGTAAATCAATAGGGATTTTCGTACGCATAAGTACCCAGTGAACGGTTCGTTTAGCTTTATATATTGTTCCGGGTGGGCGTTGTATTGGTTTTTAGGAAGTGTTAGACCTGTAAGAGAAAAATTTAAATGGTTGGGAAAGGCCATGGGATGTAGAAATAATTTTTTCACATTTTATTTCCTTGTAAAAACAGGTAAATCAATAGGGATTTTCGTACGGATAAGTGCCCAGTGAACGGTTCGTTTAGCTTTATATATTGTTCCGGGTGGGCGTTGTATTGGTTTTTCGGAAATGTTAGACCTGTAAGAGAAAAATTTAAATGGTTGGGAAAGGCCATGGGATGTAGAAATATTTTTTTCAAATTTTATTTCCTTGTAAAAACAGGTAAATCAATAGGGATTTTCGTACGCATAAGTACCCAGTGAACGGTTCGTTTAGCTTTATATATTGTTCCGGGTGGGCGTTGTATTGGTTTTTAGGAAGTGTTAGACCTGTAAGAGAAAAATTTAAATGGTTGGGAAAGGCCATGGGATGTAGAAATAATTTTTTCACATTTTATTTCCTTGTAAAAACAGGTAAATCAATAGGGATTTTCGTACGGATAAGTGCCCAGTGAACGGTTCGTTTAGCTTTATATATTGTTCCGGGTGGGCGTTGTATTTTTTTTTCGGAAGTGTTAGACCTGTAAGAAAAAAATTTAAATGGTTGGGAAAGGCCATTGGTTGTAGAAATATTTTTTTCACATTTTATTTCCTTGTAAAAACAGGTAAATCAATAGGGATTTTCATACGGATAAGTACCCAGTGAACGTTTCGTTTAGCTTTATATTTTGTTCCGGGTGGGCGTTGTATTAGTTTTTAGGAAGTGTTAGACCTGTAAGAGAAAAATTTAAACGGTTGGGAAAGGCCATGGGATGTAGAAATAATTTTTTCACATTTTATTTCCTTGTAAAAACAGGTACATCAATAGGGATTTTCGTACGGATAAGTGCCCAGTGAACGGTTCGTTTAGCTTTATATATTGTTCCGGGTGGGCGTTGTATTGGTTTTTCGGAAGTGTTAGACCTGTAAGAGAAAAATTTAAATGGTTGGGAAAGGCCATGGGATGTAGAAATATTTTTTTCAAATTTTATTTCCTTGTAGAAACAGGTAAATCAATAGGGATTTTCGTACGCATAAGTACCCAGTGAACGGTTCGTTTAGCTTTATATATTGTTCCGGGTGTCCGTTGTATTGGTTTTTAGGAAGTGTTAGACCTGTAAGAGAAATATTTGAATGGTTGGGAAAGGCCATGGGATGTAGAAATATTTTTTTCACATTTTATTTCCTTGTAAAAACAGGTAAATCAATAGGGATTTTCGTACGGATAAGTGCCCAGTGAACGGTTCGTTTAGCTTTATATATTGTTCCGGGTGGGCGTTGTATTGGTTTTTCGGAAGTGTTAGACCTGTAAGAGAAAAATTTAAATGGTTGGGAAAGGCCATGGGATGTAGAAATATTTTTTTCACATTTTATTTCCTTGTAAAAAAAGGTAAATCAATAGGGATTTTCGTACGGATAAGTACCCAGTGAACGGTTCTTTTAGCTTTATATATTGTTACGGGTGGGTATTGTATTGGTTTTTCAGAGGTTTTAGACCTGTAAGAGAAATATTTGAATGGTTGGGAAAGGCCATGGGATGTAGAAATATTTTTTTCACATTTTATTTCCTTGTAAAAACAGGTAAATCAATAGGGATTTTCGTACGGATAAGTGCCCAGTGAACGGTTCGTTTAGCTTTATATATTGTTCCGGGTGGGCGTTGTATTGGTTTTTCGGAAGTGTTAGACCTGTAAGAGAAAAATTTAAATGGTTGGGAAAGGCCATGGGATGTAGAAATATTTTTTTCACATTTTATTTCCTTGTAAAAACAGGTAAATCAATAGGGATTTTCGTACGGATAAGTGCCCAGTGAACGGTTCGTTTAGCTTTATATATTGTTCCAGGTGGGCGTTGTATTGGTTTTTCCGAAGTGTTAGACCTGTAAGAGAAAAATTTAAATGGTTGGGATAGGCCATGGGATGTAGAAATATTTTTTTCACATTTTATTTCCTTGTAAAAACAGGTAAATCAATAGGGATTTTCGTACGGATAAGTACCCAGTGAACGGTTCGTTTAGCTTTATATATTGTTCCGGGTAGGCGTTGTATTCGTTTTTTGGAAGTTTTAGACCTGTAAGAGAAAAATTTAAATGGTTGGGAAAGGCCATGGGATATAGAAATATTTTTTTCACATTTTACTTCCTTGTAAAAACAGGTAAATCAATAGGGATTTTCGTACGGATAAGTGCCCAGTGAACGGTTCGTTTAGCTTTATATATTGTTACGGGTGGGTGTTGTATTGGTTTTTCGGAAGTGTTAGACCTGTAAGAGAAAAATTTAAATGATTGGGATTGGCCATGGGATGTAGAAATATTTTTATCACATTTTATTTCCTTGTAAAAACAGGTAAATCAATAGCGATTTTTGTACGCATAAGTACCCAGTGAACGGTTCGTTTAGCTTTATATATTGTTCCGGGTGTCCGTTGTATTGGTTTTTAGGAAGTGTTAGACCTGTAAGAGAAATATTTGAATGGTTGGGAAAGGCCATGGGATGTAGAAATATTTTTTTCACATTTTATTTCCTTGTAAAAACAGGTAAATCAATAGGGATTTTCGTACGGATAAGTGCCCAGTGAACGGTTCGTTTAGCTTTATATATTGTTCCGGGTGGGCGTTGTATTGGTTTTTCGGAAGTGTTAGACCTGTAAGAGAAAAATTTAAATGGTTGGGAAAGGCCATGGGATGTAGAAATATTTTTTTCACATTTTATTTCCTTGTAAAAAAAGGTAAATCAATAGGGATTTTCGTACGGATGAGTACCCAGTGAACGGTTCTTTTAGCTTTATATATTGTTACGGGTGGGTATTGTATTGGTTTTTCAGAAGTTTTAGACCTGTAAGAGAAAAATTTAAATTCTTGGGATAGGCCATGGGATGTAGAAAAATTTTTTTCACATTTTATTTCCTTGTAAAAACAGGTAAATCAATAGCGATTTTCGTACGCATAAGTACCCAGTGAACGGTTCGTTTAGCTTTATATATTGTTCCGGGTGGGCGTTGTATTGGTTTTTCGGAAGTGTTAGACCTGTAAGAGAAAAATTTAAATGATTGGGATAGGCCATGGGATGTAGAAATATTTTTTTCACATTTTATTTCCTTGTAAAAACAGGTAAATCAATAGGGATTTTCGTACGTATAAGTACCCAGTGAACGGTTCGTTTAGCTTTATATATTTTTCCGGGTGGGCGTTGTATTGGTTTTTCGGAAGTGTTAGACCTGTAAGAGAAAAATTTAAATGATTGGGATAGGCCATGGGATGTAGAAATATTTTTATCACATTTTATTTCCTTGTAAAAACAGGTAAATCAATAGGGATTTTCGTTCGGATAAGTGCCCAGTGAACGGTTCGTTTAGCTTTATATATTGTTCCAGGTGGGAGTTGTATTCGTTTTTCAGAAGTGTTAGACCTGTAAGAGAAAAATTTAAATGGTTGGGAAAGGCCATGGGATTTAGAAATATTTTTTTCAAATTTTATTTCCTTGTAAAAACAGGTAAATCAATAGGGATTTTCGTACGGATAAGTACCCAGTGAACGGTTCGTTTAGCTTTATATTTTGTTCCGGGTGGGCGTTGTATTGGTTTTTCGGAAGTGTTAGACCTGTAAGAGAAAAATTTAAATGGTTGGGAAACTTCTGTGAGGAATCAGTCTGAGCCCAGCCGGTGGAGTCCCAAGTGAAAGCGCATCAAGAATCCAACAGTCAGTTGCAAATTCCAAAGTAGAGCTTTATTAGGCAAATCCACAGTTAGTTGAGCATGCCAAGATCTTCCTAAGCAAAGATCTTGATAATAACAAAGTACAAGCGAAACGGGTGGGGTAGATATAGGGTGCACCAAATAAAGGAGGGGTGCTCAGAGGGTTTGGCGGGAGAGTGGGTAGGAATGACAAAAGGGGTCCTGTTCCCAGGCTACCAGATGGCCAGGTGCCTTATCGGGGAGATGGCACATTGTTGAGAATTAGCTGTCTCTGCAAGGACACTTACAGTGAGATTGATACAGTTGTTGGGGCGCCTCTCCCGCTGGGAAAGGAAGGGAGGAAACTACTCAGAGGACAGGTTTATTGCTTTACGGCCTTGGGCTGTCTCGGCCGGAGGAGGCTTGTGAAAGTGGGAATATGCAGGAGCAGTGGGGAACAGGATGGCATGAACCAGGGGGGGGTCATGACATTTTCGTACGGATAAGTGCCCAGTGAACGGTTCGTTTAGCTTTATATATTGTTCCGGGTGGGCGTTGTATTGGTTTTTCGGAAGTGTTAGACCTGTAAGAGAAAAATTTAAATGGTTGGGAAAGGCCATTGGTTGTAGAAATATTTTTATCACATTTTATTTCCTTGTAAAAACAGGTAAATCAATAGGGATTTTCGTTCGGATAAGTACCCAGTGAACGGTTCGTTTAGCTTTATATATTGTTCCGGGTGGGCGTTGTATTGGTTTTTTAGGAAGTGTTAGACCTGTAAGAGAAAAATTTAAATGGTTGGGAAAGGCCATGGAATGTAGAAATATTATTTTCACATTTTACTTCCTTGTAAAAACAGGTAAATCAATAGGGATTTTCGTACGGATAAGTACCCAGTGAACGGTTCGTTTAGCTTTATATATTGTTACGGGTGGGTGTTGTATTGGTTTTTCGGAAGTGTTAGACCTGTAAGAGAAAAATTTAAATGGTTGGGATAGGCCATGGGATGTAGAAATATTTTTATCACATTTTATTTCCTTGTAAAAACAGGTAAATCAATAGGGATTTTCGTACGGATAAGTGCCCAGTGAACGGTTCGTTTAGCTTTATATATTGTTCCAGGTGGGCGTTGTATTGGTTTTTCAGAAGTGTTAGACCTGTAAGAGAAAAATTTAAATGGTTGGGAAAGGCCATGGGATGTAGAAATATTTTTTTCACATTTTATTTCCTTGTAAAAACAGGTAAATCAATAGCGATTTTTGTACGCATAAGTACCCAGTGAACGGTTCGTTTAGCTTCATATATTGTTCCGGGTAGGCGTTGTATTCGTTTTTTGGAAGTGTTAGACCTGTAAGAGAAAAATTTAAATGGTTGGGAAAGGCCATTGGTTGTAGAAATATTTTTTTCACATTTTATTTCCTTGTAAAAACAGGTAAATCAATAGGGATATTCGTACGGATAAGTGCCCAGTGAACGGTTCGTTTAGCTTTATATATTGGTCCGGGTGGGCGTTGTATTGGTTTTTAGGAAGTGTTAGACCTGTAAGAGAAAAATTTAAATGGTTGGGAAAGGCCATGGGATGTAGAAATATTTTTTTCACATTTTATTTCCTTGTAAAAACAGGTAAATCAATAGCGATTTTCGTACGAATAAGTACCCAGTGAACGTTTCGTTTAGCTTTATATATTGTTCCGGGTGGGCATTGTATTGGTTTTTCGGAAGTGTTAGACCTGTAAGAGAAAAATTTAAATGGTTGGGATAGACCATGGGATGTAGAAATATTTTTATCACATTTTATTTCCTTGTAAAAACAGGTAAATCAATAGGGATTTTCGTACGGATAAGTGCCCAGTGAACGGTTCGTTTAGCTATATATATTGTTCCAGGTGGGCGTTGTATTGGTTTTCAGAAGTGTTAGACCTGTAAGAGAAAAATTTAAATGGTTGGGAAAGGCCATGGGATGTAGAAATATTTTTTTCACATTTTATTTCCTTTTAAAAACAGGTAAATCAATAGGGATTTTCGTACGGATAATTACCCATTGAACGGTTCGTTTAGCTATATATATTGTTCCGGGTGGGCGTTGTATTGGTTTTTCAGAAGTGTTAGACTTGTAAGAGAATATTTTAAATGGTTGGGAAAGGCCATGGGATGTA
Organism: Paroedura picta; assembly: GCF_049243985.1. NCBI lineage: Eukaryota > Metazoa > Chordata > Lepidosauria > Squamata > Gekkonidae > Paroedura > Paroedura picta. Next base: position 188,511,169 of record NC_135369.1, read on the forward strand.
GAAATATTATTTTCACATTTAATTTCCTTGTAAAAACAGGTAAATCAATAGGGATTTTCGTACGCATAAGTACCCAGTGAACGGTTCGTTTAGCTTTATATATTGTTCCGGGTGGGCGTTGTATTGGTTTTTAGGAAGTGTTAGACCTGTAAGAGAAAAATTTAAATGGTTGGGATAGACCATAGGATGTAGAAATTTTTTTTTCACATTTTATATCCTTGTAAAAACAGGTAAATCAATAGGGATTTTCGTACGGATAAGTACCCATTGAACGGTTCGTTTAGCTATATATATTGTTCCGGGTGGGCGTTGTATTGGTTTTTCGGAAGTGTTAGACTTGTAAGAGAAAATTTTAAATGGTTGGGAAAGGCCATGGGATGTAGAAATATTTTTTTCACATTTTATTTCCTTGTAAAAACAGGTAAATCAATAGCGATTTTCGTACGCATAAGTACCCAGTTAACGTTTCGTTTAGCTTTATATATTGTTCCGGGTTTGCATTGTATTGGTTTTTCGGAAGTGTTAGACCTGTAAGAGAAAAATTTAAATGGTTGGGAAAGGCCATGGGATGTAGAAATATTTTTTTCACATTTTACTTCCTTGTAAAAACAGGTAAATCAATAGGGATTTTCGTACGGATAAGTACCCAGTGAACGGTTCGTTTAGCTTTATATATTGTTACGGGTGGGTGTTGTATTGGTTTTTCGGAAGTGTTAGACCTGTAAGAGAAAAATTTAAATGGTTGGGATAGACCATGGGATGTAGAAATATTTTTATCACATTTTATTTCCTTGTAAAAACAGGTAAATCAATAGGGATTTTCGTACGGATAAGTGCCCAGTGAACGGTTCGTTTAGCTATATATATTGTTCCAGCTGGGCGTTGTATTGGTTTTCAGACGTGTTAGACCTGTAAGAGAAAAATTTAAATGGTTGGGAAAGGCCATGGTATGTAGAAATATTTTTTTCACATTTTACTTACATGTAAAAACAGGTAAATCAATAGGGATTTTCGTAGGGATAAGTACCCAGTGAACGGTTCGTTTAGCTTTATATATTGTTATGGGTGGGTGTTGTATTGGTTTTCCGAAGTGTTAGACCTTTAAGAGAAAAATTTAAATGGTTGGGATAGGCCATGGGATGTAGAAATATTTTTTTCACATTTTATTTCCTTGTAAAAACAGGTAAATCAATAGGGATTTTCATTCGGATAAGTGCCCAGTGAACGGTTCGTTTAGCTTTATATATTGTTCCAGGTGGGAGTTGTATTCGTTTTTCAGAAGTGTTAGACCTGTAAGAGAAAAATTTAAATGGTTGGGAAAGGCCATGGGATGTAGAAATATTTTTTTCAAATTTTATTTCCTTGTAAAAACAGGTAAATCAATAGGGATTTTCGTACGCATAAGTACCCAGTGAACGGTTCGTTTAGCTTTATATATTGTTCCGGGTGGGCGTTTTATTGGTTTTTAGGAAGTGTTAGACCTGTAAGAGAAAAATTTAAATGGTTGGGAAAGGCCATGGGATGTAGAAATAATTTTTTCACATTTTATTTCCTTGTAAAAACAGGTAAATCAATAGGGATTTTCGTACGGATAAGTGCCCAGTGAACGGTTCATTTAGCTTTATATATTGTTCCGAGTGGGCGTTGTATTGGTTTTTCGGAAGTGTTAGACCTGTAAGAGAAAAATTTAAATGGTTGGGAAAGGCCATGGGATGTAAAAATATTGTTTTCACATTTTACTTCCTTGTAAAAACAGGTAAATCAATAGGGATTTTCGTACGCATAAGTACCCATTGAACGGTTCGTTTAGCTATATATATTGTTCCGGGTGGGCGTTGTATTGGTTTTTCGGAAGTGTTAGACTTGTAAGAGAAAAATTTAAATGGTTGGGAAAGGCCATGGGATGTAGAAATATTATTTTCACATTTTATTTCCTTGTAAAAACAGGTAAATCAATAAGGATTTTCGTACGTATAAGTACCCAGTGAACGGTTCGTTTAGCTTTATATATTGTTCCGGGTGGGCGTTGTATTGGTTTTTCGGAACTGTTAGACCTGTAAGAGAAAAATTTAAACGGTTGGGATAGGCCATGGGATGTAAAAATATTTTTTTCACATTTTATTTCCTTGTAAAAACAGGTAAATCAATAGCGCTTTTCGTACGCATAAGTACCCAGTGAACGTTTCGTTTAGCTTTATATATTGTTCCGGGTGGGCATTGTATTGGTTTTTCGGAAGTGTTAGACCTGTAAGAGAAAAATTTAAATGCTTGGGAAAGGCCATGGGATGTAGAAATATTTTTTTCACATTTTATTTCCTTGTAAAAACAGGTAAATCAATAGGGATTTTCGTACGGATAAGTACCCAGTGAACGGTTCGTTTAGCTTTATATATTGTTACGGGTGGGTGTTGTATTGGTTTTTCGGAAGTGTTAGACCTGTAAGAGAAAAATTTAAATGGTTGGGATAGACCATGGGATGTAGAAATATTTTTATCACATTTTATTTCCTTGTAAAAACAGGTAAATCAATAGGGATTTTCGTACGGATAAGTGCCCAGTGAACGGTTCGTTTAGCTATATATATTGTTCCAGCTGGGCGTTTTATTGGTTTTCAGACGTGTTAGACCTGTAAGAGAAAAATTTAAATGGTTGGGAAAGGCCATGGTATGTAGAAATATTTTTTTCACATTTTACTTACATGTAAAAACAGGTAAATCAATAGGGATTTTCGTAGGGATAAGTACCCAGTGAACGGTTCGTTTAGCTTTATATATTGTTATGGGTGGGTGTTGTATTGGTTTTCCGAAGTGTTAGACCTTTAAGAGAAATATTTAAATGGTTGGGATAGGCCATGGGATGTAGAAATATTTTTTTCACATTTTATTTCCTTGTAAAAACAGGTAAATCAATAGGGATTTTCGTTCGGATAAGTGCCCAGTGAACGGTTCGTTTAGCTTTATATATTGTTCCAGGTGGGAGTTGTATTCGTTTTTCAGAAGTGTTAGACCTGTAAGAGAAAAATTTAAATGGTTGGGAAAGGCCATGGGATGTAGAAATATTTTTTTCAAATTTTATTTCCTTGTAAAAACAGGTAAATCAATAGGGATTTTCGTACGCATAAGTACCCAGTGAACGGTTCGTTTAGCTTTATATATTGTTCCGGGTGGGCGTTTTATTGGTTTTTAGGAAGTGTTAGACCTGTAAGAGAAAAATTTAAATGGTTGGGAAAGGCCATGGGATGTAGAAATAATTTTTTCACATTTTATTTCCTTGTAAAAACAGGTAAATCAATAGGGATTTTCGTACGGATAAGTGCCCAGTGAACGGTTCATTTAGCTTTATATATTGTTCCGGGTGGGCGTTGTATTGGTTTTTCGGAAGTGTTAGACCTGTAAGAGAAAAATTTAAATGGTTGGGAAAGGCCATGGGATGTAAAAATATTGTTTTCACATTTTACTTCCTTGTAAAAACATGTAAATCAATAGGGATTTTCGTACGCATAAGTACCCATTGAACGGTTCGTTTAGCTATATATATTGTTCCGGGTGGGCGTTGTATTGGTTTTTCGGAAGTGTTAGACTTGTAAGAGAAAAATTTAAATGGTTGGGAAAGGCCATGGGATGTAGAAATATTATTTTCACATTTTATTTCCTTGTAAAAACAGGTAAATCAATAAGGATTTTCGTACGTATAAGTACCCAGTGAACGGTTCGTTTAGCTTTATATATTGTTCCGGGTGGGCGTTGTATTGGTTTTTCGGAACTGTTAGACCTGTAAGAGAAAAATTTAAACGGTTGGGATAGGCCATGGGATGTAAAAATATTTTTTTCACATTTTATTTCCTTGTAAAAACAGGTAAATCAATAGCGCTTTTCGTACGCATAAGTACCCAGTGAACGTTTCGTTTAGCTTTATATATTGTTCCGGGTGGGCATTGTATTGGTTTTTCGGAAGTGTTAGACCTGTAAGAGAAAAATTTAAATGCTTGGGAAAGGCCATGGGATGTAGAAATATTTTTTTCACATTTTATTTCCTTGTAAAAACAGGTAAATCAATAGGGATTTTCGTACGTATAAGTACCCAGTGAACGGTTCGTTTAGCTTTATATATTGTTCCGGGTGGGCGTTGTGTTGGTTTTTAGGAAGTGTTAGACATGTAAGAGAAAAATTTAAATGCTTGGGAAAGGCCATGGGATGTAGAAATATTTTTTTCACATTTTACTTCCTTGTAAACACAGGTAAATCAATAGGGATTTTCGTACGGATAAGTACACAGTGAACGGTACGTTTAGCTTTATATATTGTTACGGGTGGGTGTTGTATTGGTTTTTTGGAAGTGTTAGACCTGTAAGAGAAAAATTTAAATGGTTGGGAAAGGCCATGGGATGTAGAAATACTTTTTTCACATTTTATTTCCTTGTAAAAACTGGTAAATCAATAGGGATTTTCGTACGGATAAGTGCCCAGTGAACGGTTCGTTTAGCTTTATATATTGTTCCGGGTGGGCGTTGTATTGGTTTTTCGGAAGTGTTAGACCTGTAAGAGAAAAATTTAAATGGTTGGGAAAGGCCATGGGATGTAAAAATATTGTTTTCACATTTTACTTCCTTGTAAAAACAGGTAAATCAATAGGGATTTTCGTACGCATAAGTACCCATTGAACGGTTCGTTTAGCTATATATATTGTTCCGGGTGGGCGTTGTATTGGTTTTTCGGAAGTGTTAGACTTGTAAGAGAAAAATTTAAATGGTTGGGAAAGGCCATGGGATGTAGAAATATTTTTTTCACATTTTACTTCCTTGTAAAAACAGGTAAATCAATAGGGATTTTCGTACGGATAAGTACCCAGTGAACGGTTCGTTTAGCTTTATATATTGTTACGGGTGGGTGTTGTATTGGTTTTTCAGAACTGTTAGACCTGTAAGAGAAAAATTTAGATGGTTGGGAAAGGCCATGGGATGTAGAAATATTATTTTCACATTTTATTTCCTTGTAAAAACAGGTAAATCAATAAGGATTTTCGTACGTATAAGTACCCAGTGAACGGTTCGTTTAGCTTTATATATTGTTCCGGGTGGGCGTTGTATTGGTTTTTAGGAAGTGTTAGACATGTAAGAGAAAAATTTAAATGCTTGGGAAAGGCCATGGGATGTAGAAATATTTTATTCACATTTTACTTCCTTGTAAACACAGGTAAATCAATAGGGATTTTCGTACGGATAAGTACACAGTGAACGGTACGTTTAGCTTTATATATTGTTACGGGTGGGTGTTGTATTGGTTTTTTGGAAGTGTTAGACCTGTAAGAGAAAAATTTAAATGGTTGGGATAGACCATGGGATGTAGAAATACTTTTTTCACATTTTATTTCCTTGTAAAAACTGGTAAATCAATAGGGATTTTCGTACGGATAAGTGCCCAGTGAACGGTTCGTTTAGCTTTATATATTGTTCCAGGTGGGCGTTGTATTGGTTTTTAGGAAGTGTTAGACCTGTAAGAGAAAAATTTAAACGGTTGGGAAAGGCCATGGGATGTAGAAATATTTAATTCACATTTTATTTCCTTTTAAAAACAGGTAAATATATAGGGATTTTCGTACGGATAAGTGCCCAGTGAACGGTTCGTTTAGCTTTATATATTGTTCCGGGTGGGCGTTGTATTGGTTTTTAGGAAGTGTTAGACCTGTAAGAGAAAAATTTAAATGGTTGGGAAAGGCCATGGGATGTAGAAATATTTTTTTCTCATTTTACTTCCTTGTAAAAACAGGTAAATCAATAGGGATTTTCGTACGGATAAGTACCCAGTGAACGGTTCGTTTAGCTTTATATATTGTTACGGGTGGGTGTTGTATTGGTTTTTCGGAAGTGTTAGACCTGTAAGAGAAAAATTTAGATGGTTGGGAAAGGCCATGGGATGTAGAAATATTATTTTCACATTTTATTTCCTTGTAAAAACAGGTAAATCAATAAGGATTTTCGTACGTATAAGTACCCAGTGAACGGTTCGTTTAGCTTTATATATTGTTCCGGGTGGGCGTTGTATTGGTTTTTCGGAAGTGTTAGACCTGTAAGAGAAAAATTTAAACGGTTGGGATAGGCCATGGGATGTAAAAATATTTTTTTCACATTTTATTTCCTTGTAAAAACAGGTAAATCAATAGCGATTTTCGTACGCATAAGTACCCAGTGAACGTTTCGTTTAGCTTTATATATTGTTCCGGGTGGGCTTTGTATTGGTTTTTCCGAAGTGTTAGACCTGTAAGAGAAAAATTTAAACGGTTGGGAAAGGCCATGGGATGTAGAAATATTTTTTTCACATTTTATTTCCTTGTAAAAACAGGTAAATCAATAGGGATTTTCGTACGGATAAGTGCCCAGTGAACGGTTCGTTTAGCTTTATATATTGTTCCGGTGGGCGTTGTATTGGTTTTTCGGAAATGTTAGACCTGTAAGAGAAAAATTTAAATGGTTGGGAAAGGCCATTGGTTGTAGAAATATTTTTTTCACATTTTATTTCCTTGTAAAAACAGGTAAATCAATAGGGATTTTCGAACAGATAAGTACCCAGTGAACGGTTCGTTTAGCTTTATATATTGTTCCGGGTGGGCATTGTATTGGTTTTTCCGAAGTGTTAGACCTGTAAGAGAAAAATTTAAATGGTTGGGAAAGGCCATGGGATGTAGAAATAATTTTTTCACATTTCATTTCCTTGTAAAAACTGGTAAATCAATAGGGATTTTCGTACGGATAAGTGCCCAGTGAACGGTTCGTTTAGCTTTATATATTGTTCCGGGTGGGCGTTGTATTGGTTTTTCGGAAGTGTTAGACCTGTAAGAGAAAAATTTAAATGGTTGGGAAAGGCCATGGGATGTAGAAATATTTTTTTCACATTTTATTTCCTTTTAAAAACAGGTAAATATATAGGGATTTTCGTACGGATAAGTGCCCAGTGAACGGTTCGTTTAGCTTTATATATTGTTCCGGGTGGGCGTTGTATTGGTTTTTAGGAAGTGTTAGACCTGTAAGAGAAAAATTTAAATGGTTGGGATAGACCATAGGATGTAGAAATATTTTTTTCACATTTTATATCCTTGTAAAAACAGGTAAATCAATAGGGATTTTCGTACGGATAAGTACCCATTGAACGGTTCGTTTAGCTATATATATTGTTCCGGGTGGGCGTTGTATTGGTTTTTCGGAAGTGTTAGACTTGTAAGAGAAAATTTTAAATGGTTGGGAAAGGCCATGGGATGTAGAAATATTTTTTTCACATTTTATTTCCTTGTAAAAACAGGTAAATCAATAGCGATTTTCGTACGCATAAGTACCCAGTTAACGTTTCGTTTAGCTTTATATATTGTTCCGGGTTTGCATTGTATTGGTTTTTCGGAAGTGTTAGACCTGTAAGAGAAAAATTTAAATGGTTGGGAAAGGCCATGGGATGTAGAAATATTTTTTTCACATTTTACTTCCTTGTAAAAACAGGTAAATCAATAGGGATTTTCGTACGGATAAGTACCCAGTGAACGGTTCGTTTAGCTTTATATATTGTTACGGGTGGGTGTTGTATTGGTTTTTCGGAAGTGTTAGACCTGTAAGAGAAAAATTTAAATGGTTGGGATAGACCATGGGATGTAGAAATATTTTTATCACATTTTATTTCCTTGTAAAAACAGGTAAATCAATAGGGATTTTCGTACGGATAAGTGCCCAGTGAACGGTTCGTTTAGCTATATATATTGTTCCAGCTGGGCGTTGTATTGGTTTTCAGACGTGTTAGACCTGTAAGAGAAAAATTTAAATGGTTGGGAAAGGCCATGGTATGTAGAAATATTTTTTTCACATTTTACTTACATGTAAAAACAGGTAAATCAATAGGGATTTTCGTAGGGATAAGTACCCAGTGAACGGTTCGTTTAGCTTTATATATTGTTATGGGTGGGTGTTGTATTGGTTTTCCGAAGTGTTAGACCTTTAAGAGAAAAATTTAAATGGTTGGGATAGGCCATGGGATGTAGAAATATTTTTTTCACATTTTATTTCCTTGTAAAAACAGGTAAATCAATAGGGATTTTCGTTCGGATAAGTGCCCAGTGAACGGTTCGTTTAGCTTTATATATTGTTCCAGGTGGGAGTTGTATTCGTTTTTCAGAAGTGTTAGACCTGTAAGAGAAAAATTTAAATGGTTGGGAAAGGCCATGGGATGTAAAAATATTGTTTTCACATTTTACTTCCTTGTAAAAACAGGTAAATCAATAGGGATTTTCGTACGCATAAGTACCCATTGAACGGTTCGTTTAGCTATATATATTGTTCCGGGTGGGCGTTGTATTGGTTTTTCGGAAGTGTTAGACTTGTAAGAGAAAAATTTAAATGGTTGGGAAAGGCCATGGGATGTAGAAATATTATTTTCACATTTTATTTCCTTGTAAAAACAGGTAAATCAATAAGGATTTTCGTACGTATAAGTACCCAGTGAACGGTTCGTTTAGCTTTATATATTGTTCCGGGTGGGCGTTGTATTGGTTTTTCGGAACTGTTAGACCTGTAAGAGAAAAATTTAAACGGTTGGGATAGGCCATGGGATGTAAAAATATTTTTTTCACATTTTATTTCCTTGTAAAAACAGGTAAATCAATAGCGCTTTTCGTACGCATAAGTACCCAGTGAACGTTTCGTTTAGCTTTATATATTGTTCCGGGTGGGCATTGTATTGGTTTTTCGGAAGTGTTAGACCTGTAAGAGAAAAATTTAAATGCTTGGGAAAGGCCATGGGATGTAGAAATATTTTTTTCACATTTTATTTCCTTGTAAAAACAGGTAAATCAATAGGGATTTTCGTACGTATAAGTACCCAGTGAACGGTTCGTTTAGCTTTATATATTGTTCCGGGTGGGCGTTGTGTTGGTTTTTAGGAAGTGTTAGACATGTAAGAGAAAAATTTAAATGCTTGGGAAAGGCCATGGGATGTAGAAATATTTTTTTCACATTTTACTTCCTTGTAAACACAGGTAAATCAATAGGGATTTTCGTACGGATAAGTACACAGTGAACGGTACGTTTAGCTTTATATATTGTTACGGGTGGGTGTTGTATTGGTTTTTTGGAAGTGTTAGACCTGTAAGAGAAAAATTTAAATGGTTGGGAAAGGCCATGGGATGTAGAAATACTTTTTTCACATTTTATTTCCTTGTAAAAACTGGTAAATCAATAGGGATTTTCGTACGGATAAGTGCCCAGTGAACGGTTCGTTTAGCTTTATATATTGTTCCGGGTGGGCGTTGTATTGGTTTTTCGGAAGTGTTAGACCTGTAAGAGAAAAATTTAAATGGTTGGGAAAGGCCATGGGATGTAAAAATATTGTTTTCACATTTTACTTCCTTGTAAAAACAGGTAAATCAATAGGGATTTTCTTACGCATAAGTACCCATTGAACGGTTCGTTTAGCTATATATATTGTTCCGGGTGGGCGTTGTATTGGTTTTTCGGAAGTGTTAGACTTGTAAGAGAAAAATTTAAATGGTTGGGAAAGGCCATGGGATGTAGAAATATTTTTTTCACATTTTACTTCCTTGTAAAAACAGGTAAATCAATAGGGATTTTCGTACGGATAAGTACCCAGTGAACGGTTCGTTTAGCTTTATATATTGTTACGGGTGGGTGTTGTATTGGTTTTTCAGAACTGTTAGACCTGTAAGAGAAAAATTTAGATGGTTGGGAAAGGCCATGGGATGTAGAAATATTATTTTCACATTTTATTTCCTTGTAAAAACAGGTAAATCAATAAGGATTTTCGTACGTATAAGTACCCAGTGAACGGTTCGTTTAGCTTTATATATTGTTCCGGGTGGGCGTTGTATTGGTTTTTAGGAAGTGTTAGACATGTAAGAGAAAAATTTAAATGCTTGGGAAAGGCCATGGGATGTAGAAATATTTTTTTCACATTTTACTTCCTTGTAAACACAGGTAAATCAATAGGGATTTTCGTACGGATAAGTACACAGTGAACGGTACGTTTAGCTTTATATATTGTTACGGGTGGGTGTTGTATTGGTTTTTTGGAAGTGTTAGACCTGTAAGAGAAAAATTTAAATGGTTGGGAAAGGCCATGGGATGTAGAAATACTTTTTTCACATTTTATTTCCTTGTAAAAACTGGTAAATCAATAGGGATTTTCGTACGGATAAGTGCCCAGTGAACGGTTCGTTTAGCTTTATATATTGTTCCGGGTGGGCGTTGTATTGGTTTTTCGGAAGTGTTAGACCTGTAAGAGAAAAATTTAAATGGTTGGGAAAGGCCATGGGATGTAAAAATATTGTTTTCACATTTTACTTCCTTGTAAAAACAGGTAAATCAATAGGGATTTTCGTACGCATAAGTACCCATTGAACGGTTCGTTTAGCTATATATATTGTTCCGGGTGGGCGTTGTATTGGTTTTTCGGAAGTGTTAGACTTGTAAGAGAAAAATTTAAATGGTTGGGAAAGGCCATGGGATGTAGAAATATTTTTTTCACATTTTACTTCCTTGTAAAAACAGGTAAATCAATAGGGATTTTCGTACGGATAAGTACCCAGTGAACGGTTCGTTTAGCTTTATATATTGTTACGGGTGGGTGTTGTATTGGTTTTTCAGAACTGTTAGACCTGTAAGAGAAAAATTTAGATGGTTGGGAAAGGCCATGGGATGTAGAAATATTATTTTCACATTTTATTTCCTTGTAAAAACAGGTAAATCAATAAGGATTTTCGTACGTATAAGTACCCAGTGAACGGTTCGTTTAGCTTTATATATTGTTCCGGGTGGGCGTTGTATTGGTTTTTAGGAAGTGTTAGACATGTAAGAGAAAAATTTAAATGCTTGGGAAAGGCCATGGGATGTAGAAATATTTTTTTCACATTTTACTTCCTTGTAAACACAGGTAAATCAATAGGGATTTTCGTACGGATAAGTACACAGTGAACGGTACGTTTAGCTTTATATATTGTTACGGGTGGGTGTTGTATTGGTTTTTTGGAAGTGTTAGACCTGTAAGAGAAAAATTTAAATGGTTGGGATAGACCATGGGATGTAGAAATACTTTTTTCACATTTTATTTCCTTGTAAAAACTGGTAAATCAATAGGGATTTTCGTACGGATAAGTGCCCAGTGAACGGTTCGTTTAGCTTTATATATTGTTCCGGGTGGGCGTTGTATTGGTTTTTAGGAAGTGTTAGACCTGTAAGAGAAAAATTTAAACGGTTGGGAAAGGCCATGGGATGTAGAAATATTTAATTCACATTTTATTTCCTTTTAAAAACAGGTAAATATATAGGGATTTTCGTACGGATAAGTGCCCAGTGAACGGTTCGTTTAGCTTTATATATTGTTCCGGGTGGGCGTTGTATTGGTTTTTAGGAAGTGTTAGACCTGTAAGAGAAAAATTTAAATGGTTGGGAAAGGCCATGGGATGTAGAAATATTTTTTTCTCATTTTACTTCCTTGTAAAAACAGGTAAATCAATAGGGATTTTCGTACGGATAAGTACCCAGTGAACGGTTCGTTTAGCTTTATATATTGTTACGGGTGGGTGTTGTATTGGTTTTTCGGAAGTGTTAGACCTGTAAGAGAAAAATTTAGATGGTTGGGAAAGGCCATGGGATGTAGAAATATTATTTTCACATTTTATTTCCTTGTAAAAACAGGTAAATCAATAAGGATTTTCGTACGTATAAGTACCCAGTGAACGGTTCGTTTAGCTTTATATATTGTTCCGGGTGGGCGTTGTATTGGTTTTTCGGAAGTGTTAGACCTGTAAGAGAAAAATTTAAACGGTTGGGATAGGCCATGGGATGTAAAAATATTTTTTTCACATTTTATTTCCTTGTAAAAACAGGTAAATCAATAGCGATTTTCGTACGCATAAGTACCCAGTGAACGTTTCGTTTAGCTTTATATATTGTTCCGGGTGGGCTTTGTATTGGTTTTTCCGAAGTGTTAGACCTGTAAGAGAAAAATTTAAACGGTTGGGAAAGGCCATGGGATGTAGAAATATTTTTTTCACATTTTATTTCCTTGTAAAAACAGGTAAATCAATAGGGATTTTCGTACGGATAAGTGCCCAGTGAACGGTTCGTTTAGCTTTATATATTGTTCCGGTGGGCGTTGTATTGGTTTTTCGGAAATGTTAGACCTGTAAGAGAAAAATTTAAATGGTTGGGAAAGGCCATTGGTTGTAGAAATATTTTTTTCACATTTTACTTCCTTGTAAAAACAGGTAAATCAATAGGGATTTTCGTACGGATAAGTACCCAGTGAACGGTTCGTTTAGCTTTATATATTGTTACGGGTGGGTGTTGTATTGGTTTTTCAGAAGTGTTATACCTGTAAGAGAAAAATTTAGATGGTTGGGAAAGGCCATGGGATGTAGAAATATTATTTTCACATTTTATTTCCTTGTAAAAACAGGAAAATCAATAAGGATTTTCGTACGTATAAGTACCCAGTGAACGGTTCGTTTAGCTTTATATATTGTTCCGGGTGGGCGTTGTATTGGTTTTTAGGAAAGGGTTAGACCTGTAAGAGAAAAATTTAAATGGTTGGGATAGGCCATGGGATGTAGAAATATTTTTTTCACATTTTATTTCCTTGTAAAAACAGGTAAATCAATAGGGATTTTCGTACGGATAAGTACCCAGTGAACGGTTCGTTTAGCTTTATATATTGTTCCGGGTGGGCGTTGTATTGGTTTTTAGGAAGTGTTAGACCTGTAAGAGAAAAATTTAAATGGTTGGGATAGGCCATGGGATGTAGAAATATTTTTTTCACATTTTATTTCCTTGTAAAAACAGGTAAATCAATAGGGATTTTCGTACGGATAAGTGCCCAGTGAGCGGTTCGTTTAGCTTTATATATTGTTCCGGGTGGGCGTTGTTTGGTTTTTCGGAAGTGTTAGACCTGTAAGAGAAAAATTTAAATGGTTGGGAAAGGCCATGGGATGTAAAAATATTGTTTTCACATTTTACTTCCTTGTAAAAACAGGTAAATCAATAGGTATATTCGTACGGATAAGTACCCATTGAACGGTTCGTTTAGCTATATATATTGTTCCGGGTGGGCGTTGTATTGGTTTTTCGGAAGTGTTAGACCTGTAAGAGAAAAATTTAAATGGTTGGGATAGGCCATGGGATGTAGAAATATTTTTTTCACATTTTATTTCCTTGTAAAAACAGGTAAATCAATAGGGATTTTCGTACGGATAAGTACCCAGTGAACGGTTCGTTTAGCTTTATATATTGTTCCGGGTGGGCGTTGTATTGGTTTTTAGGAAGTGTTAGACATGTAAGAGAAAAATTTAGATGGTTGGGAAAGGCCATGGGATGTAGAAATATTATTTTCACATTTTATTTCCTTGTAAAAACAGGTAAATCAATAAGGATTTTCGTACGTATAAGTACCCAGTGAACGGTTCGTTTAGCTTTATATATTGTTCCGTGTGGGCGTTGTATTGGTTTTTCGGAAGTGTTAGACCTGTAAGAGAAAAATTTAAACGCTTGGGATAGGCCATGGGATGTAAAAATATTTTTTTCACATTTTATTTCCTTGTAAAAACAGGTAAATCAATAGCGATTTTCGTACGCATAAGTACCCAGTGAACGTTTCGTTTAGCTTTATATATTGTTCCGGGTGGGCATTGTATTGGTTTTTCGGAAGTGTTAGACCTGTAAGAGAAGAATTTAAATGGTTGGGAAAGGCCATGGGATGTAGAAATATTTTTTTCACATTTTATTTCCTTGTAAAAACAGGTAAATCAATAGGGATTTTCATACGCATAAGTACCCAGTGAACGGTTCGTTTATCTTTATATATTCTTCCGGGTGGGCGTTGTATTGGTTTTTCAGAAGTGTTAGACCTGTAAGAGAAAAATTTAAATGGTTGGGAAAGGCCATGGGATGTAGAAATATTTTTTTCACATTTACTTCCTTGTAAAAACAGGTAAATCAATAGGGTTTTTCGTACGGATAAGTACCCAGTGAACGGTTCGTTTAGCTTTATATATTGTTCAGAAGTGTTAGACCTGTAAGAGAAAAATTTAAATGGTTGGGAAAGGCCATGGGATGTAGAAATATTTTTTTCACATTTACTTCCTTGTAAAAACAGGTAAATCAATAGGGTTTTTCGTACGGATAAGTACCCAGTGAACCGTTCGTTTAGCTTTATATATTGTTCCGGGTGGGCGTTGTATTGTTTTTTCGGAAGTGTTAGACCTGTAAGAGAAAAATTTAAATGGTTGGGAAAGGCCATGGGATGTAGAAATATTTTTTTCACATTTTATTTCCTTTTAAAAACAGGTAAATCAATAGGGATTTTCGTACGGATCATTACCCAGTGAACGGTTCGTTTAGCTTTATATATTGTTCCGGGTGGGCGTTGTATTGGTTTTTTGGAAGTGTTAGACCTGTAAGAGAAAAATTTAAGTGGTTGGGAAAGGCCATGGGATGTAGAAATATTTTTTTTCACATTTACTTCCTTGTAAAATCAGGTAAATCAATAGGGTTTTTCGTACGGATAAGTACCCAGTGAACCGTTCGTTTAGCTTTATATATTGTTCCGGGTGGGCGTTGTATTGTTTTTTCGGAAGTGTTAGACCTGTAAGAGAAAAATTTAAATGGTTGGGAAAGGCCATGGGATGTAGAAATATTTTTTTCACATTTTACTTCCTTGTAAAAACAGGAAAATCAATAGGGATTTTCGTACGGATAAGTACCCAGTGAACCGTTCGTTTAGCTTTATATATTGTTCCGGGTGGGCGTTGTTTTGGTTTTTCGGAAGTGTTAGACCTGTAAGAGAAAAATTTAAATGGTTGGGAAAGGCCATGGAATGTAGAAATATTTTTTTCACATTTTACTTCCTTGTAAAAACAGGAAAATCGATAGGGATTTTCATATGGATAAGTACCCAGTGAACGGTTCGTTTATCTTTATATATTCTTCCGGGTGGGCGTTGTATTGGTTTTTCAGAAGTGTTAGACCTGTAAGAGAAAAATTTAAATGGTTGGGAAAGGCCATGGGATGTAGAAATATTTTTTTCACATTTACTTCCTTGTAAAAACAGGTAAATCAATAGGGTTTTTCGTACGGATAAGTACCCAGTGAACCGTTCGTTTAGCTTTATATATTGCTCCGGGTGGGCGTTGTTTTGGTTTTTCGGAAGTGTTAGACCTGTAATAGAAAAATTTAAATGCTTGGGAAAGGCCATGGGATGTAGAAATATTTTTTTCACATTTTATTTCCTTGTAATACAGGTAAATCAATAGGGTTTTTCGTACGGATAAGTGCCCAGTGAACGGTTCGTTTAGCTTTATATATTGTTCCGGGTGGGCGTTGTTTTGGTTTTTTGGAAGTGTTAGACCTGTAAGAGAAAAATTTAAATGGTTGGGAAAGGCCATGGGATGTAGAAATATTTTTTTCACATATACTTCCTTGTAAAAATAGGTAAATCAATAGGGTTTTTCGTACGGATAAGTACCCAGTGAACGGTTCGTTTAGCTTTATATATTGTTCCGGTTGGGCGTTGTATTGGTTTTTCGGAAGTGTTAGACCTGTAAGAGAAAAATTTAAATGGTTGGGAAAGGCCATGGGATGTAGAAATATTTTTTTCACATTTACTTCCTTGTAAAAACAGGTAAATCAATAGGGTTTTTCGTACGGATAAGTACCCAGTGAACGGTTCGTTTAGCTTTATATATTGTTCAGAAGTGTTAGACCTGTAAGAGAAAAATTTAAATGGTTGGGAAAGGCCATGGGATGTAGAAATATTTTTTTCACATTTACTTCCTTGTAAAAACAGGTAAATCAATAGGGTTTTTCGTACGGATAAGTACCCAGTGAACCGTTCGTTTAGCTTTATATATTGTTCCGGGTGGGCGTTGTTTTGGTTTTTCGGAAGTGTTAGACCTGTAAGAGAAAAATTTAAATGGTTGGGAAAGGCCATGGGATGTAGAAATATTTTTTTCACATTTTACTTCCTTGTAAAAACAGGAAAATCAATAGGGATTTTCATACGGATAAGTACCCAGTGAACGGTTCGTTTAGCTTTATATATTGTTCCGGGTGGGCGTTGTATTGTTTTTTCGGAAGTGTTAGACCTGTAAGAGAAAAATTTAAATGGTTGGGAAAGGCCATGGGATGTAGAAATATTTTTTTCACATTTTACTTCCTTGTAAAAACAGGAAAATCAATAGGGATTTTCGTACGGATAAGTACCCAGTGAACCGTTCGTTTAGCTTTATATATTGTTCCGGGTGGGCGTTGTTTTGGTTTTTCGGAAGTGTTAGACCTGTAAGAGAAAAATTTAAATGGTTGGGAAAGGCCATGGAATGTAGAAATATTTTTTTCACATTTTACTTCCTTGTAAAAACAGGAAAATCGATAGGGATTTTCATATGGATAAGTACCCAGTGAACGGTTCGTTTATCTTTATATATTCTTCCGGGTGGGCGTTGTATTGGTTTTTCAGAAGTGTTAGACCTGTAAGAGAAAAATTTAAATGGTTGGGAAAGGCCATGGGATGTAGAAATATTTTTTTCACATTTACTTCCTTGTAAAAACAGGTAAATCAATAGGGTTTTTCGTACGGATAAGTACCCAGTGAACCGTTCGTTTAGCTTTATATATTGCTCCGGGTGGGCGTTGTTTTGGTTTTTCGGAAGTGTTAGACCTGTAATAGAAAAATTTAAATGCTTGGGAAAGGCCATGGGATGTAGAAATATTTTTTTCACATTTTATTTCCTTGTAATACAGGTAAATCAATAGGGTTTTTCGTACGGATAAGTGCCCAGTGAACGGTTCGTTTAGCTTTATATATTGTTCCGGGTGGGCGTTGTTTTGGTTTTTTGGAAGTGTTAGACCTGTAAGAGAAAAATTTAAATGGTTGGGAAAGGCCATGGGATGTAGAAATATTTTTTTCACATATACTTCCTTGTAAAAATAGGTAAATCAATAGGGTTTTTCGTACGGATAAGTACCCAGTGAACGGTTCGTTTAGCTTTATATATTGTTCCGGTTGGGCGTTGTATTGGTTTTTCGGAAGTGTTAGACCTGTAAGAGAAAAATTTAAATGGTTGGGAAAGGCCATGGGATGTAGAAATATTTTTTTCACATTTACTTCCTTGTAAAAACAGGTAAATCAATAGGGTTTTTCGTACGGATAAGTACCCAGTGAACGGTTCGTTTAGCTTTATATATTGTTCAGAAGTGTTAGACCTGTAAGAGAAAAATTTAAATGGTTGGGAAAGGCCATGGGATGTAGAAATATTTTTTTCACATTTACTTCCTTGTAAAAACAGGTAAATCAATAGGGTTTTTCGTACGGATAAGTACCCAGTAAACCGTTCGTTTAGCTTTATATATTGTTCCGGGTGGGCGTTGTTTTGGTTTTTCGGAAGTGTTAGACCTGTAAGAGAAAAATTTAAATGGTTGGGAAAGGCCATGGGATGTAGAAATATTTTTTTCACATTTTACTTCCTTGTAAAAACAGGAAAATCAATAGGGATTTTCATACGGATAAGTACCCAGTGAACCGTTCGTTTAGCTTTATATATTGTACCGGGTGGGCGTTGTTTTGGTTTTTCGGAAGTGTTAGACCTGTAAGAGAAAAATTTAAATGGTTGGGAAAGGCCATCGAATGTAGAAATATTTTTTTCACATTTTACTTCCTTGTAAAAACAGGAAAATCGATAGGGATGTTCATACGGATAAGTACCCAGTGAACGGTTCGTTTATCTTTATATATTCTTCCGGGTGGGCGTTGTATTGGTTTTTCAGAAGTGTTAGACCTGTAAGAGAAAAATTTAAATGGTTGGGAAAGGCCATGGGATGTAGAAATATTTTTTTCACATTTACTTCCTTGTAAAAACAGGTAAATCAATAGGGTTTTTCGTACGGATAAGTACCCAGTGAACCGTTCGTTTAGCTTTATATATTGTTCCGGGTGGGCGTTGTATTGTTTTTTCGGAAGTGTTAGACCTGTAAGAGAAAAATTTAAATGATTGGGAAAGGCCATGGGATGTAGAAATATTTTTTTCACATTTTACTTCCTTGTAAAAACAGGTAAATCAATAGGGATTTTCGTACGGATAATTACCCAGTGAACCGTTCGTTTAGCTTTATATATTGTTCCGGGTGGGCGTTGTTTTGGTTTTTCGGAAGTGTTAGACCTGTAATAGAAAAATTTAAATGGTTGGGAAAGGCCATGGGATGTAGAAATATTTTTTTCACATTTTATTTCCTTGTAATACAGGTAAATCAATAGGGTTTTTCGTACGGATAAGTGCCCAGTGAACGGTTCGTTTAGCTTTATATATTGTTCCGGGTGGGCGTTGTTTTGGTTTTTCGGAAGTGTTAGACCTGTAAGAGAAAAATTTAAATGGTTGGGAAAGGCCATGGGATGTAGAAATATTTTTTTCACATATGCTTCCTTGTAAAAATAGGTAAATCAATAGGGTTTTTCGTACGGATAAGTACCCAGTGAACGGTTCGTTTAGCTTTATATGCGCACCTGAGCCTTAGGCGAAGGGGCCTTTGCTGCCGCGGGTGCAGGAGCGCCGAAGAAACGCTGCCGGGATGATGGGACTACAAGTCCCAGAATTCCTGGCGGCAGAGCGACAGCGCGACGGTAGAGAGGGGAGGGGCTAGGAGCGGCTCTTTATACAGAGCCGTTTCGGCAAGCCCTGCCTCTTTCCCCTCTTGGCGCGAAGCGGATCGCTTCACTCGCCGAGAGTGAGGGCCCGGATAGAAGGTTGCGGCCTAGTCGGAGGGTTTTGAGAGGCCGTCAGCCGGGCCTGGGAGGCCAGCGGCGTGGATTTCCCCGCCCGTATTTTGTTAATTGCGTCGCCGCTGGGTTTTTTCTCCCTGGGAAAGGGGGGGGGCGATTATGGCCCCAAAACGTCGTGGGACTTCGCAGAATGGTGGGCGGGGGGTGGTACAGGCTGCCTTGGGGGGTCCGCAAGGCAGTGCGGCGAATGAAGGGGCAGACCTGGGGCCCAGAAGAACGGACACGGGGGCAGTTGGAACGCCTCAGATCGCGGCCCTAACATTGCCTCAGGGAAGGGTGGGGCCTTATGGGACGCGGTCAGCCAGGAGGCGGGCGGCAGCTGCTGCTTCTGTGGCTTCGGCAGGGTCCTCAGCCACGGAGGACGCAGTGGGCCAAGTGGCCCAACCGCCAGTAGTGGGGGTGCAGGATGAGGCGGCAACAGCACAAGTTGCTGATGAGAACCTGGATTCTGTATATCCTGGCTCAGGGGGCATAATGGGGCCTGGAGGGCTGATTTATGGATCCCAGGGATATATGGGGGTACCACCCCCTCTCGCTTGGCCTGGAACAGGGGCATCCGCGGGCACCTTGCCTGGTCCTTTGTGGAGCCCATATGGGCAACAAGGGGCGCAATCATCATGGATGGCGACGCCTTCTGAATTTACCAGCCCATATTATGGGGGGAGTCAGGGTTTGCAAGGCTGGCCTGCGGGGGGTTGGCAGCAGCCACATGGACCTGCAGGGTCACGAGTGGCAGGACAGTCATCGGGAGGGGTTCTTGGGGACCACTCTTCCCAGAATGCCCTGGGGCCACGAAGGGAGCCTCAGTGGGCATCGGACAGGCAGCGCATTCAAGGGGGCCCAATGGGGCAAGGGCCAGTTAGTCAAGTGCAGGGAATTGGGCAGGATGCGAGGTCCCAAGGGTGGCAACAGCCTGCAGCTATGCAGTTTTGGAGCTTCCCTAACTCGGGACAATGGCAACAACAGAGCTTTCCCAGTTCGGGTATCGGGCAGCAGGGAGGACCCGCTGCCTGGGGGCAGACAATGTCCCCTATGCTGGGCGGACAGTGGGGACAAGGGCACGGAATGATGCTGGGGGGCAATGCCCGGCCAATGGCCCCAGCATCCGGAACTTCTCAAGGTTCCTCCTTAGAAGGTAGTCAGGGAGCGGGGGCCTGCAGACAATTTTGGCCAGCCATCGGTATTTCAGGCTCTGCTGAAGTCAGGCCCCAGAATCAAGGGGAATCGGTTCTGATGCAATCTCAGCAGGCTCCAGAGGCCGTTGCCGGTGCTGCAGATGCTCCTGAGGCACCGCAGGAAGTTGCAGAACAGGGAACGGCATCTGAACAACATGATGCCAGGAAGACAAAGCGTACCAGGAGAGGAGGGGCAAAACGTGCGAGGACACGTCATGGGTCCAGCACGTCGGGTGAGTCCACCTCTTCTGAGGATGAGGTTGCAGATTTAAAAAGGGACCGTGACTATTGGTTGCATGGGGCGTTGGTCCCAGGCATCCCCTTATGGTGGTCAACTCGGAGGGAGGCTGCCAAGGATTACTACAAAGGAAAAGGGGAAACAACAGGGGGTCCTCCAACCGGGTTGGCTGCGGGGGAGCATCCGCCAGGCATTCACCTTACTCAAAAAATTAGGGAACGTGTAATGGACGGGTGTTACGTAGATGTGTTTAAGATGGTGCCTCCTGAGGAAGAGGCTCCGAACACGGGGTCCAGTCGGGATAGAAAACGCAAGGATGCAGATAAAGGAGACCACTCATTTGCTAATTGGATGAGAGGTTATGGGCAGTATATGGGAGTGGTAATAGGTGCATACCCCGAAAGGGGCTGGCACCTGGTCAACCACATGAATAATGTACTAGAGGCAAGGGCACTTTCTGGTGATACGGCTGCCATCGCCTACGATAAGCTAGTGAGGGAACGCGCATCGATTAACAGTCAAGTCAGATGGGATAAGAAGGACCATGATGCGTGGATTGTAAAAGTGGGTCCTTTTGTCAAGAGGTTTGACCAAGAAAGGAGGAGGCAATTTGGGAGACGAGATAGTCGCGGAGTATGTTGGGAGTTCAATAGGGGCTCGTGCCAAAGGAGAAAATGCCGGTATGACCATTGTTGTGAAACATGTGGGGGAGGTCACTCAAAACAAGATTGTGACAGGCCATCAGGTGGTCAAGCGCCCTTTCGGGGGGTCCGGCCCTCTTCCAAGAAGGGAAGTGGGTCGGGAAATAATACGGCATCCAAGGGAAACTGAGATACCTCCGGAGTTGTTATCGTTGGCTCCTACGCCCATTTTGTTAGCTGTTTTACTGCCCATGTTGAATCGTTACCCGAATAGGCAGGCAGCATGTTATCTTGCCGTTGGGTTCTCAGAAGGTTTTAGAATACCTTTTACGGGAGCACGGATTTCGACGATGAGTCCTAATCTAAAATCGGCACTTCAGTTACCAGAGACCTTGGCGGAAAAGATCGGTAAGGAATGTGTAGCGGGGCGAATGGCGGGCCCTTATTTGAGCCCCCCAATCCCTAACCTGCGGGTGTCGCCTTTGGGGGTGGTTCCAAAAAAGGCTCCTGGTCAATTCCGAATGATACAGCATTTATCATACCCGAAAGGGTCATCGGTCAATGATGCTATTGCTCCTGAATTATGTTCAGTAAAATATGCATCTTTGGATCATGCTGTGGCAATCATTCGAGCATGTGGTAGGGGTTCGCTTTTGGCTAAGTGTGACATCAAATCTGCTTTTCGCCTACTGCCAGTTCACCCTAGTGATTTTTGTCTTTTGGGGTGCCATTTCCAGGGTCACTGGTACGTGGATAAGTCAATGCCCATGGGTTGCTCCATCTCATGTGCGGCTTTTGAAACGTTCAGTACTTTCTTGGAGTGGGTGGCAAAGGAGCGGACCCATTGCCCGCATATCACCCATTATTTGGACGATTTTTTAATAGTGGGACCCCCGGAGTCATCAGCGTGCAGGGACCGACTTCTCGCCTTTCAAAAACTGGCGGGGGAGTTGGGGGTGCCTTTAGCGGAGGAAAAAACGGAGGGCCCCACTACTAGGTTGACATATCTGGGTATTACCCTGGATTCTGTAGCTGGTGTATCACAGCTTCCGGAAGATAAGTTGGTGGCCCTGGGGGATCTGTTGGATGCCATGTTGGCAAAGAAAAAATGCACATTAAGGGAGATGCAGGTGATACTGGGGCATCTCAATTTTGCCTGTAAGGCGGTGTCCCCAGGCAGGGCATTCTGCGCTAGACTTGCCAGAGCAACGGCGGGGGTCATCTCTCCGCATCACCATATTCGCTTGTCTAAAGGCATGAAGGAAGATTTAAGGGTGTGGCAGGAATTTTTGAGGAATTTTAATGGGGTGGCCATTTGGCAAACTGCTATCACTCCGGAGAATTCCTTGCAGGTACAATCAGACGCAGCTGGAAGTTTGGGTTTTGGGGTCGTATACCAGAACCGCTGGTGTTCTGGTCGATGGCCAGAACAGTGGTCTGAGATGGGTATTTTGAGGGACCTCACATTTTTAGAACTTTTCCCGGTGGTCGTGGCCGTAGTCCTCTGGAGGGATATTTTTAAGAACCAAAAGGTTCTATTCTGGTGTGACAATCAGGTGGTCGTCCGGATCATTAACAGGCAGTCAAGCCGCTCTGAAAGGGTGATGCGCCTAGTACGGTACCTGGTCCAGACATGTTTAGTGTTTAATATTACGTTTAACGCTCGACACATACCAGGGGTAAATAACGATGTTGCGGATGCATTATCTCGATTCCAGGAACATCGGTTTCGGGAATTGGCCCCGTCAGCGAATGTGGCGCCGGATCCTTTCCCGGAGGAGCTGTGGAGCCTTGGTGGCGAGCCATCCAGCGGGCGGTGATGAGTTCCTTGGCGCCAGCCACGCTAAGGGCATATTCGAGTGCAGTCACGGGATATGTCGAACTTTCCAAGTCTTGGGGATGCAGTGCCCCCTTTCCACCACGGGAGGAGTTGGTGCTGCGTTATTTAGCATACTTGCATTCCCAGGGGGTGGCGCCAAGAACTTTGTCCGTCCATCTGGCTGGTTTGTCCTTCTTTTGTAAGACTCAAAACTGGTGGGATCCGGCTTCATCTTTTCTGGCCAAAAAGGCTGTCTCAGGATGGAGACGGTCGGTTCCCATCCATCGGGACTGCAGGAGGCCAATATCGCTTCATGTTCTCCAGGGCCTGTTGAATAAGCTTTTACTGGTATGCGATTCAGTATATGAGTCCTGCCTTTTCGCTGCTGCATTTACGATCATGTTTTATGGGGCTTTCCGTTGCAGCGAGGTGGTTTCAGCCACAAAGGTCGATGGAGGGAAGAGAGCATTGGATCTGGGAGATGTTAGTATTCGGGATGGTGAATTGCATATCTACCTACGCCGTTGCAAGACGGACCAGCTAGGAAGGGGGAATCACATAGTCCTCCCCGAAGCCAGCTTGGGTCTGCCTTGCCCAGTTAAAAGTATTCAGGCTTACCTCAAGTTGCGCCCACCGGTGCAGGGTCCCCTATTGATACACCAGGATGGAAAATGCCTGTCTCGATTTCAATTCATGGCAGTGCTGAGGAAGGCTCTAGGGGCATTGGGCCTCCCACCAGGACAGTTCGGGACACACTCCTTTCGAATTGGAGCTGCAACTCATGCGGCTGTGGGAGGTTCCAGTGAAGATCGGATCAAGTCATTGGGTCGTTGGCGTTCTAGGGCATTCCGGGGTTATGTAAGGCCGGATCTTCTTCTTTCTTAATTTTACTTACAGAGTTGGCGTTGGCTGTTCCGACTGTTTGGATTCTTGGTCACAGTATCGTTTTTTGGGCAGCACGTTATGCTGCGAAATCAGGCTGGGGATCCTGTCTTGGTCTTGATGGAAGTGCTCGATTGCGTTGGAATGGACGACGCGGAATGCGATGGTCGGCCCTTCTGGGAACATTATCAGAGATGATCCGTCGTGAGGGATACCCGAACATCTTGATCCTGCAGCTGGGCGAGAACGACCTACCTGAGTGGTCTGGACGACAATTGTCTAAAGCGACTATATCCGACCTGACGGTTATTCAACGATGGCTTCCATCAGTAGTGATCATGTGGTCAGCTCTCTTAGAACGGCGCAGTTGGCGAGGGGCCTCTTCTCCTGAAAAAGTTGACTTAGCCAGACGGAGGGTGGTTAAGGCAGTTACGAAGTTTTTATTGAGTAAGAGGGATGTTGGGGTGGTTTTAAAACACCCGGATATTTCCTACCGGCAATGGGCGTTGTACCGGGACGATGGGGTACATCTGTCCGAGTGGGGTATGGACATTTGGCTACATGATGTACGCCATGCCATACTACAATGGCTGCACCATTGAGAGGTGGCGGGAGCGCAGGAAATTGTTTCCTGAGCTCTGTGGCGGATGGGAGCCGGAAGCGGAATGATCTAGGGTGCCAAGCTTGCGCGCTGGCATCCCTAGTAGTTAGGGGGTCCCCTTAAGGGGCTGTGCGGATGCGGAGCCTTTCGTGGGCTCGCATTTCCGGGTGGAAGGCAAACCCATCAGAGGCAAAAAACGCCCGGCGGGCTTGTTTTTGGCCACCTCCCTTGTGTGGCAGGCTTGGTTCCTGGGGAAGGAGCAGGCGTGCGAGCCTGGCTCACCCAGCAAAGGGTGCCTGCGTTAATGGGGGCTTACTTGTGATCGGCTGATTGCAAGTAAGCATGTCCGCTTCCGGGCTGAGCCCCTCTCAATGAATAAAGGGCTGTGGCCATTTTATTGCCAAAGAAACAGTGTCAGCGTTTCATTAAGGCGTGAAAAGTAAAACCCGGCAAAGCAAGTGCACCTGAGCCTTAGGCGAAGGGGCCTTTGCTGCCGCGGGTGCAGGAGCGCCGAAGAAACGCTGCCGGGATGATGGGACTACAAGTCCCAGAATTCCTGGCGGCAGAGCGACAGCGCGACGGGAGAGAGGGGAGGGGCTAGGAGCGGCTCTTTATACAGAGCCGTTTCGGCAAGCCCTGCCTCTTTCCCCTCTTGGCGCGAAGCGGAACCCTCCCACCCACCCTTTAGTCGAATTTAGTAGTTAGGTTTTGAATGTTATAACTGTGTTGTTATTGGAATTTACAATGTTGCATATTTGTCACAGTCTGCGGATGGGAGCCGGAAGCGGAATGATCTAGGGTGCCAAGCTTGCGCGCTGGCATCCCTAGTAGTTAGGGGGTCCCCTTAAGGGGCTGTGCGGATGCGGAGCCTTTCGTGGGCTCGCATTTCCGGGTGGAAGGCAAACCCATCAGAGGCAAAAAACGCCCGGCGGGCTTGTTTTTGGCCACCTCCCTTGTGTGGCAGGCTTGGTTCCTGGGGAAGGAGCAGGCGTGCGAGCCTGGCTCACCCAGCAAAGGGTGCCTGCGTTAATGGGGGCTTACTTGTGATCGGCTGATTGCAAGTAAGCATGTCCGCTTCCGGGCTGAGCCCCTCTCAATGAATAAAGGGCTGTGGCCATTTTATTGCCAAAGAAACAGTGTCAGCGTTTCATTAAGGCGTGAAAAGTAAAACCCTGCAAAGCAAATTGTTCCGGGTGGGCGTTGTATTGGTTTTTCGGAAGTGTTAGACCTGTAAGAGAAAAATTTAAATGGTTGGGAAAGGCCATGGGATGTAGAAATATTTTTTTCACATTTACTTCCTTGTAAAAACAGGTAAATCAATAGGGTTTTTCGTACGGATAAGTACCCAGTGAACGGTTCGTTTAGCTTTATATATTGTTCAGAAGTGTTAGACCTGTAAGAGAAAAATTTAAATGGTTGGGAAAGGCCATGGGATGTAGAAATATTTTTTTCACATTTTATTTCCTTTTAAAAACAGGTAAATCAATAGGGATTTTCGTACGGATAAGTACCCAGTGAACGGTTCGTTTAGCTTTAAATATTGTTCCGGGTGGGCGTTGTATTGGTTTTTCAGAAGTGTTAGACCTGTAGGAGAAAAATTTAAATGGTTGGGAAAGGCCATGGGATGTAGAAATATTTTTTTCACATTTACTTCCTTGTAAAAACAGGTAAATCAATAGGGTTTTTCGTACGGATAAGTACCCAGTGAACCGTTCGTTTAGCTTTATATATTGTTCCGGGTGGGCGTTGTATTGTTTTTTCGGAAGTGTTAGACCTGTAAGAGAAAAATTTAAATGGTTGGGAAAGGCCATGGGATGTAGAAATATTTTTTTCACATTTTACTTCCTTGTAAAAACAGGAAAATCAATAGGGATTTTCGTACGGATAAGTACCCAGTGAACCGTTCGTTTAGCTTTATATATTGTTCCGGGTGGGCGTTGTTTTGGTTTTTCGGAAGTGTTAGACCTGTAAGAGAAAAATTTAAATGGTTGGGAAAGGCCATGGAATGTAGAAATATTTTTTTCACATTTTACTTCCTTGTAAAAACAGGAAAATCGATAGGGATTTTCATACGGATAAGTACCCAGTGAACGGTTCGTTTATCTTTATATATTCTTCCGGGTGGGCGTTGTATTGGTTTTTCAGAAGTGTTAGACATGTAAGAGAAAAATTTAAATGGTTGGGAAAGGCCATGGGATGTAGAAATATTTTTTTCACATTTTACTTCCTTATAAAAACAGGAAAATCAATAGGGATTTTCGTACGGATATGTACCCAGTGAACGGTTCGTTTAGCTTTATATATTGTTCCGGGTGGGCGTTGTATTGGTTTTTCGGAAGCGTTAGACCTGTAAGAAAAAAATTTAAATGGTTGGGAAAGGCCATGGGATGTAGAAATATTTTTTTCACATTTTATTTCCTTGTAAAAACAGGTAAATCAATAGGGTTTTTCGTACGGATAAGTGCCCAGTGAACGGTTTGTTTAGCTTTATACATTGTTCCGGGTGGGCGTTGTATTGTTTTTTCGGAAGTGTTAGACCTGTAAGAGAAAAATTTAAATGGTTGGGAAAGGCCATGGGATGTAGACATATTTTTTTCACATTTTACTTCCTTGTAAAAACAGGAAAATCGATAGGGATTTTCATACGGATAAGTACCCAGTGAACCGTTCGTTTAGATTTATATATTGTTCCGAGTGGGCGTTGTTTTGGTTTTTCGGAAGTGTTAGACCTGTAAGAGAAAAATTTAAATGGTTGGGAAAGGCCATGGGATGTAGAAATATTTTTTTCACATTTTATTTCCTTGTAATACAGGTAAATCAATAGGGTTTTTCGTACGGATAAGTGCCCAGTGAACGGTTCGTTTAGCTTTATATATTGTTCCGGGTGGGCGTTGTTTTGGTTTTTCCGAAGTGTTAGACCTGTAAGAGAAAAATTTAAATGGTTGGGAAAGGCCATGGGATGTAGTAATATTTTTTTCACTTATACTTCCTTGTAAAAACAGGTAAATCAATAGGGTTTTTCGTACGGATAAGTACCCAGTGAACGGTTCGTTTAGCTTTATATATTGTTCCGGGTGGGCGTTGTATTGGTTTTTCGGAAGTGTTAGACCTGTAAGAGAAAAATTTAAATGGTTGAGAAAGGCCATGGGATGTAGAAATATTTTATCACATTTTATTTCCTTTTAAAAACAGGTAAATCAATAGGGATTTTCGTACGGATAAGTACCCAGTGAACGGTTCGTTTAGCTTTATATATTGTTCCGGGTGGGCGTTGTATTGGTTTTTTGGAAGTGTTAGACCTGTAAGAGAAAAATTTAAATGGTTGGGAAAGGCCATGGGATGTAGAAATATTTTTTTCACATTTACTTCCTTGTAAAAACAGGTAAATCAATAGGGTTTTTCGTACGGATAAGTACCCAGCGAACGGTTCGTTTAGCTTTTTATATTGTTCCGGGTGGGCGTTGTATTGGTTTTTCAGAAGTGTTAGACCTGTAAGAGAAAAATTTAAATGGTTGGGAAAGGCCATGGGATGTAGAAATATTTTTTTCACATTTTATTTCCTTTTAAAAACAGGTAAATCAATAGGGATTTTCGTACGGATAATTACCCAGTGAACGGTTCGTTTAGCTTTATACATTGTTCCGGGTGGGCGTTGTATTGGTTTTTCAGAAGTGTTAGACCTGTAAGAGAAAAATTTAAATGGTTGGGAAAGGCCATGGGATGTAGAAATATTTTTTTCACATTTTATTTCCTTTTAAAAACAGGTAAATCAATAGGGATTTTCGTACGGATATGTACCCAGTGAACGGTTCGTTTAGCTTTATACATTGTGCCGGGTGGGCGTTGTTTTGGTTTTTCAGAAGTGTTAGACCTGTAAGAGAAAAATTTAAATGGTTGGGAAAGGCCATGGGATGTAGAAATATTTTTTTCACATTTACTTCCTTGTAAAAACAGGTAAATCAATAGGGTTTTTCGTACGGATAAGTACCCAGTGAACGGTTCGTTTAGCTTTATATATTGTTCCGGGTGGGCGTTGTATTGGTTTTTCAGAAGTGTTAGACCTGTAAGAGAAAAATTTAAATGGTTGGGAAAGGCCATGGGATGTTGAAATATTTTTTTCACATTTTATTTCCTTATAAAAACAGGAAAATCAATAGGGATTTTCGTACGGATAAGTACCCAGTGAACGGTTCGTTTAGCTTTATATATTGTTCCGGGTGGGCGTTGTATTGGTTTTTCGGAAGCGTTAGACCTGTAAGAAAAAAATTTAAATGGTTGGGAAAGGCCATGGGATGTAGAAATATTTTTTTCACATTTTATTTCCTTGTAAAAACAGGTAAATCAATAGGGTTTTCGTACGGATAAGTGCCCAGTGAACGGTTTGTTTAGCTTTATACATTGTTCCGGGTGGGCGTTGTATTGGTTTTTCGGAAGTGTTAGACCTGTAAGAGAAAAATTTAAATGGTTGGGAAAGGCCATGGGATGTAGAAATATTTTTTTCACATTTTATTTCCTTGTAAAAACAGGTAAATCAATAGGGTTTTTCGTACGGATAAGTGCCCAGTGAACGATTTGTTTAGCTTTATACATTGTTCCGGGTGGGCGTTGTATTGTTTTTTCGGAAGTGTTAGACCTGTAAGAGAAAAATTTAAATGGTTGGGAAAGGCCATGGGATGTAGAAATATTTTTTTCACATTTTACTTCCTTGTAAAAACAGGAAAATCGATAGGGATTTTCATACGGATAAGTACCCAGTGAACGGTTCGCTTAGCTTTATATATTCTTCCGGGTGGGCGTTGTATTGGTTTTTTGGAAGTGTTATACATGTAAGAGAAAAATTTAAATGGTTGGGAAAGGCCATGGGATGTAGAAATATTTTTTTCACATTTTACTTCCTTATAAAAACAGGAAAATCAATAGGGATTTTCGTACGGATATGTACCCAGTGAACGGTTCGTTTAGCTTTATACATTGTGCCGGGTGGGCGTTGTTTTGGTTTTTCAGAAGTGTTAGACCTGTAAGAGAAAAATTTAAATGGTTGGGAAAGGCCATGGGATGTAGAAATATTTTTTTCACATTTACTTCCTTGTAAAAACACGTAAATCAATAGGGTTTTTCGTACGGATAAGTACCCAGTGAACGGTTCGTTTAGCTTTATATATTGTTCCGGGTGGGCGTTGTATTGGTTTTTCAGAAGTGTTAGACCTGTAAGAGAAAAATTTAAATGGTTGGGAAAGGCCATGGGATGTAGAAATATTTTTTTCACATTTTATTTCCTTATAAAAACAGGAAAATCAATAGGGATTTTCGTACGGATATGTACCCAGTGAACGGTTCGTTTAGCTTTATATATTGTTCCGGGTGGGCGTTGTATTGGTTTTTCGGAAGCGTTAGACCTGTAAGAAAAAAATTTAAATGGTTGGGAAAGGCCATGGGATGTAGAAATATTTTTTTCACATTTTATTTCCTTGTAAAAACAGGTAAATCAATAGGGTTTTCGTACGGATAAGTGCCCAGTGAACGGTTTGTTTAGCTTTATACATTGTTCCGGGTGGGCGTTGTATTGTTTTTTCGGAAGTGTTAGACCTGTAAGAGAAAAATTTAAATGGTTGGGAAAGGCCATGGGATGTAGAAATATTTTTTTCACATTTTATTTCCTTGTAAAAACAGGTAAATCAATAGGGTTTTTCGTACGGATAAGTGCCCAGTGAACGATTTGTTTAGCTTTATACATTGTTCCGGGTGGGCGTTGTATTGTTTTTTCGGAAGTGTTAGACCTGTAAGAGAAAAATTTAAATGGTTGGGAAAGGCCATGGGATGTAGAAATATTTTTTTCACATTTTACTTCCTTGTAAAAACAGGAAAATCGATAGGGATTTTCATACGGATAAGTACCCAGTGAACGGTTCGTTTATCTTTATATATTCTTCCGGGTGGGCGTTGTATTGGTTTTTCGGAAGTGTTAGACCTGTAAGAGAAAAATTTAAATGGTTGGGAAAGGCCATGGGATGTAGAAATATTTTTTTCACATTTACTTCCTTGTAAAAACAGGTAAATCAATAGAGTTTTTCGTACGGATAAGTACCCAGTGAACCGTTCGTTTAGCTTTATATATTGTTCCGGGTGGGCGTTGTATTGTTTTTTCGGAAGTGTTAGACCTGTAAGAGAAAAATTTAAATGGTTGGGAAAGGCCATGGGATGTAGAAATATTTTTTTCACATTTTACTTCCTTGTAAAAACAGGAAAATCAATAGGGATTTTCGTACGGATAAGTACCCAGTGAACCGTTCGTTTAGCTTTATATATTGTTCCGGGTGGGCGTTGTTTTGGTTTTTCGGAAGTGTTAGACCTATAAGAGAAAAAATTAAATGGTTGGGAAAGGCCATGGGATGTAGAAATATTTTTTTCACATTTACTTCCTTGTAAAAACAGGTAAATCAATAGGGTTTTTCGTACGGATAAGTACCCAGTGAACGGTTCGTTTAGCTTTATATATTGTTCCGGGTGGGCGTTGTATTGGTTTTTCAGAAGTGTTAGACCTGTAAGAGAAAAATTTAAATGGTTGGGAAAGGCCATGGGATGTAGAAATATTTTTTTCACATTTTATTTCCTTTTAAAAACAGGTAAATCAATAGGGATTTTCGTACGGATAATTACCCAGTGAACGGTTCGCTTAGCTTTATATATTGTTCCGGGTGGGCGTTGTATTGGTTTTTTGGAAGTGTTAGACATGTAAGAGAAAAATTTAAATGGTTGGGAAAGGCCATGGGATGTAGAAATATTTTTTTCACATTTTACTTCCTTATAAAAACAGGAAAATCAATAGGGATTTTCGTACGGATATGTACCCAGTGAACGGTTCGTTTAGCTTTATATATTGTGCCGGGTGGGCGTTGTTTTGGTTTTTCAGAAGTGTTAGACCTTTAAGAGAAAAATTTAAATGGTTGGGAAAGGCCATGGGATGTAGAAATATTTTTTTCACATTTACTTCCTTGTAAAAACAGGTAAATCAATAGGGTTTTTCGTACGGATAAGTACCCAGTGAACGGTTCGTTTAGCTTTATATATTGTTCCGGGTGGGCGTTGTATTGGTTTTTCAGAAGTGTTAGACCTGTAAGAGAAAAATTTAAATGGTTGGGAAAGGCCATGGGATGTAGAAATATTTTTTTCACATTTTACTTCCTTATAAAAACAGGAAAATCAATAGGGATTTTCGTACGGATATGTACCCAGTGAACGGTTCGTTTAGCTTTATATATTGTTCCGGGTGGGCGTTGTATTGGTTTTTCGGAAGCGTTAGACCTGTAAGAAAAAAATTTAAAGGGTTGGGAAAGGCCATGGGATGTAGAAATATTTTTTTCACATTTTATTTCCTTGTAAAAACAGGAAAATCAATAGGGTTTTTCGTACGGATAAGTGCCCAGTGAACGGTTTGTTTAGCTTTATACATTGTTCCGGGTGGGCGTTGTATTGTTTTTTCGGAAGTGTTAGACCTGTAAGAGAAAAATTTAAATGGTTGGGAAAGGCCATGGGATGTAGAAATATTTTTTTCGCATTTTATTTCCTTGTAAAAACAGGTAAATCAATAGGGTTTTTCGTACGGATAAGTGCCCAGTGAACGGTTCGTTTAGCTTTATATATTGTTCCGGGTGGGCGTTGTTTTGGTTTTTCGGAAGTGTTAGACCTGTAAGAGAAAAATTTAAATGGTTGGGAAAGGCCATGGGATGTTGAAATATTTTTTTCACATTTACTTCCTTGTAAAAACAGGTAAATCAATAGGGTTTTTCGTACGGATAAGTACCCAGTGAACGGTTCGTTTAGCTTTATATATTGTTCAGAAGTGTTAGACCTGTAAGAGAAAAATTTAAATGGTTGGGAAAGGCCATGGGATGTAGAAATATTTTTTTCACATTTTATTTCCTTTTAAAAACAGGTAAATCAATAGGGATTTTCGTACGGATAAGTACCCAGTGAACGGTTCGTTTAGCTTTAAATATTGTTCCGGGTGGGCGTTGTATTGGTTTTTCAGAAGTGTTAGACCTGTAGGAGAAAAATTTAAATGGTTGGGAAAGGCCATGGGATGTAGAAATATTTTTTTCACATTTACTTCCTTGTAAAAACAGGTAAATCAATAGGGTTTTTCGTACGGATAAGTACCCAGTGAACGGTTCGTTTAGCTTTATATATTGTTCCGGGTGGGCGTTGTATTGGTTTTTTGGAAGTGTTAGACCTGTAAGAGAAAAATTTAAGTGGTTGGGAAAGGCCATGGGATGTAGAAATATTTTTTTCACATTTACTTCCTTGTAAAAACAGGTAAATCAATAGGGTTTTTCGTACGGATAAGTACCCAGTGAACCGTTCGTTTAGCTTTATATATTGTTCCGGGTGGGCGTTGTATTGTTTTTTCGGAAGTGTTAGACCTGTAAGAGAAAAATTTAAATGGTTGGGAAAGGCCATGGGATGTAGAAATATTTTTTTCACATTTTACTTCCTTGTAAAAACAGGAAAATCAATAGGGATTTTCGTACGGATAAGTACCCAGTGAACCGTTCGTTTAGCTTTATATATTGTTCCGGGTGGGCGTTGTTTTGGTTTTTCGGAAGTGTTAGACCTGTAAGAGAAAAATTTAAATGGTTGGGAAAGGCCATGGAATGTAGAAATATTTTTTTCACATTTTACTTCCTTGTAAAAACAGGAAAATCGATAGGGATTTTCATACGGATAAGTACCCAGTGAACGGTTCGTTTATCTTTATATATTCTTCCGGGTGGGCGTTGTATTGGTTTTTCAGAAGTGTTAGACATGTAAGAGAAAAATTTAAATGGTTGGGAAAGGCCATGGGATGTAGAAATATTTTTTTCACATTTTACTTCCTTATAAAAACAGGAAAATCAATAGGGATTTTCGTACGGATATGTACCCAGTGAACGGTTCGTTTAGCTTTATATATTGTTCCGGGTGGGCGTTGTATTGGTTTTTCGGAAGCGTTAGACCTGTAAGAAAAAAATTTAAATGGTTGGGAAAGGCCATGGGATGTAGAAATATTTTTTTCACATTTTATTTCCTTGTAAAAACAGGTAAATCAATAGGGTTTTTCGTACGGATAAGTGCCCAGTGAACGGTTTGTTTAGCTTTATACATTGTTCCGGGTGGGCGTTGTATTGTTTTTTCGGAAGTGTTAGACCTGTAAGAGAAAAATTTAAATGGTTGGGAAAGGCCATGGGATGTAGACATATTTTTTTCACATTTTACTTCCTTGTAAAAACAGGAAAATCGATAGGGATTTTCATACGGATAAGTACCCAGTGAACCGTTCGTTTAGATTTATATATTGTTCCGGGTGGGCGTTGTTTTGGTTTTTCGGAAGTGTTAGACCTGTAAGAGAAAAATTTAAATGGTTGGGAAAGGCCATGGGATGTAGAAATATTTTTTTCACATTTTATTTCCTTGTAATACAGGTAAATCAATAGGGTTTTTCGTACGGATAAGTGCCCAGTGAACGGTTCGTTTAGCTTTATATATTGTTCCGGGTGGGCGTTGTTTTATTTTTTCCGAAGTGTTAGACCTGTAAGAGAAAAATTTAAATGGTTGGGAAAGGCCATGGGATGTAGTAATATTTTTTTCACTTATACTTCCTTGTAAAAACAGGTAAATCAATAGGGTTTTTCGTACGGATAAGTACCCAGTGAACGGTTCGTTTAGCTTTATATATTGTTCCGGGTGGGCGCTGTATTGGTTTTTCGGAAGTGTTAGACCTGTAAGAGAAAAATTTAAATGGTTGGGAAAGGCCATGGGATGTAGAAATATTTTATCACATTTTATTTCCTTTTAAAAACAGGTAAATCAATAGGGATTTTCGTACGGATAAGTACCCAGTGAACGGTTCGTTTAGCTTTATATATTGTTCCGGGTGGGCGTTGTATTGGTTTTTTGGAAGTGTTAGACCTGTAAGAGAAAAATTTAAATGGTTGGGAAAGGCCATGGGATGTAGAAATATTTTTTTCACATTTACTTCCTTGTAAAAACAGGTAAATCAATAGGGTTTTTCGTACGGATAAGTACCCAGTGAACGGTTCGTTTAGCTTTTTATATTGTTCCGGGTGGGCGTTGTATTGGTTTTTCAGAAGTGTTAGACCTGTAAGAGAAAAATTTAAATGGTTGGGAAAGGCCATGGGATGTAGAAATATTTTTTTCACATTTTATTTCCTTTTAAAAACAGGTAAATCAATAGGGATTTTCGTACGGATAATTACCCAGTGAACGGTTCGCTTAGCTTTATATATTGTTCCGGGTGGGCGTTGTATTGGTTTTTTGGAAGTGTTATACATGTAAGAGAAGAATTTAAATGGTTGGGAAAGGCCATGGGATGTAGAAATATTTTTTTCACATTTTACTTCCTTATAAAAACAGGAAAATCAATAGGGATTTTCGTACGGATATGTACCCAGTGAACGGTTCGTTTAGCTTTATACATTGTGCCGGGTGGGCGTTGTTTTGGTTTTTCAGAAGTGTTAGACCTGTAAGAGAAAAATTTAAATGGTTGGGAAAGGCCATGGGATGTAGAAATATTTTTTTCACATTTACTTCCTTGTAAAAACAGGTAAATCAATAGGGTTTTTCGTACGGATAAGTACCCAGTGAACGGTTCGTTTAGCTTTATATATTGTTCCGGGTGGGCGTTGTATTGGTTTTTCAGAAGTGTTAGACCTGTAAGAGAAAAATTTAAATGGTTGGGAAAGGCCATGGGATGTAGAAATATTTTTTTCACATTTTATTTCCTTATAAAAACAGGAAAATCAATAGGGATTTTCGTACGGATAAGTACCCAGTGAACGGTTCGTTTAGCTTTATATATTGTTCCGGGTGTGCGTTGTATTGGTTTTTCGGAAGCGTTAGACCTGTAAGAAAAAAATTTAAATGGTTGGGAAAGGCCATGGGATGTAGAAATATTTTTTTCACATTTTATTTCCTTGTAAAAACAGGTAAATCAATAGGGTTTTTCGTACGGATAAGTACCCAGTGAACGGTTCGTTTAGCTTTATATATTGTTCCGGGTGGGCGTTGTATTGGTTTTTTGGAAGTGTTAGACCTGTAAGAGAAAAATTTAAATGGTTGGGAAAGGCCATGGGATGTAGAAATATTTTTTTCACATTTACTTCCTTGTAAAAACAGGTAAATCAATAGGGTTTTTCGTACGGATAAGTACCCAGTGAACGGTTCGTTTAGCTTTTTATATTGTTCCGGGTGGGCGTTGTATTGGTTTTTCAGAAGTGTTAGACCTGTAAGAGAAAAATTTAAATGGTTGGGAAAGGCCATGGGATGTAGAAATATTTTTTTCACATTTTATTTCCTTTTAAAAACAGGTAAATCAATAGGGATTTTCGTACGGATAATTACCCAGTGAACGGTTCGCTTAGCTTTATATATTGTTCCGGGTGGGCGTTGTATTGGTTTTTTGGAAGTGTTATACATGTAAGAGAAAAATTTAAATGGTTGGGAAAGGCCATGGGATGTAGAAATATTTTTTTCACATTTTACTTCCTTATAAAAACAGGAAAATCAATAGGGATTTTCGTACGGATATGTACCCAGTGAACGGTTCGTTTAGCTTTATACATTGTGCCGGGTGGGCGTTGTTTTGGTTTTTCAGAAGTGTTAGACCTGTAAGAGAAAAATTTAAATGGTTGGGAAAGGCCATGGGATGTAGAAATATTTTTTTCACATTTACTTCCTTGTAAAAACACGTAAATCAATAGGGTTTTTCGTACGGATAAGTACCCAGTGAACGGTTCGTTTAGCTTTATATATTGTTCCGGGTGGGCGTTGTATTGGTTTTTCAGAAGTGTTAGACCTGTAAGAGAAAAATTTAAATGGTTGGGAAAGGCCATGGGATGTAGAAATATTTTTTTCACATTTTATTTCCTTATAAAAACAGGAAAATCAATAGGGATTTTCGTACGGATATGTACCCAGTGAACGGTTCGTTTAGCTTTATATATTGTTCCGGGTGGGCGTTGTATTGGTTTTTCGGAAGCGTTAGACCTGTAAGAAAAAAATTTAAATGGTTGGGAAAGGCCATGGGATGTAGAAATATTTTTTTCACATTTTATTTCCTTGTAAAAACAGGTAAATCAATAGGGTTTTCGTACGGATAAGTGCCCAGTGAACGGTTTGTTTAGCTTTATACATTGTTCCGGGTGGGCGTTGTATTGTTTTTTCGGAAGTGTTAGACCTGTAAGAGAAAAATTTAAATGGTTGGGAAAGGCCATGGGATGTAGAAATATTTTTTTCACATTTTATTTCCTTGTAAAAACAGGTAAATCAATAGGGTTTTTCGTACGGATAAGTGCCCAGTGAACGATTTGTTTAGCTTTATACATTGTTCCGGGTGGGCGTTGTATTGTTTTTTCGGAAGTGTTAGACCTGTAAGAGAAAAATTTAAATGGTTGGGAAAGGCCATGGGATGTAGAAATATTTTTTTCACATTTTACTTCCTTGTAAAAACAGGAAAATCGATAGGGATTTTCATACGGATAAGTACCCAGTGAACGGTTCGTTTATCTTTATATATTCTTCCGGGTGGGCGTTGTATTGGTTTTTCGGAAGTGTTAGACCTGTAAGAGAAAAATTTAAATGGTTGGGAAAGGCCATGGGATGTAGAAATATTTTTTTCACATTTACTTCCTTGTAAAAACAGGTAAATCAATAGAGTTTTTCGTACGTATAAGTACCCAGTGAACCGTTCGTTTAGCTTTATATATTGTTCCGGGTGGGCGTTGTATTGTTTTTTCGGAAGTGTTAGACCTGTAAGAGAAAAATTTAAATGGTTGGGAAAGGCCATGGGATGTAGAAATATTTTTTTCACATTTTACTTCCTTGTAAAAACAGGAAAATCAATAGGGATTTTCGTACGGATAAGTACCCAGTGAACCGTTCGTTTAGCTTTATATATTGTTCCGGGTGGGCGTTGTTTTGGTTTTTCGGAAGTGTTAGACCTATAAGAGAAAAATTTAAATGGTTGGGAAAGGCCATGGGATGTAGAAATATTTTTTTCACATTTACTTCCTTGTAAAAACAGGTAAATCAATAGGGTTTTTCGTACGGATAAGTACCCAGTGAACGGTTCGTTT
Organism: Paroedura picta; assembly: GCF_049243985.1. NCBI lineage: Eukaryota > Metazoa > Chordata > Lepidosauria > Squamata > Gekkonidae > Paroedura > Paroedura picta. The sequence goes on from NC_135369.1 coordinate 188,548,467, forward strand.
AGCTTTATATATTGTTCCGGGTGGGCGTTGTATTGGTTTTTCAAAAGTGTTAGACCTGTAAGAGAAAAATTTAAATGGTTGGGAAAGGCCATGGGATGTAGAAATATTTTTTTCACATTTTATTTCCTTTTAAAAACAGGTAAATCAATAGGGATTTTCGTACGGATAATTACCCAGTGAACGGTTCGCTTAGCTTTATATATTGTTCCGGGTGGGCGTTGTATTGGTTTTTTGGAAGTGTTAGACATGTAAGAGAAAAATTTAAATGGTTGGGAAAGGCCATGGGATGTAGAAATATTTTTTTCACATTTTACTTCCTTATAAAAACAGGAAAATCAATAGGGATTTTCGTACGGATATGTACCCAGTGAACGGTTCGTTTAGCTTTATATATTGTGCCGGGTGGGCGTTGCTTTGGTTTTTCAGAAGTGTTAGACCTTTAAGAGAAAAATTTAAATGGTTGGGAAAGGCCATGGGATGTAGAAATATTTTTTTCACATTTACTTCCTTGTAAAAACAGGTAAATCAATAGGGTTTTTCGTACGGATAAGTACCCAGTGAACGGTTCGTTTAGCTTTATATATTGTTCCGGGTGGGCGTTGTATTGGTTTTTCAGAAGTGTTAGACCTGTAAGAGAAAAATTTAAATGGTTGGGAAAGGCCATGGGATGTAGAAATATTTTTTTCACATTTTACTTCCTTATAAAAACAGGAAAATCAATAGGGATTTTCGTACGGATATGTACCCAGTGAACGGTTCGTTTAGCTTTATATATTGTTCCGGGTGGGCGTTGTATTGGTTTTTCGGAAGCGTTAGACCTGTAAGAAAAAAATTTAAAGGGTTGGGAAAGGCCATGGGATGTAGAAATATTTTTTTCACATTTTATTTCCTTGTAAAAACAGGAAAATCAATAGGGTTTTTCGTACGGATAAGTGCCCAGTGAACGGTTTGTTTAGCTTTATACATTGTTCCGGGTGGGCGTTGTATTGTTTTTTCGGAAGTGTTAGACCTGTAAGAGAAAAATTTAAATGGTTCGGAAAGGCCATGGGATGTAGAAATATTTTTTTCGCATTTTATTTCCTTGTAAAAACAGGTAAATCAATAGGGTTTTTCGTACGGATAAGTGCCCAGTGAACGGTTCGTTTAGCTTTATATATTGTTCCGGGTGGGCGTTGTTTTGGTTTTTCGGAAGTGTTAGACCTGTAAGAGAAAAATTTAAATGGTTGGGAAAGGCCATGGGATGTTGAAATATTTTTTTCACATATAATTCCTTGTAAAAACAGGTAAATCAATAGGGTTTTTCGTACGGATAAGTACCCAGTGAACGGTTCGTTTAGCTTTATATATTGTTCCGGGTGGGCGTTGTATTGGTTTTTCGGAAGTGTTAGACATGTAAGAGAAAAATTTAAATGGTTGGGAAAGGCCATGGGATGTAGAAATATTTTTTTCACATTTTACTTCCTTATAAAAACAGGAAAATCAATAGGGATTTTCGTACGGATATGTACCCAGTGAACGGTTCGTTTACCTTTATATATTGTGCCGGGTGGGCGTTGTTTTGGTTTTTCAGAAGTGTTAGACCTGTAAGAGAAAAATTTAAATGGTTGGGAAAGGCCATGGGATGTAGAAATATTTTTTTCACATTTACTTCCTTGTAAAAACAGGTAAATCAATAGGGTTTTTCGTACGGATATGTACCCAGTGAACGGTTCGTTTAGCTTTATATATTGTTCCGGGTGGGCTTTGTATTGGTTTTTCAGAAGTTTTAGACCTGTAAGAGAAAAATTTAAATGGTTGGGAAAGGCCATGGGATGTAGAAATATTTTTTTCACATTTTACTTCCTTATAAAAACAGGAAAATCAATAGGGATTTTCGTACGGATATGTACCCAGTGAACGGTTCGTTTAGCTTTATATATTGTTCCGGGTGGGCGTTGTATTGGTTTTTCGAAAGCGTTAGACCTGTAAGAAAAAAATATAAATGGTTGGGAAAGGCCATGGGATGTAGAAATATTTTTTTCACATTTTATTTCCTTGTAAAAACAGGTAAATCAATAGGGTTTTTCGTACGGATAAGTGCCCAGTGAACGGTTCGTTTAGCTTTATATATTGTTCCGGGTGGGCGTTGTATTGTTTTTTCGGAAGTGTTAGACCAGTAAGAGAAAAATTTAAATGGTTGGGAAAGGCCATGGGATGTAGAAATATTTTTTTCACATTTTATTTCCTTGTAAAAACAGGTAAATCAATAGGGTTTTTCGTACGGATAAGTGCCCAGTTAACGGTTTGTTTAGCTTTATACATTGTTCCGGGTGGGCGTTGTATTGTTTTTTCGGAAGTGTTAGACCTGTAAGAGAAAAATTTAAATGGTTGGGAAAGGCCATGGGATGTAGAAATATTTTTTTCACATTTTACTTCCTTGTAAAAACAGGAAAATCGATAGGGATTTTCGTACGGATATGTACCCAGTGAACGGTTCGTTTACCTTTATATATTGTGCCGGGTGGGCGTTGTTATGGTTTTTCAGAAGTGTTAGACCTGTAAGAGAAAAATTTAAATGGTTGGGAAAGGCCATGGGATGTAGAAATATTTTTTTCACATTTTACTTCCTTATAAAAACAGGAAAATCAATAGGGATTTTCGTACGGATATGTACCCAGTGAACGGTTCGTTTAGCTTTATATATTGTTCCGGGTGGGCGTTGTATTGGTTTTTCGAAAGCGTTAGACCTGTAAGAAAAAAATATAAATGGTTGGGAAAGGCCATGGGATGTAGAAATATTTTTTTCACATTTTATTTCCTTGTAAAAACAGGTAAATCAATAGGGTTTTTCGTACGGATAAGTGCCCAGTGAACGGTTCGTTTAGCTTTATATATTGTTCCGGGTGGGCGTTGTATTGTTTTTTCGGAAGTGTTAGACCAGTAAGAGAAAAATTTAAATGGTTGGGAAAGGCCATGGGATGTAGAAATATTTTTTTCACATTTTATTTCCTTGTAAAAACAGGTAAATCAATAGGGTTTTTTGTACGGATAAGTGCCCAGTTAACGGTTTGTTTAGCTTTATACATTGTTCCGGGTGGGCGTTGTATTGTTTTTTCGGAAGTGCTAGACCAGTAAGAGAAAAATTTAAATGGTTGGGAAAGGCCATGGGATGTAGAAATATTTTTTTCACATTTTATTTCCTTGTAAAAACAGGTAAATCAATAGGGTTTTTCGTACGGATAAGTGCCCAGTTAACGGTTTGTTTAGCTTTATACATTGTTCCGGGTGGGCGTTGTATTGTTTTTTCGGAAGTGTTAGACCTGTAAGAGAAAAATTTAAATGGTTGGGAAAGGCCATGGGATGTAGAAATATTTTTTTCACATTTTACTTCCTTGTAAAAACAGGAAAATCGATAGGGATTTTCGTACGGATATGTACCCAGTGAACGGTTCGTTTACCTTTATATATTGTGCCGGGTGGGCGTTGTTATGGTTTTTCAGAAGTGTTAGACCTGTAAGAGAAAAATTTAAATGGTTGGGAAAGGCCATGGGATGTAGAAATATTTTTTTCACATTTTACTTCCTTATAAAAACAGGAAAATCAATAGGGATTTTCGTACGGATATGTACCCAGTGAACGGTTCGTTTAGCTTTATATATTGTTCCGGGTGGGCGTTGTATTGGTTTTTCGAAAGCGTTAGACCTGTAAGAAAAAAATATAAATGGTTGGGAAAGGCCATGGGATGTAGAAATATTTTTTTCACATTTTATTTCCTTGTAAAAACAGGTAAATCAATAGGGTTTTTCGTACGGATAAGTGCCCAGTGAACGGTTCGTTTAGCTTTATATATTGTTCCGGGTGGGCGTTGTATTGTTTTTTCGGAAGTGTTAGACCAGTAAGAGAAAAATTTAAATGGTTGGGAAAGGCCATGGGATGTAGAAATATTTTTTTCACATTTTATTTCCTTGTAAAAACAGGTAAATCAATAGGGTTTTTTGTACGGATAAGTGCCCAGTTAACGGTTTGTTTAGCTTTATACATTGTTCCGGGTGGGCGTTGTATTGTTTTTTCGGAAGTGTTAGACCTGTAAGAGAAAAATTTAAATGGTTGGGAAAGGCCATGGGATGTAGAAATATTTTTTTCACATTTTACTTCCTTGTAAAAACAGGAAAATCGATAGGGATTTTCATACAGATAAGTACCCAGTGAACGGTTCATTTAGCTTTATATATTGTTCCGGGTGGGCGTTGTATTGGTTTTTCGGAAGTGTTAGACCTGTAAGAGAAAAATTTAAATGGTTGGGAAAGGCCATGGGATGTAGAAATATTTTTTTCACATTTACTTCCTTGTAAAAACAGGTAAATCAATAGGGTTTTTCGTACGGATAAGTACCCAGTGAACGGTTCGTTTAGCTTTATATATTGTTCTGGGTGGGCGTTGTATGGGTTTTTCAGAAGTGTTAGACCTGTAAGAGAAAAATTTAAATGGTTGGGAAAGGCCATGGGATGTAGAAATATTTTTTTCACATTTTATTTCCTTTTAAAAACAGGTAAATCAATAGGGATTTTCGTACGGATAAGTACCCAGTGAACGGTTCGTTTAGCTTTATATATTGTTCCGGGTGGGCGTTGTATTGGTTTTTTGGAAGTGTTAGACCTTTAAGAGAAAAATTTAAATGGTTGGGAAAGGCCATGGGATGTAGAAATATTTTTTTCACATTTACTTCCTTGTAAAAACAGGTAAATCAATAGGGTTTTTCGTACGGATAAGTACCCAGTGAACGGTTCGTTTAGCTTTATATATTGTTCCGGGTGGGCGTTGTATTGGTTTTTCAGAAGTGTTAGACCTGTAAGAGAAAAATTTAAATGGTTGGGAAAGGCCATGGGATGTAGAAATATTTTTTTCACATTTTATTTCCTTGTAAAAACAGGTAAATCAATAGGGTTTTTCGTACGGATAAGTGCCCAGTGAACGGTTCGTTTAGCTTTATATATTGTTCCGGGTGGGCGTTGTTTTGGTTTTTCGGAAGTGTTAGACCTGTAAGAGAAAAATTTAAATGGTTGGGAAAGGCCATGGGATGTAGAGATATTTTTTTCACATTTTATTTCCTTGTAAAAACAGGTAAATCAATAGGGTTTTTCGTATGGATAAGTGCCCAGTGAACGGTTCGTTTAGCTTTATATATTGTTCCGGGTGGGCGTTGTATTGGTTTTTCAGAAGTGTTAGACCTGTAAGAGAAAAATTTAAATGGTTGGGAAAGGCCATGGGATGCAGAAATATTTTTTTCACATTTTACTTCCTTATAAAAACAGGAAAATCAATAGGGATTTTCGTACGGATATGTACCCAGTGAACGGTTCGTTTAGCTTTATATATTGTTCCGGGTGGGCGTTGTATTGGTTTTTCGTAAGCGTTAGACCTGTAAGAAAAAAATTTAAATGGTTGGGAAAGGCCATGGGATGTAGAAATATTTTTTTCACATTTTATTTCCTTGTAAAAACAGGTAAATCAATAGGGTTTTTCGTACGGATAAGTGCCCAGTGAACGGTTTGTTTAGCTTTATACATTGTTCCGGGTGGGCGTTGTATTGTTTTTTCGGAAGTGTTAGACCTGTAAGAGAAAAATTTAAATGGTTGGGAAAGGCCATGGGATGTTGAAATATTTTTTTCACATATAATTCCTTGTAAAAACCGGTAAATCAATAGGGTTTTTCGTACGGATAAGTACCCAGTGAACGGTTCGTTTAGCTTTATATATTGTTCCGGGTGGGCGTTGTATTGGTTTTTCAGAAGTGTGAGACCTGTAAGAGAAAAATTTAAATGGTTGGGAAAGGCCATGGGATGTAGAAATATTTTTTTCACATTTTACTTCCTTATAAAAACAGGAAAATCAATAGGGATTTTCGTACGGATATGTACCCAGTGAACGGTTCGTTTAGCTTTATATATTGTTCCGGGTGGGCGTTGTATTGGTTTTTCGAAAGCGTTAGACCTGTAAGAAAAAAATATAAATGGTTGGGAAAGGCCATGGGATGTAGAAATATTTTTTTCACATTTTATTTCCTTGTAAAAACAGGTAAATCAATAGGGTTTTTCGTACGGATAAGTGCCCAGTGAACGGTTCGTTTAGCTTTATATATTGTTCCGGGTGGGCGTTGTTTTGGTTTTTCGGAAGTGTTAGACCTGTAAGAGAAAAATTTAAATGGTTGGGAAAGGCCATGGGATGTAGAAATATTTTTTTCACATTTTATTTCCTTGTAAAAACAGGTAAATCAATAGGGTTTTTCGTACGGATAAGTGCCCAGTGAACGGTTCGTTTAGCTTTATATATTGTTCCGGGTGGGCGTTGTATTGGTTTTTCAGAAGTGTTAGACCTGTAAGAGAAAAATTTAAATGGTTGGGAAAGGCCATGGGATGTAGAAATATTTTTTTCACATTTTACTTCCTTATAAAAACAGGAAAATCAATAGGGATTTTCGTACGGATATGTACCCAGTGAACGGTTCGTTTAGCTTTATATATTGTTCCGGGTGGGCGTTGTATTGGTTTTTCGTAAGAGTTAGACCTGTAAGAAAAAAATTTAAATGGTTGGGAAAGGCCATGGGATGTAGAAATATTTTTTTCACATTTTATTTCCTTGTAAAAACAGGTAAATCAATAGGGTTTTTCGTACGGATAAGTGCCCAGTGAACGGTTTGTTTAGCTTTATACATTGTTCCGGGTGGGCGTTGTATTGTTTTTTCGGAAGTGTTAGACCTGTAAGAGAAAAATTTAAATGGTTGGGAAAGGCCATGGGATGTAGAAATATTTTTTTCACATTTTATTTCCTTGTAAAAACAGGTAAATCAATAGGGTTTTTCGTACGGATAAGTGCCCAGTGAACGGTTTGTTTAGCTTTATACATTGTTCCGGGTGGGCGTTGTATTGTTTTTTCGGAAGTGTTAGACCTGTAAGAGAAAAATTTAAATGGTTGGGAAAGGCCATGGGATGTAGAAATATTTTTTTCACATTTTACTTCCTTGTAAAAACAGGAAAATCAATAGGGATTTTCGTACAGATAAGTACCCAGTGAACGGTTCATTTAGCTTTATATATTGTTCCGGGTGGGCGTTGTATTGGTTTTTCGGAAGAGTTAGACCTGTAAGAGAAAAATTTAAATGGTTGGGAAAGGCCATGGGATGTAGAAATATTTTTTTCACATTTACTTCCTTGTAAAAACAGGTAAATCAATAGGGTTTTTCGTACGGATAAGTACCCAGTGAACGGTTCGTTTAGCTTTATATATTGTTCCGGGTGGGCGTTGTATTGGTTTTTCAGAAGTGTTAGACCTGTAAGAGAAAAATTTAAATGGTTGGGAAAGGCCATGGGATGTAGAAATATTTTTTTCACATTTTATTTCCTTTTAAAAACAGGTAAATCAATAGGGATTTTCGTACGGATAAGTACCCAGTGAACGGTTCGTTAAGCTTTATATATTGTTCCGGGTGGGCGTTGTATTGGTTTTTTGGAAGTGTTAGACCTGTAAGAGAAAAATTTAAATGGTTGGGAAAGGCCATGGGATGTAGAAATATTTTTTTCACATTTACTTCCTTGTAAAAACAGGTAAATCAATAGGGTTTTTCGTACGGATAAGTACCCAGTGAACGGTTCGTTTAGCTTTATATATTGTTCCGGGTGGGCGTTGTATTGGTTTTTCAGAAGTGTTAGACCTGTAAGAGAAAAATTTAAATGGTTGGGAAAGGCCATGGGATGTAGAAATATTTTTTCACATTTTATTTCCTTTTAAAAACAGGTAAATCAATAGGGATTTTCGTACGGATAATTACCCAGTGAACGGTTCGCTTAGCTTTATATATTGTTCCGGGTGGGCGTTGTATTGGTTTTTTGGAAGTGTTAGACCTGTAACAGAAAAATTTAAATGGCTGGGAAAGGCCATGGGATGTAGAAATATTTTTTTCACATTTTATTTCCTTGTAAAAACAGGTAAATCAATACGGTTTTTCGTACGGATAAGTGCCCAGTGAACGGTTTGTTTAGCTTTATACATTGTTCCGGGTGGGCGTTGTATTGTTTTTTCGGAAGTGTTAGACCTGTAAGAGAAAAATTTAAATGGTTGGGAAAGGCCATGGGATGTAGAAATATTTTTTTCACATTTTACTTCCTTGTAAAAACAGGAAAATCGATAGGGATTTTCATACGGATAAGTACCCAGTGAACGGTTCGTTTATCTTTATATATTCTTCCGGGTGGGCGTTGTATTGGTTTTTCGGAAGTGTTAGACCTGTAAGAGAAAAATTTAAATGGTTGGGAAAGGCCATGGGATGTAGAAATATTTTTTTCACATTTACTTCCTTGTAAAAACAGGTAAATCAATAGGGTTTTTCGTACGGATAAGTACCCAGTGAACCGTTCGTTTAGCTTTATATATTGTTCCGGGTGGGCGTTGTATTGTTTTTTCGGAAGTGTTAGACCTGTAAGAGAAAAATTTAAATGGTTGGGAAAGGCCATGGGATTTAGAAATATTTTTTTCACATTTTACTTCCTTGTAAAAACAGGAAAATCAATAGGGATTTTCATAGGGATAAGTACCTAGTGAACCGTTCGTTTAGCTTTATATATTGTTCCGGGTGGGCGTTGTTTTGGTTTTTCGGAAGTGTTAGACCTGTAAGAGAAAAATTTAAATGGTTGGGAAAGGCCATGGGATGTAGAAATATTTTTTTCACATTTACTTCCTTGTAAAAACAGGTAAATCAATAGGGTTTTTCGTACGGATAAGTACCCAGTGAACGGTTCGTTTAGCTTTATATATTGTTCCGGGTGGGCGTTGTATTGGTTTTTCAGAAGTGTTAGACCTTTAAGAGAAAAATTTAAATGGTTGGGAAAGGCCATGGGATGTAGAAATATTTTTTTCACATTTTATTTCCTTTTAAAAACAGGTAAATCAATAGGGATTTTCGTACGGATAATTACCCAGTGAACGGTTCGTTTAGCTTTATATATTGTTCCGGGTGGGCGTTGTATTGGTTTTTTGGAAGTGTTAGACCTGTAAGAGAAAAATTTAAATGGTTGGGAAAGGCCATGGGATGTAGAAATATTTTTTTCACATTTTATTTCCTTTTAAAAACAGGTAAATCAATAGGGATTTTCGTACGGATAAGTACCCAGTGAACGGTTCGTTTAGCTTTATATATTGTTCCGGGTGGGCGTTGTATTGGTTTTTTGGAAGTGTTAGACCTGTAAGAGAAAAATTTAAGTGGTTGGGAAAGGCCATGGGATGTAGAAATATTTTTTTCACATTTTACTTCCTAATAAAAACTGGAAAATCAATAGGGATTTTCGTACAGATATGTACCCAGTGAACGGTTCGTTTAGCTTTATATATTGTTCCGGGTGGGCGTTGTATTTGTTTTTCGGAAGCGTTAGACCTGTAAGAAAAAAATTTAAATGGTTGGGAAAGGCCATGGGATGTAGAAATATTTTTTTCACATTTACTTTCTTGTAAAAACAGGTAAATCAATAGGGTTTTTCGTACGGATAAGTACCCAGTGAACCGTTCGTTTAGCTTTATATATTGTTCCGGGTGGGCGTTGTTTTGGTTTTTCGGAAGTGTTAGACCTGTAAGAGAAAAATTTAAATGGTTGGGAAAGGCCATGGGATGTAGAAATATTTTTTTCACATTTTACTTCCTTGTAAAAACAGGAAAATCAATAGGGTTTTTCTTACGGATAAGTGCCCAGTGAACGGTTCGTTTAGCTTTATATATTGTTCCGGGTGGGCGTTGTATTGGTTTTTCGGAAGTGTTAGACCTGTAAGAGAAAAATTTAAATGATTGGGAAAGGCCATGGGATGTAGAAATATTTTTTTCACATTTTATTTCCTTGTAAAAACAGGTAAATCAATAGGGTTTTTCGTACGGATAAGTGCCCAGTGAACGGTTCGTTTAGCTTTATATATTGTTCCGGGTGGGCGTTGTTTTGGTTTTTCGGAAGTGTTAGACCTGTAAGAGAAAAATTTAAATGGTTGGGAAAGGCCATGGGATGTAGAAATATTTTTTTCACATTTTACTTCCTTGTAAAAACAGGAAAATCGATAGGGATTTTTGTACGGATAAGTACCTAGTGAACGGTTCGTTTATCTTTATATATTCTTCCGGGTGGGCGTTGTATTGGTTTTTCGGAAATGTTAGACCTGTAAGAGAAAAATTTAAATGGTTGGGAAAGGCCATGGGATGTAGAAATATTTTTTTCAAATTTACTTCCTTGTAAAAACAGGTAAATCAATAGGGTTTTTCGTACGGATAAGTGCCCAGTGAACGGTTCGTTTAGCTTTATATATTGTTCCGGGTGGGCATTGTTTAGGTTTTAAGGAAGTGTTAGACCTGTAAGAGAAAAATTTAAATGGTTGGGAAAGGCCATGGGATGTAGAAATATTTTTTCACATTTTATTTCCTTGTAAAAACAGGTAAATCAATAGGGTTTTTCGTACGGATAAGTGCCCAGTGAACGGTTCGTTTAGCTTTATATATTGTTCCGGGTGGGCGTTGTTTTGGTTTTTCAGAAGTGTAAGACCTGTAAGAGAAAAATTTAAATGGTTGGGAAAGGCCATGGGATGTAGAAATATTTTTTCACATTTTATTTCCTTTTAAAAACAGGTAAATCAATAGGGATTTTCGTACGGATAATTACCCAGTGAACGGTTCGCTTAGCTTTATATATTGTTCCGGGTGGGCGTTGTATTGGTTTTTTGGAAGTGTTAGACCTGTAAGAGAAAAATTTAAATGGCTGGGAAAGGCCATGGGATGTAGAAATATTTTTTTCACATTTTATTTCCTTGTAAAAACAGGTAAATCAATACGGTTTTTCGTACGGATAAGTGCCCAGTGAACGGTTTGTTTAGCTTTATACATTGTTCCGGGTGGGCGTTGTATTGGTTTTTTGGAAGTGTTAGACCTGTAAGAGAAAAAATTTAAATGGTTGGGAAAGGCCATGGGATGTAGAAATATTTTTTTCACATTTTACTTCCTTGTAAAAACAGGAAAATCGATAGGGATTTTCATACGGATAAGTACCCAGTGAACGGTTCGTTTATCTTTATATATTCTTCCGGGTGGGCGTTGTATTGGTTTTTCGGAAGTGTTAGACCTGTAAGAGAAAAATTTAAATGGTTGGGAAAGGCCATGGGATGTAGAAATATTTTTTTCACATTTACTTCCTTGTAAAAACAGGTAAATCAATAGGGTTTTTCGTACGGATAAGTACCCAGTGAACCGTTCGTTTAGCTTTATATATTGTTCCGGGTGGGCGTTGTATTGTTTTTTCGGAAGTGTTAGACCTGTAAGAGAAAAATTTAAATGGTTGGGAAAGGCCATGGGATTTAGAAATATTTTTTTCACATTTTACTTCCTTGTAAAAACAGGAAAATCAATAGGGATTTTCATAGGGATAAGTACCTAGTGAACCGTTCGTTTAGCTTTATATATTGTTCCGGGTGGGCGTTGTTTTGGTTTTTCGGAAGTGTTAGACCTGTAAGAGAAAAATTTAAATGGTTGGGAAAGGCCATGGGATGTAGAAATATTTTTTTCACATTTACTTCCTTGTAAAAACAGGTAAATCAATAGGGTTTTTCGTACGGATAAGTACCCAGTGAACGGTTCGTTTAGCTTTATATATTGTTCCGGGTGGGCGTTGTATTGGTTTTTCAGAAGTGTTAGACCTTTAAGAGAAAAATTTAAATGGTTGGGAAAGGCCATGGGATGTAGAAATATTTTTTTCACATTTTATTTCCTTTTAAAAACAGGTAAATCAATAGGGATTTTCGTACGGATAATTACCCAGTGAACGGTTCGTTTAGCTTTATATATTGTTCCGGGTGGGCGTTGTATTGGTTTTTTGGAAGTGTTAGACCTGTAAGAGAAAAATTTAAATGGTTGGGAAAGGCCATGGGATGTAGAAATATTTTTTTCACATTTTATTTCCTTTTAAAAACAGGTAAATCGATAGGGATTTTTGTACGGATAAGTACCTAGTGAACGGTTCGTTTATCTTTATATATTCTTCCGGGTGGGCGTTGTATTGGTTTTTCGGAAATGTTAGACCTGTAAGAGAAAAATTTAAATGGTTGGGAAAGGCCATGGGATGTAGAAATATTTTTTTCAAATTTACTTCCTTGTAAAAACAGGTAAATCAATAGGGTTTTTCTTACGGATAAGTGCCCAGTGAACGGTTCGTTTAGCTTTATATATTGTTCCGGGTGGGCGTTGTATTGGTTTTAAGGAAGTGTTAGACCTGTAAGAGAAAAATTTAAATGGTTGGGAAAGGCCATGGGATGTAGAAATATTTTTTTCACATTTTATTTCCTTGTAAAAACAGGTAAATCAATAGGGTTTTTCGTACGGATAAGTGCCCAGTGAACGGTTCGTTTAGCTTTATATATTGTTCCGGGTGGGCGTTGTTTTGGTTTTTCGGAAGTGTTAGACCTGTAAGAGAAAAATTTAAATGGTTGGGAAAGGCCATGGGATGTAGAAATATTTTTTTCACATTTTACTTCCTTGTAAAAACAGGAAAATCGATAGGGATTTTCGTACGGATAAGTACCTAGTGAACGGTTCGTTTATCTTTATATATTCTTCCGGGTGGGCGTTGTATTGGTTTTTCGGAAATGTTAGACCTGTAAGAGAAAAATTTAAATGGTTGGGAAAGGCCATGGGATGTAGAAATATTTTTTTCAAATTTACTTCCTTGTAAAAACAGGTAAATCAATAGGGTTTTTCGTACGGATAAGTGCCCAGTGAACGGTTCGTTTAGCTTTATATATTGTTCCGGGTGGGCATTGTTTAGGTTTTAAGGAAGTGTTAGACCTGTAAGAGAAAAATTTAAATGGTTGGGAAAGGCCATGGGATGTAGAAATATTTTTTCACATTTTATTTCCTTGTAAAAACAGGTAAATCAATAGGGTTTTTCGTACGGATAAGTGCCCAGTGAACGGTTCGTTTAGCTTTATATATTGTTCCGGGTGGGCGTTGTTTTGGTTTTTCAGAAGTGTTAGACTTGTAAGAGAAAAATTTAAATGGTTGGGAAAGGCCATGGGATGTAGAAATATTTTTTTCACATTTTACTTCCTTGTAAAAACAGGTAAATCAATAGGGTTTTTCGTACGGATAAGTGCCCAGTGAACGGTTCGTTTAGCTTTATATATTGTTCCAGTTGGGCGTTGTATTGGTTTTTCGGAAGTGTTAGACCTGTAAGAGAAAAATTTAAATGGTTGGGAAATGCCATGGTTTGTAGAAATATTTTTTTCACATTTTATTTCCTTGTAAATACAGGTAAATCGATAGGGATTTTCGTACGGATAAGTACCTAGTGAACGGTTCGTTTATCTTTATATATTCTTCCGGGTGGGCGTTGTATTGGTTTTTCGGAAATGTTAGACCTGTAAGAGAAAAATTTAAATGGTTGGGAAAGGCCATGGGATGTAGAAATATTTTTTTCAAATTTACTTCCTTGTAAAAACAGGTAAATCAATAGGGTTTTTCGTACGGATAAGTGCCCAGTGAACGGTTCGTTTAGCTTTATATATTGTTCCGGGTGGGCGTTGTTTTGGTTTTTCAGAAGTGTTAGACTTGTAAGAGAAAAATTTAAATGGTTGGGAAAGGCCATGGGATGTAGAAATATTTTTTTCACATTTTACTTCCTTGTAAAAACAGGTAAATCAATAGGGTTTTTCGTACGGATAAGTGCCCAGTGAACGGTTCGTTTAGCTTTATATATTGTTCCAGTTGGGCGTTGTATTGGTTTTTCGGAAGTGTTAGACCTGTAAGAGAAAAATTTAAAGGGTTGGGAAATGCCATGGTTTGTAGAAATATTTTTTTCACATTTTATTTCCTTGTAAATACAGGTAAATCGATAGGGATTTTCGTACGGATAAGTGCCCAGTGAACGGTTCGTTTAGCTTTATATATTGTTCCGGGTGGGCGTTGTATTGGTTTTTCAGAAGTGTTAAACCTGTAAGAGAAAAATTTAAATGGTTGGGAAAGGCCATGGGATGTAGAAATATTTTTTTCACATTTTATTTCCTTGTAAAAACAGGTAAATCAATAGGGTTTTTCGTACGGATAAGTGCCCAGTGAACGGTTCGTTTAGCTTTATATATTGTTCCAGGTGGGCGTTGTATTGGTTTTTCGGAAGTGTTAGACCTGTAAGAGAAAAATTTAACTGGTTGGGAAAGGCCATGGTTTGTAGAAATATTTTTTTCACATTTTATTTCCTTGTAAATACAGGTAAATCGATAGGGATTTTTGTACGGATAAGTGCCCAGTGAACGGTTCGTTTAGCTTTATATATTGTTCCGGGTGGGCGTTGTATTGGTTTTTCGGAAGTGTTAGACCTGTAAGAGAAAAATTTAAATGGTTGGGAAAGTCCATGGGATGTAGAAATATTTTTTTCACATTTTATTTCCTTGTAAAAACATCAATAGGGTTTTTCGTACGGATAAGTGCCCAGTGAACGGTTCTTTTAGCTTTATATATTGTTCCGGGTGGGCGTTGTTTTGGTTTTTCGGAAGTGTTAGACCTGTAAGAGAAAAATTTAAATGGTTGGGAAAGGCCATGGGATGTAGAAATATTTTTTTCACATTTTACTTCCTTGTAAAAACAGGAAAATCGATAGGGATTTCTGTACGGATAAGTACCTAGTGAACGGTTCGTTTATCTTTATATATTCTTCCGGGTGGGTGTTGTATTGGATTTTCGGAAGTGTTAGACCTGTAAGAGAAAAATTTAAATGGTTGGGAAAGGCGATGGGATGTAGAAATATTTTTTTCACATTTACTTCCTTGTAAAAACAGGTAGATCAATAGGGTTTTTCGTACGGATAAGTACCCAGTGAACGGTTCGTTTAGCTTTATATATTGTTCCGGGTGGGCGTTGTTTTGGTTTTTCGGAAGTGTTAGACTTGTAAGAGAAAAATTTAAATGGTTGGGAAAGGCCATGGGATGTAGAAATATTTTTTTCACATTTTACTTCCTTGTAAAAACAGGTAAATCAATAGGGTTTTTCGTACGGATAAGTGCCCAGTGAACGGTTCGTTTAGCTTTATATATTGTTCCAGTTGGGCGTTGTATTGGTTTTTCGGAAGTGTTAGACCTGTAAGAGAAAAATTTAAATGGTTGGGAAATGCCATGGTTTGTAGAAATATTTTTTTCACATTTTATTTCCTTGTAAATACAGGTAAATCGATAGGGATTTTCGTACGGATAAGTGCCCAGTGAACGGTTCGTTTAGCTTTATATATTGTTCCGGGTGGGCGTTGTATTGGTTTTTCAGAAGTGTTAAACCTGTAAGAGAAAAATTTAAATGGTTGGGAAAGGCCATGGGATGTAGAAATATTTTTTTCACATTTTATTTCCTTGTAAAAACAGGTAAATCAATAGGGTTTTTCGTACGGATAAGTGCCCAGTGAACGGTTCGTTTAGCTTTATATATTGTTCCAGGTGGGCGTTGTATTGGTTTTTCGGAAGTGTTAGACCTGTAAGAGAAAAATTTAACTGGTTGGGAAAGGCCATGGTTTGTAGAAATATTTTTTTCACATTTTATTTCCTTGTAAATACAGGTAAATCGATAGGGATTTTTGTACGGATAAGTGCCCAGTGAACGGTTCGTTTAGCTTTATATATTGTTCCGGGTGGGCGTTGTATTGGTTTTTCGGAAGTGTTAGACCTGTAAGAGAAAAATTTAAATGGTTGGGAAAGGCCATGGGATGTAGAAATATTTTTTTCACATTTTATTTCCTTGTAAAAACAGGTAAATCAATAGGGTTTTTCGTACGGATAAGTGCCCAGTGAACGGTTCGTTTAGCTTTATATATTGTTCCGGGTGGGCGTTGTTTTGGTTTTTCGGAAGTGTTAGACCTGTAAGAGAAAAATTTAAATGGTTGGGAATGGCCATGGGATGTAGAAATATTTTTTTCACATTTTACTTCCTTGTAAAAACAGGAAAATCGATAGGGATTTTTGTACGGATAAGTACCTAGTGAACGGTTCGTTTATCTTTATATATTCTTCCGGGTGGGTGTTGTATTGGATTTTCGGATGTGTTAGACCTGTAAGAGAAAAATTTAAATGGTTGGGAAAGGCCATGGGATGTAGAAATATTTTTTTCACATTTACTTCCTTGTAAAAACAGGTAGATCAATAGGGTTTTTCGTACGGATAAGTACCCAGTGAACGGTTCGTTTAGCTTTATATATTGTTCCGGGTGGGCGTTGTTTTGGTTTTTCGGAAGTGTTAGACTTGTAAGAGAAAAATTTAAATGGTTGGGAAAGGCCATGGGATGTAGAAATATTTTTTTCACATTTTACTTCCTTGTAAAAACAGGTAAATCAATAGGGTTTTTCGTACGGATAAGTGCCCAGTGAACGGTTCGTTTAGCTTTATATATTGTTCCAGTTGGGCGTTGTATTGGTTTTTTGGAAGTGTTAGACCTGTAAGAGAAAAATTTAAATGGTTGGGAAATGCCATGGTTTGTAGAAATATTTTTTTCACATTTTATTTCCTTGTAAATACAGGTAAATCGATAGGGATTTTCGTACGGATAAGTGCCCAGTGAACGGTTCGTTTAGCTTTATATATTGTTCCGGGTGGGCGTTGTATTGGTTTTTCAGAAGTGTTAAACCTGTAAGAGAAAAATTTAAATGGTTGGGAAAGGCCATGGGATGTAGAAATATTTTTTTCACATTTTATTTCCTTGTAAAAACAGGTAAATCAATAGGGTTTTTCGTACGGATAAGTGCCCAGTGAACGGTTCGTTTAGCTTTATATATTGTTCCAGGTGGGCGTTGTATTGGTTTTTCGGAAGTGTTAGACCTGTAAGAGAAAAATTTAAATGGTTGGGAAAGGCCATGGGATGTAGAAATATTTTTTTCACATTTACTTCCTTGTAAAAACAGGTAGATCAATAGGGTTTTTCGTACGGATAAGTACCCAGTGAACGGTTCGTTTAGCTTTATATATTGTTCCGGGTGGGCGTTGTTTTGGTTTTTCGGAAGTGTTAGACTTGTAAGAGAAAAATTTAAATGGTTGGGAAAGGCCATGGGATGTAGAAATATTTTTTTCACATTTTACTTCCTTGTAAAAACAGGTAAATCAATAGGGTTTTTCGTACGGATAAGTGCCGAGTGAACGGTTCGTTTAGCTTTATATATTGTTCCAGTTGGGCGTTGTATTGGTTTTTCGGAAGTGTTAGACCTGTAAGAGAAAAATTTAAATGGTTGGGAAATGCCATGGTTTGTAGAAATATTTTTTTCACATTTTATTTCCTTGTAAATACAGGTAAATCGATAGGGATTTTCGTACGGATAAGTGCCCAGTGAACGGTTCGTTTAGCTTTATATATTGTTCCGGGTGGGCGTTGTATTGGTTTTTCGGAAGTGTTAAACCTGTAAGAGAAAAATTTAAATGGTTGGGAAAGGCCATGGGATGTAGAAATATTTTTTTCACATTTTATTTCCTTGTAAAAACAGGTAAATAAATAGGGTTTTTCGTACGGATAAGTGACCAGTGAACGGTTCGTTTAGCTTTATATATTGTTCCGGGTGGGCGTTGTTTTGGTTTTTCGGAAGTGTTAGACCTGTAAGAGAAAAATTTAAATGGTTGGGAAAGGCCATGGGATGTAGAAATATTTTTTTCACATTTTACTTCCTTGTAAAAAAAGGTAAATCAATAGGGATTTTCGTACGGATAAGTACCCAGTGAACGGTTCGTTCAGCTTTATTTATTGTTCCGGGCGGGCGTTGTATTGGTTTTTTGGAAGTGTTAGACCTGTAAGAGAAAAAATTTAAATGGTTGGGAAAGGCCATGGGATGTAGAAATATTTTTTTCACATTTTATTTCCTTGTAAAAACAGGTAAATCAATAGGGATTTTCGTGCGCATAGGTACCCTGTTTACGGTTCGTTTAGCTTTATATATTGCTCCGGGAGGGCGTTGTATTGGTTTTTCGGAAGTGTTAGACCTGTGGGAGAAAAACTGAAGGGGCTGGGAAAGGCCATGGGATGTAGAAATATTTTTTTCACATTTTATTTCCTTGTAAAAACAGGTAAATCAATAGGGATTTTCCTACGTGTAAGTACCCAGTGAACGGTTTGTTTAGCTTTATATATTGTTCTGGGAGGGCGTTGTATTGGTTTTTCGGAAGTGTTAGACCTGTAAGAGAAAAATTTAAATGTTTGGGAAAGGCCAATGGATGTAAAAATATTTTTTTGACATTTTACTTCCTTGTAAAAAAAGGTAAATCAATAGGGATTTTCGTACGGATAAGTACCCAGTGAACGGTTCGTTTAGCTGTATATATTGTTCCGGGTGGCCGTTGTATTGGTTTTTTGGAAGTGTTAGACCTGTAAGAGAAAAATTTAAATGGTTGGGAAAGGCCATGGGATGTAGAAATATTTTTTTCACATTTTACTTCCTTGTAAAAAAAGGTAAATCAATAGGGATTTTCGTACGGATAAGTGCCCAGTGAACGGTTCGTTTAGCTTTATATATTGTTCCGGTTGGGCGTTGTATTGGTTTTTCGGAAGTGTTAGACCTGTAAGAGAAAAATTTAAATGGTTGGGAAAGGCCATGGGATGTAGAAATATTTTTTTCACATTTTACTTCCTTATAAAAACAGGAAAATCAATAGGGATTTTCGTACGGATATGTACCCAGTGAACGGTTCGTTTAGCTTTATATATTGTGCCGGGTGGGCGTTGTTTTGGTTTTTCAGAAGTGTTAGACCTGTAAGAGAAAAATTTAAATGGTTGGGAAAGGCCATGGGATGTAGAAATATTTTTTTCACATTTACTTCCTTGTAAAAAAAGGTAAATCAATAGGGTTTTTCGTACGGATAAGTACCCAGTGAACGGTTCGTTTAGCTTTATATATTGTTCCCTGTGGGCGTTGTATTGGTTTTTCAGAAGTGTTAGACCTGTAAGAGAAAAATTTAAATGGTTGGGAAAGGCCATGGGATGTAGAAATATTTTTTTCACATTTTACTTCCTTATAAAAACAGGAAAATCAATAGGGATTTTCGTACGGATATGTACCCAGTGAACGGTTCGTTTAGCTTTATATATTGTTCCGGGTGGGCGTTGTATTGGTTTTTCGTAAGCGTTAGACCTGTAAGAAAAAAATTTAAATGGTTGGGAAAGGCCATGGGATGTAGAAATATTTTTTTCACATTTTATTTCCTTGTAAAAACAGGTAAATCAATAGGGTTTTTCGTACGGATAAGTGCCCAGTGAACGGTTTGTTTAGCTTTATACATTGTTCCGGGTGGGCGTTGTATTGTTTTTTCGGAAGTGTTAGACCTGTAAGAGAAAAATTTAAATGGTTGGGAAAGGCCATGGTATGTAGAAATATTTTTTTCACATTTTATTTCCTTGTAAAAACAGGAAAATCGATAGGGATTTTCGTACAGATAAGTACCCAGTGAACGGTTCATTTAGCTTTATATATTGTTCCGGGTGGGCGTTGTATTGGTTTTTCGGAAGAGTTAGACCTGTAAGAGAAAAATTTAAATGGTTGGGAAAGGCCATGGGATGTAGAAATATTTTTTTCACATTTACTTCCTTGTAAAAACAGGTAAATCAATAGGGTTTTTCGTACGGATAAGTACCCAGTGAACGGTTCGTTTAGCTTTATATATTGTTCCGGGTGGGCGTTGTATTGGTTTTTCAGAAGTGTTAGACCTGTAAGAGAAAAATTTAAATGGTTGGGAAAGGCCATGGGATGTAGAAATATTTTTTTCACATTTTATTTCCTTTTAAAAACAGGTAAATCAATAGGGATTTTGGTACGGATAAGTACCCAGTGAACGGTTCGTTTAGCTTTATATATTGTTCCGGGTGGGCGTTGTATTGGTTTTTCAGAAGTGTTAAACCTGTAAGAGAAAAATTTAAATGGTTGGGAAAGGCCATGGGATGTAGAAATATTTTTTTCACATTTTATTTCCTTGTAAAAACAGGTAAATCAATAGGGTTTTTCGTACGGATAAGTGCCCAGTGAACGGTTCGTTTAGCTTTATATATTGTTCCGGGTGGGCGTTGTATTGGTTTTTCGTAAGCGTTAGACCTGTAAGAAAAAAATTTAAATGGTTGGGAAAGGCCATGGGATGTAGAAATATTTTTTTCACATTTTATTTCCTTGTAAAAACAGGTAAATCAATAGGGTTTTTCGTACGGATAAGTGCCCAGTGAACGGTTTGTTTAGCTTTATACATTGTTCCGGGTGGGCGTTGTATTGTTTTTTCCGAAGTGTTAGACCTGTAAGAGAAAAATTTAAATGGCTGGGAAAGGCCATGGGATGTAGAAATATTTTTTTCACATTTTATTTCCTTGTAAAAACAGGTAAATCAATAGGGTTTTTCGTACGGATAAGTGCCCAGTGAACGGTTTGTTTAGCTTTATACATTGTTCCGGGTGGGCGTTGTATTGTTTTTTCGGAAGTGTTAGACCTGTAAGAGAAAAATTTAAATGGTTGGGAAAGGCCATGGGATGTAGAAATATTTTTTTCACATTTTACTTCCTTGTAAAAACAGGAAAATCGATAGGGATTTTCGTACAGATAAGTACCCAGTGTACGGTTCATTTAGCTTTATATATTGTTCCGGGTGGGCGTTGTATTGGTTTTTCGGAAGAGTTAGACCTGTAAGAGAAAAATTTAAATGGTTGGGAAAGGCCATGGGATGTAGAAATATTTTTTTCACATTTACTTCCTTGTAAAAACAGGTAAATCAATAGGGTTTTTCGTACGGATAAGTGCCCAGTGAACGGTTCGTTTAGCTTTATATATTGTTCCAGGTGGGCGTTGTATTGGTTTTTCGGAAGTGTTAGACCTGTAAGAGAAAAATTTAACTGGTTGGGAAAGGCCATGGTATGTAGAAATATTTTTTTCACATTTTATTTCCTTGTAAATACAGGTAAATCGATAGGGATTTTTGTACGGATAAGCGCCCAGTGAACGGTTCGTTTAGTTTTATATATTGTTCCGGGTGGGCGTTGTATTGGTTTTTCGGAAGTGTTAGACCTGTAAGAGAAAAATTTAAATGGTTGGGAAAGGCCATGGGATGTAGAAATATTTTTTTCACATTTTATTTCCTTGTAAAAACAGGTAAATCAATAGGGTTTTTCGTACGGATAAGTGACCAGTGAACGGTTCGTTTAGCTTTATATATTGTTCCGGGTGGGCGTTGTTTTGGTTTTTCGGAAGTGTTAGACCTGTAAGAAAAAAATTTAAATGGTTGGGTAAGGCCATGGGATGTAGAAATATTTTTTTCACATTTTACTTCCTTGTAAAAAAAGGTAAATCTATAGGGATTTTCGTACGGATAAGTACCCAGTGAACGGTTCGTTCAGCTTTATTTATTGTTCCGGGTGGGCGTTGTATTGGTTTTTTGGAAGTGTTAGACCTGTAAGAGAAAAAATTTAAATGGTTGGGAAAGGCCATGGGATGTAGAAATATTTTTTTCACATTTTACTTCCTTGTAAAAACAGGTAAATCAATAGGGATTTTCGTGCGCATAGGTACCCTGTTTACGGTTCGTTTAGCTTTATATATTGCTCCGGGAGGGCGTTGTATTGGTTTTTCGGAAGTGTTAGACCTGTGGGAGAAAAACTGAAGGGGCTGGGAAAGGCCATGGGATGTAGAAATATTTTTTTCACATTTTATTTCCTTGTAAAAACAGGTAAATCAATAGGGATTTTCCTACGTGTAAGTACCCAGTGAACGGTTTGTTTAGCTTTATATATTGTTCTGGGAGGGCGTTGTATTGGTTTTTCGGAAGTGTTAGACCTGTAAGAGAAAAATTTAAATGGTTGGGAAAGGCCAATGGATGTAAAAATATTTTTTTGACATTTTACTTCCTTGTAAAAAAAGGTAAATCAATAGGGATTTTCGTACGGATAAGTGCCCAGTGAACGGTTCGTTTAGCTTTATATATTGTTCCGGTTGGGCGTTGTATTGGGTTTTCGGAAGTGTTAGACCTGTAAGAGAAAAATTTAAATGGTTGGGAAAGGCCATGGGATGTAGAAATATTTTTTTCACATTTTACTTCCTTATAAAAACAGGAAAATCAATAGGGATTTTCGTACGGATATGTACCCAGTGAACGGTTCGTTTAGCTTTATATATTGTGCCGGGTGGGCGTTGTTTTGGTTTTTCAGAAGTGTTAGACCTGTAAGAGAAAAATTTAAATGGTTGGGAAAGGCCATGGGATGTAGAAATATTTTTTTCACATTTTACTTCCTTGTAAAAACAGGAAAATCGATAGGGATTTTCGTACAGATAAGTACCCAGTGAACGGTTCATTTAGCTTTATATATTGTTCCGGGTGGGCGTTGTATTGGTTTTTTGGAAGAGTTAGACCTGTAAGAGAAAAATTTAAATGGTTGGGAAAGGCCATGGGATGTAGAAATATTTTTTTCACATTTACTTCCTTGTAAAAACAGGTAAATCAATAGGGTTTTTCGTACGGATAAGTACCCAGTGAACGGTTCGTTTAGCTTTATATATTGTTCCGGGTGGGCGTTGTATTGGTTTTTCAGAAGTGTTAAACCTGTAAGAGAAAAATTTAAATGGTTGGGAAAGGCCATGGGATGTAGAAATATTTTTTTCACATTTTATTTCCTTGTAAAAACAGGTAAATCAATAGGGTTTTTCGTACGGATAAGTGCCCAGTGAACGGTTCGTTTAGCTTTATATATTGTTCCGGGTGGGCGTTGTATTGGTTTTTCGTAAGCGTTAGACCTGTAAGAAAAAAATTTAAATGGTTGGGAAAGGCCATGGGATGTAGAAATATTTTTTTCACATTTTATTTCCTTGTAAAAACAGGTAAATCAATAGGGTTTTTCGTACGGATAAGTGCCCAGTGAACGGTTTGTTTAGCTTTATACATTGTTCCGGGTGGGCGTTGTATTGTTTTTTCGGAAGTGTTAGACCTGTAAGAGAAAAATTTAAATGGTTGGGAAAGGCCATGGGATGTAGAAATATTTTTTTCACATTTTATTTCCTTGTAAAAACAGGTAAATCAATAGGGTTTTTCGTACGGATAAGTGCCCAGTGAACGGTTTGTTTAGCTTTATACATTGTTCCGGGTGGGCGTTGTATTGTTTTTTCGGAAGTGTTAGACCTGTAAGAGAAAAATTTAAATGGTTGGGAAAGGCCATGGGATGTAGAAATATTTTTTTCACATTTTACTTCCTTGTAAAAACAGGAAAATCGATAGGGATTTTCGTACAGATAAGTACCCAGTGAACGGTTCATTTAGCTTTATATATTGTTCCGGGTGGGCGTTGTATTGGTTTTTCGGAAGAGTTAGACCTGTAAGAGAAAAATTTAAATGGTTGGGAAAGGCCATGGGATGTAGAAATATTTTTTTCACATTTACTTCCTTGTAAAAACAGGTAAATCAATAGGGTTTTTCGTACGGATAAGTGCCCAGTGAACGGTTCGTTTAGCTTTATATATTGTTCCAGGTGGGCGTTGTATTGGTTTTTCGGAAGTGTTAGACCTGTAAGAGAAAAATTTAACTGGTTGGGAAAGGCCATGGTATGTAGAAATATTTTTTTCACATTTTATTTCCTTGTAAATACAGGTAAATCGATAGGGATTTTTGTACGGATAAGCGCCCAGTGAACGGTTCGTTTAGTTTTATATATTGTTCCGGGTGGGCGTTGTATTGGTTTTTCGGAAGTGTTAGACCTGTAAGAGAAAAATTTAAATGGTTGGGAAAGGCCATGGGATGTAGAAATATTTTTTTCACATTTTATTTCCTTGTAAAAACAGGTAAATCAATAGGGTTTTTCGTACGGATAAGTGACCAGTGAACGGTTCGTTTAGCTTTATATATTGTTCCGGGTGGGCGTTGTTTTGGTTTTTCGGAAGTGTTAGACCTGTAAGAAAAAAATTTAAATGGTTGGGTAAGGCCATGGGATGTAGAAATATTTTTTTCACATTTTACTTCCTTGTAAAAAAAGGTAAATCTATAGGGATTTTCGTACGGATAAGTACCCAGTGAACGGTTCGTTCAGCTTTATTTATTGTTCCGGGTGGGCGTTGTATTGGTTTTTTGGAAGTGTTAGACTTGTAAGAGAAAAAATTTAAATGGTTGGGAAAGGCCATGGGATGTAGAAATATTTTTTTCACATTTTACTTCCTTGTAAAAACAGGTAAATCAATAGGGATTTTCGTGCGCATAGGTACCCTGTTTACGGTTCGTTTAGCTTTATATATTGCTCCGGGAGGGCGTTGTATTGGTTTTTCGGAAGTGTTAGACCTGTGGGACAAAAACTGAAGGGGCTGGGAAAGGCCATGGGATGTAGAAATATTTTTTTCACATTTTATTTCCTTGTAAAAACAGGTAAATCAATAGGGATTTTCCTACGTGTAAGTACCCAGTGAACGGTTTGTTTAGCTTTATATATTGTTCTGGGAGGGCGTTGTATTGGTTTTTCGGAAGTGTTAGACCTGTAAGAGAAAAATTTAAATGGTTGGGAAAGGCCAATGGATGTAAAAATATTTTTTTGACATTTTACTTCCTTGTAAAAAAAGGTAAATCAATAGGGATTTTCGTACGGATAAGTGCCCAGTGAACGGTTCGTTTAGCTTTATATATTGTTCCGGTTGGGCGTTGTATTGGGTTTTCGGAAGTGTTAGACCTGTAAGAGAAAAATTTAAATGGTTGGGAAAGGCCATGGGATGTAGAAATATTTTTTTCACATTTTACTTCCTTATAAAAACAGGAAAATCAATAGGGATTTTCGTACGGATATGTACCCAGTGAACGGTTCGTTTAGCTTTATATATTGTGCCGGGTGGGCGTTGTTTTGGTTTTTCAGAAGTGTTAGACCTGTAAGAGAAAAATTTAAATGGTTGGGAAAGGCCATGGGATGTAGAAATATTTTTTTCACATTTTACTTCCTTGTAAAAACAGGAAAATCGATAGGGATTTTCGTACAGATAAGTACCCAGTGAACGGTTCATTTAGCTTTATATATTGTTCCGGGTGGGCGTTGTATTGGTTTTTTGGAAGAGTTAGACCTGTAAGAGAAAAATTTAAATGGTTGGGAAAGGCCATGGGATGTAGAAATATTTTTTTCACATTTACTTCCTTGTAAAAACAGGTAAATCAATAGGGTTTTTCGTACGGATAAGTACCCAGTGAACGGTTCGTTTAGCTTTATATATTGTTCCGGGTGGGCGTTGTATTGGTTTTTCAGAAGTGTTAGACCTGTAAGAGAAAAATTTAAATGGTTGGGAAAGGCCATGGGATGTAGAAATATTTTTTTCACATTTTATTTCCTTTTAAAAACAGGTAAATCAATAGGGATTTTGGTACGGATAAGTACCCAGTGAACGGTTCGTTTAGCTTTATATATTGTTCCGGGTGGGCGTTGTATTGGTTTTTCAGAAGTGTTAAACCTGTAAGAGAAAAATTTAAATGGTTGGGAAAGGCCATGGGATGTAGAAATATTTTTTTCACATTTTATTTCCTTGTAAAAACAGGTAAATCAATAGGGTTTTTCGTACGGATAAGTGCCCAGTGAACGGTTCGTTTAGCTTTATATATTGTTCCGGGTGGGCGTTGTATTGGTTTTTCGTAAGCGTTAGACCTGTAAGAAAAAAATTTAAATGGTTGGGAAAGGCCATGGGATGTAGAAATATTTTTTTCACATTTTATTTCCTTGTAAAAACAGGTAAATCAATAGGGTTTTTCGTACGGATAAGTGCCCAGTGAACGGTTTGTTTAGCTTTATACATTGTTCCGGGTGGGCGTTGTATTGTTTTTTCGGAAGTGTTAGACCTGTAAGAGAAAAATTTAAATGGTTGGGAAAGGCCATGGGATGTAGAAATATTTTTTTCACATTTTATTTCCTTGTAAAAACAGGTAAATCAATAGGGTTTTTCGTACGGATAAGTGCCCAGTGAACGGTTTGTTTAGCTTTATACATTGTTCCGGGTGGGCGTTGTATTGTTTTTTCGGAAGTGTTAGACCTGTAAGAGAAAAATTTAAATGGTTGGGAAAGGCCATGGGATGTAGAAATATTTTTTTCACATTTACTTCCTTGTAAAAACAGGTAAATCAATAGGGTTTTTCGTACGGATAAGTGCCCAGTGAACGGTTCGTTTAGCTTTATATATTGTTCCAGGTGGGCGTTGTATTGGTTTTTCGGAAGTGTTAGGCCTGTAAGAGAAAAATTTAACTGGTTGGGAAAGGCCATGGTATGTAGAAATATTTTTTTCACATTTTATTTCCTTGTAAATACAGGTAAATCGATAGGGATTTTTGTACGGATAAGCGCCCAGTGAACGGTTCGTTTAGTTTTATATATTGTTCCGGGTGGGCGTTGTATTGGTTTTTCGGAAGTGTTAGACCTGTAAGAGAAAAATTTAAATGGTTGGGAAAGGCCATGGGATGTAGAAATATTTTTTTCACATTTTATTTCCTTGTAAAAACAGGTAAATCAATAGGGTTTTTCGTACAGATAAGTGACCAGTGAACGGTTCGTTTAGCTTTATATATTGTTCCGGGTGGGCATTGTTTTGGTTTTTCGGAAGTGTTAGACCTGTAAGAAAAAAATTTAAATGGTTGGGAAAGGCCATGGGATGTAGAAATATTTTTTTCACATTTTACTTCCTTGTAAAAAAAGGTAAATCAATAGGGATTTTCGTACGGATAAGTACCCAGTGAACGGTTCGTTCAGCTTTATTTATTGTTCCGGGTGGGCGTTGTATTGGTTTTTTGGAAGTGTTAGACCTGTAAGAGAAAAAATTTAAATGGTTGGGAAAGGCCATGGGATGTAGAAATATTTTTTTCACATTTTACTTCCTTGTAAAAACAGGTAAATCAATAGGGATTTTCGTGCGCATAGGTACCCTGTTTACGGTTCGTTTAGCTTTATATATTGCTCCGGGAGGGCGTTGTATTGGTTTTTCGGAAGTGTTAGACCTGTGGGAGAAAAACTGAAGGGGCTGGGAAAGGCCATGGGATGTAGAAATATTTTTTTCACATTTTATTTCCTTGTAAAAACAGGTAAATCAATAGGGATTTTCGTACGGATAAGTGCCCAGTGAACGGTTCGTTTAGCTTTATATATTGTTCCGGTTGGGCGTTGTATTGGTTTTTCGGAAGTGTTAGACCTGTAAGAGAAAAATTTAAATGGTTGGGAAAGGCCATGGGATGTAGAAATATTTTTTTCACATTTACTTCCTTGTAAAAACAGGTAAATCAATAGGGTTTTTCGTACGGATAAGTACCCATTGAACGGTTCGTTTAGCTTTATATATTGTTCCGGGTGGGCGTTGTATTGGTTTTTCAGAAGTGTTAGACCTGTAAGAGAAAAATTTAAATGGTTGGGAAAGGCCATGGGATGTAGAAATATTTTTTTCACATTTTACTTCCTTATAAAAACAGGAAAATCAATAGGGATTTTCGTACGGATATGTACCCAGTGAACGGTTCGTTTAGCTTTATATATTGTTCCGGGTGGGCGTTGTATTGGTTTTTCGTAAGTGTTAGACCTGTAAGAGAAAAATTTAAATGGTTGGGAAAGGCCATGGGATGTAGAAGTATTTTTTTCACATTTACTTCCTTGTAAAAACAGGTAAATCAATAGGGTTTTTCGTACGGATAAGTACCTAGTGAACCGTTCGTTTAGCTTTATATATTGTTCCGGGTGGGCGTTGTTTTGGTTTTTCGGAAGTGTTAGACCTGTAAGAGAAAAATTTAAATGGTTGGGAAAGGCCATGGGATGTAGAAATATTTTTTTCACATTTACTTCCTTGTAAAAACAGGTAAATCAATAGGGTTTTTCGTACGGAAAAGTACCCAGTGAACGGTTCGTTTAGCTTTATATATTGTTCCGGGTGGGCGTTGTATTGGTTTTTCAGAAGTGTTAGACCTTTAAGAGAAAAATTTAAATGGTTGGGAAAGGCCTTGGGATGTAGAAATATTTTTATCACATTTGATTTCCTTTTAAAAACAGGTAAATCAATAGGGATTTTCGTACGGATAATTACCCAGTGAACGGTTCGTTTAGCTTTATATATTGTTCCGGGTGGGCGTTGTATTGGTTTTTTGGAAGTGTTAGACCTGTAAGAGAAAAATTTAAATGGTTTTGAAATGCCATGGGATGTAGAAATATTTTTTTCACATTTTATTTCCTTTTAAAAACAGGTAAATCAATAGGGATTTTCGTACGGATAATTACCCAGTGAACGGTTCGTTTAGCTTTATATATTGTTCCGGGTGGGCGTTGTATTGGTTTTTTGGAAGTGTTAGACCTGTAAGAGAAAAATTTAAGTGGTTGGGAAAGGCCATGGGATGTAGAAATATTTTTTTCACATTTTACTTCCTAATAAAAACTGGAAAATCAATAGGGATTTTCGTACGGATATGTACCCAGTGAACGGTTCGTTTAGCTTTATATATTGTTCTGGGTGGGCGTTGTATTTGTTTTTCGGAAGCGTTAGACCTGTAAGAAAAAAATTTAAATGGTTGGGAAAGGCCATGGGATGTAGAAATATTTTGTTCACATTTACTTCCTTGTAAAAACAGGTAAATCAATAGGGTTTTTCGTACGGATAAGTACCCAGTGAACCGTTCGTTTAGCTTTATATATTGTTCCGGGTGGGCGTTGTTTTGGTTTTTCGGAAGTGTTAGACCTGTAAGAGAAAAATTTAAATGGTTGGGAAAGGCCATGGGATGTAGAAATATTTTTTTCACATTTTATTTCCTTGTAATACAGGTAAATCAATAGGGTTTTTCTTACGGATAAGTGCCCAGTGAACGGTTCGTTTAGCTTTATATATTGTTCCGGGTGGGCGTTGTATTGTTTTTTCGGAAGTGTTAGACCTGTAAGAGAAAAATTTAAATGGTTGGGAAAGGCCATGGGATGTAGAAATATTTTTTTCACATTTTACTTCCTTGTAAAAAGAGGAAAATCGATAGGGATTTTCATACGGATAAGTACCCAGTGAACGGTTCGTTTATCTTTATATATTCTTCCGGGTGGGCGTTGTATTGGTTTTTCGGAAGTGTGAGACCTGTAAGAGAAAAATTTAAATGGTTGGGAAAGGCCATGGGATGTAGAAGTATTTTTTTCACATTTACTTCCTTGTAAAAACATGTAAATCAATAGGGTTTTTCGTACGGATAAGTGCCCAGTGAACGGTTCGTTTAGCTTTATATATTGTTCCAGGTGGGCGTTGTATTGGTTTTTCGGAAGTGTTAGACCTGTAAGAGAAAAATTTAACTGGTTGGGAAAGGCCATGGTATGTATAAATATTGTTTTCACATTTTATTTCCTTGTAAATACAGGTAAATCGATAGGGATTTTTGTACGGATAAGCGCCCAGTGAACGGTTCGTTTAGTTTTATATATTGTTCCGGGTGGGCGTTGTATTGGTTTTTCGGAAGTGTTAGACCTGTAAGAGAAAAATTTAAATGGTTGGGAAAGGCCAATGGATGTAAAAATATTTTTTTGACATTTTACTTCCTTGTAAAAAAAGGTAAATCAATAGGGATTTTCGTACGGATAAGTACCCAGTGAACGGTTCGTTTAGCTGTATATATTGTTCCGGGTGGCCGTTGTATTGGTTTTTTGGAAGTGTTAGACCTGTAAGAGAAAAATTTAAATGGTTGGGAAAGGCCATGGGATGTAGAAATATTTTTTTCACATTTTACTTCCTTGTAAAAAAAGGTAAATCAATAGGGATTTTCGTACGGATAAGTGCCCAGTGAACGGTTCGTTTAGCTTTATATATTGTTCCGGTTGGGCGTTGTATTGGTTTTTCGGAAGTGTTAGACCTGTAAGAGAAAAATTTAAATGGTTGGGAAAGGCCATGGGATGTAGAAATATTTTTTTCACATTTTACTTCCTTATAAAAACAGGAAAATCAATAGGGATTTTCGTACGGATATGTACCCAGTGAACGGTTCGTTTAGCTTTATATATTGTGCCGGGTGGGAGTTGTTTTGGTTTTTCAGAAGTGTTAGACCTGTAAGAGAAAAATTTAAATGGTTGGGAAAGGCCATGGGATGTAGAAATATTTTTTTCACATTTACTTCCTTGTAAAAACAGGTAAATCAATAGGGTTTTTCGTACGGATAAGTACCCAGTGAACGGTTCGTTTAGCTTTATATATTGTTCCGGGTGGGCGTTGTATTGGTTTTTCAGAAGTGTTAGACCTGTAAGAGAAAAATTTAAATGGTTGGGAAAGGCCATGGGATGTAGAAATATTTTTTTCACATTTTACTTCCTTATAAAAACAGGAAAATCAATAGGGATTTTCGTACGGATATGTACCCAGTGAACGGTTCGTTTAGCTTTATATATTGTTCCGGGTGGGCGTTGTATTGGTTTTTCGTAAGCGTTAGACCTGTAAGAAAAAAATTTAAATGGTTGGGAAAGGCCATGGGATGTAGAAATATTTTTTTCACATTTTATTTCCTTGTAAAAACAGGTAAATCAATAGGGTTTTTCGTACGGATAAGTGCCCAGTGAACGGTTTGTTTAGCTTTATACATTGTTCCGGGTGGGCGTTGTATTGTTTTTTCGGAAGTGTTAGACCTGTAAGAGAAAAATTTAAATGGTTGGGAAAGGCCCTGGGATGTAGAAATATTTTTTTCACATTTTATTTCCTTGTAAAAACAGGTAAATCAATAGGGTTTTTCGTACGGATAAGTGCCCAGTGAACGGTTTGTTTAGCTTTATACATTGTTCCGGGTGGGCGTTGTATTGTTTTTTCGGAAGTGTTAGACCTGTAAGAGAAAAATTTAAATGGTTGGGAAAGGCCATGGGATGTAGAAATATTTTTTTCACATTTTACTTCCTTGTAAAAAGAGGAAAATCGATAGGGATTTTCATACGGATAAGTACCCAGTGAACGGTTCGTTTATCTTTATATATTCTTCCGGGTGGGCGTTGTATTGGTTTTTCGGAAGTGTTAGACCTGTAAGAGAAAAATTTAAATGGTTGGGAAAGGCCATGGGATGTAGAAGTATTTTTTTCACATTTACTTCCTTGTAAAAACAGGTAAATCAATAGGGTTTTTCGTACGGATAAGTGCCCAGTGAACGGTTCGTTTAGCTTTATATATTGTTCCAGGTGGGCGTTGTATTGGTTTTTCGGAAGTGTTAGACCTGTAAGAGAAAAATTTAACTGGTTGGGAAAGGCCATGGTATGTAGAAATATTGTTTTCACATTTTATTTCCTTGTAAATACAGGTAAATCGATAGGGATTTTTGTACGGATAAGCGCCCAGTGAACGGTTCGTTTAGTTTTATATATTGTTCCGGGTGGGCGTTGTATTGGTTTTTCGGAAGTGTTAGACCTGTAAGAGAAAAATTTAAATGGTTGGGAAAGGCCATGGGATGTAGAAATATTTTTTTCACCTTTTATTTCCTTGTAAAAACAGGTAAATCAATAGGGATTTTCCTACGTGTAAATACCCAGTGAACGGTTTGTTTAGCTTTATATATTGTTCTGGGAGGGCGTTGTATTGGTTTTTCGGAAGTGTTAGACCTGTAAGAGAAAAATTTAAATGGTTGGGAAAGGCCAATGGATGTAAAAATATTTTTTTGACATTTTACTTCCTTGTAAAAAAAGGTAAATCAATAGGGATTTTCGTACGGATAAGTACCCA
Organism: Paroedura picta; assembly: GCF_049243985.1. Taxonomy (NCBI): domain Eukaryota; kingdom Metazoa; phylum Chordata; class Lepidosauria; order Squamata; family Gekkonidae; genus Paroedura; species Paroedura picta. Next base: position 188,580,118 of record NC_135369.1, read on the forward strand.
GTGAACGGTTCGTTTAGCTGTATATATTGTTCCGGGTGGCCGTTGTATTGGTTTTTTGGAAGTGTTAGACCTGTAAGAGAAAAATTTAAATGGTTGGGAAAGGCCATGGGATGTAGAAATATTTTTTTCACATTTTACTTCCTTGTAAAAAAAGGTAAATCAATAGGGATTTTCGTACGGATAAGTGCCCAGTGAACGGTTCGTTTAGCTTTATATATTGTTCCGGTTGGGCGTTGTATTGGTTTTTCGGAAGTGTTAGACCTGTAAGAGAAAAATTTAAATGGTTGGGAAAGGCCATGGGATGTAGAAATATTTTTTTCACATTTTACTTCCTTATAAAAACAGGAAAATCAATAGGGATTTTCGTACGGATATGTACCCAGTGAACGGTTCGTTTAGCTTTATATATTGTGCCGGGTGGGAGTTGTTTTGGTTTTTCAGAAGTGTTAGACCTGTAAGAGAAAAATTTAAATGGTTGGGAAAGGCCATGGGATGTAGAAATATTTTTTTCACATTTACTTCCGTGTAAAAACAGGTAAATCAATAGGGTTTTTCGTACGGATAAGTACCCAGTGAACGGTTCGTTTAGCTTTATATATTGTTCCGGGTGGGCGTTGTATTGGTTTTTCAGAAGTGTTAGACCTGTAAGAGAAAAATTTAAATGGTTGGGAAAGGCCATGGGATGTAGAAATATTTTTTTCACATTTTACTTCCTTATAAAAACAGGAAAATCAATAGGGATTTTCGTACGGATATGTACCCAGTGAACGGTTCGTTTAGCTTTATATATTGTTCCGGGTGGGCGTTGTATTGGTTTTTCGTAAGCGTTAGACCTGTAAGAAAAAAATTTAAATGGTTGGGAAAGGCCATGGGATGTAGAAATATTTTTTTCACATTTTATTTCCTTGTAAAAACAGGTAAATCAATAGGGTTTTTCGTACGGATAAGTGCCCAGTGAACGGTTTGTTTAGCTTTATACATTGTTCCGGGTGGGCGTTGTATTGTTTTTTCGGAAGTGTTAGACCTGTAAGAGAAAAATTTAAATGGTTGGGAAAGGCCATGGGATGTAGAAATATTTTTTTCACATTTTATTTCCTTGTAAAAACAGGTAAATCAATAGGGTTTTTCGTACGGATAAGTGCCCAGTGAACGGTTTGTTTAGCTTTATACATTGTTCCGGGTGGGCGTTGTATTGTTTTTTCGGAAGTGTTAGACCTGTAAGAGAAAAATTTAAATGGTTGGGAAAGGCCATGGGATGTAGAAATATTTTTTTCACATTTTACTTCCTTGTAAAAACAGGAAAATCGATAGGGATTTTCGTACAGATAAGTACCCAGTGAACGGTTCATTTAGCTTTATATATTGTTCCGGGTGGGCGTTGTATTGGTTTTTCGGAAGAGTTAGACCTGTAAGAGAAAAATTTAAATGGTTGGGAAAGGCCATGGGATGTAGAAATATTTTTTTCACATTTACTTCCTTGTAAAAACAGGTAAATCAATAGGGTGTTTCGTACGGATAAGTACCCAGTGAACGGTTCGTTTAGCTTTATATATTGTTCCGGGTGGGCGTTGTATTGGTTTTTCAGAAGTGTTAGACCTGTAAGAGAAAAATTTAAATGGTTGGGAAAGGCCATGGGATGTAGAAATATTTTTTTCACATTTTATTTCCTTTTAAAAACAGGTAAATCAATAGGGATTTTGGTACGGATAAGTACCCAGTGAACGGTTCGTTTAGCTTTATATATTGTTCCGGGTGGGCGTTGTATTGGTTTTTTGGAAGTGTTAGACCTGTAAGAGAAAAATTTAAATGGTTGGGAAAGGCCAATGGATGTAAAAATATTTTTTTGACATTTTACTTCCTTGTAAAAAAAGGTAAATCAATAGGGATTTTCGTACGGATAAGTACCCAGTGAACGGTTCGTTTAGCTGTATATATTGTTCCGGGTGGCCGTTGTATTGGTTTTTTGGAAGTGTTAGACCTGTAAGAGAAAAATTTAAATGGTTGGGAAAGGCCGTGGGATGTAGAAATATTTTTTTCACATTTTACTTCCTTGTAAAAAAAGGTAAATCAATAGGGATTTTCGTACGGATAAGTGCCCAGTGAACGGTTCGTTTAGCTTTATATATTGTTCCGGTTGGGCGTTGTATTGGTTTTTCGGAAGTGTTAGACCTGTAAGAGAAAAATTTAAATGGTTGGGAAAGGCCATGGGATGTAGAAATATTTTTTTCACATTTTACTTCCTTATAAAAACAGGAAAATCAATAGGGATTTTCGTACGGACATGTACCCAGTGAACGGTTCGTTTAGCTTTATATATTGTGCCGGGTAGGAGTTGTTTTGGTTTTTCAGAAGTGTTAGACCTGTAAGAGAAAAATTTAAATGGTTGGGAAAGGCCATGGGATGTAGAAATATTTTTTTCACATTTACTTCCTTGTAAAAACAGGTAAATCAATAGGGTTTTTCGTACGGATAAGTACCCAGTGAACGGTACGTTTAGCTTTATATATTGTTCCGGGTGGGCGTTGTATTGGTTTTTCAGAAGTGTTAGACCTGTAAGAGAAAAATTTAAATGGTTGGGAAAGGCCATGGGATGTAGAAATATTTTTTTCACATTTTACTTCCTTATAAAAACAGGAAAATCAATAGGGATTTTCGTACGGATATGTACCCAGTGAATGGTTCGTTTAGCTTTATATATTGTTCCGGGTGGGCGTTGTATTGGTTTTTCGTAAGCGTTAGACCTGTAAGAAAAAAATTTAAATGGTTGGGAAAGGCCATGGGATGTAGAAATATTTTTTTCACATTTTATTTCCTTGTAAAAACAGGTAAATTAATAGGGTTTTTCGTACGGATAAGTGCCCAGTGAACGGTTTGTTTAGCTTTATACATTGTTCCGGGTGGGCGTTGTATTGTTTTTTCGGAAGTGTTAGACCTGTAAGAGAAAAATTTAAATGGTTGGGAAAGGCCATGGGATGTAGAAATATTTTTTTCACATTTTATTTCCTTGTAAAAACAGGTCAATCAATAGGGTTTTTCGTACGGATAAGTGCCCAGTGAACGGTTTGTTTAGCTTTATACATTGTTCCGGGTGGGCGTTGTATTGTTTTTTCGGAAGTGTTAGACCTGTAAGAGAAAAATTTAAATGGTTGGGAAAGGCCATGGGATGTAGAAATATTTTTTTCACATTTTACTTCCTTGTAAAAACAGGAAAATCGATAGGGATTTTCGTACAGATAAGTACCCAGTGAACGGTTCATTTAGCTTTATATATTGTTCCGGGTGGGCGTTGTATTGGTTTTTCGGAAGAGTTAGACCTGTAAGAGAAAAATTTAAATGGTTGGGAAAGGCCATGGGATGTAGAAATATTTTTTTCACATTTACTTCCTTGTAAAAACAGGTAAATCAATAGGGTTTTTCGTACGGATAAGTACCCAGTGAACGGTTCGTTTAGCTTTATATATTGTTCCGGGTGGGCGTTGTATTGGTTTTTCAGAAGTGTTAGACCTGTAAGAGAAAAATTTAAATGGTTGGGAAAGGCCATGGGATGTAGAAATATTTTTTTCACATTTTATTTCCTTTTAAAAACAGGTAAATCAATAGGGATTTTGGTACGGATAAGTACCCAGTGAACGGTTCGTTTAGCTTTATATATTGTTCCGGGTGGGCGTTGTATTGGTTTTTTGGAAGTGTTAGACCTGTAAGAGAAAAATTTAAATGGTTGGGAAAGGCCATGGGATGTAGAAATATTTTTTTCACATTTACTTCCTTGTAAAAACAGGTAAATCAATAGGGTTTTTCGTACGGATAAGTACCCAGTGAACGGTTCCTTTAGCTTTATATATTGTTCCGGGTGGGCGTTGTATTGGTTTTTCAGAAGTGTTAGACCTGTAATAGAAAAATTTAAATGGTTGGGAAAGGCCATGGGATGTAGAAATATTTTTTTCACATTTTATTTCCTTTTAAAAACAGGTAAATCAATAGGGATTTTTGTACGGATAATTACCCAGTGAACGGTTCGCTTAGCTTTATATATTGTTCCTGGTGGGCGTTGCATTGGTTTTTTGGAAGTGTTAGACATGTAAGAGAAAAATTTAAATGGTTGGGAAAGGCCATGGGATGTAGAAATATTTTTTTCACATTTTACTTCCTTATAAAAACAGGAAAATCAATAGGGATTTTCGTACGGATATGTACCCAGTGAACGGTTCGTTTAGCTTTATATATTGTGCCGGGTGGGCGTTGTTTTGGTTTTTCAGAAGTGTTAGACCTGTAAGAGAAAAATTTAAATGGTTGGGAAAGGCCATGGGATGTAGAAATATTTTTTTCACATTTACTTCCTTGTAAAAACAGGTAAATCAATAGGGTTTTTCGTACGGATAAGTACCCAGTGAACGGTTCGTTTAGCTTTATACATTGTTCCGGGTGGGCGTTGTATTGTTTTTTCGGAAGTGTTAGACCTGTAAGAGAAAAATTTAAATGGTTGGGAAAGGCCATGGGATGTAGAAATATTTTTTTCACATTTTACTTCCTTGTAAAAACAGGAAAATCGATAGGGATTTTCATACGGATAAGTACCCAGTGAACGGTTCGTTTATCTTTATATATTCTTCCGGGTGGGCGTTGTATTGGATTTTCGGAAGTGTTAGACCTGTAAGAGAAAAATTTAAATGGTTGGGAAAGGCCATGGGTGTAGAAATATTTTTTTCACATTTACTTCCTTGTAAAAACAGGTAAATCAATAGGGTTTTTCGTACGGATAAGTACCCAGTGAACCGTTCGTTTAGCTTTATATATTGTTCCGGGTGGGCGTTGTATTGTTTTTTCGGAAGTGTTAGACCTGTAAGAGAAAAATTTAAATGGTTGGGAAAGGCCATGGGATTTAGAAATATTTTTTTCACATTTTACTTCCTTGTAAAAACAGGAAAATCAATAGGGATTTTCATAGGTATAAGTACCTAGTGATCCGTTCGTTTAGCTTTATATATTGTTCCGGGTGGGCGTTGTTTTGGTTTTTCGGAAGTGTTAGACCTGTAAGAGAAAAATTTAAATGGTTGGGAAAGGCCATGGGATGTAGAAATATTTTTTTCACATTTACTTCCTTGTAAAAACAGGTAAATCAATAGGGTTCTTCGTACAGATAAGTACCCAGTGAACGGTTCGTTTAGCTTTATATATTCTTCCGGGTGGGCGTTGTATTGGTTTTTCAGAAGAGTTAGACCTTTAAGAGAAAAATTTAAATGGTTGGGAAAGGCCATGGGATGTAGAAATATTTTTTTCACATTTTATTTCCTTTTAAAAACAGGTAAATCAATAGGGATTTTCGTACGGATAATTACCCAGTGAACGGTTCGTTTAGCTTTATATATTGTTCCGGGTGGGCGTTGTATTGGTTTTTTGGAAGTGTTAGACCTGTAAGAGAAAAATTTAAATGGTTGGGAAAGGCCATGGGATGTAGAAATATTTTTTTCACATTTTATTTCCTTTTAAAAACAGGTAAATCAATAGGGATTTTCGTACGGATAATTACCCAGTGAACGGTTCGTTTAGCTTTATATATTGTTCCGGGTGGGCGTTGTATTGGTTTTTTGGAAGTGTTAGACCTGTAAGAGAAAAATTTAAGTGGTTTGGAAAGGCCATGGGATGTAGAAATATTTTTTTCACATTTTACTTCCTAATAAAAACTGGAAAATCAATAGGGATTTTCGTACGGATATGTACCCAGTGAACGGTTCGTTTAGCTTTATATATTGTTCCGGGTGGGCGTTGTATTTGTTTTTCGGAAGCGTTAGACCTGTAAGAAAAAAATTTAAATGGTTGGGAAAGGCCATGGGATGTAGAAATATTTTTTCACATTTACTTCCTTGTAAAAACAGGTAAATCAATAGGGTTTTTCGTACGGATAAGTACCCAGTAAACCGTTCGTTTAGCTTTATATATTGTTCCGGGTGGGCGTTGTTTTGGTTTTTCGGAAGTGTTAGACCTGTAAGAGAAAAATTTAAATGGTTGGGAAAGGCCATGGGATGTAGAAATATTTTTTTCACATTTTATTTCCTTGTAATACAGGTAAATCAATAGGGTTTTTCTTACGGATAAGTGCCCAGTGAACGGTTCGTTTAGCTTTATATATTGTTCCGGGTGGGCGTTGTATTTGTTTTTCGGAAGCGTTAGACCTGTAAGAGAAAAATTTAAATGGTTGGGAAAGGCCATGGGATGTAGAAATATTTTTTTCACATTTTACTTCCTTGTAAAAACAGGAAAATCGATAGGGATTTTCATACGGATAAGTACCCAGTGAACGGTTCGTTTATCTTTATATATTCTTCCGGGTGGGCGTTGTATTTGTTTTTCGGAAGTGTTAGACCTGTAAGAGAAAAATTTAAATGGTTGGGAAAGGCCATGGGATGTAGAAGTATTTTTTTCACATTTACTTCCTTGTAAAAACAGGTAAATCAATAGGGTTTTTCGTACGGATAAGTACACAGTGAACCGTTCGTTTAGCTTTATATATTGTTCCGGGTGGGCGTTGTATTGTTTTTTCGGAAGTGTTAGACCTGTAAGAGAAAAATTTAAATGGTTGGGAAAGGCCATGGGATTTAGAAATATTTTTTTCACATTTTACTTCCTTGTAAAAACAGGAAAATCAATAGGGATTTTCATAGGGATAAGTACCCAGTGAACCGTTCGTTTAGCTTTATATATTGTTCCGGGTGGGCGTTGTTTTGGTTTTTCGGAAGTGTTAGACCTGTAAGAGAAAAATTTAAATGGTTGGGAAAGGCCATGGGTGTAGAAATATTTTTTTCACATTTACTTCCTTGTAAAAACAGGTAAATCAATAGGGTTTTTCGTACGGATAAGTACCCAGTGAACCGTTCGTTTAGCTTTATATATTGTTCCGGGTGGGCGTTGTATTGTTTTTTCGGAAGTGTTAGACCTGTAAGAGAAAAATTTAAATGGTTGGGAAAGGCCATGGGATTTAGAAATATTTTTTTCACATTTTACTTCCTTGTAAAAACAGGAAAATCAATAGGGATTTTCATAGGGATAAGTACCTAGTGATCCGTTCGTTTAGCTTTATATATTGTTCCGGGTGGGCGTTGTTTTGGTTTTTCGGAAGTGTTAGACCTGTAAGAGAAAAATTTAAATGGTTGGGAAAGGCCATGGGATGTAGAAATATTTTTTTCACATTTACTTCCTTGTAAAAACAGGTAAATCAATAGGGTTCTTCGTACAGATAAGTACCCAGTGAACGGTTCGTTTAGCTTTATATATTCTTCCGGGTGGGCGTTGTATTGGTTTTTCAGAAGAGTTAGACCTTTAAGAGAAAAATTTAAATGGTTGGGAAAGGCCATGGGATGTAGAAATATTTTTTTCACATTTTATTTCCTTTTAAAAACAGGTAAATCAATAGGGATTTTCGTACGGATAATTACCCAGTGAACGGTTCGTTTAGCTTTATATATTGTTCCGGGTGGGCGTTGTATTGGTTTTTTGGAAGTGTTAGACCTGTAAGAGAAAAATTTAAATGGTTGGGAAAGGCCATGGGATGTAGAAATATTTTTTTCACATTTTATTTCCTTTTAAAAACAGGTAAATCAATAGGGATTTTCGTACGGATAATTACCCAGTGAACGGTTCGTTTAGCTTTATATATTGTTCCGGGTGGGCGTTGTATTGGTTTTTTGGAAGTGTTAGACCTGTAAGAGAAAAATTTAAGTGGTTTGGAAAGGCCATGGGATGTAGAAATATTTTTTTCACATTTTACTTCCTAATAAAAACTGGAAAATCAATAGGGATTTTCGTACGGATATGTACCCAGTGAACGGTTCGTTTAGCTTTATATATTGTTCCGGGTGGGCGTTGTATTTGTTTTTCGGAAGCGTTAGACCTGTAAGAAAAAAATTTAAATGGTTGGGAAAGGCCATGGGATGTAGAAATATTTTTTCACATTTACTTCCTTGTAAAAACAGGTAAATCAATAGGGTTTTTCGTACGGATAAGTACCCAGTAAACCGTTCGTTTAGCTTTATATATTGTTCCGGGTGGGCGTTGTTTTGGTTTTTCGGAAGTGTTAGACCTGTAAGAGAAAAATTTAAATGGTTGGGAAAGGCCATGGGATGTAGAAATATTTTTTTCACATTTTATTTCCTTGTAAAAACAGGTAAATCAATAGGGTTTTTCGTACGGATAAGTACCCAGTGAACGGTTCGTTTAGCTTTATATATTGTTCCGGGTGGGCGTTGTATTGGTTTTGCAGAATTGTTAGACCTTTAAGAGAAAAATTTAAATGGTTGGGAAAGGCCATGGGATGTAGAAATATTTTTTTCACATTTTACTTCCTTGTAAAAACAGGAAAATCGATAGGGATTTTCATACGGATAAGTACCCAGTGAACGGTTCGTTTATCTTTATATATTCTTCCGGGTGGGCGTTGTATTGGTTTTTCGGAAGTGTTAGACCTGTAAGAGAAAAATTTAAATGGTTGGGAAAGGCCATGGGATGTAGAAGTATTTTTTTCACATTTACTTCCTTGTAAAAACAGGTAAATCAATAGGGTTTTTCGTACGGATAAGTACACAGTGAACCGTTCGTTTAGCTTTATATATTGTTCCGGGTGGGCGTTGTATTGTTTTTTCGGAAGTGTTAGACCTGTAAGAGAAAAATTTAAATGGTTGGGAAAGGCCATGGGATTTAGAAATATTTTTTTCACATTTTACTTCCTTGTAAAAACAGGTAAATCAATAGGGTTTTTCGTACGGATAAGTACCCAGTGAACGGTTCGTTTAGCTTTATATATTGTTCCGGGTGGGCGTTGTATTGTTTTTTCGGAAGTGTTAGACCTGTAAGAGAAAAATTTAAATGGTTGGGAAAGGCCATGGGATGTAGAAATATTTTTTTCACATTTACTTCCTTGTAAAAACAGGAAAATCAATAGGGATTTTCGTACGGATAAGTACCCAGTGAACCGTTCGTTTAGCTTTATATATTGTTCCGGGTGGGCGTTGTTTTGGTTTTTCGGAAGTGTTAGACCTGTAATAGAAAAATTTAAATGGTTGGGAAAGGCCATGGGATGTAGAAATATTTTTTTCACATTTTATTTCCTTGTAATACAGGTAAATCAATAGGGTTTTTCGTACGGATAAGTGCCCAGTGAAAGGTTCGTTTAGCTTTATATATTGTTCCGGGTGGGCGTTGTTTTGGTTTTTCGGAAGTGTTAGACCTGTAAGAGAAAAATTTAAATTGTTGGGAAAGGCCATGGGAAGTAGAAATATTTTTTTCACATATACTTCCTTGTAAAAACAGGTAAATCAATAGGGTTTTTCGTACGGATAAGTACCCAGTGAACGGTTCGTTTAGCTTTATATATTGTTCCGGGTGGGCGTTGTATTGGTTTTTCGGAAGTGTTAGACCTGTAAGAGAAAAATTTAAATGGTTGGGAAAGGCCATGGGATGTAGAAATATTTTTTTCACATTTACTTCCTTGTAAAAACAGGTAAATCAATAGGGTTTTTCGTACGGATAAGTACCCAGTGAACGGTTCGTTTAGCTTTATATATTGTTCCGGGTGGGCGTTGTATTGGTTTTTCGGAAGCGTTAGACCTGTAAGAAAAAAATTTAAATGGTTGGGAAAGGCCATGGGATGTAGAAATATTTTTTTCACATTTACTTCCTTGTAAAAACAGGTAAATCAATAGGGTTTTTCGTACGGATAAGTACCCAGTGAACCGTTCGTTTAGCTTTATATATTGTTCCGGGTGGGCGTTGTATTGTTTTTTCGGAAGCGTTAGACCTGTAAGAGAAAAAATTAAATGATTGGGAAAGGCCATGGGATGTAGAAATATTTTTTTCACATTTTACTTCCTTGTAAAAACAGGAAAATCAATAGGGATTTTCGTACGGATAAGTACCCAGTGAACCGTTCGTTCAGCTTTATATATTGTTCCGGGTGGGCGTTGTTTTGGTTTTTCGGAAGTGTTAGACCTGTAAGAGAAAAATTTAAATGGTTGGGAAAGGCCATGGAATGTAGAAATATTTTTTTCACATTTTACTTCCTTGTAAAAACAGGAAAATCGATAGGGATTTTCATACGGATAAGTACCCAGTGAACGGTTCGTTTATCTTTATATATTCTTCCGGGTGGGCGTTGTATTGGTTTTTCAGAAGTGTTAGACCTGTAAGAGAAAAATTTAAATGGTTCGGAAAGGCCATGGGATGTAGAAATATTTTTTTCACATTTACTTCCTTGTAAAAACAGGTAAATCAATAGGGTTTTTCGTACGGATAAGTACCCAGTGAACCGTTCGTTTAGCTTTATATATTGTTCCGGGTGGGCGTTGTATTGTTTTTTCGGAAGCGTTAGACCTGTAAGAGAAAAAATTAAATGGTTGGGAAAGGCCATGGGATGTAGAAATATTTTTTTCACATTTTACTTCCTTGTAAAAACAGGAAAATCAATAGGGATTTTCGTACGGATAAGTACCCAGTGAACCGTTCGTTCAGCTTTATATATTGTTCCGGGTGGGCGTTGTTTTGGTTTTTCGGAAGTGTTAGACCTGTAAGAGAAAAATTTAAATGGTTGGGAAAGGCCATGGAATGTAGAAATATTTTTTTCACATTTTACTTCCTTGTAAAAACAGGAAAATCGATAGGGATTTTCATACGGATAAGTACCCAGTGAACGTTTCGTTTATCTTTATATATTCTTCCGGGTGGGCATTGTATTGGTTTTTCAGAAGTGTTAGACCTGTAAGAGAAAAATTTAAATGGTTCGGAAAGGCCATGGGATGTAGAAATATTTTTTTCACATTTACTTCCTTGTAAAAACAGGTAAATCAATAGGGTTTTTCGTACGGATAAGTACCCAGTGAACCGTTCGTTTAGCTTTATATATTGTTCCGGGTGGGCGTTGTATTGTTTTTTCGGAAGTGTTAGACCTGTAAGAGAAAAATTTAAATGGTTGGGAAAGGCCATGGGATGTAGAAATATTTTTTTCACATTTTACTTCCTTGTAAAAACAGGAAAATCAATAGGGATTTTCGTACGGATAAGTACCCAGTGAACCGTTCGTTTAGCTTTATATATTGTTCCGGGTGGGCGTTGTTTTGGTTTTTCGGAAGTGTTAGACCTGTAATAGAAAAATTTAAATGGTTGGGAAAGGCCATGGGATGTAGAAATATTTTTTTCACATTTTATTTCCTTGTAATACAGGTAAATCAATAGGGTTTTTCGTACGGATAAGTGCCCAGTGAAAGGTTCGTTTAGCTTTATATATTGTTCCGGGTGGGCGTTGTTTTGGTTTTTCGGAAGTGTTAGACCTGTAAGAGAAAAATTTAAATGGTTGGGAAAGGCCATGGGAAGTAGAAATATTTTTTTCACATATACTTCCTTGTAAAAACAGGTAAATCAATAGGGTTTTTCGTACGGATAAGTACCCAGTGAACGGTTCGTTTAGCTTTATATATTGTTCCGGGTGGGCGTTGTATTGGTTTTTCGGAAGTGTTAGACCTGTAAGAGAAAAATTTAAATGGTTGGGAAAGGCCATGGGATGTAGAAATATTTTTTTCACATTTACTTCCTTGTAAAAACAGGTAAATCAATAGGGTTTTTCGTACGGATAAGTACCCAGTGAACGGTTCGTTTAGCTTTATATATTGTTCCGGGTGGGCGTTGTATAGGTTTTTCAGAAGTGTTAGACCTGTAAGAGAAAAATTTAAATGGTTGGGAAAGGCCATGGGATGTAGAAATATTTTTTTCACATTTTATTTCCTTTTAAAAACAGGTAAATCAATAGGGATTTTCGTACGGATAAGTACCCAGTGAACGGTTCGTTTAGCTTTATATATTGTTCCGGGTGGGCGTTGTATTGGTTTTTCGGAAGTGTTAGACCTGTAGGAGAAAAATTTAAATGGTTGGGAAAGGCCATGGGATGTAGAAATATTTTTTTCACATTTTATTTCCTTTTAAAAACAGGTAAATCAATAGGGATTTTCGTACGGATAAGTACCCAGTGAACGGTTCGTTTAGCTTTATATATTGTTCCGGGTGGGCGTTGTATTGGTTTTTTGGAAGTGTTAGACCTGTAAGAGAAAAATTTAAATGGTTGGGAAAGGCCATGGGATGTAGAAATATTTTTTTCACATTTTATTTCCTTGTAATACAGGTAAATCAATAGGGTTTTTCTTACGGATAAGTGCCCAGTGAATGGTTCGTTTAGCTTTATATATTGTTCCGGGTGGGCGTTGTTTTGGTTTTTCGGAAGTGTTAGACCTGTAAGAGAAAAATTTAAATGGTTGGGAAAGGCCATGGGATGTAGAAATATTTTTTTCACATATACTTCCTTGTAAAAACAGGTAAATCAATAGGGTTTTTCGTACGGATAAGTACCCAGTGAACGGTTCGTTTAGCTTTATATATTGTTCCGGGTGGGCGTTGTATTGGTTTTTCGGAAGTGTTAGACCTGTAAGAGAAAAATTTAAATGGTTGGGAAAGGCCATGGGATGTAGAAATATTTTTTTCACATTTACTTCCTTGTAAAAACAGGTAAATCAATAGGGTTTTTCGTACGGATAAGTACCCAGTGAACGGTTCGTTTAGCTTTATATATTGTTCCTGGTGGGCGTTGTATTGGTTTTTCAGAAGTGTTAGACCTGTAAGAGAAAAATTTAAATGGTTGGGAAAGGCCATGGGATGTAGAAATATTTTTTTCACATTTACTTCCTTGTAAAAACAGGTAAATCAATAGGGATTTTCGTACGGATAAGTACCCAGTGAACGGTTCGTTTAGCTTTATATATTGTTCCGGGTGGGCGTTGTATTGGTTTTTCAGAAGTGTTAGACCTTTAAGAGAAAAATTTAAATGGTTGGGAAAGGCCATGGGATGTAGAAATATTTTTTTCACATTTTATTTCCTTTTAAAAACAGGTAAATCAATAGGGATTTTCGTACGGATAATTACCCAGTGAACGGTTCGTTTAGCTTTATATATTGTTCCGGGTGGGCGTTGTATTGGTTTTTTGGAAGTGTTAGACCTGTAAGAGAAAAATTTAAATGGTTGGGAAAGGCCATGGGATGTAGAAATATTTTTTTCACATTTTATTTCCTTTTAAAAACAGGTAAATCAATAGGGATTTTCGTACGGATAATTACCCAGTGAACGGTTCGTTTAGCTTTATATATTGTTCCGGGTGGGCGTTGTATTGGTTTTTCGGAAGCGTTAGACCTGTAAGAGAAAAATTTAAATGGTTGGGAAAGGCCATGGGATGTAGAAATATTTTTTTCACATTTACTTCCTCATAAAAACAGGTAAATCAATAGGGTTTTTCGTACGGGTAAGTACCCAGTGAACCGTTCGTTTAGCTTTATATATTGTTCCGGGTGGGCGTTGTATTGTTTTTTCGGAAGTGTTAGACCTGTAAGAGAAAAAATTAAATGGTTGGGAAAGGCCATGGGATGTAGAAATATTTTTTTCACATTTTACTTCCTTGTAAAAACATGAAAATCAATAGGGATTTCGTACGGATAAGTACCCAGTGAACCGTTCGTTCAGCTTTATATATTGTTCCGGGTGGGCGTTGTTTTGGTTTTTCGGAAGTGTTAGACCTGTAAGAGAAAAATTTAAATGGTTGGGAAAGGCCATGGAATGTAGAAATATTTTTTTCACATTTACTTCCTTGTAAAAAGAGGTAAATCAATAGGGATTTTCGTACGGATAAGTACCCAGTGAACGGTTCGTTTAGCTTTATATATTGTTCCGGGTGGGCGTTGTATTGGTTTTTTGGAAGTGTTAGACCTGTAAGAGAAAAATTTAAATGGTTGGGAAAGGCCATGGGATGTAGAAATATTTTTTTCACATTTACTTCCTTGTAAAAACAGGTAAATCAATAGGGTTTTTCGTACGGATAAGTACCCAGTGAACGGTTCGTTTAGCTTTATATATTGTTCCGGGTGGGCGTTGTATTGGTTTTTCAGAAGTGTTAGACCTTTAAGAGAAAAATTTAAATGGTTGGGAAAGGCCATGGGATGTAGAAATATTTTTTTCACATTTTATTTCCTTTTAAAAACAGGTAAATCAATAGGGATTTTCGTACGGATAATTACCCAGTGAACGGTTCGTTTAGCTTTATATATTGTTCCGGGTGGGCGTTGTATTGGTTTTTTGGAAGTGTTAGACCTGTAAGAGAAAAATTTAAATGGTTGGGAAAGGCCATGGGATGTAGAAATATTTTTTTCACATTTTATTTCCTTTTAAAAACAGGTAAATCAATAGGGATTTTCGTACGGATAATTACCCAGTGAACGGTTCGTTTAGCTTTATATATTGTTCCGGGTGGGCGTTGTATTGGTTTTTTGGAAGTGTTAGACCTGTAAGAGAAAAATTTAAGTGGTTGGGAAAGGCCATGGGATGTAGAAATATTTTTTTCACATTTTACTTCCTAATAAAAACTGGAAAATCAATAGGGATTTTCGTACGGATATGTACCCAGTGAACGGTTCGTTTAGCTTTATATATTGTTCCGGGTGGGCGTTGTATTGGTTTTTTGGAAGTGTTAGACCTGTAAGAGAAAAATTTAAATGGTTGGGAAAGGCCATGGGATATAGAAATATTTTTTTCACATTTTATTTCCTTTTAAAAACAGGTAAATCAATAGGGATTTTCGTACGGATAATTACCCAGTGAACGGTTCGTTTAGCTTTATATATTGTTCCGGGTGGGCGTTGTATTGGTTTTTTGGAAGTGTTAGACCTGTAAGAGAAAAATTTAAGTGGTTGGGAAAGGCCATGGGATGTAGAAATATTTTTTTCACATTTTACTTCCTAATAAAAACTGGAAAATCAATAGGGATTTTCGTACGGATATGTACCCAGTGAACGGTTCGTTTAGCTTTATATATTGTTCCGGGTGGGCGTTGTATTGGTTTTTCGGAAGCGTTAGACCTGTAAGAAAAAATTTAAATGGTTGGGAAAGGCCATGGGATGTAGAAATATTTTTTTCACATTTACTTCCTTGTAAAAACAGGTAAATCAATAGGGTTTTTCGTACGGGTAAGTTCCCAGTGAACCGTTCGTTTAGCTTTATATATTGTTCCGGGTGGGCGTTGTATTGTTTTTTCGGAAGTGTTAGACCTGTAAGAGAAAAAATTAAATGGTTGGGAAAGGCCATGGGATGTAGAAATATTTTTTTCACATTTTACTTCCTTGTAAAAACAGGAAAATCAATAGGGATTTTCGTACGGATAAGTACCCAGTGAACCGTTCGTTCAGCTTTATATATTGTTCCGGGTGGGCGTTGTTTTGGTTTTTCGGAAGAGTTAGACCTGTAAGAGAAAAATTTAAATGGTTGGGAAAGGCCATGGAATGTAGAAATATTTTTTTCACATTTTACTTCCTTGTAAAAACAGGAAAATCGATAGGGATTTTCATACGGATAAGTACCCAGTGAACGGTTCGTTTATCTTTATATATTCTTCCGGGTGGGCATTGTATTGGTTTTTCAGAAGTGTTAGACCTGTAAGAGAAAAATTTAAATGGTTGGGAAAGGCCATGGGATGTAGAAATATTTTTTTCACATTTACTTCCTTGTAAAAACAGGTAAATCAATAGGGTTTTTCGTACGGATAAGTACCCAGTGAACCGTTCGTTTAGCTTTATATATTGTTCCGGGTGGGCGTTGTATTGTTTTTTCGGAAGTGTTAGACCTGTAAGAGAAAAATTTAAATGGTTGGGAAAGGCCATGGGATGTAGAAATATTTTTTTCACATTTTACTTCCTTGTAAAAACAGGTAAATCAATAGGGATTTTCGTACGGATAAGTACCCAGTGAACCGTTCGTTTAGCTTTATATATTGTTCCGGGTGGGCGTTGTATTGGTTTTTTGGAAGTGTTAGACCTGTAAGAGAAAAATTTAAGTGGTTGGGAAAGGCCATGGGATGTAGAAATATTTTTTTCACATTTTACTTCCTAATAAAAACTGGAAAATCAATAGGGATTTTCGTACGGATATGTACCCAGTGAACGGTTCGTTTAGCTTTATATATTGTTCCGGGTGGGCGTTGTATTGGTTTTTCGGAAGCGTTAGACCTGTAAGAAAAAATTTAAATGGTTGGGAAAGGCCATGGGATGTAGAAATATTTTTTTCACATTTACTTCCTTGTAAAAACAGGTAAATCAATAGGGTTTTTCGTACGGGTAAGTTCCCAGTGAACCGTTCGTTTAGCTTTATATATTGTTCCGGGTGGGCGTTGTATTGTTTTTTCGGAAGTGTTAGACCTGTAAGAGAAAAAATTAAATGGTTGGGAAAGGCCATGGGATGTAGAAATATTTTTTTCACATTTTACTTCCTTGTAAAAACAGGAAAATCAATAGGGATTTTCGTACGGATAAGTACCCAGTGAACCGTTCGTTCAGCTTTATATATTGTTCCGGGTGGGCGTTGTTTTGGTTTTTCGGAAGTGTTAGACCTGTAAGAGAAAAATTTAAATGGTTGGGAAAGGCCATGGAATGTAGAAATATTTTTTTCACATTTTACTTCCTTGTAAAAACAGGAAAATCGATAGGGATTTTCATACGGATAAGTACCCAGTGAACGGTTCGTTTATCTTTATATATTCTTCCGGGTGGGCATTGTATTGGTTTTTCAGAAGTGTTAGACCTGTAAGAGAAAAATTTAAATGGTTGGGAAAGGCCATGGGATGTAGAAATATTTTTTTCACATTTACTTCCTTGTAAAAACAGGTAAATCAATAGGGTTTTTCGTACGGATAAGTACCCAGTGAACCGTTCGTTTAGCTTTATATATTGTTCCGGGTGGGCGTTGTATTGTTTTTTCGGAAGTGTTAGACCTGTAAGAGAAAAATTTAAATGGTTGGGAAAGGCCATGGGATGTAGAAATATTTTTTTCACATTTTAATTCCTTGTAAAAACAGGTAAATCAATAGGGATTTTCGTACGGATAAGTACCCAGTGAACCGTTCGTTTAGCTTTATATATTGTTCCGGGTGGGCGTTGTTTTGGTTTTTCGGAAGTGTTAGACCTGTAAGAGAAAAATTTAAATGGTTGGGAAAGGCCATGGGATGTAGAAATATTTTTTTCACATTTACTTCCTTGTAAAAAGAGGTAAATCAATAGGGATTTTCGTACGGATAAGGACCCAGTGAACGGTTCGTTTAGCTTTATATATTGTTCCGGGTGGGCGTTGTATTGGTTTTTTGGAAGTGTTAGACCTGTAAGAATAAAATTTAAATGGTTGGGAAAGGCCATGGGATGTAGAAATATTTTTTTCACATTTACTTCCTTGTAAAAACAGGTAAATCAATAGGGTTTTTCGTACGGATAAGTACCCAGTGAACGGTTCGTTTAGCTTTATATATTGTTCCGGGTGGGCGTTGTATTGGTTTTTCAGAAGTGTTAGACCTTTAAGAGAAAAATTTAAATGGTTGGGAAAGGCCATGGGATGTAGAAATATTTTTTTCACATTTTATTTCCTTTTAAAAACAGGTAAATCAATAGGGATTTTCGTACGGATAATTACCCAGTGAACGGTTCGTTTAGCTTTATATATTGTTCCGGGTGGGCGTTGTATTGGTTTTTTGGAAGTGTTAGACCAGTAAGAGAAAAATTTAAATGGTTGGGAAAGGCCATGGGATGTAGAAATATTTTTTTCACATTTTATTTCCTTTTAAAAACAGGTAAATCAATAGGTATTTTCGTACGGATAATTACCCAGTGAACGGTTCGTTTAGCTTTATATATTGTTCCGGGTGGGCGTTGTATTGGTTTTTTGGAAGTGTTAAACCTGTAAGAGAAAAATTTAAGTGGTTGGGAAAGGCCAAGGGATGTTGAAATATTTTTTTCACATTTTACTTCCTAATAAAAACTGGAAAATCAATAGGGATTTTCGTACGGATATGTACCCAGTGAACGGTTCTTTTAGCTTTATATAGTGTTCCGGGTGGGCGTTGTATTGGTTTTTCGGAAGCGTTAGACCTGTAAGAAAAAAATTTAAATGGTTGGGAAAGGCCATGGGATGTAGAAATATTTTTTTCACATTTACTTCCTTGTAAAAACAGGTAAATCAATAGGGTTTTTCGTACGGATAAGTACCCAGTGAACCGTTCGTTTAGCTTTATATATTGTTCCGGGTGGGCGTTGTATTGGTTTTTCGGAAGCGTTAGACCTGTAAGAAAAAAATTTAAATGGTTGGGAAAGGCCATGGGATGTAGAAATATTTTTTTCACATTTTATTTCCTTGTAAAAACAGGTAAATCAATAGGGTTTTTCGTACGGATAAGTGCCCAGTGAACGGTTTGTTTAGCTTTATACATTGTTAAGGGTGGGCGTTGTTTTGGTTTTTCGGAAGTGTTAGACCTGTAAGAGAAAAATTTAAATGGTTGGGAAAGGCCATGGGATGTAGAAATATTTTTTTCACATTTTACTTCCTTGTAAAAACAGGAAAACCGATAGGGATTTTCATACGGATAAGTACCCAGTGAACCGTTCGTTTATCTTTATATATTGTTCCGGGTGGGCGTTGTTTTGGTTTTTCGGAAGAGTTAGACCTGTAAGAGAAAAATTTAAATGGTTGGGAAAGGCCATGGGATGTAGAAATATTTTTTTCACTTATACTTCCTTGTAAAAACAGGTAAATCAATAGGGTTTTTCGTACGGATAAGTACCCAGTGAACCGTTCGTTTAGCTTTATATATTGTTCCGGGTGGGCGTTGTATTGGTTTTTCGGAAGCGTTAGACCTGTAAGAAAAAAATTTAAATGGTTGGGAAAGGCCATGGGATGTAGAAATATTTTTTTCACATTTTATTTCCTTGTAAAAATAGGTAAATCAATAGGGTTTTTCGTACGGATAAGTGCCCAGTGAACGGTTTGTTTAGCTTTATACATTGTTAAGGGTGGGCGTTGTTTTGGTTTTTCGGAAGTGTTAGACCTGTAAGAGAAAAATTTAAATGGTTGGGAAAGGCCATGGGATGTAGAAATATTTTTTTCACATTTTACTTCCTTGTAAAAACAGGAAAACCGATAGGGATTTTCATACGGATAAGTACCCAGTGAACCGTTCGTTTATCTTTATATATTGTTCCGGGTGGGCGTTGTTTTGGTTTTTCGGAAGAGTTAGACCTGTAAGAGAAAAATTTAAATGGTTGGGAAAGGCCATGGGATGTAGAAATATTTTTTTCACTTATACTTCCTTGTAAAAACAGGTAAATCAATAGGGTTTTTCGTACGGATAAGTACCCAGTGAACGGTTCGTTTAGCTTTATATATTGTTCCGGGTGGGCGTTGTATTGGTTTTTCGGAAGTGTTAGACCTGTAAGAGAAAAATTTAAATGGTTGGGAAAGGCCATGGGATGTAGAAATATTTTTTTCACATTTACTTCCTTGTAAAAACAGGTAAATCAATAGGTTTTTTCGTACGGATAAGTACCCAGTGAACGGTTCGTTTAGCTTTATATATTGTTCCGGGTTGGCGTTGTATTGGTTTTTCAGAAGTGTTAGACCTGTAAGAGAAAAATTTAAATGGTTGGGAAAGGCCATGGGATGTAGAAATATTTTTTTCACATTTTATTTCCTTTTAAAAACAGGTAAATCAATAGGGATTTTCGTACGGATAAGTACCCAGTGAACGGTTCGTTTAGCTTTATATATTGATCCGGGTGGGCGTTGTATTGGTTTTTTGGAAGTGTTAGACCTGTAAGAGAAAAATTTAAATGGTTGGGAAAGGCCATGGGATGTAGAAATATTTTTTTCACATTTACTTCCTTGTAAAAACAGGTAAATCAATAGGGTTTTTCGTACGGATAAGTACCCAGTGAACGGTTCGTTTAGCTTTATATATTGTTCCGGGTGGGCGTTGTATTGGTTTTTCAGTAGTGTTAGACCTGTAAGAGAAAAATATAAATGGTTGGGAAAGGCCATGGGATGTAGAAATATTTTTTTCACATTTTATTTCCTTTTAAAAACAGGTAAATAAATAGGGATTTTCGTACGGATAAGTACCCAGTGAACGGTTCATTTAGCTTTATATATTGTTCCGGGTGGGCGTTGTATTGGTTTTTCGGAAGTGTTAGACCTGTAAGAGAAAAATTTAAATGGTTGGGAAAGGCCATGGGAAGTAGAAATATTTTTTTCACATTTTATTTCCTTTTAAAAACAGGTAAATCAATAGGGTTTTTCGTACGGATAAGTACCCAGTGAACGGTTCGTTTAGCTTTATATATTGTTCCGGGTGGGCGTTGTATTGGTTTTTCGGAAGTGTTAGACCTGTAGGAGAAAAATTTAAATGGTTGGGAAAGGCCATGGGATGTAGAAATATTTTTTCACATTTTATTTCCTTTTAAAAACAGGTAAATCAATAGGGATTTTCGTACGGATAAGTACCCAGTGAACCGTTCGTTCAGCTTTATATATTGTTCCGGGTGGGCGTTGTATTGGATTTTCGGAAGCGTTAGACCTGTAAGAAAAAAATTTAAATGGTTGGGAAAGGCCATGGGATGTAGAAATATTTTTTTCACATTTTATTTCCTTGTAAAAACAGGTAAATCAATAGGGTTTTTCGTACGGATAAGTGCCCAGTGAACGGTTTGTTTAGCTTTATACATTGTTAAGGGTGGGCGTTGTTTTGGTTTTTCGGAAGTGTTAGACCTGTAAGAGAAAAATTTAAATGGTTGGGAAAGGCCATGGGATGTAGAAATATTTTTTTCACATTTTACTTCCTTGTAAAAACAGGAAAACCCATAGGGATTTTCATACGGATAAGTACCCAGTGAACCGTTCGTTTAGCTTTATATATTGTTCCGGGTGGGCGTTGTTTTGGTTTTTCGGAAGAGTTAGACCTGTAAGAGAAAAATTTAAATGGTTGGGAAAGGCCATGGGATGTAGAAATATTTTTTTCACTTATACTTCCTTGTAAAAACAGGTAAATCAATAGGGTTTTTCGTACGGATAAGTACCCAGTGAACGGTTCGTTTAGCTTTATATATTGTTCCGGGTGGGCGTTGTATTGGTTTTTCGGAAGTGTTAGACCTGTAAGAGAAAAATTTAAATGGTTGGGAAAGGCCATGGGATGTAGAAATATTTTTTTCACATTTACTTCCTTGTAAAAACAGGTAAATCAATAGGGTTTTTCGTACGGATAAGTACCCAGTGAACGGTTCGTTTAGCTTTATATATTGTTCCGGGTTGGCGTTGTATTGGTTTTTCAGAAGTGTTAGACCTGTAAGAGAAAAATTTAAATGGTTGGGAAAGGCCATGGGATGTAGAAATATTTTTTTCACATTTTATTTCCTTTTAAAAACAGGTAAATCAATAGGGATTTTCGTACGGATAAGTACCCAGTGAACGGTTCGTTTAGCTTTATATATTGA
This sequence comes from Paroedura picta, assembly GCF_049243985.1. NCBI lineage: Eukaryota > Metazoa > Chordata > Lepidosauria > Squamata > Gekkonidae > Paroedura > Paroedura picta. The sequence goes on from NC_135369.1 coordinate 188,601,487, forward strand.
TCCGGGTGGGCGTTGTATTGGTTTTTTGGAAGTGTTAGACCTGTAAGAGAAAAATTTAAATGGTTGGGAAAGGCCATGGGATGTAGAAATATTTTTTTCACATTTACTTCCTTGTAAAAACAGGTAAATCAATAGGGTTTTTCGTACGGATAAGTACCCAGTGAACGGTTCGTTTAGCTTTATATATTGTTCCGGGTGGGCGTTGTATTGGTTTTTCAGTAGTGTTAGACCTGTAAGAGAAAAATATAAATGGTTGGGAAAGGCCATGGGATGTAGAAATATTTTTTTCACATTTTATTTCCTTTTAAAAACAGGTAAATCAATAGGGTTTTTCGTACGGATAAGTACCCAGTGAACGGTTCGTTTAGCTTTATATATTGTTCCGGGTGGGCGTTGTATTGGTTTTTCGGAAGTGTTAGACCTGTAGGAGAAAAATTTAAATGGTTGGGAAAGGCCATGGGATGTAGAAATATTTTTTCACATTTTATTTCCTTTTAAAAACAGGTAAATCAATAGGGATTTTCGTACGGATAAGTACCCAGTGAACGGTTCGTTTAGCTTTATATATTGTTCCGGGTGGGCGTTGTATTGGTTTTTCGGAAGTGTTAGACCTGTAAGAGAAAAATTTAAATGGTTGGGAAAGGCCATGGGATGTAGAAATATTTTTTTCACATTTACTTCCTTGTAAAAACAGGTAAATCAATAGGGTTTTTCGTACAGATAAGTACCCAGTGAACCGTTCGTTTAGCTTTATATATTGTTCCGGGTGGGCGTTGTATTGTTTTTTCGGAAGTGTTAGACCTGTAAGAGAAAAATTTAAATGGTTGGGAAAGGCCATGGGATGTAGAAATATTTTTTTCACATTTTACTTCCTTGTAAAAACAGGTAAATCAATAGGGATTTTCGTACGGATAAGTACCCAGTGAACGGTTCGTTTAGCTTTATATATTGATCCGGGTGGGCGTTGTATTGGTTTTTTGGAAGTGTTAGACCTGTAAGAGAAAAATTTAAATGGTTGGGAAAGGCCATGGGATGTAGAAATATTTTTTTCACATTTACTTCCTTGTAAAAACAGGTAAATCAATAGGGTTTTTCGTACGGATAAGTACCCAGTGAACGGTTCGTTTAGCTTTATATATTGTTCCGGGTGGGCGTTGTATTGGTTTTTCAGTAGTGTTAGACCTGTAAGAGAAAAATATAAATGGTTGGGAAAGGCCATGGGATGTAGAAATATTTTTTTCACATTTTATTTCCTTTTAAAAACAGGTAAATCAATAGGGTTTTTCGTACGGATAAGTACCCAGTGAACGGTTCGTTTAGCTTTATATATTGTTCCGGGTGGGCGTTGTATTGGTTTTTCGGAAGTGTTAGACCTGTAGGAGAAAAATTTAAATGGTTGGGAAAGGCCATGGGATGTAGAAATATTTTTTCACATTTTATTTCCTTTTAAAAACAGGTAAATCAATAGGGATTTTCGTACGGATAAGTACCCAGTGAACGGTTCGTTTAGCTTTATATATTGTTCCGGGTGGGCGTTGTATTGGTTTTTCGGAAGTGTTAGACCTGTAAGTGAAAAATTTAAATGGTTGGGAAAGGCCATGGGATGTAGAAATATTTTTTTCACATTTACTTCCTTGTAAAAACAGGTAAATCAATAGGGTTTTTCGTACAGATAAGTACCCAGTGAACCGTTCGTTTAGCTTTATATATTGTTCCGGGTGGGCGTTGTATTGTTTTTTCGGAAGTGTTAGACCTGTAAGAGAAAAATTTAAATGGTTGGGAAAGGCCATGGGATGTAGAAATATTTTTTTCACATTTTACTTCCTTGTAAAAACAGGTAAATCAATAGGGATTTTCGTACGGATAAGTACCCAGTGAACCGTTCGTTTAGCTTTATATATTGTTCCGGGTGGGCGTTGTTTTGGTTTTTCGGAAGTGTTAGACCTGTAAGAGAAAAATTTAAATGGTTGGGAAAGGCTATGGGATGTAGAAATATTTTTTTCACATTTACTTCCTTGTAAAAAGAGGTAAATCAATAGGGATTTTCGTACGGATAAGTACCCAGTGAACGGTTCGTTTAGCTTTATATATTGTTCCGGGTGGGCGTTGTATTGGTTTTTTAAAGTGTTAGACCTGTAAGAGAAAAATTTAAATGGTTGGGAAAGGCCATGGGATGTAGAAATATTTTTTTCACATTTACTTCCTTGTAAAAACAGGTAAATCAATAGGGTTTTTCGTACGGATAAGTACCCAGTGAACGGTTCGTTTAGCTTTATATATTGTTCCGGGTGGGCGTTGTATTGGTTTTTCAGAAGTGTTAGACCTTTAAGAGAAAAATTTAAATGGTTGGGAAAGGCCATGGGATGTAGAAATATTTTTTTCACATTTTATTTCCTTTTAAAAACAGGTAAATCAATAGGGATTTTCGTACGGATAATTACCCAGTGAACGGTTCGTTTAGCTTTATATATTGTTCCGGGTGGGCGTTGTATTGGTTTTTTGGAAGTGTTAGACCTGTAAGAGAAAAATTTAAATGGTTGGGAAAGGCCATGGGATGTAGAAATATTTTTTTCACATTTTATTTCCTTTTAAAAACAGGTAAATCAATAGGGATTTTCGTACGGATAATTACCCAGTGAACGGTTCGTTTAGCTTTATATATTGTTCCGGGTGGGCGTTGTATTGGTTTTTTGGAAGTGTTAAACCTGTAAGAGAAAAATTTAAGTGGTTGGGAAAGGCCAAGGGATGTTGAAATATTTTTTTCACATTTTACTTCCTAATAAAAACTGGAAAATCAATAGGGATTTTCGTACGGATATGTACCCAGTGAACGGTTCGTTTAGCTTTATATAGTGTTCCGGGTGGGCGTTGTATTGGTTTTTCGGAAGCGTTAGACCTGTAAGAAAAAAATTTAAATGGTTGGGAAAGGCCATGGGATGTAGAAATATTTTTTTCACATTTACTTCCTTGTAAAAACAGGTAAATCAATAGGGTTTTTCGTACGGATAAGTACCCAGTGAACCGTTCGTTTAGCTTTATATATTGTTCCGGGTGGGCGTTGTATTGGTTTTTCGGAAGCGTTAGACCTGTAAGAAAAAAATTTAAATGGTTGGGAAAGGCCATGGGATGTAGAAATATTTTTTTCACATTTTATTTCCTTGTAAAAACAGGTAAATCAATAGGGTTTTTCGTACGGATAAGTGCCCAGTGAACGGTTTGTTTAGCTTTATACATTGTTAAGGGTGGGCGTTGTTTTGGTTTTTCGGAAGTGTTAGACCTGTAAGAGAAAAATTTAAATGGTTGGGAAAGGCCATGGGATGTAGAAATATTTTTTTCACATTTTACTTCCTTGTAAAAACAGGAAAACCGATAGGGATTTTCATACGGATAAGTACCCAGTGAACCGTTCGTTTAGCTTTATATATTGTTCCGGGTGGGCGTTGTTTTGGTTTTTCGGAAGAGTTAGACCTGTAAGAGAAAAATTTAAATGGTTGGGAAAGGCCATGGGATGTAGAAATATTTTTTTCACTTATACTTCCTTGTAAAAACAGGTAAATCAATAGGGTTTTTCGTACGGATAAGTACCCAGTGAACTGTTCGTTTAGCTTTATATATTGTTCCGGGTGGGCGTTGTATTGGTTTTTCGGAAGTGTTAGACCTGTAAGAGAAAAATTTAAATGGTTGGGAAAGGCCATGGGATGTAGAAATATTTTTTTCACATTTACTTCCTTGTAAAAACAGGTAAATCAATAGGGTTTTTCGTACGGATAAGTACCCAGTGAACCGTTCGTTTAGCTTTATATATTGTTCCGGGTGGGCGTTGTATTGGTTTCTCAGAAGTGTTAGACCTGTAAGAGAAAAATGTAAATGCTTGGGAAAGGCCATGGGATGTAGAAATATTTTTTTCACATTTTATTTCCTTTTAAAAACAGGTAAATCAATAGGGATTTTCGTACGGATAATTACCCAGTGAACGGTTCGTTTAGCTTTATATATTGTTCCGGGTGGGCGTTGTATTGGTTTTTTGGAAGTGTTAGACATGTAAGAGAAAAATTTAAATGGTTGGGAAAGGCCATGGGTTGTAGAAATATTTTTTTCACATTTTATTTCCTTGTAAAAACAGGTAAATCAATAGGGTTTTTCGTACGGATAAGTACCCAGTGAACCGTTCGTTTAGCTTTATATATTGTTCCGGGTGGGCGTTGTTTTGGTTTTTCGGAAGTGTTAGACCTGTAAGAGAAAAATTTAAATGGTTGGGAAAGGCTATGGGATGTAGAAATATTTTTTTCACATTTACTTCCTTGTAAAAAGAGGTAAATCAATAGGGATTTTCGTACGGATAAGTACCCAGTGAACGGTTCGTTTAGCTTTATATATTGTTCCGGGTGGGCGTTGTATTGGTTTTTTAAAGTGTTAGACCTGTAAGAGAAAAATTTAAATGGTTGGGAAAGGCCATGGGATGTACAAATATTTGTTTCACATTTACTTCCTTGTAAAAACAGGTAAATCAATAGGGTTTTTCGTACGGATAAGTACCCAGTGAACGGTTCGTTTAGCTTTATATATTGTTCCGGGTGGGCGTTGTATTGGTTTTTCAGAAGTGTTAGACCTTTAAGAGAAAAATTTAAATGGTTGGGAAAGGCCATGGGATGTAGAAATATTTTTTTCACATTTTATTTCCTTTTAAAAACAGGTAAATCAATAGGGATTTTCGTACGGATAATTACCCAGTGAACGGTTCGTTTAGCTTTATATATTGTTCCGGGTGGGCGTTGTATTGGTTTTTTGGAAGTGTTAGACCTGTAAGAGAAAAATTTAAATGGTTGGGAAAGGCCATGGGATGTAGAAATATTTTTTTCACATTTTATTTCCTTTTAAAAACAGGTAAATCAATAGGGATTTTCGTACGGATAATTACCCAGTGAACGGTTCGTTTAGCTTTATATATTGTTCCGGGTGGGCGTTGTATTGGTTTTTTGGAAGTGTTAAACCTGTAAGAGAAAAATTTAAGTGGTTGGGAAAGGCCAAGGGATGTTGAAATATTTTTTTCACATTTTACTTCCTAATAAAAACTGGAAAATCAATAGGGATTTTCGTACGGATATGTACCCAGTGAACGGTTCGTTTAGCTTTATATAGTGTTCCGGGTGGGCGTTGTATTGGTTTTTCGGAAGCGTTAGACCTGTAAGAAAAGAATTTAAATGGTTGGGAAAGGCCATGGGATGTAGAAATATTTTTTTCACATTTACTTCCTTGTAAAAACAGGTAAATCAATAGGGTTTTTCGTACGGATAAGTACCCAGTGAACCGTTCGTTTAGCTTTATATATTGTTCCGGGTGGGCGTTGTATTGGTTTTTCGGAAGCGTTAGACCTGTAAGAAAAAAATTTAAATGGTTGGGAAAGGCCATGGGATGTAGAAATATTTTTTTCACATTTTATTTCCTTGTAAAAACAGGTAAATCAATAGGGTTTTTCGTACGGATAAGTGCCCAGTGAACGGTTTGTTTAGCTTTATACATTGTTAAGGGTGGGCGTTGTTTTGGTTTTTCGGAAGTGTTAGACCTGTAAGAGAAAAATTTAAATGGTTGGGAAAGGCCATGGGATGTAGAAATATTTTTTTCACATTTTACTTCCTTGTAAAAACAGGAAAACCGATAGGGATTTTCATACGGATAAGTACCCAGTGAACCGTTCGTTTAGCTTTATATATTGTTCCGGGTGGGCGTTGTTTTGGTTTTTCGGAAGAGTTAGACCTGTAAGAGAAAAATTTAAATGGTTGGGAAAGGCCATGGGATGTAGAAATATTTTTTTCACTTATACTTCCTTGTAAAAACAGGTAAATCAATAGGGCTTTTCGTACGGATAAGTACCCAGTGAACGGTTCGTTTAGCTTTATATATTGTTCCGGGTGGGCGTTGTATTGGTTTTTCGGAAGTGTTAGACCTGTAAGAGAAAAATTTAAATGGTTGGGAAAGGCCATGGGATGTAGAAATATTTTTTTCACATTTACTTCCTTGTAAAAACAGGTAAATCAATAGGGTTTTTCGTACGGATAAGTACCCAGTGAACGGTTCGTTTAGCTTTATATATTGTTCCGGGTTGGCGTTGTATTGGTTTTTCAGAAGTGTTAGACCTGTAAGAGAAAAATTTAAATGGTTGGGAAAGGCCATGGGATGTAGAAATATTTTTTTCACATTTTATTTCCTTTTAAAAACAGGTAAATCAATAGGGATTTTCGTACGGATAAGTACCCAGTGAACGGTTCGTTTAGCTTTATATATTGATCCGGGTGGGCGTTGTATTGGTTTTTTGGAAGTGTTAGACCTGTAAGAGAAAAATTTAAATGGTTGGGAAAGGCCATGGGATGTAGAAATATTTTTTTCACATTTACTTCCTTGTAAAAACAGGTAAATCAATAGGGTTTTTCGTACGGATAAGTACCCAGTGAACGGTTCGTTTAGCTTTATATATTGTTCCGGGTGGGCGTTGTATTGGTTTTTCAGTAGTGTTAGACCTGTAAGAGAAAAATATAAATGGTTGGGAAAGGCCATGGGATGTAGAAATATTTTTTTCACATTTTATTTCCTTTTAAAAACAGGTAAATAAATAGGGATTTTCGTACGGATAAGTACCCAGTGAACGGTTCATTTAGCTTTATATATTGTTCCGGGTGGGCGTTGTATTGGTTTTTCGGAAGTGTTAGACCTGTAAGAGAAAAATTTAAATGGTTGGGAAAGGCCATGGGAAGTAGAAATATTTTTTTCACATTTTATTTCCTTTTAAAAACAGGTAAATCAATAGGGTTTTTCGTACGGATAAGTACCCAGTGAACGGTTCGTTTAGCTTTATATATTGTTCCGGGTGGGCGTTGTATTGGTTTTTCGGAAGTGTTAGACCTGTAGGAGAAAAATTTAAATGGTTGGGAAAGGCCATGGGATGTAGAAATATTTTTTCACATTTTATTTCCTTTTAAAAACAGGTAAATCAATAGGGATTTTCGTACGGATAAGTACCCAGTGAACGGTTCGTTTAGCTTTATATATTGTTCCGGGTGGGCGTTGTATTGGTTTTTCGGAAGTGTTAGACCTGTAAGAGAAAAATTTAAATGGTTGGGAAAGGCCATGGGATGTAGAAATATTTTTTTCACATTTACTTCCTTGTAAAAACAGGTAAATCAATAGGGTTTTTCGTACGGATAAGTACCCAGTGAACGGTTCGTTTAGCTTTATATATTGTTCCGGGTGGGCGTTGTATTGGTTTTTCAGAAGTGTTAGACCTGTAAGAGAAAAATTTAAATGCTTGGGAAAGGCCATGGGATGTAGAAATATTTTTTTCACATTTTATTTCCTTTTAAAAACAGGTAAATCAATAGGGATTTTCGTACGGATAATTACCCAGTGAACGGTTCGTTTAGCTTTATATATTGTTCCGGGTGGGCGTTGTATTGGTTTTTTGGAAGTGTTAGACATGTAAGAGAAAAATTTAAATGGTTGGGAAAGGCCATGGGATGTAGAAATATTTTTTTCACATTTTACTTCCTTATAAAAACAGGAAAATCAATAGGGATTTTCGTACGGATATGTACCCAGTGAACGGTTCGTTTAGCTTTATATATTGTTCCGGGTGGGCGTTGTATTGGTTTTTCGGAAGCGTTAGACCTGTAAGAAAAAAATTTAAATGGTTGGGAAAGGCCATGGGATGTAGAAATATTTTTTTCACATTTTGTTTCCTTGTAAAAACAGGTAAATCAATAGGGTTTTTCGTACGGATAAGTGCCCAGTGAACGGTTTGTTTAGCTTTATACATTGTTAAGGGTGGGCGTTGTATTGTTTTTTCGGAAGTGTTAGACCTGTAAGAGAAAAATTTAAATGGTTGGTAAATGCCATGGGATGTAGAAATATTTTTTTCACATTTTACTTCCTTGTAAAAACAGGAAAACCGATAGGGATTTTCATACGGATAAGTACCCAGTGAACCGTTCGTTTAGCTTTATATATTGTTCCGGGTGGGCGTTGTTTTGGTTTTTCGGAAGAGTTAGACCTGTAAGAGAAAAATTTAAATGGTTGGGAAAGGCCATGGGATGTAGAAATATTTTTTTCACTTATACTTCCTTGTAAAAACAGGTAAATCAATAGGGTTTTTCGTACGGATAAGTACCCAGTGAACGGTTCGTTTAGCTTTATATATTGTTCCGGGTGGGCGTTGTATTGGTTTTTCGGAAGTGTTAGACCTGTAAGAGAAAAATTTAAATGGTTGGGAAAGGCCATGGGATGTAGAAATATTTTTTTCACATTTACTTCCTTGTAAAAACAGGTAAATCAATAGGGTTTTTCGTACGGATAAGTACCCAGTGAACGGTTCGTTTAGCTTTATATATTGTTCCGGGTTGGCGTTGTATTGGTTTTTCAGAAGTGTTAGACCTGTAAGAGAAAAATTTAAATGGTTGGGAAAGGCCATGGGATGTAGAAATATTTTTTTCACATTTTATTTCCTTTTAAAAACAGGTAAATCAATAGGGATTTTCGTACGGATAAGTACCCAGTGAACGGTTCGTTTAGCTTTATATATTGATCCGGGTGGGCGTTGTATTGGTTTTTTGGAAGTGTTAGACCTGTAAGAGAAAAATTTAAATGGTTGGGAAAGGCCATGGGATGTAGAAATATTTTTTTCACATTTACTTCCTTGTAAAAACAGGTAAATCAATAGGGTTTTTCGTACGGATAAGTACCCAGTGAACGGTTCGTTTAGCTTTATATATTCTTCCGGGTGGGCGTTGTATTGGTTTTTCAGTAGTGTTAGACCTGTAAGAGAAAAATATAAATGGTTGGGAAAGGCCATGGGATGTAGAAATATTTTTTTCACATTTTATTTCCTTTTAAAAACAGGTAAATAAATAGGGATTTTCGTACGGATAAGTACCCAGTGAACGGTTCATTTAGCTTTATATATTGTTCCGGGTGGGCGTTGTATTGGTTTTTCGGAAGTGTTAGACCTGTAAGAGAAAAATTTAAATGGTTGGGAAAGGCCATGGGAAGTAGAAATATTTTTTTCACATATACTTCCTTGTAAAAACAGGTAAATCAATAGGGTTTTTCGTACGGATAAGTACCCAGTGAACGGTTCGTTTAGCTTTATATATTGTTCCGGGTGGGCGTTGTATTGGTTTTTCGGAAGTGTTAGACCTGTAAGAGAAAAATTTAAATGGTTGGGAAAGGCCATGGGATGTAGAAATATTTTTTTCACATTTACTTCCTTGTAAAAACAGGTAAATCAATAGGGTTTTTCGTACGGATAAGTACCCAGTGAACGGTTCGTTTAGCTTTATATATTGTTCCGGGTGGGCGTTGTATTGGTTTTTCAGAAGTGTTAGACCTGTAAGAGAAAAATTTAAATGGTTGGGAAAGGCCATGGGATGTAGAAATATTTTTTTCACATTTTATTTCCTTTTAAAAACAGGTAAATCAATAGGGATTTTCGTACGGATAAGTACCCAGTGAACGGTTCGTTTAGCTTTATATATTGTTCCGGGTGGGCGTTGTATGGGTTTTTCAGAAGTGTTAGACCTGTAGGAGAAAAATTTAAATGGTTGGGAAAGGCCATGGGATGTAGAAATATTTTTTTCACATTTTATTTCCTTTTAAAAACAGGTAAATCAATAGGGATTTTCGTACGGATAATTACCCAGTGAACGGTTCGTTTAGCTTTATATATTGTTCCGGGTGGGCGTTGTATTGGTTTTTTGGAAGTGTTAAACCTGTAAGAGAAAAATTTAAGTGGTTGGGAAAGGCCAAGGGATGTTGAAATATTTTTTTCACATTTTACTTCCTAATAAAAACTGGAAAATCAATAGGGATTTTCGTACGGATATGTACCCAGTGAACGGTTCGTTTAGCTTTATATAGTGTTCCGGGTGGGCGTTGTATTGGTTTTTCGGAAGCGTTAGACCTGTAAGAAAAAAATTTAAATGGTTGGGAAAGGCCATGGGATGTAGAAATATTTTTTTCACATTTACTTCCTTGTAAAAACAGGTAAATCAATAGGGTTTTTCGTACGGATAAGTACCCAGTGAACCGTTCGTTTAGCTTTATATATTGTTCCGGGTGGGCGTTGTATTGGTTTTTCGGAAGCGTTAGACCTGTAAGAAAAAAAATTTAAATGGTTGGGAAAGGCCATGGGATGTAGAAATATTTTTTTCACATTTTATTTCCTTGTAAAAACAGGTAAATCAATAGGGTTTTTCGTACGGATAAGTGCCCAGTGAACGGTTTGTTTAGCTTTATACATTGTTAAGGGTGGGCGTTGTTTTGGTTTTTCGGAAGTGTTAGACCTGTAAGAGAAAAATTTAAATGGTTGGGAAAGGCCATGGGATGTAGAAATATTTTTTTCACATTTTACTTCCTTGTAAAAACAGGAAAACCGATAGGGATTTTCATACGGATAAGTACCCAGTGAACCGTTCGTTTAGCTTTATATATTGTTCCGGGTGGGCGTTGTTTTGGTTTTTCGGAACAGTTAGACCTGTAAGAGAAAAATTTAAATGGTTGGGAAAGGCCATGGGATGTAGAAATATTTTTTTCACTTATACTTCCTTGTAAAAACAGGTAAATCAATAGGGCTTTTCGTACGGATAAGTACCCAGTGAACGGTTCGTTTAGCTTTATATATTGTTCCGGGTGGGCGTTGTATTGGTTTTTCGGAAGTGTTAGACCTGTAAGAGAAAAATTTAAATGGTTGGGAAAGGCCATGGGATGTAGAAATATTTTTTTCACATTTACTTCCTTGTAAAAACAGGTAAATCAATAGGGTTTTTCGTACGGATAAGTACCCAGTGAACGGTTTGTTTAGCTTTATATATTGTTCCGGGTTGGCGTTGTATTGGTTTTTCAGAAGTGTTAGACCTGTAAGAGAAAAATTTAAATGGTTGGGAAAGGCCATGGGATGTAGAAATATTTTTTTCACATTTTATTTCCTTTTAAAAACAGGTAAATCAATAGGGATTTTCGTACGGATAAGTACCCAGTGAACGGTTCGTTTAGCTTTATATATTGATCCGGGTGGGCGTTGTATTGGTTTTTTGGAAGTGTTAGACCTGTAAGAGAAAAATTTAAATGGTTGGGAAAGGCCATGGGATGTAGAAATATTTTTTTCACATTTACTTCCTTGTAAAAACAGGTAAATCAATAGGGTTTTTCGTACGGATAAGTACCCAGTGAACGGTTCGTTTAGCTTTATATATTGTTCCGGGTGGGCGTTGTATTGGTTTTTCAGTAGTGTTAGACCTGTAAGAGAAAAATATAAATGGTTGGGAAAGGCCATGGGATGTAGAAATATTTTTTTCACATTTTATTTCCTTTTAAAAACAGGTAAATAAATAGGGATTTTCGTACGGATAAGTACCCAGTGAACGGTTCATTTAGCTTTATATATTGTTCCGGGTGGGCGTTGTATTGGTTTTTCGGAAGTGTTAGACCTGTAAGAGAAAAATTTAAATGGTTGGGAAAGGCCATGGGAAGTAGAAATATTTTTTTCACATTTTATTTCCTTTTAAAAACAGGTAAATCAATAGGGTTTTTCGTACGGATAAGTACCCAGTGAACGGTTCGTTTAGCTTTATATATTGTTCCGGGTGGGCGTTGTATTGGTTTTTCGGAAGTGTTAGACCTGTAGGAGAAAAATTTAAATGGTTGGGAAAGGCCATGGGATGTAGAAATATTTTTTCACATTTTATTTCCTTTTAAAAACAGGTAAATCAATAGGGATTTTCGTACGGATAAGTACCCAGTGAACGGTTCGTTTAGCTTTATATATTGTTCCGGGTGGGCGTTGTATTGGTTTTTCGGAAGTGTTAGACCTGTAAGAGAAAAATTTAAATGGTTGGGAAAGGCCATGGGATGTAGAAATATTTTTTTCACATTTACTTCCTTGTAAAAACAGGTAAATCAATAGGGTTTTTCGTACGGATAAGTACCCAGTGAACGGTTCGTTTAGCTTTATATATTGGTCCGGGTGGGCGTTGTATTGGTTTTTCAGAAGTGTTAGACCTGTAAGAGAAAAATTTAAATGCTTGGGAAAGGCCATGGGATGTAGAAATATTTTTTTCACATTTTATTTCCTTTTAAAAACAGGTAAATCAATAGGGATTTTCGTACGGATAATTACCCAGTGAACGGTTCGTTTAGCTTTATATATTGTTCCGGGTGGGCGTTGTATTGGTTTTTTGGAAGTGTTAGACATGTAAGAGAAAAATTTAAATGGTTGGGAAAGGCCATGGGATGTAGAAATATTTTTTTCACATTTTACTTCCTTATAAAAACAGGAAAATCAATAGGGATTTTCGTACGGATATGTACCCAGTGAACGGTTCGTTTAGCTTTATATATTGTTCCGGGTGGGCGTTCTATTGGTTTTTCGGAAGCGTTAGACCTGTAAGAAAAAAATTTAAATGGTTGGGAAAGGCCATGGGATGTAGAAATATTTTTTTCACATTTTGTTTCCTTGTAAAAACAGGTAAATCAATAGGGTTTTTCGTACGGATAAGTGCCCAGTGAACGGTTTGTTTAGCTTTATACATTGTTAAGGGTGGGCGTTGTATTGTTTTTTCGGAAGTGTTAGACCTGTAAGAGAAAAATTTAAATGGTTGGTAAATGCCATGGGATGTAGAAATATTTTTTTCACATTTTACTTCCTTGTAAAAACAGGAAAACCGATAGGGATTTTCATACGGATAAGTACCCAGTGAACCGTTCGTTTAGCTTTATATATTGTTCCGGGTGGGCGTTGTTTTGGTTTTTCGGAAGAGTTAGACCTGTAAGAGAAAAATTTAAATGGTTGGGAAAGGCCATGGGATGTAGAAATATTTTTTTCACTTATACTTCCTTGTAAAAACAGGTAAATCAATAGGGTTTTTCGTACGGATAAGTACCCAGTGAACGGTTCGTTTAGCTTTATATATTGTTCCGGGTGGGCGTTGTATTGGTTTTTCGGAAGTGTTAGACCTGTAAGAGAAAAATTTAAATGGTTGGGAAAGGCCATGGGATGTAGAAATATTTTTTTCACATTTACATCCTTGTAAAAACAGGTAAATCAATAGGGTTTTTCGTACGGATAAGTACCCAGTGAACGGTTCGTTTAGCTTTATATATTGTTCCGGGTTGGCGTTGTATTGGTTTTTCAGAAGTGTTAGACCTGTAAGAGAAAAATTTAAATGGTTGGGAAAGGCCATGGGATGTAGAAATATTTTTTTCACATTTTATTTCCTTTTAAAAACAGGTAAATCAATAGGGATTTTCGTACGGATAAGTACCCAGTGAACGGTTCGTTTAGCTTTATATATTGATCCGGGTGGGCGTTGTATTGGTTTTTTGGAAGTGTTAGACCTGTAAGAGAAAAATTTAAATGGTTGGGAAAGGCCATGGGATGTAGAAATATTTTTTTCACATTTACTTCCTTGTAAAAACAGGTAAATCAATAGGGTTTTTCGTACGGATAAGTACCCAGTGAACGGTTCGTTTAGCTTTATATATTGTTCCGGGTGGGCGTTGTATTGGTTTTTCAGTAGTGTTAGACCTGTAAGAGAAAAATATAAATGGTTGGGAAAGGCCATGGGATGTAGAAATATTTTTTTCACATTTTATTTCCTTTTAAAAACAGGTAAATAAATAGGGATTTTCGTACGGATAAGTACCCAGTGAACGGTTCGTTTAGCTTTATATATTGTTCCGGGTGGGCGTTGTATTGGTTTTTCGGAAGTGTTAGACCTGTAAGAGAAAAATTTAAATGGTTGGGAAAGGCCATGGGAAGTAGAAATATTTTTTTCACATATACTTCCTTGTAAAAACAGGTAAATCAATAGGGTTTTTCGTACGGATAAGTACCCAGTGAACGGTTCGTTTAGCTTTATATATTGTTCCGGGTGGGCGTTGTATTGGTTTTTCAGAAGTGTTAGACCTGTAAGAGAAAAATTTAAATGGTTGGGAAAGGCCATGGGATGTAGAAATATTTTTTTCACATTTTATTTCCTTTTAAAAACAGGTAAATCAATAGGGATTTTCGTACGGATAATTACCCAGTGAACGGTTCGTTTAGCTTTATATATTGTTCCGGGTGGGCGTTGTATTGGTTTTTTGGAAGTGTTAGACATGTAAGAGAAAAATTTAAATGGTTGGGAAAGGCCATGGGATGTAGAAATATTTTTTTCACATTTTACTTCCTTATAAAAACAGGAAAATCAATAGGGATTTTCGTACGGATATGTACCCAGTGAACGGTTCGTTTAGCTTTATATATTGTTCCGGGTGCGCGTTGTATTGGTTTTTCGGAAGCGTTAGACCTGTAAGAAAAAAATTTAAATGGTTGGGAAAGGCCATGGGATGTAGAAATATTTTTTTCACATTTTATTTCCTTGTAAAAACAGGTAAATCAATAGGGTTTTTCGTACGGATAAGTGCCCAGTGAACGGTTTGTTTAGCTTTATACATTGTTAAGGGTGGGCGTTGTATTGTTTTTTCGGAAGTGTTAGACCTGTAAGAGAAAAATTTAAATGGTTGGTAAATGCCATGGGATGTAGAAATATTTTTTTCACATTTTACTTCCTTGTAAAAACAGGAAAACCGATAGGGATTTTCATACGGATAAGTACCCAGTGAACCGTTCGTTTAGCTTTATATATTGTTCCGGGTGGGCGTTGTTTTGGTTTTTCGGAAGAGTTAGACCTGTAAGAGAAAAATTTAAATGGTTGGGAAAGGCCATGGGATGTAGAAATATTTTTTTCACTTATACTTCCTTGTAAAAACAGGTAAATCAATAGGGTTTTTCGTACGGATAAGTACCCAGTGAACGGTTCGTTTAGCTTTATATATTGTTCCGGGTGGGCGTTGTATTGGTTTTTCAGAAGTGTTAGACCTGTAAGAGAAAAATTTAAATGGTTGGGAAAGGCCATGGGATGTAGAAATATTTTTTTCACATTTTATTTCCTTGTAAAAACAGGTAAATCAATAGGGATTTTCGTACGGATAAGTACCCAGTGAACGGTTCGTTTAGCTTTATATATTGATCCGGGTGGGCGTTGTATTGGTTTTTTGGAAGTGTTAGACCTGTAAGAGAAAAATTTAAATGGTTGGGAAAGGCCATGGGATGTAGAAATATTTTTTTCACATTTACTTCCTTGTAAAAACAGGTAAATCAATAGGGTTTTTCGTACGGATAAGTATCCAGTGAACGGTTCGTTTAGCTTTATATATTGTTCCGGGTGGGCGTTGTATTGGTTTTTCAGAAGTGTTAGACCTGTAAGAGAAAAATATAAATGGTTGGGAAAGGCCATGGGATGTAGAAATATTTTTTTCACATTTTATTTCCTTTTAAAAACAGGTAAATCAATAGGGATTTTCGTACGGATAATTACCCAGTGAACGGTTCGCTTAGCTTTATATATTGTTCCGGGTGGGCGTTGTATTGGTTTTTTGGAAGTGTTAGACATGTAAGAGAAAAATTTAAATGGTTGGGAAAGGCCATGGGATGTAGAAATATTTTTTTCACATTTTACTTCCTTATAAAAACAGGAAAATCAATAGGGATTTTCGTACGGATATGTACCCAGTGAACGGTTCGTTTAGCTTTATATATTGTGCCGGGTGGGCGTTGTTTTGGTTTTTCAGAAGTGTTAGACCTGTAAGAGAAAAATTTAAATGGTTGGGAAAGGCCATGAGATGTAGAAATATTTTTTTCACATTTACTTCCTTGTAAAAACAGGTAAATCAATAGGGTTTTTCGTACGGATAAGTACCCAGTGAACGGTTCGTTTAGCTTTATATATTGTTCCGGTTGGGCGTTGTATTGGTTTTTCAGAAGTGTTAGACCTGTAAGAGAAAAATTTAAATGGTTGGGAAAGGCCATTGGATGTAGAAATATTTTTTTCACATTTTACTTCCTTATAAAAACAGGAAAATCAATAGGGATTTTCGTACGGATATGTACCCTGTGAACGGTTCGTTTAGCTTTATATATTGTTCCGGGTGGGCGTTGTATTGGTTTTTCGGAAGCGTTAGACCTGTAAGAAAAAAATTTAAATGGTTGGGAAAGGCCATGGGATGTAGAAATATTTTTTTCACATTTTATTTCCTTGTAAAAACAGGTAAATCAATAGGGTTTTTCGTACGGATAAGTGCCCAGTGAACGGTTTGTTTAGCTTTATACATTGTTCCGGGTGGGCGTTGTATTGTTTTTTCGGAAGTGTTAGACCTGTAAGAGAAAAATTTAAATGGTTGGGAAAGGCCATGGGATGTAGAAATATTTTTTTCACATTTTATTTCCTTGTAAAAACAGGTAAATCAATAGGGTTTTTCGTACGGATAAGTGCCCAGTGAACGGTTTGTTTAGCTTTATACATTGTTCCGGGTGGGCGTTGTATTGTTTTTTCGGAAGTGTTAGACCTGTAAGAGAAAAATTTAAATGGTTGGGAAAGGCCATGGGATGTAGAAATATTTTTTTCACATTTTACTTCCTTGTAAAAACAGGAAAATCGATAGGGATTTTCATACGGATAAGTACCCAGTGAACGGTTCATTTAGCTTTATATATTGTTCCGGGTGGCCGTTGTATTGGTTTTTCGGAAGTGTTAGACCTGTAAGAGAAAAATTTAAATGGTTGGGAAAGGCCATGGGATGTAGAAATATTTTTTTCACATTTACTTCCTTGTAAAAACAGGTAAATCAATAGGGTTTTTCGTACGGATAAGTACCCAGTGAACGGTTCGTTTAGCTTTATATATTGTTCCGGGTGGGCGTTGTATTGGTTTTTCAGAAGTGTTAGACCTGTAAGAGAAAAATTTAAATGGTTGGGAAAGGCCATGGGATGTAGAAATATTTTTTTCACATTTTATTTCCTTTTAAAAACAGGTAAATCAATAGGGATTTTCGTACGGATAAGTACCCAGTGAACGGTTCGTTTAGCTTTATATATTGTTCCGGGTGGGCGTTGTATTGGTTTTTTGGAAGTGTTAGACCTGTAAGAGAAAAATATAAATGGTTGGGAAAGGCCATGGGATGTAGAAATATTTTTTTCACATTTTATTTCCTTTTAAAAACAGGTAAATCAATAGGGATTTTCGTACGGATAATTACCCAGTGAACGGTTCGCTTAGCTTTATATATTGTTCCGGGTGGGCGTTGTATTGGTTTTTTGGAAGTGTTAGACATGTAAGAGAAAAATTTAAATGGTTGGGAAAGGCCATGGGATGTAGAAATATTTTTTTCACATTTTACTTCCTTATAAAAACAGGAAAATCAATAGGGATTTTCGTACGGATATGTACCCAGTGAACGGTTCGTTTAGCTTTATATATTGTGCCGGGTGGGCGTTGTTTTGGTTTTTCAGAAGTGTTAGACCTGTAAGAGAAAAATTTAAATGGTTGGGAAAGGCCATGAGATGTAGAAATATTTTTTTCACATTTACTTCCTTGTAAAAACAGGTAAATCAATAGGGTTTTTCGTACGGATAAGTACCCAGTGAACGGTTCGTTTAGCTTTATATATTGTTCCGGTTGGGCGTTGTATTGGTTTTTCAGAAGTGTTAGACCTGTAAGAGAAAAATTTAAATGGTTGGGAAAGGCCATTGGATGTAGAAATATTTTTTTCACATTTTACTTCCTTATAAAAACAGGAAAATCAATAGGGATTTTCGTACGGATATGTACCCTGTGAACGGTTCGTTTAGCTTTATATATTGTTCCGGGTGGGCGTTGTATTGGTTTTTCGGAAGCGTTAGACCTGTAAGAAAAAAATTTAAATGGTTGGGAAAGGCCATGGGATGTAGAAATATTTTTTTCACATTTTATTTCCTTGTAAAAACAGGTAAATCAATAGGGTTTTTCGTACGGATAAGTGCCCAGTGAACGGTTTGTTTAGCTTTATACATTGTTCCGGGTGGGCGTTGTATTGTTTTTTCGGAAGTGTTAGACCTGTAAGAGAAAAATTTAAATGGTTGGGAAAGGCCATGGGATGTAGAAATATTTTTTTCACATTTTATTTCCTTGTAAAAACAGGTAAATCAATAGGGTTTTTCGTACGGATAAGTGCCCAGTGAACGGTTTGTTTAGCTTTATACATTGTTCCGGGTGGGCGTTGTATTGTTTTTTCGGAAGTGTTAGACCTGTAAGAGAAAAATTTAAATGGTTGGGAAAGGCCATGGGATGTAGAAATATTTTTTTCACATTTTACTTCTTTGTAAAAACAGGAAAATCGATAGGGATTTTCATACGGATAAGTACCCAGTGAACGGTTCATTTAGCTTTATATATTGTTCCGGGTGGCCGTTGTATTGGTTTTTCGGAAGTGTTAGACCTGTAAGAGAAAAATTTAAATGGTTGGGAAAGGCCATGGGATGTAGAAATATTTTTTTCACATTTACTTCTTTGTAAAAACAGGTAAATCAATAGGGTTTTTCGTACGGATAAGTACCCAGTGAACGGTTCGTTTAGCTTTATATATTGTTCCGGGTGGGCGTTGTATTGGTTTTTCAGAAGTGTTAGACCTGTAAGAGAAAAATTTAAATGGTTGGGAAAGGCCATGGGATGTAGAAATATTTTTTTCACATTTTATTTCCTTTTAAAAACAGGTAAATCAATAGGGATTTTCGCACGGATAAGTACCCAGTGAACGGTTCGTTTAGCTTTATATATTGTTCCGGGTGGGCGTTGTATTGGTTTTTTGGAAGTGTTAGACCTGTAAGAGAAAAATTTAAATGGTTGGGAAAGGCCATGGGATGTAGAAATATTTTTTTCACATTTACTTCCTTGTAAAAACAGGTAAATCAATAGGGTTTTTCGTACGGATAAGTACCCAGTGAACGGTTCGTTTAGCTTTATATATTCTTCCGGGTGGGCGTTGTATTGGTTTTTCAGAAGTGTTAGACCTGTAAGAGAAAAATTTAAATGGTTGGGAAAGGCCATGGGATGTAGAAATATTTTTTTTCACATTTTATTTCCTTTTAAAAACAGGTAAATCAATAGGGATTTTCGTACGGATAATTACCCAGTGAACGGTTCGCTTAGCTTTATATATTGTTCCGGGTGGGCGTTGTATTGGTTTTTTGGAAGTGTTAGACATGTAAGAGAAAAATTTAAAAGGTTGGGAAAGGCCATGGGATGTAGAAATATTTTTTTCACATTTTACTTCCTTATAAAAACAGGAAAATCAATAGGGATTTTCGTACGGATATGTACCCAGTGAACGGTTCGTTTAGCTTTATATATTGTTCCGGGTGGGCGTTGTATTGTTTTTTCGGAAGTGTTAGACCTGTAAGAGAAAAATTTAAATGGTTGGGAAAGGCCATGGGATGTAGAAATATTTTTTTCACATTTTACTTCCTTGTAAAAACAGGAAAATCGATAGGGATTTTCATACGGATAAGTACCCAGTGAACGGTTCGTTTATCTTTATATATTGTTCCGGGTGGGCGTTGTATTGGTTTTTTGGAAGTGTTAGACCTGTAAGAGAAAAATTTAAATGGTTGGGAAAGGCCATGGGATGTAGAAATGTTTTTTTCACATTTACTTCCTTGTAAAAACAGGTAAATCAATAGGGTTTTTCGTTCAGATAAGTACCCAGTGAACCGTTCGTTTAGCTTTATATATTGTTCCGGGTGGCCGTTGTATTGTTTTTTCGGAAGTGTTAGACCTGTAAGAGAAAAATTTAAATGGTTGGGAAAGGCCATGGGATGTCGAAATATTTTTTTCAAATTTTACTTCCTTGTAAAAACAGGAAAATCAATAGGGATTTTCGTACGGATAAGTACCCAGTGAACCGTTCGTTTAGCTTTATATATTGTTCCGGGTGGGCGTTGTTTTGGTTTTTCGGAAGTGTTAGACCTGTAAGAGAAAAATTTAAATGGTTGGGAAAGGCCATGGGATGTAGAAATATTTTTTTCACATTTTATTTCCTTGTAAGAACAGGTAAATCAATAGGGTTTTTCGTACGGATAAGTGCCCAGTGAACGGTTCGTTTAGCTTTATATATTGTTCCGGGTGGGCGTTGTTTTGGTTTTTCGGAAGTTTTACACCTGTAAGAGAAAAATTTTAATGGTTGGGAAAGGCCATGGGATGTAGAAATATTTTTTTCACATATACTTCCTTGTAAAAACAGGTAAATCAATAGGGATTTTCGTACGGATATACTACCCAGTGAACGGTTCGTTTAGCTTTATATATTGTTCCGGGTGGGCGTTGTATTGGTTTTTCGGAAGTGTTAGACCTGTAAGAGAAAAATTTAAATGGTTGGGAAAGGCCATGGATGTAGAAATATTTTTTTCACATTTTACTTCCTTGTAAAAACAGGAAAATCAATAGGGATTTTCGGACGGATATGTACCCAGTGAACGGTTCGTTTAGCTTTATATATTGTTCCGGGTGGGCGTTGTATTGGTTTTTCGGAAGCGTTAGACCTGTAAGAGAAAAATTTAAATGGTTGGGAAAGGCCATGGGATGTAGAAATATTTTTTTCACATTTTATTTCCTTGTAAAAACAGGTAAATCAATAGGGTTTTTCGTACGGATAAGTACCCAGTGAACGGTTCGTTTAGCTTTATATATTGTTCCGGGTGGGCGTTGTATTGGTTTTTCGGAAGTGTTAGACCTGTAAGAGAAAAATTTAAACGGTTGGGAAAGGCCATGGGATGTAGAAATATTTTTTTTCACATTTTACTTCCTTTTAAAAACTGGTAAATCAATAGGGATTTTTGTACGGATAAGTACCCAGTGAACGGTTCGTTTAGCTTTATATATTGTTCCGGGTGGGCGTTGTATTGGTTTTTTGAAAGTGTTAGACCTGTAAGAGAAAAATTTAAATGTTTGGGAAAGGCCATGGGATGTAGAAATATTTTTTTCACATTTACTTCCTTGTAAAAACAGGTAAATCAATAGGGTTTTTCGTACGGATAAGTACCCAGTGAACGGTTCGTTTAGCTTTATATATTGTTCCGGGTGGGCGTTGTATTGGTTTTTCAGAAGTGTTAGACCTCTAAGAGAAAAATTTAAATGGTTGGGAAAGGCCATGGGATGTAGAAATATTTTTTTCACATTTTATTTCCTTTTAAAAACAGGTAAATCAATAGGGATTTTCGTACGGATAAGTACCCAGTGAACGGTTCGTTTAGCTTTATATATTGTTCCGGGTGGGCGTTGTATTGGTTTTTTGGAAGTGTTAGACCTGTAAGAGAAAAATTTAAATGGTTCGGAAAGGCCATGGGATGTAGAAATATTTTTTTCACATTT
This sequence comes from Paroedura picta, assembly GCF_049243985.1. NCBI lineage: Eukaryota > Metazoa > Chordata > Lepidosauria > Squamata > Gekkonidae > Paroedura > Paroedura picta. The sequence goes on from NC_135369.1 coordinate 188,622,750, forward strand.
TACTTCCTTATAAAAACAGGAAAATCAATAGGGATTTTCGTACGGATATACTACCCAGTGAACGGTTCGTTTAGCTTTATATATTGTTACGGGTGGGCGTTGTATTGGTTTTTCGGAAGCGTTAGACCTGTAAGAGAAAAATTTAAATGGTTGGGAAAGGCCATGGGATGTAGAAATATTTTTTTCACATTTTATTTCCTTGTAAAAACAGGTAAATCAATAGGGTTTTTCGTACGGATAAGTGCGCAGTGAACGGTTCGTTTAGCTTTATATATTGTTCCGGGTGGGCGTTGTATTGGTTTTTCGGAAGTGTTAGACCTGTAAGAGAAAAATTTAAATGGTTGGGAAAGGCCATGGATGTAGAAATATTTTTTTCACATTTTACTTCCTTGTAAAAACAGGAAAATCAATAGGGATTTTCGTACGGATATGTACCCAGTGAACGGTTCGTTTAGCTTTATATATTGTTCCGGGTGGGCGTTGTATTGGTTTTTCGGAAGCATTAGACCTGTAAGAGAAAAATTTAAATGGTTGGGAAAGGCCATGGGATGTAGAAATATTTTTTTCACATTTTATTTCCTTGTAAAAACAGGTAAATCAATAGGGTTTTTCGTACGGATAAGTGCCCAGTGAACGGTTCGTTTAGCTTTATATATTGTTCCGGGTGGGCGTTGTATTGGTTTTTCGGAAGTGTTAGACCTGTAAGAGAAAAATTTAAATGGTTGGGAAAGGCCATGGGATGTAGAAATATTTTTTTCACATTTTACTTCCTTTTAAAAACTGGTAAATCAATAGGGATTTTCGTACGGATAAGTACCCAGTGAACGGTTCGTTTAGCTTTATATATTGTTCCGGGTGGGCGTTGTATTGGTTTTTTGAAAGTGTTAGACCTGTAAGAGAAAAATTTAAATGGTTGGGAAAGGCCATGGGATGTAGAAATATTTTTTTCACATTTACTTCCTTGTAAAAACAGGTAAATCAATAGGGATTTTCGTACGGATAAGTACCCAGTGAACGGTTCGTTTAGCTTTATATATTGTTCCGGGTGGGCGTTGTATTGGTTTTTCAGAAGTGTTAGACCTCTAAGAGAAAAATTTAAATGGTTGGGAAAGGCCATGGGATGTAGAAATATTTTTTTCACATTTTATTTCCTTTTAAAAACAGGTAAATCAATAGGGATTTTCGTACGGATAAGTACCCAGTGAACGGTTCGTTTAGCTTTATATATTGTTCCGGGTGGGCGTTGTATTGGTTTTTTGGAAGTGTTAGACCTGTAAGAGAAAAATTTAAATGGTTGGGAAAGGCCATGGGATGTAGAAATATTTTTTTCACATTTTACTTCCTTATAAAAACAGGAAAATCAATAGGGATTTTCGTACGGATATGTACCCCGTGAACGTTTCGTTTAGCTTTATATATTGTTCCGGGTGGGCGTTGTATTGGTTTTTCGGAAGCGTTAGACCTGTAAGAGAAAAATTTAAATGGTTGGGAAAGGCCATGGGATGTAGAAATATTTTTTTCACATTTTACTTCCTTGTAAAAACAGGAAAATCGATAGGGATTTTCATACGGATAAGTACCCAGTGAACGGTTTGTTTATCTTTATATATTGTTCGGGGTGGGCGTTGTATTGGTTTTTCGGAAGTGTTAGACCTGTAAGAGAAAAATTTAAATGGTTGGGAAAGGCCATGGGATGTAGAAATATTTTTTTCACATTTTATTTCCTTGTAAAAACAGGTAAATCAATAGGGTTTTTCGTACGGATAAGTGCCCAGTGAACGGTTCGTTTAGCTTTATATATTGTTCCGGGTGGGCGTTGTATTGGTTTTTCGGAAGTGTTAGACCTGTAAGAGAAAAATTTAAATGGTTGGGAAAGGCCATGGGATGTAGAAATATTTTTTTCACATTTTACTTCCTTTTAAAAACTGGTAAATCAATAGGGATTTTCGTACGGATAAGTACCCAGTGAACGGTTCGTTTAGCTTTATATATTGTTCCGGGTGGGCGTTGTATTGGTTTTTTGAAAGTGTTAGACCTGTAAGAGAAAAATTTAAATGGTTGGGAAAGGCCATGGGATGTAGAAATATTTTTTTCACATTTACTTCCTTGTAAAAACAGGTAAATCAATAGGGATTTTCGTACAGATAAGTACCCAGTGAACGGTTCATTTAGCTTTATATATTGTTCCGGGTGGGCGTTGTATTGGTTTTTCAGAAGTGTTAGACCTCTAAGAGAAAAATTTAAATGGTTGGGAAAGGCCATGGGATGTAGAAATATTTTTTTCACATTTTACTTCCTTATAAAAACAGGAAAATCAATAGGGATTTTCGTACGGATATGTACCCAGTGAACGTTTCGTTTAGCTTTATATATTGTTCCGGGTGGGCGTTGTATTGGTTTTTCGGAAGCGTTAGACCTGTAAGAGAAAAATTTAAATGGTTGGGAAAGGCCATGGGATGTAGAAATATTTTTTTCACATTTTACTTCCTTGTAAAAACAGGAAAATCGATAGGGATTTTCATACGGATAAGTACCCAGTGAACGGTTTGTTTATCTTTATATATTGTTCGGGGTGGGCGTTGTATTGGTTTTTCGGAAGTGTTAGACCTGTAAGAGAAAAATTTAAATGGTTGGGAAAGGCCATGGGATGTAGAAATATTTTTTTCACATTTTATTTCCTTGTAAAAACAGGTAAATCAATAGGGTTTTTCGTACGGATAAGTGCCCAGTGAACGGTTCGTTTAGCTTTATATATTGTTCCGGGTGGGCGTTGTATTGGTTTTTCGGAAGTGTTAGACCTGTAAGAGAAAAATTTAAATGGTTGGGAAAGGCCATGGGATGTAGAAATATTTTTTTCACATTTTACTTCCTTTTAAAAACTGGTAAATCAATAGGGATTTTCGTACGGATAAGTACCCAGTGAACGGTTCGTTTAGCTTTATATATTGTTCCGGGTGGGCGTTGTATTGGTTTTTTGAAAGTGTTAGACCTGTAAGAGAAAAATTTAAATGGTTGGGAAAGGCCATGGGATGTAGAAATATTTTTTTCACATTTACTTCCTTGTAAAAACAGGTAAATCAATAGGGATTTTCGTACAGATAAGTACCCAGTGAACGGTTCATTTAGCTTTATATATTGTTCCGGGTGGGCGTTGTATTGGTTTTTCAGAAGTGTTAGACCTCTAAGAGAAAAATTTAAATGGTTGGGAAAGGCCATGGGATGTAGAAATATTTTTTTCACATTTTATTTCCTTTTAAAAACAGGTAAATCAATAGGGATTTTCGTACGGATAAGTACCCAGTGAACGGTTCGTTTAGCTTTATATATTGTTCCGGGTGGGCGTTGTATTGGTTTTTTGGAAGTGTTAGACCTGTAAGAGAAAAATTTAAATGGTTGGGAAAGGCCATGGGATGTAGAAATATTTTTTTCACATTTTACTTCCTTATAAAAACAGGAAAATCAATAGGGATTTTCGTACGGATATGTACCCAGTGAACGTTTCGTTTAGCTTTATATATTGTTCCGGGTGGGCGTTGTATTGGTTTTTCGGAAGCGTTAGACCTGTAAGAGAAAAATTTAAATGGTTGGGAAAGGCCATGGGATGTAGAAATATTTTTTTCACATTTTACTTCCTTGTAAAAACAGGAAAATCGATAGGGATTTTCATACGGATAAGTACCCAGTGAACGGTTTGTTTATCTTTATATATTGTTCGGGGTGGGCGTTGTATTGGTTTTTCGGAAGTGTTAGACCTGTAAGAGAAAAATTTAAATGGTTGGGAAAGGCCATGGGATGTAGAAATATTTTTTTCACATTTACTTCCTTGTAAAAACAGGTAAATCAATAGGGTTTTTCGTACGGATAAGTACCCAGTGAACCGTTCGTTTAGCTTTATATATTGTTCCGGGTGGGCGTTGTATTGGTTTTTCGGAAGTGTTAGACCTGTAAGAGAAAAATTTAAATGGTTGGGAAAGGCCATGGGATGTAGAAATATTTTTTTCACATTTTATTTCCTTGTAAAAACAGGTAAATCGATAGGGTTTTTCGTACGGATAAGTGCCCAGTGAACGGTTCGTTTAGCTTTATATATTGTTCCGGGTGGGCATTGTTTTGGTTTTTCGGAAGTGTTAGACCTGTAAGAGAAAAATTTAAATGGTTGGGAAAGGCCATGGGATGTAGAAATATTTTTTTCACATTTTACTTCCTTGTAAAAACAGGAAAATCGATAGGGATTTTCGGACGTATAAGTACCTAGTGAACGGTTCGTTTATCTTTATATATTGTTCGGGGTGGGCGTTGTATTGGATTTTCGGAAGTGTTAGACCTGTAAGAGAAAAATTTAAATGGTTGGGAAAGGCCATGGGATGTAGAAATATTTTTTTTTTCACATTTACTTCCTTGTAAAAACAGGTAAATCAATAGGGTTTTTCGTACGGATAAGTACCCAGTGAACGGTTCGTTTAGCTTTATATATTGTTCCGGGTGGGCGTTGTATTGGTTTTTTGGAAGTGTTAGACCTGTAAGAGTAAAATTTAAATGGTTGGGAAAGGCCATGGGATGTAGAAATATTTTTTTCACATTTTACTTCCTTGTAAAAACAGGAAAATCGATAGGGATTTTCGGACGGATAAGTACCTAGTGAACGGTTCGTTTATCTTTATATATTGTTCGGGGTGGGCGTTGTATTGGATTTTCGGAAGTGTTAGACCTGTAAGAGAAAAATTTAAATGGTTGGGAAAGGCCATGGGATGTAGAAATATTTTTTTCACATTTACTTCCTTGTAAAAACAGGTAAATCAATAGGGTTTTTCGTACGGGTAAGTACCCAGTGAACGGTTCGTTTAGCTTTATATAATGTTCCGGGTGGGCGTTGTATTGGTTTTTCAGAAGTGTTAGACCTCTAAGAGAAAAATTTAAATGGTTGGGAAAGGCCATGGGATGTAGAAATATTTTTTTCACATTTTATTTCCTTTTAAAAACAGGTAAATCAATAGGGATTTTCGTACGGATAAGTACCCAGTGAACGGTTCGTTTAGCTTTATATATTGTTCCGGGTGGGCGTTGTATTGGTTTTTTGGAAGTGTTAGACCTGTAAGAGAAAAATTTAAATGGTTCGGAAAGGCCATGGGATGTAGAAATATTTTTTTCACATTTTACTTCCTTATAAAAACAGGAAAATCAATAGGGATTTTCGTACGGATATACTACCCAGTGAACGGTTCGTTTAGCCTTATATATTGTTCCGGGTGGGCGTTGTATTGGTTTTTCGGAAGTGTTAGACCTGTAAGAGAAAAATTTAAATGGTTGGGAAAGGCCATGGATGTAGAAATATTTTTTTCACATTTTACTTCCTTGTAAAAACAGGAAAATCAATAGGGATTTTCGTACGGATATGTACCCAGTGAACGGTTCGTTTAGCTTTATATATTGTTCCGGGTGGGCGTTGTATTGGTTTTTCGGAAGCGTTAGACCTGTAAGAGAAAAATTTAAATGGTTGGGAAAGGCCATGGGATGTAGAAATATTTTTTTCACATTTTATTTCCTTGTAAAAACAGGTAAATCAATAGGGTTTTTCGTACGGATAAGTACCCAGTGAACGGTTCGTTTAGCTTTATATATTGTTCCGGGTGTGCGTTGTATTGGTTTTTCGGAAGTGTTAGACCTGTAAGAGAAAAATTTAAACGGTTGGGAAAGGCCATGGGATGTAGAAATATTTTTTTCACATTTTACTTCCTTTTAAAAACTGGTAAATCAATAGGGATTTTTGTACGGATAAGTACCCAGTGAACGGTTCGTTTAGCTTTATATATTGTTCCGGGTGGGCGTTGTATTGGTTTTTTGAAAGTGTTAGACCTGTAAGAGAAAAATTTAAATGTTTGGGAAAGGCCATGGGATGTAGAAATATTTTTTTCACATTTACTTCCTTGTAAAAACAGGTAAATCAATAGGGTTTTTCGTACGGATAAGTACCCAGTGAACGGTTCGTTTAGCTTTATATATTGTTCCGGGTGGGCGTTGTATTGGTTTTTCAGAAGTGTTAGACCTCTAAGAGAAAAATTTAAATGTTTGGGAAAGGCCATGGGATGTAGAAATATTTTTTTCACATTTACTTCCTTGTAAAAACAGGTAAATCAATAGGGTTTTTCGTACGGATATACTACCCAGTGAACGGTTCGTTTAGCTTTATATATTGTTCCGGGTGGGCGTTGTATTGGTTTTTCGGAAGCGTTAGACCTGTAAGAGAAAAATTTAAATGGTTGGGAAAGGCCATGGGATGTAGAAATATTTTTTTCACATTTTATTTCCTTGTAAAAACAGGTAAATCAATAGGGTTTTTCGTACGGATAAGTGCGCAGTGAACGGTTCGTTTAGCTTTATATATTGTTCGGGGTGGGCGTTGTATTGGTTTTTCGGAAGTGTTAGACCTGTAAGAGAAAAATTTAAATGGTTGGGAAAGGCCATGGATGTAGAAATATTTTTTTCACATTTTACTTCCTTGTAAAAACAGGAAAATCAATAGGGATTTTCGTACGGATATGTACCCAGTGAACGGTTCGTTTAGCTTTATATATTGTTCCGGGTGGGCGTTGTATTGGTTTTTCGGAAGCATTAGACCTGTAAGAGAAAAATTTAAATGGTTGGGAAAGGCCATGGGATGTAGAAATATTTTTTTCACATTTTATTTCCTTGTAAAAACAGGTAAATCAATAGGGTTTTTCGTACGGATAAGTGCCCAGTGAACGGTTCGTTTAGCTTTATATATTGTTCCGGGTGGGCGTTGTATTGGTTTTTCGGAAGTGTTAGACCTGTAAGAGAAAAATTTAAATGGTTGGGAAAGGCCATGGGATGTAGAAATATTTTTTTCACATTTTACTTCCTTTTAAAAACTGGTAAATCAATAGGGATTTTCGTACGGATAAGTACCCAGTGAACGGTTCGTTTAGCTTTATATATTGTTCCGGGTGGGCGTTGTATTGGTTTTTTGAAAGTGTTAGACCTGTAAGAGAAATATTTAAATGGTTGGGAAAGGCCATGGGATGTAGAAATATTTTTTTCACATTTACTTCCTTGTAAAAACAGGTAAATCAATAGGGATTTTCGTACGGATAAGTACCCAGTGAACGGTTCATTTAGCTTTATATATTGTTCCGGGTGGGCGTTGTATTGGTTTTTCAGAAGTGTTAGACCTCTAAGAGAAAAATTTAAATGGTTGGGAAAGGCCATGGGATGTAGAAATATTTTTTTCACATTTTATTTCCTTTTAAAAACAGGTAAATCAATAGGGATTTTCGTACGGATAAGTACCCAGTGAACGGTTCGTTTAGCTTTATATATTGTTCCGGGTGGGCGTTGTATTGGTTTTTTGGAAGTGTTAGACCTGTAAGAGAAAAATTTAAATGGTTGGGAAAGGCCATGGGATGTAGAAATATTTTTTTCACATTTTACTTCCTTATAAAAACAGGAAAATCAATAGGGATTTTCGTACGGATATGTACCCAGTGAACGTTTCGTTTAGCTTTATATATTGTTCCGGGTGGGCGTTGTATTGGTTTTTCGGAAGCGTTAGACCTGTAAGAGAAAAATTTAAATGGTTGGGAAAGGCCATGGGATGTAGAAATATTTTTTTCACATTTTACTTCCTTGTAAAAACAGGAAAATCGATAGGGATTTTCATACGGATAAGTACCCAGTGAACGGTTTGTTTATCTTTATATATTGTTCGGGGTGGGCGTTGTATTGGTTTTTCGGAAGTGTTAGACCTGTAAGAGAAAAATTTAAATGGTTGGGAAAGGCCATGGGATGTAGAAATATTTTTTTCACATTTTACTTCCTTTTAAAAACTGGTAAATCAATAGGGATTTTCGTACGGATAAGTACCCAGTGAACGGTTCGTTTAGCTTTATATATTGTTCCGGGTGGGCGTTGTATTGGTTTTTTGAAAGTGTTAGACCTGTAAGAGAAATATTTAAATGGTTGGGAAAGGCCATGGGATGTAGAAATATTTTTTTCACATTTACTTCCTTGTAAAAACAGGTAAATCAATAGGGATTTTCGTACGGATAAGTACCCAGTGAACGGTTCATTTAGCTTTATATATTGTTCCGGGTGGGCGTTGTATTGGTTTTTCAGAAGTGTTAGACCTCTAAGAGAAAAATTTAAATGGTTGGGAAAGGCCATGGGATGTAGAAATATTTTTTTCACATTTTATTTCCTTTTAAAAACAGGTAAATCAATAGGGATTTTCGTACGGATAAGTACCCAGTGAACGGTTCGTTTAGCTTTATATATTGTTCCGGGTGGGCGTTGTATTGGTTTTTTGGAAGTGTTAGACCTGTAAGAGAAAAATTTAAATGGTTGGGAAAGGCCATGGGATGTAGAAATATTTTTTTCACATTTTACTTCCTTATAAAAACAGGAAAATCAATAGGGATTTTCGTACGGATATGTACCCAGTGAACGTTTCGTTTAGCTTTATATATTGTTCCGGGTGGGCGTTGTATTGGTTTTTCGGAAGCGTTAGACCTGTAAGAGAAAAATTTAAATGGTTGGGAAAGGCCATGGGATGTAGAAATATTTTTTTCACATTTTACTTCCTTGTAAAAACAGGAAAATCGATAGGGATTTTCATACGGATAAGTACCCAGTGAACGGTTTGTTTATCTTTATATATTGTTCGGGGTGGGCGTTGTATTGGTTTTTCGGAAGTGTTAGACCTGTAAGAGAAAAATTTAAATGGTTGGGAAAGGCCATGGGATGTAGAAATATTTTTTTCACATTTACTTCCTTGTAAAAACAGGTAAATCAATAGGGTTTTTCGTACGGATAAGTACCCAGTGAACCGTTCGTTTAGCTTTATATATTGTTCCGGGTGGGCGTTGTATTGGTTTTTCGGAAGTGTTAGACCTGTAAGAGAAAAATTTAAATGGTTGGGAAAGGCCATGGGATGTAGAAATATTTTTTTCACATTTTATTTCCTTGTAAAAACAGGTAAATCGATAGGGTTTTTCGTACGGATAAGTGCCCAGTGAACGGTTCGTTTAGCTTTATATATTGTTCCGGGTGGGCATTGTTTTGGTTTTTCGGAAGTGTTAGACCTGTAAGAGAAAAATTTAAATGGTTGGGAAAGGCCATGGGATGTAGAAATATTTTTTTCACATTTTACTTCCTTGTAAAAACAGGAAAATCGATAGGGATTTTCGGACGTATAAGTACCTAGTGAACGGTTCGTTTATCTTTATATATTGTTCGGGGTGGGCGTTGTATTGGATTTTCGGAAGTGTTAGACCTGTAAGAGAAAAATTTAAATGGTTGGGAAAGGCCATGGGATGTAGAAATATTTTTTTTTTCACATTTACTTCCTTGTAAAAACAGGTAAATCAATAGGGTTTTTCGTACGGATAAGTACCCAGTGAACGGTTCGTTTAGCTTTATATATTGTTCCGGGTGGGCGTTGTATTGGTTTTTTGGAAGTGTTAGACCTGTAAGAGTAAAATTTAAATGGTTGGGAAAGGCCATGGGATGTAGAAATATTTTTTTCACATTTTACTTCCTTGTAAAAACAGGAAAATCGATAGGGATTTTCGGACGGATAAGTACCTAGTGAACGGTTCGTTTATCTTTATATATTGTTCGGGGTGGGCGTTGTATTGGATTTTCGGAAGTGTTAGACCTGTAAGAGAAAAATTTAAATGGTTGGGAAAGGCCATGGGATGTAGAAATATTTTTTTCACATTTACTTCCTTGTAAAAACAGGTAAATCAATAGGGTTTTTCGTATGGATAAGTACCCAGTGAACGGTTCGTTTAGCTTTATATATTGTTCCGGGTGGGCGTTGTATTGGTTTTTCAGAAGGGTTAGACCTGTAAGAGAAAAATTTAAATGGTTGGGAAAGGCCATGGGATGTAGAAATATTTTTTTCACATTTTATTTCCTTTTAAAAACAGCTAAATCAATAGGGATTTTCGTACGGATAAGTACCCAGTGAACGGTTCGTTTAGCTTTATATATTGTTCCGGGTGGGCGTTGTATTGGTTTTTTGGAAGTGTTAGACCTGTAAGAGAAAAATTTAAATGGTTGGGAAAGGCTATGGGATGTAGAAATATTTTTTTCACATTTTATTTCCTTGTAAAAACAGGTAAATCAATAGGGTTTTTCGTACGGATAAGTGCCCAGTGAACGGTTCGTTTAGCTTTATATATTGTTCCGGGTGGGCGTTGTATTGGTTTTTCGGAAGTGTTAGACCTGTAAGAGAAAAATTTAAATGGTTGGGAAAGGCCATGGGATGTAGAAATATTTTTTTCACATTTACTTCCTTGTAAAAACAGGTAAATCAATAGGGTTTTTCGTACGGATAAGTACCCAGTGAACGGTTCATTTAGCTTTATATATTGTTCCGGGTGGGCGTTGTATTGGTTTTTCAGAAGTGTTAGACCTCTAAGAGAAAAATTTAAATGGTTGGGAAAGGCCATGGGATGTAGAAATATTTTTTTCACATTTTATTTCCTTTTAAAAACAGGTAAATCAATAGGGATTTTCGTACGGATAAGTACCCAGTGAACGGTTCGTTTAGCTTTATATATTGTTCCGGGTGGGCGTTGTATTGGTTTTTCGGAAGTGTTAGACCTGTAAGAGAAAAATTTAAATGGTTGGGAAAGGCCATGGGATGTAGAAATATTTTTTTCACATTTTACTTCCTTATAAAAACAGGAAAATCAATAGGGATTTTCGTACGGATATACTACCCAGTGAACGGTTGTTTAGCTTTATATATTGTTCCGGGTGGGCGTTGTATTGGTTTTTCGGAAGCGTTAGACCTGTAAGAGAAAAATTTAAATGGTTGGGAAAGGCCATGGGATGTAGAAATATTTTTTTCACATTTTATTTCCTTGTAAAAACAGGAAAATCAATAGGGTTTTTCGTACGGATAAGTGCCCAGTGAACGGTTCGTTTAGCTTTATATATTGTTCCGGGTGGGCGTTGTATTGGTTTTTCGGAAGTGTTAGACCTGTAAGAGAAAAATTTAAATGGTTGGGAAAGGCCATGGATGTAGAAATATTTTTTTCACATTTACTTCCTTGTAAAAACAGGTAAATCAATAGGGTTTTTCGTATGGATAAGTACCCAGTGAACGGTTCGTTTAGCCTTATATATATTGTTCCGGGTGGGCGTTGTATTGTTTTTTCGGAAGTGTTAGACCTGTAAGAGAAAAATTTTAATGGTTGGGAAAGGCCATGGGATGTAGAAATATTTTTTTCACATTTTACTTCCTTGTAAAAACAGGAAAATCAATAGGGATTTTCGTACAGATAAGTACCCAGTGAACCGTTCGTTTAGCTTTATATATTGTTCCGGGTGGGCGTTGTTTTGGTTTTTCGGAAGTGTTAGACCTGTAAGAGAAAAATTTAAATGGTTGGGAAAGGCCATGGGATGTAGAAATATTTTTTTCACATTTTATTTCCTTGTAAAAACAGGTAAATCGATAGGGTTTTTCGTACGGATAAGTGCCCAGTGAACGGTTCGTTTAGCTTTATATATTGTTCCGGGTGGGCATTGTTTTGGTTTTTCGGAAGTGTTAGACCTGTAAGAGAAAAATTTAAATGGTTGGGAAAGGCCATGGGATGTAGAAATATTTTTTTCACATTTACTTCCTTGTAAAAACAGGTAAATCAATAGGGTTTTTCGTACGGATAAGTACCCAGTGAACGGTTCGTTTAGCTTTATATATTGTTCCGGGTGGGCGTTGTATTGGTTTTTTGGAAGTGTTAGACCTGTAAGAGAAAAATTTAAATGGTTGGGAAAGGCCATGGGATGTAGAAATATTTTTTTCACATTTTACTTCCTTGTAAAAACAGGAAAATGGATAGGGATTTTCGGACGGATAAGTACCTAGTGAACGGTTCGTTTATCTTTATATATTGTTCGGGGTGGGCGTTGTATTGGATTTTCGGAAGTGTTAGACCTGTAAGAGAAAAATTTAAATGGTTGGGAAAGGCCATGGGATGTAGAAATTTTTTTTTTTTCACATTTACTTCCTTGTAAAAACAGGTAAATCAATAGGGTTTTTCGTACGGATAAGTACCCAGTGAACGGTTCGTTTAGCTTTATATATTGTTCCGGGTGGGCGTTGTATTGGTTTTTTGGAAGTGTTAGACCTGTAAGAGTAAAATTTAAATGGTTGGGAAAGGCCATGGGATGTAGAAATATTTTTTTCACATTTTACTTCCTTGTAAAAACAGGAAAATCGATAGGGATTTTCGGACGGATAAGTACCTAGTGAACGGTTCGTTTATCTTTATATATTGTTCGGGGTGGGCGTTGTATTGGATTTTCGGAAGTGTTAGACCTGTAAGAGAAAAATTTAAATGGTTGGGAAAGGCCATGGGATGTAGAAATATTTTTTTCACATTTACTTCCTTGTAAAAACAGGTAAATCAATAGGGTTTTTCGTATGGATAAGTACCCAGTGAACGGTTCGTTTAGCTTTATATATTGTTCCGGGTGGGCGTTGTATTGGTTTTTCAGAAGGGTTAGACCTGTAAGAGAAAAATTTAAATGGTTGGGAAAGGCCATGGGATGTAGAAATATTTTTTTCACATTTTATTTCCTTTTAAAAACAGCTAAATCAATAGGGATTTTCGTACGGATAAGTACCCAGTGAACGGTTCGTTTAGCTTTATATATTGTTCCGGGTGGGCGTTGTATTGGTTTTTTGGAAGTGTTAGACCTGTAAGAGAAAAATTTAAATGGTTGGGAAAGGCTATGGGATGTAGAAATATTTTTTTCACATTTTATTTCCTTGTAAAAACAGGTAAATCAATAGGGTTTTTCGTACGGATAAGTGCCCAGTGAACGGTTCGTTTAGCTTTATATATTGTTCCGGGTGGGCGTTGTATCGGTTTTTCGGAAGTGTTAGACCTGTAAGAGAAAAATTTAAATGGTTGGGAAAGGCCATGGGATGTAGAAATATTTTTTTCACATTTTACTTCCTTATAAAAACAGGAAAATCAATAGGGATTTTCGTACGGATATACTACCCAGTGAACGGTTGTTTAGCTTTATATATTGTTCCGGGTGGGCGTTGTATTGGTTTTTCGGAAGCGTTAGACCTGTAAGAGAAAAATTTAAATGGTTGGGAAAGGCCATGGGATGTAGAAATATTTTTTTCACATTTTATTTCCTTGTAAAAACAGGAAAATCAATAGGGTTTTTCGTACGGATAAGTGCCCAGTGAACGGTTCGTTTAGCTTTATATATTGTTCCGGGTGGGCGTTGTATTGGTTTTTCGGAAGTGTTAGACCTGTAAGAGAAAAATTTAAATGGTTGGGAAAGGCCATGGATGTAGAAATATTTTTTTCACATTTACTTCCTTGTAAAAACAGGTAAATCAATAGGGTTTTTCGTATGGATAAGTACCCAGTGAACGGTTCGTTTAGCCTTATATATATTGTTCCGGGTGGGCGTTGTATTGTTTTTTCGGAAGTGTTAGACCTGTAAGAGAAAAATTTTAATGGTTGGGAAAGGCCATGGGATGTAGAAATATTTTTTTCACATTTTACTTCCTTGTAAAAACAGGAAAATCAATAGGGATTTTCGTACAGATAAGTACCCAGTGAACCGTTCGTTTAGCTTTATATATTGTTCCGGGTGGGCGTTGTTTTGGTTTTTCGGAAGTGTTAGACCTGTAAGAGAAAAATTTAAATGGTTGGGAAAGGCCATGGGATGTAGAAATATTTTTTTCACATTTTATTTCCTTGTAAAAACAGGTAAATCGATAGGGTTTTTCGTACGGATAAGTGCCCAGTGAACGGTTCGTTTAGCTTTATATATTGTTCCGGGTGGGCATTGTTTTGGTTTTTCGGAAGTGTTAGACCTGTAAGAGAAAAATTTAAATGGTTGGGAAAGGCCATGGGATGTAGAAATATTTTTTTCACATTTACTTCCTTGTAAAAACAGGTAAATCAATAGGGTTTTTCGTACGGATAAGTACCCAGTGAACGGTTCGTTTAGCTTTATATATTGTTCCGGGTGGGCGTTGTATTGGTTTTTTGGAAGTGTTAGACCTGTAAGAGAAAAATTTAAATGGTTGGGAAAGGCCATGGGATGTAGAAATATTTTTTTCACATTTTACTTCCTTGTAAAAACAGGAAAATGGATAGGGATTTTCGGACGGATAAGTACCTAGTGAACGGTTCGTTTATCTTTATATATTGTTCGGGGTGGGCGTTGTATTGGATTTTCGGAAGTGTTAGACCTGTAAGAGAAAAATTTAAATGGTTGGGAAAGGCCATGGGATGTAGAAATTTTTTTTTTTTCACATTTACTTCCTTGTAAAAACAGGTAAATCAATAGGGTTTTTCGTACGGATAAGTACCCAGTGAACGGTTCGTTTAGCTTTATATATTGTTCCGGGTGGGCGTTGTATTGGTTTTTTGGAAGTGTTAGACCTGTAAGAGTAAAATTTAAATGGTTGGGAAAGGCCATGGGATGTAGAAATATTTTTTTCACATTTTACTTCCTTGTAAAAACAGGAAAATCGATAGGGATTTTCGGACGGATAAGTACCTAGTGAACGGTTCGTTTATCTTTATATATTGTTCGGGGTGGGCGTTGTATTGGATTTTCGGAAGTGTTAGACCTGTAAGAGAAAAATTTAAATGGTTGGGAAAGGCCATGGGATGTAGAAATATTTTTTTCACATTTACTTCCTTGTAAAAACAGGTAAATCAATAGGGTTTTTCGTATGGATAAGTACCCAGTGAACGGTTCGTTTAGCTTTATATATTGTTCCGGGTGGGCGTTGTATTGGTTTTTCAGAAGGGTTAGACCTGTAAGAGAAAAATTTAAATGGTTGGGAAAGGCCATGGGATGTAGAAATATTTTTTTCACATTTTATTTCCTTTTAAAAACAGCTAAATCAATAGGGATTTTCGTACGGATAAGTACCCAGTGAACGGTTCGTTTAGCTTTATATATTGTTCCGGGTGGGCGTTGTATTGGTTTTTTGGAAGTGTTAGACCTGTAAGAGAAAAATTTAAATGGTTGGGAAAGGCTATGGGATGTAGAAATATTTTTTTCACATTTTATTTCCTTGTAAAAACAGGTAAATCAATAGGGTTTTTCGTACGGATAAGTGCCCAGTGAACGGTTCGTTTAGCTTTATATATTGTTCCGGGTGGGCGTTGTATCGGTTTTTCGGAAGTGTTAGACCTGTAAGAGAAAAATTTAAATGGTTGGGAAAGGCCATGGGATGTAGAAATATTTTTTTCACATTTACTTCCTTGTAAAAACAGGTAAATCAATAGGGTTTTTCGTACGGATAAGTACCCAGTGAACGGTTCATTTAGCTTTATATATTGTTCCGGGTGGGCGTTGTATTGGTTTTTCAGAAGTGTTAGACCTCTAAGAGAAAAATTTAAATGGTTGGGAAAGGCCATGGGATGTAGAAATATTTTTTTCACATTTTATTTCCTTTTAAAAACAGGTAAATCAATAGGGATTTTCGTACGGATAAGTACCCAGTGAACGGTTCGTTTAGCTTTATATATTGTTCCGGGTGGGCGTTGTATTGGTTTTTCGGAAGTGTTAGACCTGTAAGAGAAAAATTTAAATGGTTGGGAAAGGCCATGGGATGTAGAAATATTTTTTTCACATTTTATTTCCTTGTAAAAACAGGAAAATCAATAGGGTTTTTCGTACGGATAAGTGCCCAGTGAACGGTTCGTTTAGCTTTATATATTGTTCCGGGTGGGCGTTGTATTGGTTTTTCGGAAGTGTTAGACCTGTAAGAGAAAAATTTAAATGGTTGGGAAAGGCCATGGATGTAGAAATATTTTTTTCACATTTACTTCCTTGTAAAAACAGGTAAATCAATAGGGTTTTTCGTATGGATAAGTACCCAGTGAACGGTTCGTTTAGCCTTATATATATTGTTCCGGGTGGGCGTTGTATTGTTTTTTCGGAAGTGTTAGACCTGTAAGAGAAAAATTTTAATGGTTGGGAAAGGCCATGGGATGTAGAAATATTTTTTTCACATTTTACTTCCTTGTAAAAACAGGAAAATCAATAGGGATTTTCGTACAGATAAGTACCCAGTGAACCGTTCGTTTAGCTTTATATATTGTTCCGGGTGGGCGTTGTTTTGGTTTTTCGGAAGTGTTAGACCTGTAAGAGAAAAATTTAAATGGTTGGGAAAGGCCATGGGATGTAGAAATATTTTTTTCACATTTTATTTCCTTGTAAAAACAGGTAAATCGATAGGGTTTTTCGTACGGATAAGTGCCCAGTGAACGGTTCGTTTAGCTTTATATATTGTTCCGGGTGGGCATTGTTTTGGTTTTTCGGAAGTGTTAGACCTGTAAGAGAAAAATTTAAATGGTTGGGAAAGGCCATGGGATGTAGAAATATTTTTTTCACATTTACTTCCTTGTAAAAACAGGTAAATCAATAGGGTTTTTCGTACGGATAAGTACCCAGTGAACGGTTCGTTTAGCTTTATATATTGTTCCGGGTGGGCGTTGTATTGGTTTTTTGGAAGTGTTAGACCTGTAAGAGAAAAATTTAAATGGTTGGGAAAGGCCATGGGATGTAGAAATATTTTTTTCACATTTTACTTCCTTGTAAAAACAGGAAAATGGATAGGGATTTTCGGACGGATAAGTACCTAGTGAACGGTTCGTTTATCTTTATATATTGTTCGGGGTGGGCGTTGTATTGGATTTTCGGAAGTGTTAGACCTGTAAGAGAAAAATTTAAATGGTTGGGAAAGGCCATGGGATGTAGAAATTTTTTTTTTCACATTTACTTCCTTGTAAAAACAGGTAAATCAATAGGGTTTTTCGTATGGATAAGTACCCAGTGAACGGTTCGTTTAGCTTTATATATTGTTCCGGGTGTGCGTTGTATTGGTTTTTCAGAAGTGTTAGACCTGTAAGAGAAAAATTTAAATGGTTGGGAAAGGCCATGGGATGTAGAAATATTTTTTTCACATTTTATTTCCTTTTAAAAACAGCTAAATCAATAGGGATTTTCGTACGGATAAGTACCCAGTGAACGGTTCGTTTAGCTTTATATATTGTTCCGGGTGGGCGTTGTATTGGTTTTTTGGAAGTGTTAGACCTGTAAGAGAAAAATTTAAATGGTTGGGAACGGCCATGGGATGTAGAAATATTTTTTTCACATTTTACTTCCTTATAAAAACAGGAAAATCAATAGGGATTTTCGTACGGATATGTACCCAGTGAACGTTTCGTTTAGCTTTATATATTGTTCCGGGTGGGCGTTGTATTGGTTTTTCGGAAGCGTTAGACCTGTAAGAGAAAAATTTAAATGGTTGGGAAAGGCCATGGGATGTAGAAATATTTTTTTCACATTTTATTTCCTTGTAAAAACAGGTAAATCAATAGGGTTTTTCGAACGGATAAGTGCCCAGTGAACGGTTCGTTTAGCTTTATATATTGTTCCGGGTGGGCGTTGTATTGGTTTTTCGGAAGTGTTAGACCTGTAAGAGAAAAATTTAAATGGTTGGGAAAGGCCATGGGATGTAGAAATATTTTTTTCACATTTTACTTCCTTTTAAAAACTGGTAAATCAATAGGGATTTTCGTACGGATAAGTACCCAGTGAACGGTTCGTTTAGCTTTATATATTGTTCCGGGTGGGCGTTGTATTGGTTTTTTGAAAGTGTTAGACCTGTAAGAGAAAAATTTAAATGGTTGGGAAAGGCCATGGGATGTAGAAATATTTTTTTCACATTTACTTCCTTGTAAAAACAGGTAAATCAATAGGGTTTTTCGTACGGATAAGTACCCAGTGAACGGTTCGTTTAGCTTTATATATTGTTCCGGGTGGGCGTTGTATTGGTTTTTCAGAAGTGTTAGACCTGTAAGAGAAAAATTTAAATGGTTGGGAAAGGCCATGGGATGTAGAAATATTTTTTTCACATTTTACTTCCTTATAAAAACAGGAAAATCAAAAGGGATTTTCGTACGGATATGTACCCAGTGAACGTTTCGTTTAGCTTTATATATTGTTCCGGGTGGGCGTTGTATTCGTTTTTCGGAAGCGTTAGAGCTGTAAGAGAAAAATTTAAATGGTTGGGAAAGGCCATGGGATGTAGAAATATTTTTTTCACATTTTATTTCCTTGTAAAAACAGGTAAATCAATAGGGTTTTTCGTACGGATAAGTGCCCAGTGAACGGTTCGTTTAGCTTTATATATTGTTCCGGGTGGGCGTTGTATTGGTTTTTCGGAAGTGTTAGACCTGTAAGAGAAAAATTTAAATGGTTGGGAAAGGCCATGGGATGTAGAAATATTTTTTTCACATTTTACTTCCTTGTAAAAACAGGAAAATCAACAGGGATTTTCGTACGGATATGTACCCTGTGAACGGTTCGTTTAGCTTTATATATTCTTCCGGGTGGGCGTTGTATTGGTTTTTCGGAAGTGTTAGACCTGTAAGGGAAAAATTTAAATGGTTGGGAAAGGCCATGGGATGTAGAAATATTTTTTTCACATTTACTTCCTTGTAAAAACAGGTAAATCAATAGGGTTTTTCGTACGGATAAGTGCCCAGTGAACGGTTCGTTTAGCTTTATATATTGTTCCGGGTGGGCGTTGTATTGGTTTTTTGGAAGTGTTAGACCTGTAAGAGAAAAATTTAAATGGTTGGGAAAGGCCATGGGATGTAGAAATATTTTTTTCACATTTTACTTCCTTGTAAAAACAGGAAAATGGATAGGGATTTTCGGACGGATAAGTACCTAGTGAACGGTTCGTTTATCTTTATATATTGTTCGGGTTGGGCGTTGTATTGGATTTTCGGAAGTGTTAGACCTGTAAGAGAAAAATTTAAATGGTTGGGAAAGGCCATGGGATGTAGAAATTTTTTTTTTCACATTTACTTCCTTGTAAAAACAGGTAAATCAATAGGGTTTTTCGTATGGATAAGTACCCAGTGAACGGTTCGTTTAGCTTTATATATTGTTCCGGGTGTGCGTTGTATTGGTTTTTCAGAAGTGTTAGACCTGTAAGAGAAAAATTTAAATGGTTGGGAAAGGCCATGGGATGTAGAAATATTTTTTTCACATTTTATTTCCTTTTAAAAACAGCTAAATCAATAGGGATTTTCGTACGGATAAGTACCCAGTGAACGGTTCGTTTAGCTTTATATATTGTTCCGGGTGGGCGTTGTATTGGTTTTTTGGAAGTGTTAGACCTGTAAGAGAAAAATTTAAATGGTTGGGAACGGCCATGGGATGTAGAAATATTTTTTTCACATTTTACTTCCTTATAAAAACAGGAAAATCAATAGGGATTTTCGTACGGATATGTACCCAGTGAACGTTTCGTTTAGCTTTATATATTGTTCCGGGTGGGCGTTGTATTGGTTTTTCGGAAGCGTTAGACCTGTAAGAGAAAAATTTAAATGGTTGGGAAAGGCCATGGGATGTAGAAATATTTTTTTCACATTTTATTTCCTTGTAAAAACAGGTAAATCAATAGGGTTTTTCGTACGGATAAGTGCCCAGTGAACGGTTCGTTTAGCTTTATATATTGTTCCGGGTGGGCGTTGTATTGGTTTTTCGGAAGTGTTAGACCTGTAAGAGAAAAATTTAAATGGTTGGGAAAGGCCATGGGATGTAGAAATATTTTTTTCACATTTTCCTTCCTTTTAAAAACTGGTAAATCAATAGGGATTTTCGTACGGATAAGTACCCAGTGAACGGTTCGTTTAGCTTTATATATTGTTCCGGGTGGGCGTTGTATTGGTTTTTTGAAAGTGTTAGACCTGTAAGAGAAAAATTTAAATGGTTGGGAAAGGCCATGGGATGTAGAAATATTTTTTTCACATTTACTTCCTTGTAAAAACAGGTAAATCAATAGGGTTTTTCGTACGGATAAGTACCCAGTGAACGGTTCGTTTAGCTTTATATATTGTTCCGGGTGGGCGTTGTATTGGTTTTTCAGAAGTGTTAGACCTGTAAGAGAAAAATTTAAATGGTTGGGAAAGGCCATGGGATGTAGAAATATTTTTTTCACATTTTACTTCCTTATAAAAACAGGAAAATCAAAAGGGATTTTCGTACGGATATGTACCCAGTGAACGTTTCGTTTAGCTTTATATATTGTTCCGGGTGGGCGTTGTATTGGTTTTTCGGAAGCGTTAGAGCTGTAAGAGAAAAATTTAAATGGTTGGGAAAGGCCATGGGATGTAGAAATATTTTTTTCACATTTTATTTCCTTGTAAAAACAGGTAAATCAATAGGGTTTTTCGTACGGATAAGTGCCCAGTGAACGGTTCGTTTAGCTTTATATATTGTTCCGGGTGGGCGTTGTATTGGTTTTTCGGAAGTGTTAGACCTGTAAGAGAAAAATTTAAATGGTTGGGAAAGGCCATGGGATGTAGAAATATTTTTTTCACATTTTACTTCCTTGTAAAAACAGGAAAATCAACAGGGATTTTCGTACGGATATGTACCCAGTGAACGGTTCGTTTAGCTTTATATATTCTTCCGGGTGGGCGTTGTATTGGTTTTTCGGAAGTGTTAGACCTGTAAGGGAAAAATTTAAATGGTTGGGAAAGGCCATGGGATGTAGAAATATTTTTTTCACATTTACTTCCTTGTAAAAACAGGTAAATCAATAGGGTTTTTCGTACGGATAAGTGCCCAGTGAACGGTTCGTTTAGCTTTATATATTGTTCCGGGTGGGCGTTGTTTTGGTTTTTCGGAAGTGTTACACCTGTAAGAGAAAAATTTAAATGGTTAGGAAAGGCCATGGGATGTAGAAATATTTTTTTCACATTTTACTTCCTTTTAAAAACTGGTAAATCAATAGGGATTTTCGTACGGATAAGTACCCAGTGAACGGTTCGTTTAGCTTTATATATTGTTCCGGGTGGGCGTTGTATTGGTTTTTTGAAAGTGTTAGACCTGTAAGAGAAAAATTTAAATGGTTGGGAAAGGCCATGGGATGTAGAAATATTTTTTTCACATTTACTTCCTTGTAAAAACAGGTAAATCAATAGGGTTTTTCGTACGGATAAGTGCCCAGTGAACGGTTCGTTTAGCTTTATATATTGTTCCGGGTGGGCGTTGTATTGGTTTTTCGGAAGTGTTAGACCTGTAAGAGAAAAATTTAAATGGTTGGGAAAGGCCATGGATGTAGAAATATTTTTTTCACATTTACTTCCTTGTAAAAACAGGTAAATCAATAGGGTTTTTCGTATGGATAAGTACCCATTGAACGGTTCGTTTAGCTTTATATATTGTTCCGGGTGGGTGTTGTATTGGTTTTTCAGAAGTGTTAGACCTGTAAGAGAAAAATTTAAATGGTTGGGAAAGGCCATGGGATGTAGAAATATTTTTTTCACATTTTATTTCCTTTTAAAAACAGGTAAATCAATAGGGATTTTCGTACGGATAAGTACCCAGTGAACGGTTCGTTTAGCTTTATATATTGTTCCGGGTGGGCGTTGTATTGGTTTTTTGGAAGTGTTAGACCTGTAAGAGAAAAATTTAAATGGTTGGGAAAGGCCATGGGATGTAGAAATATTTTTTTCACATTTTACTTCCTTATAAAAACAGGAAAATCAATAGGGATTTTCGTACGGATATGTACCCAGTGAACGTTTCGTTTAGCTTTATATATTGTTCCGGGTGGGCGTTGTATTAGTTTTTCGGAAGCGTTAGACCTGTAAGAGAAAAATTTAAATGGTTGGGAAAGGCCATGGGATGTAGAAATATTTTTTTCACATTTTATTTCCTTGTAAAAACAGGTAAATCAATAGGGTTTTTCGTACGGATAAGTGCCCAGTGAACGGTTCGTTTAGCTTTATATATTGTTCCGGGTGGGCGTTGTATTGGTTTTTCGGAAGTGTTAGACCTGTAAGAGAAAAATTTAAATGGTTGGGAAAGGCCATGGGATGTAGAAATATTTTTTTCACATTTTACTTCCTTGTAAAAACAGGAAAATCAATAGGGATTTTCGTACGGATATGTACCCAGTGAACGGTTCGTTTAGCTTTATATATTGTTCCGGGTGGGCGTTGTATTGTTTTTTCGGAAGTGTTAGACCTGTAAGAGAAAAATTTAAATGGTTTGGAAAGGCCATGGGATGTAGAAATATTTTTTTCACATTTTACTTCCTTGTAAAAACAGGAAAATCGATAGGGATTTTCATACGGGTAAGTACCCAGTGAACGGTTCGTTTATCTTTATATATTCTTCTGGGTGGGCGTTGTATTGGTTTTTCGGAAGTGTTAGACCTGTAAGAGAAAAATTTAAATGGTTGGGAAAGGCCATGGGATGTAGAAATATTTTTTTCACATTTACTTCCTTGTAAAAACAGGTAAATCAATAGGGTTTTTCGTACGGATAAGTACCCAGTGAACGGTTCGTTTAGCTTTATATATTGTTCCGGGTGGGCATTGTTTTGGTTTTTCGGAAGTGTTAGACCTGTAAGAGAAAAATTTAAATGGTTGGGAAAGGCCATGGGATGTAGAAATATTTTTTTCACATTTTACTTCCTTATAAAAACAGGAAAATCAATAGGGATTTTCGTAAGGATATGTACCCAGTGAACGTTTCGTTTAGCTTTATATATTGTTCCTGGTGGGCGTTGTATTGGTTTTAGGAAGCGTTAGACCTGTAAGAGAAAAATTTAAATGGTTGGGAAAGGCCATGGGATGTAGAAATATTTTTTTCACATTTTATTTCCTTGTAAAAACAGGTAAATCAATAGGGTTTTTCGTACGGATAAGTGCCCAGTGAACGGTTCGTTTAGCTTTATATATTGTTCCGGGTGGGCGTTGTATTGGTTTTTCGGAAGTGTTAGACCTGTAAGAGAAAAATTTAAATGGTTTGGAAAGGCCATGGGATGTAGAAATATTTTTTTCACATTTTACTTCCTTTTAAAAACTGGTAAATCAATAGGGATTTTCGTACGGATAAGTACCCAGTGAACCGTTCGTTTAGCTTTATATATTGTTCCGGGTGGGCGTTGTATTGGTTTTTTGAAAGTGTTAGACCTGTAAGAGAAAAATTTAAATGGTTGGGAAAGGCCATGGGATGTAGAAATATTTTTTTCACATTTACTTCCTTGTAAAAACAGGTAAATCAATAGGGTTTTTCGTACGGATAAGTACCCAGTGAACGGTTCGTTTAGCTTTATATATTGTTCGGGGTGGGCGTTGTATTGGTTTTTCAGAAGTGTTAGACCTCTAAGAGAAAAATTTAAATGGTTGGGAAAGGCCATGGGATGTAGAAATATTTTTTTCACATTTTATTTCCTTTTAAAAACAGGTAAATCAATAGGGATTTTCGTACGGATAAGTACCCAGTGAACGGTTCGTTTAGCTTTATATATTGTTCCGGGTGGGCGTTGTATTGGTTTTTTGGAAGTGTTAGACCTGTAAGAGAAAAATTTAAATGGTTGGGAAAGGCCATGGGATGTAGAAATATTTTTTTCACATTTTACTTCCTTATAAAAACAGGAAAATCAATAGGGATTTTCGTACGGATATACTACCCAGTGAACGGTTCGTTTAGCTTTATATATTGTTCCGGGTGGGCGTTGTATTGGTTTTTCGGAAGCGTTAGACCTGTAAGAGAAAAATTTAAATGGTTGGGAAAGGCCATGGGATGTAGAAATATTTTTTTCACATTTTATTTCCTTGTAAAAACAGGAAAATCAATAGGGTTTTTCGTACGGATAAGTGCCCAGTGAACGGTTCGTTTAGCTTTATATATTGTTCCGGGTGGGCGTTGTATTGGTTTTTCGGAAGTTTTAGACCTGTAAGAGAAAAATTTAAATGGTTGGGAAAGGCCATGGATGTAGAAATATTTTTTTCACATTTACTTCCTTGTAAAAACAGGTAAATCAATAGGGTTTTTCGTATGGATAAGTACCCAGTGAACGGTTCGTTTAGCTTTATATATTGTTCCGGGTGGGCGTTGTATTGGTTTTTCAGAAGTGTTAGACCTGTAAGAGAAAAATTTAAATGGTTGGGAAAGGCCTTGGGATGTAGAAATATTTTTTTCACATTTTACTTCCTTATAAAAACAGGAAAATCAATAGGGATTTTCGTACGGATATGTACCCAGTGAACGTTTCGTTTAGCTTTATATATTGTTCCGGGTGGGCGTTGTATTGGTTTTTCGGAAGCGTTAGACCTGTAAGAGAAAAATTTAAATGGTTGGGAAAGGCCATGGGATGTAGAAATATTTTTTTCACATTTTATTTCCTTGTAAAAACAGGTAAATCAATAGGGTTTTTCGTACGGATAAGTGCCCAGTGAACGGTTCGTTTAGCTTTATATATTGTTCCGGGTGGGCGTTGTATTGGTTTTTCGGAAGTGTTAGACCTGTAAGAGAAAAATTTAAATGGTTGGGAAAGGCCATGGGATGTAGAAATATTTTTTTCACATTTTACTTCCTTGTAAAAACAGGAAAATCAATAGGGATTTTCGTACGGATATGTACCCAGTGAACGGTTCGTTTAGCTTTATATATTGTTCCGGGTGGGCGTTGTATTGTTTTTTCGGAAGTGTTAGACCTGTAAGAGAAAAATTTAAATGGTTTGGAAAGGCCATGGGATGTAGAAATATTTTTTTCACATTTTACTTCCTTGTAAAAACAGGAAAATCGATAGGGATTTTCATACGGATAAGTACCCAGTGAACAGTTCGTTTATCTTTATATATTCTTCCGGGTGGGCGTTGTATTGGTTTTTCGGAAGTGTTAGACCTGTAAGAGAAAAATTTAAATGGTTGGGAAAGGCCATGGGATGTAGAAATATTTTTTTCACATTTACTTCCTTGTAAAAACAGGTAAATCAATAGGGTTTTTCGTACGGATAAGTACCCAGTGAACGGTTCGTTTAGCTTTATATATTGTTCCGGGTGGGCATTGTTTTGGTTTTTCGGAAGTGTTAGACCTGTAAGAGAAAAATTTAAATGGTTGGGAAAGGCCATGGGATGTAGAAATATTTTTTTCACATTTTACTTCCTTATAAAAACAGGAAAATCAATAGGGATTTTCGTACGGATATGTACCCAGTGAACGTTTCGTTTAGCTTTATATATTGTTCCGGGTGGGCGTTGTATTGGTTTTTCGGAAGCGTTAGACCTGTAAGAGAAAAATTTAAATGGTTGGGAAAGGCCATGGGATGTAGAAATATTTTTTTCACATTTTATTTCCTTGTAAAAACAGGTAAATCAATAGGGTTTTTCGTACGGATAAGTGCCCAGTGAACGGTTCGTTTAGCTTTATATATTGTTCCGGGTGGCCGTTGTATTGGTTTTTCGGAAGTGTTAGACCTGTAAGAGAAAAATTTAAATGGTTGGGAAAGGCCATGGGATGTAGAAATATTTTTTTCACATTTTACTTCCTTTTAAAAACTGGTAAATCAATAGGGATTTTCGTACGGATAAGTACCCAGTGAACGGTTCGTTTAGCTTTCTATATTGTTCCGGGTGGGCGTTGTATTGGTTTTTTGAAAGTGTTAGACCTGTAAGAGAAAAATTTAAATGGTTGGGAAAGGCCATGGGATGTAGAAATATTTTTTTCACATTTACTTCCTTGTAAAAACAGGTAAATTAATAGGGTTTTTCGTACGGATAAGTACCCAGTGAACGGTTCGTTTAGCTTTATATATTGTTCCGGGTGGGCGTTGTATTGGTTTTTCAGAAGTGTTAGACCTCTAAGAGAAAATTTTACATGGTTGGGAAAGGCCATGGGATGTAGAAATATTTTTTTCACATTTTATTTCCTTTTAAAAACAGGTAAATCAATAGGGATTTTCGTACGGATAAGTACCCAGTGAACGGTTCGTTTAGCTTTATATATTGTTCCGGGTGGGCGTTGTATTGGTTTTTTGGAAGTGTTAGACCTGTAAGAGAAAAATTTAAATGGTTGGGAAAGGCCATGGGATGTAGAAATATTTTTTTCACATTTTACTTCCTTATAAAAACAGGAAAATCAATAGGGATTTTCGTACGGATATACTACCCAGTGAAC
Organism: Paroedura picta; assembly: GCF_049243985.1. Taxonomy (NCBI): domain Eukaryota; kingdom Metazoa; phylum Chordata; class Lepidosauria; order Squamata; family Gekkonidae; genus Paroedura; species Paroedura picta. Next base: position 188,648,766 of record NC_135369.1, read on the forward strand.
GGTTCGTTTAGCTTTATATATTGTTCCGGGTGGGCGTTGTATTGGTTTTTCGGAAGCGTTAGACTTGTAAGAGAAAAATTTAAATGGTTGGGAAAGGCCATGGGATGTAGAAATATTTTTTTCACATTTTATTTCCTTGTAAAAACAGGAAAATCAATAGGGTTTTTCGTACGGATAAGTGCCCAGTGAACGGTTCGTTTAGCTTTATATATTGTTCCGGGTTGGCGTTGTATTGGTTTTTCGGAAGTGTTAGACCTGTAAGAGAAAAATTTAAATGGTTGGGAAAGGCCATGGATGTAGAAATATGTTTTTCACATTTACTTCCTTGTAAAAACAGGTAAATCAATAGGGTTTTTCGTACGGATAAGTACCCAGTGAACGGTTCGTTTAGCTTTATATATTGTTCCGGGTGGGCGTTGTATTGGTTTTTCAGAAGCGTTAGACCTGTAAGAGAAAAATTTAAATGGTTGGGAAAGGCCATGGGATGTAGAAATATTTTTTTCACATTTTATTTCCTTGTAAAAACAGGTAAATCAATAGGGTTTTTCGTACGGATAAGTGCCCAGTGAACGGTTCGTTTAGCTTTATATATTGTTCCGGGTGGGCGTTGTATTGGTTTTTCGGAAGTGTTAGACCTGTAAGAGAAAAATTTAAATGGTTGGGAAAGGCCATGGGATGTAGAAATATTTTTTTCACATTCTACTTCCTTTTAAAAACTGGTAAATCAATAGGGATTTTCGTACGGATAAGTACCCAGTGAACGGTTCGTTTAGCTTTATATATTGTTCCGGGTGGGCGTTGTATTGGTTTTTTGAAAGTGTTAGACCTGTAAGAGAAAAATTTAAATGGTTGGGAAAGGCCATGGGATGTAGAAATATTTTTTTCACATTTACTTCCTTGTAAAAACAGGTAAATTAATAGGGTTTTTCGTACGGATAAGTACCCAGTGAACGGTTCGTTTAGCTTTATACATTGTTCCGGGTGGGCGTTGTATTGGTTTTTTAGAAGTGTTAGACCTCTAAGAGAAAAATTTAAATGGTTGGGAAAGGCCATGGGATGTAGAAATATTTTTTTCACATTTTATTTCCTTTTAAAAACTGGTAAATCAATAGGGATTTTCGTACGGATAAGTGCCCAGTGAACGGTTCGTTTAGCTTTATATATTGTTCCGGGTTGGCGTTGTATTGGTTTTTCGGAAGTGTTAGACCTGTAAGAGAAAAATTTAAATGGTTGGGAATGGCCATGGATGTAGAAATATTTTTTTCACATTTACTTCCTTGTAAAAACAGGTAAATCAATAGGGTTTTTCGTATGGATAAATACCCAGTGAACGGTTCGTTTAGCTTTATATATTGTTCCGGGTGGGCATTGTATTGGTTTTTCAGAAGTGTTAGACCTGTAAGAGAAAAATTTAAATGGTTGGGAAAGGCCATGGGATGTAGAAATATTTTTTTCACATTTTATTTCCTTTTAAAAACAGGTAAATCAATAGGGATTTTCGTACGGATAAGTACCCAGTGAACGGTTCGTTTAGCTTTATATATTGTTCCGGGTGGGCGTTGTATTGGTTTTTCGGAAGTGTTAGACCTGTAAGAGAAAAATTTAAATGGTTGGGAAAGGCCATGGGATGTAGAAATATTTTTTTCACATTTTACTTCCTTGTAAAAACAGGAAAATCAATAGGGATTTTCGTACGGATATGTACCCAGTGAACGGTTCGTTTAGCTTTATATATTGTTCCGGGTGGGCGTTGTATTGTTTTTTCGGAAGTGTTAGACCTGTAAGAGAAAAATTTAAATGGTTTGGAAAGGCCATGGGATGTAGAAATATTTTTTTCACATTTTACTTCCTTGTAAAAACAGGAAAATCGATAGGGATTTTCATACGGATAAGTACCCAGTGAACGGTTCGTTTATCTTTATATATTCTTCCGGGTGGGCGTTGTATTGGTTTTTCGGAAGTGTTAGACCTGTAAGAGAAAAATTTAAATGGTTGGGAAAGGCCATGGGATGTAGAAATATTTTTTTCACATTTACTTCCTTGTAAAAACAGGTAAATCAATAGGGTTTTTCGTACGGATAAGTACCCAGTGAACCGTTCGTTTAGCTTTATATATTGTTCCGGGTGGGCGTTGTATTGGTTTTTCGAAAGTGTTAGACCTGTAAGAGAAAAATTTAAATGGTTGGGAAAGGCCATGGGATGTAGAAATATTTTTTTCACATTTACTTCCTTGTAAAAACAGGTAAATCAATAGGGTTTTTCGTACGGATAAGTACCCAGTGAACCGTTCGTTTAGCTTTATATATTGTTCCGGGAGGGCATTGTATTGGTTTTTTGGAAGTGTTAGACCTGTAAGAGAAAAATTTAAATGGGTGGGAAAGGCCATGGGATGTAGAAATATTTTTTTCACATTTTACTTCCTTATAAAAACAGGAAAATCAATAGGGATTTTCATACGGATATGTACCCAGTGAACGTTTCGTTTAGCTTTATATATTGTTCCGGGTGGGCGTTGTATTGGTTTTTCGGAAGCGTTAGACCTGTAAGAGAAAAATTTAAATGGTTGGGAAAGGCCATGGGATATAGAAATATTTTTTTCACATTTTACTTCCTTGTAAAAACAGGAAAATCAATAGGGATTTTCATACGGATAAGTACCCAGTGAACGGTTCGTTTATCTTTATATATTCTTCCGGGTGGGCGTTGTATTGTTTTTTCGGAAGTGTTAGAAATGTAAGAGAAAAATTTAAATGGTTGGGAAAGGCCATGGGATGTAGAAATATTTTTTTCACATTTTACTTCCTTGTAAAAACAGGAAAATCGATAGGGATTTTCGGACGGATAAGTACCTAGTGAACGGTTCGTTTATCTTTATATATTGTTCGGGGTGGGCGTTGTATTGGATTTTCGGAAGTGTTAGACCTGTAAGAGAAAAATTTAAATGGTTGGGAAAGGCCATGGGATGTAGAAATATTTTTTTCACATTTACTTCCTTGTAAAAACAGGTAAATCAATAGGGTTTTTCATACGGATAAGTACCCAGTGAACCGTTCGTTTAGCTTTATATATTGTTCCGGGTGGGAGTTGTATTGGTTTTTCAGAAGTGTTAGACATGTAAGAGAAAAATTTAAATGGTTCGGAAAGGCCATGGGATGTAGAAATATTTTTTTCACATTTTATTTCCTTTTAAAAACAGGTAAATCAATAGGGATTTTCGTACGGATAAGTACCCAGTGAACGGTTCGTTTAGCTTTATATTTTGTTCCGGGTGGGCGTTGTATTGGTTTTTCGGAAGTGTTAGACCTGTAAGAGAAAAATTTAAATGGTTGGGAAAGGCCATGGGATGTAGAAATATTTTTTTCACATTTTATTTCCTTGTAAAAACAGGTAAATCATTAGGGTTTTTCGTACGGATAAGTGCCCAGTGAGCGGTTCGTTTAGCTTTATATATTGTTCCGGGTGGGCGTTGTATTGGTTTTTCGGAAGTGTTAGACCTGTAAGAGAAAAATTTAAATGGTTGGGAAAGGCCATGGGATGTAGAAATATTTTTTTCACATTTTACTTCCTTTTAAAAACTGGTAAATCAATAGGGATTTTCGTACGGATAAGTACCCAGTGAACGGTTCGTTTAGCTTTATATATTGTTCCGGGTGGGCGTTGTATTGGTTTTTTGAAAGTGTTAGACCTGTAAGAGAAAAATTTAAATGGTTGGGAAAGGCCATGGGATGTAGAAATATTTTTTTCACATTTACTTCCTTGTAAAAACAGGTAAATCAATAGGGTTTTTCGTACGGATAAGTACCCAGTGAACGGTTCGTTTAGCTTTATATATTGTTCCGGGTGGGTGTTGTATTGGTTTTTCAGAAGTGTTAGACCTCTAAGAGAAAAATTTAAATGGTTGGGAAAGGCCATGGGATGTAGAAATATTTTTTTCACATTTTATTTCCTTTTAAAAACAGGTAAATCAATAGGGATTTTCGTACGGATAAGTACCCAGTGAACGGTTCGTTTAGCTTTATATATTGTTCCGGGTGGGCGTTGTATTGGTTTTTCGGAAGTGTTAGACCTGTAAGAGAAAAATTTAAATGGTTGGGAAAGGCCATGGATGTAGAAATATTTTTTTCACATTTACTTCCTTGTAAAAACAGGTAAATCAATAGGGTTTTTCGTATGGATAAGTACCCAGTGAACGGTTCGTTTAGCTTTATATATTGTTCCGGGTGGGCGTTGTATTGGTTTTTCAGAAGTGTTAGACCTGTAAGAGAAAAATTTAAATGGTTGGGAAAGGCCTTGGGATGTAGAAATATTTTTTTCACATTTTACTTCCTTATAAAAACAGGAAAATCAATAGGGATTTTCGTACGGATATGTACCCAGTGAACGTTTCGTTTAGCTTTATATATTGTTCCGGGTGGGCGTTGTATTGGTTTTTTGAAAGTGTTAGACCTGTAAGAGAAAAATTTAAATGGTTGGGAAAGGCCATGGGATGTAGAAATATTTTTTTCACATTTACTTCCTTGTAAAAACAGGTAAATTAATAGGGTTTTTCGTACGGATAAGTACCCAGTGAACGGTTCGTTTAGCTTTATATATTGTTCCGGGTGGGCGTTGTATTGGTTTTTCGGAAGTGTTAGACCTGTAAGAGAAAAATTTAAATGGTTGGGAAAGGCCATGGGATGTAGAAATATTTTTTTCACATTTTACTTCCTTGTAAAAACAGGAAAATCAATAGGGATTTTCGTACGGATATATACCCAGTGAACGGTTCGTTTAGCTTTATATATTGTTCCGGGTGGGCGTTGTATTGTTTTTTCGGAAGTGTTAGACCTGTAAGAGAAAAATTTAAATGGTTTGGAAAGGCCATGGGATGTAGAAATATTTTTTTCACATTTTACTTCCTTATAAAAACAGGAAAATCAATAGGGATTTTCGTACGGATATGTACCCAGTGAACGTTTCGTTTAGCTTTATATATTGTTCCGGGTGGGCGTTGTATTGGTTTTTCGGAAGCGTTAGACCTGTAAGAGAAAAATTTAAATGGTTGGGAAAGGCCATGGGATGTAGAAATATTTTTTTCACATTTTATTTCCTTGTAAAAACAGGTAAATCAATAGGGTTTTTCGTACGGATAAGTGCCCAGTGAACGGTTCGTTTAGCTTTATATATTGTTCCGGGTGGGCGTTGTATTGGTTTTTCGGAAGTGTTAGACCTGTAAGAGAAAAATTTAAATGGTTGGGAAAGGCCATGGGATGTAGAAATATTTTTTTCACATTTTACTTCCTTTTAAAAACTGGTAAATCAATAGGGATTTTCGTACGGATAAGTACCCAGTGAACGGTTCGTTTAGCTTTATATATTGTTCCGGGTGGGCGTTGTATAGGTTTTTTGAAAGTGTTAGACCTGTAAGAGAAAAATTTAAATGGTTGGGAAAGGCCATGGGATGTAGAAATATTTTTTTCACATTTACTTCCTTGTAAAAACAGGTAAATTAATAGGGTTTTTCGTACGGATAAGTACCCAGTGAACGGTTCGTTTAGCTTTATATATTGTTCCGGGTGGGCGTTGTATTGGTTTTTCAGAAGTGTTAGACCTCTAAGAGAAAAATTTAAATGGTTGGGAAAGGCCATGGGATGTAGAAATATTTTTTTCACATTTTATTTCCTTTTAAAAACAGGTAAATCAATAGGGATTTTCGTACGGATAAGTACCCAGTGAACGGTTCGTTTAGCTTTATATATTGTTCCGGGTGGGCGTTGTATTGGTTTTTTGGAAGTGTTAGACCTGTAAGAGAAAAATTTAAATGGTTGGGAAAGGCCATGGGATGTAGAAATATTTTTTTCACATTTTACTTCCTTATAAAAAGAGGAAAATCAATAGGGATTTTCGTACGGATATACTACCCAGTGAACGGTTCGTTTAGCTTTATATATTGTTCCGGGTGGGCGTTGTATTGGTTTTTCGGAAGCGTTAGACCTGTAAGAGAAAAATTTAAATGGTTGGGAAAGGCCATGGGATGTAGAAATATTTTTTTCACATTTTATTTCCTTGTAAAAACAGGAAAATCAATAGGGTTTTTCGTACGGATAAGAGCCCAGTGAACGGTTCGTTTAGCTTTATATATTGTTCCGGGTTGGCGTTGTATTGGTTTTTCGGAAGTGTTAGACCTGTAAGAGAAAAATTTAAATGGTTGGGAAAGGCCATGGATGTAGAAATATTTTTTTCACATTTACTTCCTTGTAAAAACAGGTAAATCAATAGGGTTTTTCGTATGGATAAGTACCCAGTGAACGGTTCGTTTAGCTTTATATATTGTTCCGGGTGGGCGTTGTATTGGTTTTTAAGAAGTGTTAGACCTGTAAGAGAAAAATTTAAATGGTTGGGAAAGGCCATGGGATGTAGAAATATTTTTTTCACATTTTATTTCCTTTTAAAAACAGGTAAATCAATAGGGATTTTCGTACGGATAAGTACCCAGTGAACGGTTCGTTTAGCTTTATATATTGTTCCGGGTGGGCGTTGTATTGGTTTTTCGGAAGTGTTAGACCTGTAAGAGAAAAATTTAAATGGTTGGGAAAGGCCATGGGATGTAGAAATATTTTTTTCACATTTTACTTCCTTATAAAAACAGGAAAATCAATAGGGATTTTCGTACGGATATGTACCCAGTGAACGTTTCGTTTAGCTTTATATATTGTTCCAGGTGGGCGTTGTATTGGTTTTTCGGAAGCGTTAGACCTGTAAGAGAAAAATTTAAATGGTTGGGAAAGGCCATGGGATGTAGAAATATTTTTTTCACATTTTATTTCCTTGTAAAAACAGGTAAATCAATAGGGTTTTTCGTACGGATAAGTGCCCAGTGAACGGTTCGTTTAGCTTTATATATTGTTCCGGGTGGGCGTTGTATTGGTTTTTCGGAAGTGTTAGACCTGTAAGAGAAAAATTTAAATGGTTGGGAAAGGCCATGGGATGTAGAAATATTTTTTTCACATTTACTTCCTTGTAAAAACAGGTAAATCAATAGGGTTTTTCGTACGGATAAGTACCCAGTGAACCGTTCGTTTAGCTTTATATATTGTTCCGGGTGGGCGTTGTATTGGTTTTTCGAAAGTGTTAGACCTGTAAGAGAAAAATTTAAATGGTTGGGAAAGGCCATGGGATGTAGAAATATTTTTTTCACATTTACTTCCTTGTAAAAACAGGTAAATCAATAGGGTTTTTCGTACGGATAAGTACCCAGTGAACCGTTCGTTTAGCTTTATATATTGTTCCGGGAGGGCATTGTATTGGTTTTTTGGAAGTGTTAGACCTGTAAGAGAAAAATTTAAATGGTTGGGAAAGGCCATGGGATGTAGAAATATTTTTTTCACATTTTATTTCCTTATAAAAACAGGAAAATCAATAGGGATTTTCATACGGATATGTACCCAGTGAACGTTTCGTTTATCTTTATATATTGTTCCGGGTGGGCGTTGTATTGGTTTTTCAGAAGTGTTAGACCTCTAAGAGAAAAATTTAAATGGTTGGGAAAGGCCATGGGATGTAGAAATATTTTTTTCACATTTTATTTCCTTTTAAAAACAGGTAAATCAATAGGGATTTTCGTACGGATAAGTACCCAGTGAACGGTTCGTTTAGCTTTATATATTGTTCCGGGTGGGCGTTGTATTGGTTTTTTGGAAGTGTTAGACCTGTAAGAGAAAAATTTAAATGGTTGGGAAAGGCCATGGGATGTAGAAATATTTTTTTCACATTTTACTTCCTTATAAAAAGAGGAAAATCAATAGGGATTTTCGTACGGATATACTACCCAGTGAACGGTTCGTTTAGCTTTATATATTGTTCCGGGTGGGCGTTGTATTGGTTTTTCGGAAGCGTTAGACCTGTAAGAGAAAAATTTAAATGGTTGGGAAAGGCCATGGGATGTAGAAATATTTTTTTCACATTTTATTTCCTTGTAAAAACAGGAAAATCAATAGGGTTTTTCGTACGGATAAGTGCCCAGTGAACGGTTCGTTTAGCTTTATATATTGTTCCGGGTTGGCGTTGTATTGGTTTTTCGGAAGTGTTAGACCTGTAAGAGAAAAATTTAAATGGTTGGGAAAGGCCATGGATGTAGAAATATTTTTTTCACATTTACTTCCTTGTAAAAACAGGTAAATCAATAGGGTTTTTCGTATGGATAAGTACCCAGTGAACGGTTCGTTTAGCTTTATATATTGTTCCGGGTGGGCGTTGTATTGGTTTTTCAGAAGTGTTAGACCTGTAAGAGAAAAATTTAAATGGTTGGGAAAGGCCATGGGATGTAGAAATATTTTTTTCACATTTTATTTCCTTTTAAAAACAGGTAAATCAATAGGGATTTTCGTACGGATAAGTACCCAGTGAACGGTTCGTTTAGCTTTATATATTGTTCCGGGTGGGCGTTGTATTGGTTTTTCGGAAGTGTTAGACCTGTAAGAGAAAAATTTAAATGGTTGGGAAAGGCCATGGGATGTAGAAATATTTTTTTCACATTTTACTTCCTTATAAAAACAGGAAAATCAATAGGGATTTTCGTACGGATATGTACCCAGTGAACGTTTCGTTTAGCTTTATATATTGTTCCAGGTGGGCATTGTATTGGTTTTTCGGAAGCGTTAGACCTGTAAGAGAAAAATTTAAATGGTTGGGAAAGGCCATGGGATGTAGAAATATTTTTTTCACATTTTATTTCCTTGTAAAAACAGGTAAATCAATAGGGTTTTTCGTACGGATAAGTGCCCAGTGAACGGTTCGTTTAGCTTTATATATTGTTCCGGGTGGGCGTTGTATTGGTTTTTCGGAAGTGTTAGACCTGTAAGAGAAAAGTTTAAATGGTTGGGAAAGGCCATGGGATGTAGAAATATTTTTTTCACATTTTACTTCCTTGTAAAAACAGGAAAATCAATAGGGATTTTCGTACGGATATGTACCCAGTGAACGGTTCGTTTAGCTTTATATATTGTTCCGGGTGGGCGTTGTATTGTTTTTTCGGAAGTGTTAGACCTGTAAGAGAAAAATTTAAATGGTTTGGAAAGGCCATGGGATGTAGAAATATTTTTTTCACATTTTACTTCCTTGTAAAAACAGGAAAATCGATAGGGATTTTCATACGGATAAGTACCCAGTGAACGGTTCGTTTATCTTTATATATTCTTCCGGGTGGGCGTTGTATTGGTTTTTCGGAAGTGTTAGACCTGTAAGAGAAAAATTTAAATGGTTGGGAAAGGCCATGGGATGTAGAAATATTTTTTTCACATTTACTTCCTTGTAAAAACAGGTAAATCAATAGGGTTTTTCGTACGGATAAGTACCCAGTGAACCGTTCGTTTAGCTTTATATATTGTTCCGGGTGGGCGTTGTATTGGTTTTTCGAAAGTGTTAGACCTGTAAGAGAAAAATTTAAATGGTTGGGAAAGGCCATGGGATGTAGAAATATTTTTTTCACATTTACTTCCTTGTAAAAACAGGTAAATAAATAGGGTTTTTCGTACGGATAAGTACCCAGTGAACCGTTCGTTTAGCTTTATATATTGTTCCGGGAGGGCATTGTATAGGTTTTTTGGAAGTGTTAGACCTGTAAGAGAAAAATTTAAATGGTTGGGAAAGGCCATGGGATGTAGAAATATTTTTTTCACATTTTATTTCCTTATAAAAACAGGAAAATCAATAGGGATTTTCATACGGGTATGTACCCAGTGAACGTTTCGTTTAGCTTTATATATTGTTCCGGGTGGGCGTTGTATTGGTTTTTCGGAAGCGTTAGACCTGTAAGAGAAAAATTTAAATGGTTGGGAAAGGCCATGGGATGTAGAAATATTTTTTTCACATTTTATTTCCTTGTAAAAACAGGTAAATCAATAGGGTTTTTCGTACGAATAAGTGCCCAGTGAACGGTTCGTTTAGCTTTATATATTGTTCCGGGTGGGCGTTGTATTGGTTTTTCGGAAGTGTTAGACCTGTAAGAGAAAAATTTAAATGGTTGGGAAAGGCCATGGGATATAGAAATATTTTTTTCACATTTTACTTCCTTGTAAAAACAGGAAAATCAATAGGGATTTTCATACGGATAAGTACCCAGTGAACGGTTCGTTTATCTTTATATATTCTTCCGGGTGGGCGTTGTATTGTTTTTTCGGAAGTGTTAGAAATGTAAGAGAAAAATTTAAATGGTTGGGAAAGGCCATGGGATGTAGAAATATTTTTTTCACATTTTACTTCCTTGTAAAAACAGGAAAATCGATAGGGATTTTCGGACGGATAAGTACCTAGTGAACGGTTCGTTTATCTTTATATATTGTTCGGGGTGGGCGTTGTATTGGATTTTCGGAAGTGTTAGACCTGTAAGAGAAAAATTTAAATGGTTGGGAAAGGCCATGGGATGTAGAAATATTTTTTTCACATTTACTTCCTTGTAAAAACAGGTAAATCAATAGGGTTTTTCATACGGATAAGTACCCAGTGAACGGTTCGTTTAGCTTTATATATTGTTCCGGGTGGGAGTTGTATTGGTTTTTCAGAAGTGTTAGACATGTAAGAGAAAAATTTAAATGGTTGGGAAAGGCCATGGGATGTAGAAATATTTTTTTCACATTTTATTTCCTTTTAAAAACAGGTAAATCAATAGGGATTTTCGTACGGATAAGTACCCAGTGAACGGTTCGTTTAGCTTTATATTTTGTTCCGGGTGGGCGTTGTATTGGTTTTTCGGAAGTGTTAGACCTGTAAGAGAAAAATTTAAATGGTTGGGAAAGGCCATGGGATGTAGAAATATTTTTTTCACATTTTATTTCCTTGTAAAAACAGGAAAATCAATAGGGTTTTTCGTACGGATAAGTGCCCAGTGAACGGTTCGTTTAGCTTTATATATTGTTCCGGGTGGGCGTTGTATTGGTTTTTCGGAAGTGTTAGACCTGTAAGAGAAAAATTTAAATGGTTGGGAAAGGCCATGGGATGTAGAAATATTTTTTTCACATTTTACTTCCTTATAAAAACAGGAAAATCAATAGGGATTTTCGTACGGATATGTACCCAGTGAACGTTTCGTTTAGCTTTATATATTGTTCCGGGTGGGCGTTGTATTGGTTTTTCGGAAGCGTTAGACCTGTAAGAGAAAAATTTAAATGGTTGGGAAAGGCCATGGGATGTAGAAATATTTTTTTCACATTTTATTTCCTTGTAAAAACAGGTAAATCAATAGGGTTTTTCGTACGGATAAGTGCCCAGTGAACGGTTCGTTTAGCTTTATATATTGTTCCGGGTGGGCGTTGTATTGGTTTTTCGGAAGTGTTAGACCTGTAAGAGAAAAATTTAAATGGTTGGGAAAGGCCATGGGATGTAGAAATATTTTTTTCACATTTTACTTCCTTGTAAAAACAGGAAAATCAATAGGGATTTTCGTACGGATATGTACCCAGTGAACGGTTCGTTTAGCTTTATATATTGTTCCGGGTGGGCGTTGTATTGTTTTTTCGGAAGTGTTAGACCTGTAAGAGAAAAATTTAAATGGTTGGGAAAGGCCATGGGATGTAGAAATATTTTTTTCACATTTTACTTCCTTGTAAAAACAGGAAAATCGATAGGGATTTTCATACGGATAAGTACCCAGTGAACGGTTCGTTTATCTTTATATATTCTTCCGGGTGGGCGTTGTATTGGTTTTTCGGAAGTGTTAGACCTGTAAGAGAAAAATTTAAATGGTTGGGAAAGGCCATGGGATGTAGAAATATTTTTTTCACATTTACTTCCTTGTAAAAACAGGAAAATCAATAGGGTTTTTCGTACGGATAAGTGCCCAGTGAACCGTTCGTTTAGCTTTATATATTGTTCCGGGTGGGCGTTGTATTGGTTTTTCGGAAGTGTTAGACCTGTAAGAGAAAAATTTAAATGGTTGGGAAAGGCCATGGGATGTAGAAATATTTTTTTCACATTTTATTTCCTTGTAAAAACAGGTAAATCAATAGGGTTTTTCGTACGGATAAGTGCCCAGTGAACGGTTCGTTTAGCTTTATATATTGTTCCGGGTGGGCGTTGTATTGGTTTTTCGGAAGTGTTAGACCTGTAAGAGAAAAATTTAAATGGTTGGGAAAGGCCATGGGATGTAGAAATATTTTTTTCACATTTTACTTCCTTTTAAAAACTGGTAAATCAATAGGGATTTTCGTACGGATAAGTACCCAGTGAACGGTTCGTTTAGCTTTATATATTGTTCCGGGTGGGCGTTGTATAGGTTTTTTGAAAGTGTTAGACCTGTAAGAGAAAAATTTAAATGGTTGGGAAAGGCCATGGGATGTAGAAATATTTTTTTCACATTTACTTCCTTGTAAAAACAGGTAAATTAATAGGGTTTTTCGTACGGATAAGTACCCAGTGAACGGTTCGTTTAGCTTTATATATTGTTCCGGGTGGGCGTTGTATTGGTTTTTCAGAAGTGTTAGACCTCTAAGAGAAAAATTTAAATGGTTGGGAAAGGCCATGGGATGTAGAAATATTTTTTTCACATTTTATTTCCTTTTAAAAACAGGTAAATCAATAGGGATTTTCGTACGGATAAGTACCCAGTGAACGGTTCGTTTAGCTTTATATATTGTTCCGGGTGGGCGTTGTATTGGTTTTTTGGAAGTGTTAGACCTGTAAGAGAAAAATTTAAATGGTTGGGAAAGGCCATGGGATGTAGAAATATTTTTTTCACATTTTACTTCCTTATAAAAAGAGGAAAATCAATAGGGATTTTCGTACGGATATACTACCCAGTGAACGGTTCGTTTAGCTTTATATATTGTTCCGGGTGGGCGTTGTATTGGTTTTTCGGAAGCGTTAGACCTGTAAGAGAAAAATTTAAATGGTTGGGAAAGGCCATGGGATGTAGAAATATTTTTTTCACATTTTATTTCCTTGTAAAAACAGGAAAATCAATAGGGTTTTTCGTACGGATAAGTGCCCAGTGAACGGTTCGTTTAGCTTTATATATTGTTCCGGGTTGGCTTGTATTGGTTTTTCGGAAGTGTTAGACCTGTAAGAGAAAAATTTAAATGGTTGGGAAAGGCCATGGATGTAGAAATATTTTTTTCACATTTACTTCCTTGTAAAAACAGGTAAATCAATAGGGTTTTTCGTATGGATAAGTACCCAGTGAACGGTTCGTTTAGCTTTATATATTGTTCCGGGTGGGCGTTGTATTGGTTTTTCAGAAGTGTTAGACCTGTAAGAGAAAAATTTAAATGGTTGGGAAAGGCCATGGGATGTAGAAATATTTTTTTCACATTTTATTTCCTTTTAAAAACAGGTAAATCAATAGGGATTTTCGTACGGATAAGTACCCAGTGAACGGTTCGTTTAGCTTTATATATTGTTCCGGGTGGGCGTTGTATTGGTTTTTCGGAAGTGTTAGACCTGTAAGAGAAAAATTTAAATGGTTGGGAAAGGCCATGGGATGTAGAAATATTTTTTTCACATTTTACTTCCTTATAAAAACAGGAAAATCAATAGGGATTTTCGTACGGATATGTACCCAGTGAACGTTTCGTTTAGCTTTATATATTGTTCCGGGTGGGCGTTGTATTGGTTTTTCGGAAGCGTTAGACCTGTAAGAGAAAAATTTAAATGGTTGGGAAAGGCCATGGGATGTAGAAATATTTTTTTCACATTTTATTTCCTTGTAAAAACAGGTAAATCAATAGGGTTTTTCGTACGGATAAGTGCCCAGTGAACGGTTCGTTTAGCTTTATATATTGTTCCGGGTGGGCGTTGTATTGGTTTTTCGGAAGTGTTAGACCTGTAAGAGAAAAGTTTAAATGGTTGGGAAAGGCCATGCGATGTAGAAATATTTTTTTCACATTTTACTTCCTTGTAAAAACAGGAAAATCAATAGGGATTTTCGTACGGATATGTACCCAGTGAACGGTTCGTTTAGCTTTATATATTGTTCCGGGTGGGCGTTGTATTGTTTTTTCGGAAGTGTTAGACCTGTAAGAGAAAAATTTAAATGGTTTGGAAAGGCCATGGGATGTAGAAATATTTTTTTCACATTTTACTTCCTTGTAAAAACAGGAAAATCGATAGGGATTTTCATACGGATAAGTACCCAGTGAACGGTTCGTTTATCTTTATATATTCTTCCGGGTGGGCGTTGTATTGGTTTTTCGGAAGTGTTAGACCTGTAAGAGAAAAATTTAAATGGTTGGGAAAGGCCATGGGATGTAGAAATATTTTTTTCACATTTACTTCCTTGTAAAAACAGGTAAATCAATAGGGTTTTTCGTACGGATAAGTACCCAGTGAACCGTTCGTTTAGCTTTATATATTGTTCCGGGTGGGCGTTGTATTGGTTTTTCGAAAGTGTTAGACCTGTAAGAGAAAAATTTAAATGGTTGGGAAAGGCCATGGGATGTAGAAATATTTTTTTCACATTTACTTCCTTGTAAAAACAGGTAAATCAATAGGGTTTTTCGTACGGATAAGTACCCAGTGAACCGTTCGTTTAGCTTTATATATTGTTCCGGGAGGGCATTGTATTGGTTTTTTGGAAGTGTTAGACCTGTAAGAGAAAAATTTAAATGGTTGGGAAAGGCCATGGGATGTAGAAATATTTTTTTCACATTTTATTTCCTTATAAAAACAGGAAAATCAATAGGGATTTTCATACGGATATGTACCCAGTGAACGTTTCGTTTAGCTTTATATATTGTTCCGGGTGGGCGTTGTATTGGTTTTTCGGAAGCGTTAGACCTGTAAGAGAAAAATTTAAATGGTTGGGAAAGGCCATGGGATGTAGAAATATTTTTTTCACATTTTATTTCCTTGTAAAAACAGGTAAATCAATAGGGTTTTTCGTACGAATAAGTGCCCAGTGAACGGTTCGTTTAGCTTTATATATTGTTCCGGGTGGGCGTTGTATTGGTTTTTCGGAAGTGTTAGACCTGTAAGAGAAAAATTTAAATGGTTGGGAAAGGCCATGGGATATAGAAATATTTTTTTCACATTTTACTTCCTTGTAAAAACAGGAAAATCAATAGGGATTTTCATACGGATAAGTACCCAGTGAACGGTTCGTTTATCTTTATATATTCTTCCGGGTGGGCGTTGTATTGTTTTTTCGGAAGTGTTAGAAATGTAAGAGAAAAATTTAAATGGTTGGGAAAGGCCATGGGATGTAGAAATATTTTTTTCACATTTTACTTCCTTGTAAAAACAGGAAAATCGATAGGGATTTTCGGACGGATAAGTACCTAGTGAACGGTTCGTTTATCTTTATATATTGTTCGGGGTGGGCGTTGTATTGGATTTTCGGAAGTGTTAGACCTGTAAGAGAAAAATTTAAATGGTTGGGAAAGGCCATGGGATGTAGAAATATTTTTTTCACATTTACTTCCTTGTAAAAACAGGTAAATCAATAGGGTTTTTCATACGGATAAGTACCCAGTGAACGGTTCGTTTAGCTTTATATATTGTTCCGGGTGGGAGTTGTATTGGTTTTTCAGAAGTGTTAGACATGTAAGAGAAAAATTTAAATGGTTGGGAAAGGCCATGGGATGTAGAAATATTTTTTTCACATTTTATTTCCTTTTAAAAACAGGTTAATCAATAGGGATTTTCGTACGGATAAGTACCCAGTGAACGGTTCGTTTAGCTTTATATTTTGTTCCGGGTGGGCGTTGTATTGGTTTTTCGGAAGTGTTAGACCTGTAAGAGAAAAATTTAAATGGTTGGGAAAGGCCATGGGATGTAGAAATATTTTTTTCACATTTTATTTCCTTGTAAAAACAGGTAAATCAATAGGGTTTTTCGTACGGATAAGTGCCCAGTGAACGGTTCGTTTAGCTTTATATATTGTTCCGGGTGGGCGTTGTATTGGTTTTTCGGAAGTGTTAGACCTGTAAGAGAAAAATTTAAATGGTTGGGAAAGGCCATGGGATGTAGAAATATTTTTTTCACATTTTACTTCCTTTTAAAAACTGGAAAATCAAAAGGGATTTTCGTACGGATAAGTACCCAGTGAACGGTTCGTTTAGCTTTATATATTGTTCCGGGTGGGCGTTGTATTGGTTTTTTGAAAGTGTTAGACCTGTAAGAGAAAAATTTAAATGGTTGGGAAAGGCCATGGGATGTAGAAATATTTTTTTCACATTTACTTCCTTGTAAAAACAGGTAAATCAATAGGGTTTTTCGTACGGATAAGTACCCAGTGAACGGTTCGTTTAGCTTTATATATTGTTCCGGGTGGGCGTTGTATTGGTTTTTCAGAAGTGTTAGACCTCTAAGAGAAAAATTTAAATGGTTGGGAAAGGCCATGGGATGTAGAAATATTTTTTTCACATTTTATTTCCTTTTAAAAACAGGTAAATCAATAGGGATTTTCGTACGGATAAGTACCCAGTGAACGGTTCGTTTAGCTTTATATATTGTTCCGGGTGGGCGTTGTATTGGTTTTTTGGAAGTGTTAGACCTGTAAGAGAAAAATTTAAATGGTTGGGAAAGGGCATGGGATGTAGAAATATTTTTTTCACATTTTACTTCCTTATAAAAACAGGAAAATCAATAGGGATTTTCGTACGGATATACTACCCAGTGAACAGTTCGTTTAGCTTTATATATTGTTCCGGGTGGGCGTTGTATTGGTTTTTCGGAAGCGTTAGACCTGTAAGAGAAAAATTTAAATGGTTGGGAAAGGCCATGGGATGTAGAAATATTTTTTTCACATTTTATTTCCTTGTAAAAACAGGAAAATCAATAGGGTTTTTCGTACGGATAAGTGCCCAGTGAACGGTTCGTTTAGCTTTATATATTGTTCCGGGTGGGCGTTGTATTGGTTTTTCGGAAGTGTTAGACCTGTAAGAGAAAAATTTAAATGGTTGGGAAAGGCCATGGATGTAGAAATATTTTTTTCACATTTACTTCCTTGTAAAAACAGGTAAATCAATAGGGTTTTTCGTATGGATAAGTACCCAGTGAACGGTTCGTTTAGCTTTATATATTGTTCCGGGTGGGCGTTGTATTGGTTTTTCAGAAGTGTTAGACCTGTAAGAGAAAAATTTAAATGGTTGGGAAAGGCCATGGGATGTAGAAATATTTTTTTCACATTTTATTTCCTTTTAAAAACAGGTAAATCAATAGGGATTTTCGTACGGATAAGTACCCAGTGAACGGTTCGTTTAGCTTTATATATTGTTCCGGGTGGGCGTTGTATTGGTTTTTCGGAAGTGTTAGACCTGTAAGAGAAAAATTTAAATGGTTGGGAAAGGCCATGGGATGTAGAAATATTTTTTTCACATTTTACTTCCTTATAAAAACAGGAAAATCAATAGGGATTTTCGTACGGATATGTACCCAGTGAACGTTTCGTTTAGCTTTATATATTGTTCCGGGTGGGCGTTGTATTGGTTTTTCGGAAGCGTTAGACCTGTAAGAGAAAAATTTAAATGGTTGGGAAAGGCCATGGGATGTAGAAATATTTTTTTCACATTTTATTTCCTTGTAAAAACAGGTAAATCAATAGGGTTTTTCGTACGGATAAGTGCCCAGTGAACGGTTCGTTTAGCTTTATATATTGTTCCGGGTGGGCGTTGTATTGGTTTTTCGGAAGTGTTAGACCTGTAAGAGAAAAATTTAAATGGTTGGGAAAGGCCATGGGATGTAGAAATATTTTTTTCACATTTTACTTCCTTGTAAAAACAGGAAAATCAATAGGGATTTTCGTACGGATATGTACCCAGTGAACGGTTCGTTTAGCTTTATATATTGTTCCGGGTGGGCGTTGTATTGTTTTTTCGGAAGTGTTAGACCTGTAAGAGAAAAATTTAAATGGTTGGGAAAGGCCATGGGATGTAGAAATATTTTTTTCACATTTTACTTCCTTGTAAAAACAGGAAAATCGATAGGGATTTTCATACGGATAAGTACCCAGTGAACGGTTCGTTTATCTTTATATATTCTTCCGGGTGGGCGTTGTATTGGTTTTTCGGAAGTGTTAGACCTGTAAGAGAAAAATTTAAATGGTTGGGAAAGGCCATGGGATGTAGAAATATTTTTTTCACATTTACTTCCTTGTAAAAACAGGCAAATCAATAGGGTTTTTCGTACGGATAAGTACCCAGTGAACCGTTCGTTTAGCTTTATATATTGTTCCGGGTGGGCGTTGTATTGGTTTTTCGGAAGTGTTAGACCTGTAAGAGAAAAATTTAAATGGTTGGGAAAGGCCATGGGATGTAGAAATATTTTTTTCACATTTACTTCCTTGTAAAAACAGGTAAATCAATAGGGTTTTTCGTACGGATAAGTACCCAGTGAACCGTTCGTTTAGCTTTATATATTGTTCCGGGTGGGCGTTGTATTGGTTTTTTGGAAGTGTTAGACCTGTAAGAGAAAAATTTAAATGGGTGGGAAAGGCCATGGGATGTAGAAATATTTTTTTCACATTTTACTTCCTTATAAAAACAGGAAAATCAATAGGGATTTTCATACGGATATGTACCCAGTGAACGTTTCGTTTAGCTTTATATATTGTTCCGGGTGGGCGTTGTATTGGTTTTTCGGAAGCGTTAGACCTGTAAGAGAAAAATTTAAATGGTTGGGAAAGGCCATGGGATGTAGAAATATTTTTTTCACATTTTATTTCCTTATAAAAACAGGAAAATCAATAGGGTTTTTCGTACGGATAAGTGCCCAGTGAACGGTTCGTTTAGCTTTATATATTGTTCCGGGTGGGCGTTGTATTGGTTTTTCGAAAGTGTTAGACCTGTAAGAGAAAAATTTAAATGGTTGGGAAAGGCCATGGGATGTAGAAATATTTTTTTCACATTTACTTCCTTGTAAAAACAGGTAAATCAATAGGGTTTTTCGTACGGATAAGTACCCAGTGAACCGTTCGTTTAGCTTTATATATTGTTCCGGGAGGGCATTGTATTGGTTTTTTGGAAGTGTTAGACCTGTAAGAGAAAAATTTAAATGGGTGGGAAAGGCCATGGGATGTAGAAATATTTTTTTCACATTTTACTTCCTTATAAAAACAGGAAAATCAATAGGGATTTTCATACGGATATGTACCCAGTGAACGTTTCGTTTAGCTTTATATATTGTTCCGGGTGGGCGTTGTATTGGTTTTTCGGAAGCGTTAGACCTGTAAGAGAAAAATTTAAATGGTTGGGAAAGGCCATGGGATGTAGAAATATTTTTTTCACATTTTATTTCCTTGTAAAAACAGGTAAATCAATAGGGTTTTTCGTACGAATAAGTGCCCAGTGAACGGTTCGTTTAGCTTTATATATTGTTCCGGGTGGGCGTTGTATTGGTTTTTCGGAAGTGTTAGACCTGTAAGAGAAAAATTTAAATGGTTGGGAAAGGCCATGGGATATAGAAATATTTTTTTCACATTTTACTTCCTTGTAAAAACAGGAAAATCAATAGGGATTTTCATACGGATAAGAACCCAGTGAACGGTTCGTTTATCTTTATATATTCTTCCGGGTGGGCGTTGTATTGTTTTTTCGGAAGTGTTAGAAATGTAAGAGAAAAATTTAAATGGTTGGGAAAGGCCATGGGATGTAGAAATATTTTTTTCACATTTTACTTCCTTGTAAAAACAGGAAAATCGATAGGGATTTTCGGACGGATAAGTACCTAGTGAACGGTTCGTTTATCTTTATATATTGTTCGGGGTGGGCGTTGTATTGGATTTTCGGAAGTGTTAGACCTGTAAGAGAAAAATTTAAATGGTTGGGAAAGGCCATGGGATGTAGAAATATTTTTTTCACATTTACTTCCTTGTAAAAACAGGTAAATCAATAGGGTTTTTCATACGGATAAGTACCCAGTGAACGGTTCGTTTAGCTTTATATATTGTTCCGGGTGGGAGTTGTATTGGTTTTTCAGAAGTGTTAGACATGTAAGAGAAAAATTTAAATGGTTGGGAAAGGCCATGGGATGTAGAAATATTTTTTTCACATTTTATTTCCTTTTAAAAACAGGTAAATCAATAGGGATTTTCGTACGGATAAGTACCCAGTGAACGGTTCGTTTAGCTTTATATTTTGTTCCGGGTGGGCGTTGTATTGGTTTTTCGGAAGTGTTAGACCTGTAAGAGAAAAATTTAAATGGTTGGGAAAGGCCATGGGATGTAGAAATATTTTTTTCACATTTTATTTCCTTGTAAAAACAGGTAAATCAATAGGGTTTTTCGTACGGATAAGTACCCAGTGAACGGTTCGTTTAGCTTTATATATTGTTCCGGGTGGGCGTTGTATTGGTTTTTCGGAAGTGTTAGACATGTAAGAGAAAAATTTAAATGGTTGGGAAAGGCCATGGGATGTAGAAATATTTTTTTCACATTTTACTTCCTTGTAAAAACAGGAAAATCAATAGGGATTTTCGTACGGATATGTACCCAGTGAACGGTTCGTTTAGCTTTATATATTGTTCCGGGTGGGCGTTGTATTGGTTTTTTGAAAGTGTTAGACCTGTAAGAGAAAAATTTAAATGGTTGGGAAAGGCCATGGGATGTAGAAATATTTTTTTCACATTTTATTTCCTTGTAAAAACAGGTAAATCAATAGGGTTTTTCGTACGGATAAGTGCCCAGTGAACGGTTCGTTTAACTTTATATATTGTTCCGGGTCGGCGTTATATTGGTTTTTCAGAAGTGTTAGACCTCTAAGAGAAAAATTTAAATGGTTGGAAAAGGCCATGGGATGTAGAAATATTTTTTTCACATTTTACTTCCTTGTAAAAACAGGAAAATCGATAGGGATTTTCGTACGGATAAGTACCCAGTGAACGGTTCGTTTAGCTTTATATATTGTTCCGGGTGGGCGTTGTATTGGTTTTTCAGAAGTGTTAGACCTGTAAGAGAAAAATTTAAATGGTTGGGAAAGGCCATGGGATGTAGAAATATTTTTTTCACATTTTATTTCCTTTTAAAACAGGTAAATCAATAGGGATTTTTGTACGGATAAGTGCCCAGTGAACGGTTCGTTTAGCTTTATATATTGTTCCGGGTGGGCGTTGTATTGGTTTTTCGGAAGTGTTAGACCTGTAAGAGAAAAATTTAAATGGTTGGGAAAGGCCATGGGATATAGAAATATTTTTTTCACATTTTACTTCCTTGTAAAAACAGGAAAATCAACACGGATTTTCATACGGATAAGTACCCAGTGAACGGTTCGTTTATCTTTATATATTGTTCGGGGTGGGCGTTGTATTGGATTTTCGGAAGTGTTAGACCTGTAAGAGAAAAATTTAAATGGTTGGGAAACGCCATGGGATGTAGAAATATTTTTTTCACATTTACTTCCTTGTAAAAACAGGTAAATCAATAGGGTTTTTCATACGGATAAGTACCCAGTGAACGGTTCGTTTAGCTTTATATATTGTTCCGGGTGGGAGTTGTATTGGTTTTTCAGAAGTGTTAGACATGTAAGAGAAAAATTTAAATGGTTGGGAAAGGCCATGGGATGTAGAAATATTTTTTTCACATTTTACTTCCTTGTAAAAACAGGAAAATCAATAGGGATTTTCGTACGGATATGTACCCAGTGAACGGTTCATTTAGCTTTATATATTGTTCCGGGTGGGCGTTGTATTGGTTTTTCGGAAGCGTTAGACCTGTAAGAGAAAAATTTAAATGGTTGGGAAAGGCCATGGGATGTAGAAATATTTTTTTCAAATTTTATTTCCTTGTAAAAACAGGTAAATCAATAGGGTTTTTCGTACGGATAAGTGCCCAGTGAACGGTTCGTTTAGCTTTATATATTGTTCCGGGTGGGCGTTGTTTTGGTTTTTCAGAAGTGTTAGACCTGTAAGAGAAAAATTTAAATGGTTGGAAAAGGCCATGGGATATAGAAATATTTTTTTCACATTTTACTTCCTTGTAAAAACAGGAAAATCAATAGGGATTTTCATACGGATAAGTACCCAGTGAACGGTTCGTTTATCTTTATATATTCTTCCGGGTGGGCGTTGTATTGGTTTTTCGGAAGTGTTAGAAATGTAAGAGAAAAATTTAAATGGTTGGGAAAGGCCATGGGATGTAGAAATATTTTTTTCACATTTTACTTCCTTGTAAAAACAGGAAAATCGATAGGGATTTTCGGACGGATAAGTACCTAGTGAACGGTTCGTTTATCTTTATATATTGTTCGGGGTGGGCGTTGTATTGGATTTTCGGAAGTGTTAGACCTGTAAGAGAAAAATTTAAATGGTTGGGAAACGCCATGGGATGTAGAAATATTTTTTTCACATTTACTTCCTTGTAAAAACAGGTAAATCAATAGGGTTTTTCATACGGATAAGTACCCAGTGAACGGTTCGTTTAGCTTTATATATTGTTCCGGGTGGGAGTTGTATTGGTTTTTCAGAAGTGTTAGACATGTAAGAGAAAAATTTAAATGGTTGGGAAAGGCCATGGGATGTAGAAATATTTTTTTCACATTTTACTTCCTTGTAAAAACAGGAAAATCAATAGGGATTTTCGTACGGATATGTACCCAGTGAACGGTTCATTTAGCTTTATATATTGTTCCGGGTGGGCCTTGTATTGGTTTTTCGGAAGCGTTAGACCTGTAAGAGAAAAATTTAAATGGTTGGGAAAGGCCATGGGATGTAGAAATATTTTTTTCAAATTTTATTTCCTTGTAAAAACAGGTAAATCAATAGGGTTTTTCGTACGGATAAGTGCCCAGTGAACGGTTCGTTTAGCTTTATATATTGTTCCGGGTGGGCGTTGTTTTGGTTTTTCAGAAGTGTTAGACCTGTAAGAGAAAAATTTAAATGGTTGGAAAAGGCCATGGGATGTAGAAATATTTTTTTCACATTTTACTTCCTTGTAAAAACAGGAAAATCGATAGGGATTTTCGTACGGATAAGTACCCAGTGAACGGTTCGTTTAGCTTTATATATTGTTCCGGGTGGGCGTTGTATTGGTTTTTCAGAAGTGTTAGACCTGTAAGAGAAAAATTTAAATGGTTGGGAAAGGCCATGGGATGTAGAAATATTTTTTTCACATTTTATTTCCTTTTAAAAACAGGTAAATCAATAGGGATTTTTGTACGGATAAGTACCCAGTGAACGGTTCGTTTAGCTTTATATATTGTTCCGGGTGGGCGTTGTATTGGTTTTTCGGAAGTGTTAGACCTGTAAGAGAAAAATTTAAATGGTTGGGAAAGGCCATGGGATATAGAAATATTTTTTTCACATTTTACTTCCTTGTAAAAACAGGAAAATCAACAGGGATTTTCATACGGATAAGTACCCAGTGAACGGTTCGTTTAGCTTTATATATTGTTCCGGGTGGGAGTTGTATTGGTTTTTCAGAAGTGTTAGACATGTAAGAGAAAAATTTAAATGGTTGGGAAAGGCCATGGGATGTAGAAATATTTTTTTCACATTTTACTTCCTTGTAAAAACAGGAAAATCAATAGGGATTTTCGTACGGATATGTACCCAGTGAACGGTTCATTTAGCTTTATATATTGTTCTGGGTGGGCGTTGTATTGGTTTTTCGGAAGCGTTAGACCTGTAAGAGAAAAATTTAAATGGTTGGGAAAGGCCATGGGATGTAGAAATATTTTTTTCAAATTTTATTTCCTTGTAAAAACAGGTAAATCAATAGGGTTTTTCGTACGGATAAGTGCCCAGTGAACGGTTCGTTTAGCTTTATATATTGTTCCGGGTGGGCGTTGTTTTGGTTTTTCAGAAGTGTTAGACCTGTAAGAGAAAAATTTAAATGGTTGGAAAAGGCCATGGGATGTAGAAATATTTTTTTCATATTTTACTTCCTTGTAAAAACAGGAAAATCGATAGGGATTTTCGTACGGATAAGTACCCAGTGAACGGTTCGTTTAGCTTTATATATTGTTCCGGGTGGGCGTTGTATTGGTTTTTCAGAAGTGTTAGACCTGTAAGAGAAAAATTTAAATGGTTGGGAAAGGCCATGGGATGTAGAAATATTTTTTTCACATTTTATTTCCTTTTAAAACAGGTAAATCAATAGGGATTTTTGTACGGATAAGTACCCAGTGAACGGTTCGTTTAGCTTTATATATTGTTCCGGGTGGGCGTTGTATTGGTTTTTCGGAAGTGTTAGACCTGTAAGAGAAAAATTTAAATGGTTGGGAAAGGCCATGGGATATAGAAATATTTTTTTCACATTTTACTTCCTTGTAAAAACAGGAAAATCAACACGGATTTTCATACGGATAAGTACCCAGTGAACGGTTCGTTTATCTTTATATATTCTTCCGGGTGGGCGTTGTATTGGTTTTTCGGAAGTGTTAGACCTGTAAGAGAAAAATTTAAATGGTTGGGAAAGGCCATGGGATGTAGAAATATTTATTTCACATTTACTTCCCTGTAAAAACAGGTAAATCAATAGGGTTTTTCGTACGGATAAGTACCCAGTGAACCGTTCGTTTATCTTTATATATTCTTCCGGGTGGGCGTTGTATTGGTTTTTCAGAAGTGTTAGACCTGTAAGAGAAAAATTTAAATGGTTGGGAAAGGCCATGGGATGTAGAAATATTTATTTCACATTTACTTCCTTGTAAAAACAGGTAAATCATTAGGGTTTTTCGTACGGATAAGTACCCAGTGAACGGTTCCTTTATCTTTATATTTTCTTCTGGGTGGGCGTTGTATTGGAATTTCGGAAGTGTTAGACCTGTAAGAGAAAAATTTAAATGGTTGGGAAAGGCCATGGGATGTAGAAATATTTTTTTCACATTTACTTCCTTGTAAAAACACGTAAATCAATAGGGTTTTTCGTACGGATAAGTACCCAGTGAACGGTTCGTTTAGCTTTATATATTGTTCCGGGTGGGCGTTGTATTGGTTTTTCGGAAGTGTTAGACCTGTAAGAGAAAAATTTAAATGGTTGGGAAAGGCCATGGGATGTAGAAATATTTTTTTCACATTTTATTTCCTTTTAAAAACAGGTAAATCAATAGGGATTTTCGTACGGATAAGTACCCAGTGAACGGTTCGTTTAGCTTTATATATTGTTCCGGGTGGGCGTTGTATTGGTTTTTTGGAAGTGTTAGACCTGTAAGAGAAAAATTTAAATGGTTGGGAAAGGCCATGGGATGTAGAAATATTTTTTCACATTTTACTTCCTTGTAAAAACAGGAAAATCAATAGGGACTTTCGTACGGATATGTACCCAGTGAACGGTTCGTTTAGCTTTATATATTGTTCCGGGTGGGCGTTGTATTGGTTTTTCGGAAGCGTTAGACCTGTAAGAAAAAAATTTAAATGGTTGGGAAAGGCCATGGGATGTAGAAATATTTTTTTCACATTTTATTTCCTTGTAAAAACAGGTAAAACAATAGGGTTTTTCGTACGGATAAGTGCCCAGTGAACGGTTTGTTTAGCTTTATACATTGTTCCGGGTGGGCGTTGTATTGTTTTTTCGGAAGTGTTAGACCTGTAAGAGAAAAATTAAAATGGTTGGGAAAGGCCATGGGATGTAGAAATATTTTTTTCACATTTTACTTCCTTGTAAAAACAGGAAAATCGATAGAGATTTTCATACGGATAAGTACCCAGTGAACGGTTCGTTTATCTTTATATATTCTTCCGGGTGGGCGTTGTATTGGTTTTTCAGAAGTGTTAGACCTGTAAGAGAAAAATTTAAATGGTTCGGAAAGGCCATGGGATGTAGAAATATTTTTTTCACATTTACTTCCTTGTAAAAACAGGTAAATCAATAGGGTTTTTCGTACGGATAAGTACCCAGTGAACCGTTCGTTTATCTTTATATATTCTTCCGGGTGGGCATTGTATTGGTTTTTCAGAAGTGTTAGACCTGTAAGAGAAAAATTTAAATGGTTGGGAAAGGCCATGGGATGTAGAAATATTTATTTCACATTTACTTCCTTGTAAAAACAGGTAAATCAACAGGGTTTTTCGTACGGATAAGTACCCAGTGAACGGTTCCTTTATCTTTATATTTTCTTCTGGGTGGGCGTTGTATTGGATTTTCGGAAGTGTTAGACCTGTAAGAGAAAAATTTAAATGGTTGGGAAAGGCGATGGGATGTAGAAATATTTTTTTCACATTTACTTCCTTGTAAAAACAGGTAAATCAATAGGGTTTTTCGTATGGATAAGTACCCAGTGAACGGTTCGTTTAGCTTTAGATATTGTTCCGGGTGGGCGTTGTATTGGTTTTTCGGAAGTGTTAGACCTGTAAGAGAAAAATTTAAATGGTTGGGAAAGGCCATGGGATGTAGAAATATTTATTTCACATTTACTTCCTTGTAAAAACAGGTAAATCAATAGGGTTTTTCGTACGGATAAGTACCCAGTGAACCGTTCGTTTAGCTTTATATATTGTTCCGGGTGGGCGATGTATTGTTTTTTCGGAAGTGTTAGACCTGTAAGAGAAAAATTTAAATGGTTGGGAAAGGCCATGGGATGTAGAAATATTTTTTTCACATTTTAATTCCTTGTAAAAACAGGAAAATTGATAGGGATTTTCGGACGGATAAGTACCTAGTGAACGGTTCGTTTATCTTTATATATTGTTCGGGGTGGGCGTTGTATTGGATTTTCGGAAGTGTTAGACCTGTAAGAGAAAAATTTAAATGGTTGGGAAAGGCCATGGGATGTAGAAATATTTTTTTCACATTTACTTCCTTGTAAAAACAGGTAAATCAATAGGGTTTTTCGTACGGATAAGTACCCAGTGAACGGTTCGTTTATCTTTATATATTTTTCCGGGTGGGCGTTGTATTGGTTTTTCGGAAGTGTTAGACCTGTGAGAGAAAAATTTAAATGGTTGGGAAAGGCCATGGGATGTAGAAATATTTTTTTCACATTTACTTCCTTGTAACAACAGGTAAATCAATAGGGTTTTTCGTACGGATAAGTGCCCAGTGAACGGTTCGTTTAGCTTTATATATTGTTCCGGGTGGGCGTTGTATTGGTTTTTCAGAAGTGTTAGACCTGTAAGAGAAAAATTTAAATGGTTGGGAAAGGCCATGGGATGTAGAAATATTTTTTTCACATTTCATTTCCTTTTAAAAACAGGTAAATCAATAGGGATTTTCGTACGGATAAGTACCCAGTGAACGGTTCGTTTAGCTTTATATATTGTTCCGGGTGGGCGTTGTATTGGTTTTTCGGAAGTGTTAGACCTGTAAGAGAAAAATTTAAATGGTTGGGAAAGGCCATGGGATGTAGAAATATTTTTTCACATTTTACTTCCTTGTAAAAACAGGAAAATCAATAGGGATTTTCGTACGGATATGTACCCAGTGAACGGTTCATTTAGCTTTATATATTGTTCCGGGTGGGCGTTGTATTGGTTTTTCGGAAGCGTTAGACCTGTAAGAAAAAAATTTAAATGGTTGGGAAAGGCCATGGGATGTAGAAATATTTTTTTCACATTTTATTTCCTTGTAAAAACAGGTAAAACAATAGGGTTTTTCGTACGGATAAGTGCCCAGTGAACGGTTTGTTTAGCTTTATACATTGTTCCGGGTGGGCGTTGTATTGTTTTTTCGGAAGTGTTAGACCTGTAAGAGAAAAATTAAAATGGTTGGGAAAGGCCATGGGATGTAGAAATATTTTTTTCACATTTTACTTCCTTGTAAAAACAGGAAAATCGATAGGGATTTTCATACGGATAAGTACCCAGTGAACGGTTCGTTTATCTTTATATATTCTTCCGGGTGGGCGTTGTATTGGTTTTTCAGAAGTGTTAGACCTGTAAGAGAAAAATTTAAATGGTTGGGAAAGGCCATGGGATGTAGAAATATTTATTTCACATTTACTTCCTTGTAAAAACAGGTAAATCAATAGGGTTTTTCGTACGGATAAGTACCCAGTGAACCGTTCGTTTAGCTTTATATATTGTTCCGGGTGGGCGTTGTATTGTTTTTTCGGAAGTGTTAGACCTGTAAGAGAAAAATTTAAATGGTTGGGAAAGGCCATGGGATGTAGAAATATTTTTTCACATTTTACTTCCTTGTAAAAACAGGAAAATCAATAGGGTTTTTCGTACGGATAAGTACCCAGTGAACGGTTCGTTTAGCTTTATATATTGTTCCGGGTGGGCGTTGTATTGGGTTTTGGGAAGTGTTAGACCTGTAAGAGAAAAATTTAAATGGTTGGGAAAGGCCATGGGATGTAGAAATATTTTTTTCACATTTTATTTCCTTTTAAAAACAGGTAAATCAATTGGGATTTTCGTACGGATAAGTACCCAGTGAACGGTTCGTTTAGCTTTATATATTGTTCCGGGTGGGCGTTGTATTGGTTTTTTGAAAGTGTTAGACCTGTAAGAGAAAAATTTAAATGGTTGGGAAAGGCCATGGGATGTAGAAATATTTTTTTCACATTTACTTCCTTGTAAAAACAGGTAAATCAATAGGGTTTTTCGTACGGATAAGTACTCAGTGAACGGTTCGTTTAGCTTTATATATTGTTCCGGGTGGGCGTTGTATTGGTTTTTCAGAAGTGTTAGACCTGTAAGAGAAAAATTTAAATGGTTGGGAAAGGCCATGGGATGTAGAAATATTTTTTTCACATTTCATTTCCTTTTAAAAACAGGTAAATCAATAGGGATTTTCGTACGGATAAGTACCCAGTGAACGGTTCGTTTAGCTTTATATATTGTTCTGGGTGGGCGTTGTATTGGTTTTTCGGAAGTGTTAGACCTGTAAGAGAAAAATTTAAATGGTTGGGAAAGGCCATGGGATGTAGAAATATTTTTTCACATTTTACTTCCTTGTAAAAACAGGAAAATCGATAGGGATTTTCGTACGGATAAGTACCCAGTGAACGGTTCGTTTATCTTTATATATTCTTCCGGGTGGGCGTTGTATTGGTTTTTCAGAAGTGTTAGACCTGTAAGAGAAAAATTTAAATGGTTGGGAAAGGCCATGGGATGTAGAAATATTTATTTCACATTTACTTCCTTGTAAAAACAGGTAAATCAATAGGGTTTTTCGTACGGATAAGTACCCAGTGAACCGTTCGTTTAGCTTTATATATTGTTCCGGGTGGGCGTTGTATTGTTTTTTCGGAAGTGTTAGACCTGTAAGAGAAAAATTTAAATGGTTGGGAAAGGCCATGGGATGTAGAAATATTTTTTTCACATTTTACTTCCTTGTAAAAACAGGAAAATCAATAGGGTTTTTCGTACGGATATGTACCTAGTGAACGGTTCGTTTAGCTTTATATATTGTTCCGGGTGGGCGTTGTATTGGGTTTTGGGAAGTGTTAGACCTGTAAGAGAAAAATTTAAATGGTTGGGAAAGGCCATGGGATGTAGAAATATTTTTTTCACATTTTATTTCCTTTTAAAAACATGTAAATCAATAGGGATTTTCGTACGGATAAGTACCCAGTGAACGGTTCGTTTAGCTTTATATATTGTTCCGGGTGGGCGTTGTATTGGTTTTTTGAAAGTGTTAGACCTGTAAGAGAAAAATTTAAATGGTTGGGAAAGGCCATGGGATGTAGAAATATTTTTTTCACATTTTACTTCCTTGTAAAAACAGGAAAATCAATAGGGTTTTTCGTACGGATAAGTACCCAGTGAACGGTTCGTTTAGCTTTATATATTGTTCCGGGTGGGCGTTGTATTGGGTTTTGGGAAGTGTTAGACCTGTAAGAGAAAAATTTAAATGGTTGGGAAAGGCCATGGGATGTAGAAATATTTTTTTTCACATTTTATTTCCTTTTAAAAACAGGTAAATCAATAGGGATTTTCGTACGGATAAGTACCCAGTGAACGGTTCGTTTAGCTTTATATATTGTTCCGGGTGGGCGTTGTATTGGTTTTTTGAAAGTGTTAGACCTGTAAGAGAAAAATTTAAATGGTTGGGAAAGGCCATGGGATGTAGAAATATTTTTTTCACATTTACTTCCTTGTAAAAACAGGTAAATCAATAGGGTTTTTCGTACGGATAAGTACTCAGTGAACGGTTCGTTTAGCTTTATATATTGTTCCGGGTGGGCGTTGTATTGGTTTTTCAGAAGTGTTAGAACTGTAAGAGAAAAATTTAAATGGTTGGGAAAGGCCATGGGATGTAGAAATATTTTTTTCACATTTACTTCCTTGTAAAAACAGGTAAATCAATAGGGTTTTTCGTACGGATAAGTGCCCAGTGAACGGTTCGTTT
Organism: Paroedura picta; assembly: GCF_049243985.1. NCBI lineage: Eukaryota > Metazoa > Chordata > Lepidosauria > Squamata > Gekkonidae > Paroedura > Paroedura picta. The sequence continues at coordinate 188,678,899 of NC_135369.1, forward strand.
AGCTTTATATATTGTTCCGGGTGGGCGTTGTATTGGTTTTTTGAAAGTGTTAGACCTGTAAGAGAAAAATTTAAATGGTTGGGAAAGGCCATGGGATGTAGAAATATTTTTTTCACATTTACTTCCTTGTAAAAACAGGTAAATCAATAGGGTTTTTCGTACGGATAAGTACTCAGTGAACGGTTCGTTTAGCTTTATATATTGTTCCGGGTGGGCGTTGTATTGGTTTTTCAGAAGTGTTAGACCTGTAAGAGAAAAATTTAAATGGTTGGGAAAGGCCATGGGATGTAGAAATATTTTTTCACATTTTACTTCCTTGTAAAAACAGGAAAATCAATAGGGATTTTCGTACGGATATGTACCCAGTGAACGGTTCATTTAGCTTTATATATTGTTCCGGGTGGCCGTTGTATTGGTTTTTCGGAAGCGTTAGACCTGTAAGAAAAAAATTTAAATGGTTGGGAAAGGCCATGGGATGTAGAAATATTTTTTTCACATTTTATTTCCTTGTAAAAAAAGGTAAAACAATAGGGTTTTTCGTACGGATAAGTGCCCAGTGAACGGTTTGTTTAGCTTTATATATTGTTCCGGGTGGGCGTTGTATTGTTTTTTCGGAAGTGTTAGACCTGTAAGAGAAAAATTAAAATGGTTGGGAAAGGCCATGGGATGTAGAAATATTTTTTTCACATTTTACTTCCTTGTAAAAACAGGAAAATCGATAGGGATTTTCATACGGATAAGTACCCAGTGAACGGTTCGTTTATCTTTATATATTCTTCCGGGTGGGCGTTGTATTGGTTTTTCAGAAGTGTTAGACCTGTAAGAGAAAAATTTAAATGGTTGGGAAAGGCCATGGGATGTAGAAATATTTATTTCACATTTACTTCCTTGTAAAAACAGGTAAATCAATAGGGTTTTTCGTACGGATAAGTACCCAGTGAACCGTTCGTTTAGCTTTATATATTGTTCGGGGTGGGCGTTGTATTGTTTTTTCGGAAGTGTTAGACCTGTAAGAGAAAAATTTAAATGGTTGGGAAAGGCCATGGGATGTAGAAATATTTTTTCACATTTTACTTCCTTGTAAAAACAGGAAAATCAATAGGGATTTTCGTACGGATAAGTACCCAGTGAACGGTTCGTTTAGCTTTATATATTGTTCCGGGTGGGCGTTGTATTGGGTTTTGGGAAGTGTTAGACCTGTAAGAGAAAAATTTAAATGGTTGGGAAAGGCCATGGGATGTAGAAATATTTTTTTCACATTTTATTTCCTTTTAAAAACAGGTAAATCAATTGGGATTTTCGTACGGATAAGTACCCAGTGAACGGTTCGTTTAGCTTTATATATTATTTTATTTATTATTTATTTTATTTATTTAGATTTATATACCGCCCTCCCCGAAGGCTCAGGGCGGTTTACATTAAAACTAATCAACGATACATGAAACAGTCTTCGTTAAAACATACAGTAAATAATAACAGTGGTTGTAACCATATAACAGAATAATGTAACAGTATAACAGTATAATAAAATAATATAACGATGGAACGGTGCAATACCACAACAGGTCCAGAGCGCTCTGGTGGAGTTCTGGGAGGAAGGGGGGAGAGAGGGGGGAGATGGGGGGAGGGGGGGGAGCGGGGGCCCTTCATTCGCTGTTGGTTGTGCCTGGTCTCAACCAAATGCCTGGTGGAGGAGCTCCTTTTTGCAGGCCCTGCGGAACTGTTTAAGCTCCGTCAGGGCCCTGATCTCCTCCGGGAGCTCATTCCACCAGGTGGGGGCCAGTACAGAGAATGCTCTGGCCCTGGTCGAGACCAGGCGGACTTCTTTAGGGCCAGGGACCATTAGCCGGTTGGTGGCGGTGGAGCGCAGAGCTCTTTTAGGGGCATAGGCAGGGAGGCGGTCCCTCAGGTACACTGGGCCCTGACCGTGAATGGCCTTGAAGGTAATTACCAGAACCTTTAGTCTGATCCGGAATTCAACTGGCAACCACTGCAGTTGGTGGAGAATGGGCCGGATGTGGGACCTCCACGGTGTTGCTGTGAGGATCCTGGCCGCTGCGTTTTGGACCAGCTGTAGTTTCCGGGTCAAGGCTAAGGGCAGGCCTGCGTAGAGCGAGTTACAGAAGTCCAGTCTAGAGGTGACCGTCGCATGGATCACTGTGGCTAGGTGTTCCGGGGCCAGGTAGGGCGCTAGTAGTTTGGCTTGGCGGAGATGGTAAAATGCCAGCCGCGCTACCTTTGTGATCTGGGCTTCCATTGTAAGGGAAGTATCCAGAATCACGCCTAGGTTCCTGGCGGAGTGAGCCGTAGAGAGCTGTACTCCATCCAGGGCAGGCAGGCACGCTTCCTCGCATGGGCCCTTCCTACCCAGCCACAGGACCTCCGTCTTTGAAGGATTGAGCTTCAGACGACTCTGCTTCAGCCATCTCGTCACTGCTTCCAGGCAGCTGGCTAATGCTTCTGGGGGGGAGTCAGGGCGGCCATCCATCAGGAGGAAGAGCTGGGTGTCATCGGCATATTGATGACAACCCAGCCCAAACCTCCGTACCAGTTGTGCGAGAGGGCGCATAAAGATATTGAATAGGATAGGAGAGAGGACCGCTCCTTGTGGGACTCCACAAGTAAGTTGACGACGGTCTGATGTTTTGTCTCCAATTGCAACCCTCTGTCTACGATCCCGGAGGAAGGAGATCAGCCATTGGAGGGCTGTCTCTCGTATTCCGGCATCGGTGAGGCGGCGAGCTAGAAGCTCATGATCGACTGTGTCGAACGCTGCTGAGAGGTCTAATAATATCAGCAGTGCCAACCCGCCTCGGTCCAACTGGCGACGGAGGTCATCCGTCAGGGCGACTAGCGCTGTCTCTACCCCATGGCCAGGCCGGAAGCCTGACTGGGATGGGTCTAGGACCGAAGCTTCTTCCAGGTACTCTGTTAGTTGGTTTGCGACAGCCCTTTCAATCATCTTCCCCAGAAACGCTAAATGCGAGACGGGTCGATAGTTGTTGGGCTCTCGCGGGTCTAAGGATGTTTTTTTCAGCAGTGGGCGTACCACAGCCTCTTTTAGTCCCTCCGGGAATTCTCCCGTTGTGAGAGATAGATTGATTATTTCCCGGAGGGGGCCCTTTATCCTTATGTCCGCTGTTCTTAGGAGCCAGGATGGGCAAGGGTCTAGTGGGCATGTGGTTGGCCTCGCTGTTGCTAGTATCCTGTCCACTTCGGTCAGCGTGAGTCGTCTGAAGTTACTCAAGGTATTCTCCAAAGACGGCCAAGGGGCCTCTAGTTCACTTTCTGTATCTAAGGTTGGAGGGAGGTCATGGCGGAGTGTCGAGATTTTATCCGCAAAATGACTCGCAAATGCCTCACAGCTGATATCCAATTTGCTACTGTTTTGTTGCCCTTCAGCCAGGGCAGTAAGAGACCGAACTACCTTAAATAATTGAGCCGGGCGTGAGTCTGCGGATGCGATGGTAGCCGAGTAAAAATTGCGTTTCACTGACTTCACCGCCATCTCATAGGCCTTCATCTGCATTCTATAAGATGTTCTCGAGGCTTCGTCACGAGTCTTCCTCCAAACTCGCTCTAGCCGTCTCAGTTCCCGTTTCTTGTTGCGAAGCTCCTCGGTGTACCAGGGGGCCCGCTTGAGACGGGGCCGGAGAGGGCGTCGGGGGGCTATCTCATCAATGGCAGCCAGCAGTCTGTCATGCCAGTCGCTGACCAGGCCATTGAGAGAAGTGCCAGGAGGCATTGGCTCCCGCAGAGCATTCAGGAATCCAATTGGATCCATAAGTCTCCGCGGGCAAGCTAAAATTTGCTCGGCGCCCAACTGAGGTGGGAGTGGTAGCCATAGCCGAGCCTTCAGGGCATAGTGGTCTGACCATGGCACGGCAGTTGCCGTGACCAGATCCACATTCAGACCTACGCCGAAAATAAGATCCAGGGTGTGACCTGCTTGGTGGGTGGGGCCAACAACAAACTGCGAGAGCCCTAGTGTCGCCATGGTTGACACTAGGTCCTGCCCAGTTCTAGAAGACGGCAGCTCAGCATGGACGTTAAAGTCCCCCAGGACTAATAGACTGGGAAACTGTAGCGTCCAGGCCGCCACCGCCTCTAGCAGGGCAGGCAGGGCATCTGGTGGTGCATTGGGCGCGCGGTACACTAACCAAATGGCCACGCTCTCGGTTGATCCCCATCCGAGGCCAACACATTCAATGCCTGGTATTGATGGCGCAGGAAGGGCCCTGAAGGAGAAAGCCTCTCGGATCAGGATTGCCACCCCTCCTCCCCGCCCCGCTGTCCGGGACTGGTGGAGGACAGAAAACCCGGCAGGGGCTAGATCTTTGAGGGCGACTGTTTCGCCTTTCCTGGTCCAGGTTTCTGTCACGAACGCCAGGTCCACTCTTTGCTCTGCAAAATAGTTTTGCAGGGTAGAGGTTTTGTTGTTTATTGACCTGGCGTTGCACAGCACCAGTGTCAGAGGCGGGTTATTCACCTTTGCCTCCACCCTAGTGTCGCGAGGGATGGGGCGGAGTCTGGAGGGGGCCCGTGTATGGTTGATTTCCGGGCCCCTTGGTCGCCGCCATCCGCTGTCTCTGCCTCTGCCCCTTATTGTTGGGATCCCTGACCCTTTCAGGGCCCCCGCTTTCTCCCCTTCCTCCGTTCTTTCAAATATGATGGGCTCCATGGACACTGTTGGTTTTAGTTCTTGGTTTAGCGGTTGTTGCCCACCCTGGTTCTGTGCTTATTGCTGGTTTCTAATGTAGGTGTAGGGTTTTGTGTATCTGTGGAAGGTTGGTCCCGATCGCTATTTATAGCCTCTCAGGACTTCCCAGTTCCAATTGTGACAGTTATGTGCTATGTGTAGGATGTGTATCTGGAGGGGTAGCCCCGATCGCCTGTTGCGGCACCTCAGGGTTGCCCAGTCCAGGGTGTGTGGTGTATGTGTGGCCTCTGTGTTATTTCATGTTGTGATTTGGGACTGGATGTTTGTGGGTTGGGTGGAATTGAGTTGGACAGTTAGCGTTGTTTGGCAAGTGGAGGGTGGGTTGTTAGGTATGGTCTGAATTAATTAGTTGTTAGAATTGGTTGATTGGGGTGGGTTTGGGTGGTTCAGTTGGTAGTTGGGTAGTTCAATTGGTTGGTGGAGTTGATTGATTTGGGGTGGCTTGGGTAGTTCAGGCGATAGTTGGGTAGTTCAATTAGTTGATATAATTGATTGTTTGGTAGAATTGATTGTTTTGGGGTGGGTTTGGGTAGTTCAATTTTAGGATTTAGTTGATTAATTGGTGGAATTAATTGTTTTGGGTGGGTTTGGGATAGTTAAATTGATGGTGGGGTTGTGGTAGATCAGTTGATGATAATTGTTCGGATGGGTAGATGGGTAAGGTGTTAATTTAATTTGGGGTCAGTCAATGGTCAGATGGGTTGTCGTTAGGTTGAGGGTTGGGGGTTAATTCTTCTCCCTTTTTTTATAATTCCTGTGCATAGATTGTTGTCTCTTTCCCTCCCTTTTAAACATTTTTCTCCTTTTTCTATTCCCCCCCACCACCCCTGCTCTTTCCCTCCCCCCCTCTTTTTTCCCCTCCCCTTTTCTGTGCACACCACAATGTTTCCACTTGATTCTTCTCTTAGTTTGTTTGAAGTTTTCCCCTTATTCTCCCCCTCCCCTCCGTTTTCTGTCTGTACAGTTTTTCCCGCCTAAATTCTTCCCGCTTTTTTCTTCCCGCCTAAATTCTTCCTGCTTAATTTCTAATTTCCCTCCCCTTTGAAATAGGCATCAACCTTAGTCAGCTCGGTTAGTCCGTTTGATTTCCCTTCCCCCTTCTGAGAATGTCTGTTTGTGCCTTCTTCCCTCCCCCCTGCAGATGGGATATTTATGGCAATCCCCCCCCCCCAGGATTTGGTATTAATCTTATTCAGTTCGTTAGTCCGTTTGATTTCCCTTCCCCCTTCTGAGAATAAATAAATGGTCCGTTTGTACCTTCTTCTCTCCCCCCTACAGATGGGATAGTTATGGCAAGTCCCGTTCCCCCCCCCCCAGGGCTTGGTACTTCTCTTTCTTTATTGTTCTGCAGGTGAGTGTTCCTTTTCCTTTCCTTCTTCTTTCTTTTCTGTTTGCTTCTTTTCCTTGTCGCTCGGCTGTAGTGCAGGGTCGGCGATGGGCAGGCAGCAGCAGCAGAGGGTCAGGCTTTGTTTGGTGGTGGTTGGGCACGGGTGGTGGACACGGCGCAGCTATGGCGAGGTGGAATCAGTAGAGGTCCAGGCTCCGTTCCTGCGGGGTCCTGGCTTTGATCGGGCGGCAGCTGTGGGCTTGAATGGAAGGCGAAGCGTGGTAATGGCGTCCTGTCGACCTTTGGCGGTGGAACAGCCGCAGCAGAGGGTCCGGCCCCGTTCACGTGGTGGCCGCGGTGCTGATGGTGGGCGTGGCACAGTAGCAGCGGTCAGCTGTGGCTGAAGTCCGGCTCCGCTTGGGCGGCTGCAGGAGGGTCCCTCTGCAGCAGGCCGTTTCCCGCAGCGACGCTGACAGGCCGCTCCAGTGGATCTGCTGGTCGGCTCTCCCTGGCTGTTCTCAGCAAGCTCCAGGTTCCTCCGGCCGTGGGGCTGTTCAGGCTTGGTAGATGGTCAGTAGGCAGCCCCAGCACAGTCCTTGATGGCAGTCCCGGAGGGCTTTGTTGTTAGCCAGCCGTTGTTGTTTTCGTTTGTTTTGTTTTGGTTGGTTTTCTTACCGTTTCTGTTTTTCTTTCTTTGGTTCTTCTTATCTGTTCTTGTTTCTATTTGTAGTGGTTTTGTTGTTTCGATTCTTTTGCGTTTCTTCAGATATCTGTAGTTAAATTGGTGGGGTTCTTTTTGTTTTTGTTTCTTTTTTTAGAGTGATCAATTCTGGTTGCTTTTTGGCGGCTATTTTTGGGCTGGGCCTGTTTAGTTTCAGGAGCAGTCTGATTTCATGACTGCTCCAGCCGCCCTCTTGGGCTCACCACCTTATTGTTCCGGGTGGGCTCACCACCATATTGTTCCGGGTGGGCGTTGTATTGGTTTTTTGAAAGTGTTAGACCTGTAAGAGAAAAATTTAAATGGTTGGGAAAGGCCATGGGATGTAGAAATATTTTTTTCACATTTACTTCCTTGTAAAAACAGGTAAATCAATAGGGTTTTTCGTACGGATAAGTACTCAGTGAACGGTTCGTTTAGCTTTATATATTGTTCCGGGTTTGCGTTGTATTGGTTTTTCAGAAGTGTTAGACCTGTAAGAGAAAAATTTAAATGGTTGGGAAAGGCCATGGGATGTAGAAATATTTTTTTCACATTTCATTTCCTTTTAAAAACAGGTAAATCAATAGGGATTTTCGTACGGATAAGTACCCAGTGAACGGTTCGTTTAGCTTTATATATTGTTCCGGGTGGGCGTTGTATTGGTTTTTCGGAAGTGTTAGACCTGTAAGAGAAAAATTTAAATGGTTGGGAAAGGCCATGGGATGTAGAAATATTTTTTCACATTTTACTTCCTTGTAAAAACAGGAAAATCGATAGGGATTTTCGTACGGATAAGTACCCAGTGAACGGTTCGTTTATCTTTATATATTCTTCCGGGTGGGCGTTGTATTGGTTTTTCAGAAGTGTTAGACCTGTAAGAGAAAAATTTAAATGGTTGGGAAAGGCCATGGGATGTAGAAATATTTATTTCACATTTACTTCCTTGTAAAAACAGGTAAATCAATAGGGTTTTTCGTACGGATAAGTACCCAGTGAACCGTTCGTTTAGCTTTATATATTGTTCCGGGTGGGCGTTGTATTGTTTTTTCGGAAGTGTTAGACCTGTAAGAGAAAAATTTAAATGGTTGGGAAAGGCCATGGGATGTAGAAATATTTTTTTCACATTTTACTTCCTTGTAAAAACAGGAAAATCAATAGGGTTTTTCGTACGGATAAGTACCCAGTGAACGGTTCGTTTAGCTTTATATATTGTTCCGGGTGGGCGTTGTATTGGGTTTTGGGAAGTGTTAGACCTGTAAGAGAAAAATTTAAATGGTTGGGAAAGGCCATGGGATGTAGAAATATTTTTTTCACATTTTATTTCCTTTTAAAAACAGGTAAATCAATAGGGATTTTCGTACGGATAAGTACCCAGTGAACGGTTCGTTTAGCTTTATATATTGTTCCGGGTGGGCGTTGTATTGGTTTTTTGAAAGTGTTAGACCTGTAAGAGAAAAATTTAAATGGTTGGGAAAGGCCATGGGATGTAGAAATATTTTTTTCACATTTTACTTCCTTGTAAAAACAGGAAAATCAATAGGGTTTTTCGTACGGATAAGTACCCAGTGAACGGTTCGTTTAGCTTTATATATTGTTCCGGGTGGGCGTTGTATTGGGTTTTGGGAAGTGTTAGACCTGTAAGAGAAAAATTTAAATGGTTGGGAAAGGCCATGGGATGTAGAAATATTTTTTTTCACATTTTATTTCCTTTTAAAAACAGGTAAATCAATAGGGATTTTCGTACGGATAAGTACCCAGTGAACGGTTCGTTTAGCTTTATATATTGTTCCGGGTGGGCGTTGTATTGGTTTTTTGAAAGTGTTAGACCTGTAAGAGAAAAATTTAAATGGTTGGGAAAGGCCATGGGATGTAGAAATATTTTTTTCACATTTACTTCCTTGTAAAAACAGGTAAATCAATAGGGTTTTTCGTACGGATAAGTACTCAGTGAACGGTTCGTTTAGCTTTATATATTGTTCCGGGTGGGCGTTGTATTGGTTTTTCAGAAGTGTTAGACCTGTAAGAGAAAAATTTAAATGGTTGGGAAAGGCCATGGGATGTAGAAATATTTTTTTCACATTTCATTTCCTTTTAAAAACAGGTAAATCAATAGGGATTTTCGTACGGATAAGTACCCAGTGAACGGTTCGTTTAGCTTTATATATTGTTCCGGGTGGGCGTTGTATTGGTTTTTCGGAAGTGTTAGACCTGTAAGAGAAAAATTTAAATGGTTGGGAAAGGCCATGGGATGTAGAAATATTTTTTCACATTTTACTTCCTTGTAAAAAGAGGAAAATCAATAGGGATTTTCGTACGGATATGTACCCAGTGAACGGTTCGTTTAGCTTTATATATTGTTCCGGGTGGGCGTTGTATTGGTTTTTCGGAAGCGTTAGACCTGTAAGAAAAAAATTTAAATGGTTGGGAAAGGCCATGGGATGTAGAAATATTTTTTTCACATTTTATTTCCTTGTAAAAACAGGTAAAACAATAGGGTTTTTCGTACGGATAAGTGCCCAGTGAACGGTTTGTTTAGCTTTATACATTGTTCCGGGTGGGCGTTGTATTGTTTTTTCGGAAGTGTTAGACCTGTAAGAGAAAAATTTAAATGGTTGGGAAAGGCCATGGGATGTAGAAATATTTATTTCACATTTACTTCCTTGTAAAAACAGGTAAATCAATAGGGTTTTTCGTACGGATAAGTACCCAGTGAACCGTTCGTTTAGCTTTATATATTGTTCCGGGTGGGCGTTGTATTGTTTTTTCGGAAGTGTTAGACCTGTAAGAGAAAAATTTAAATGGTTGGGAAAGGCCATGGGATGTAGAAATATTTTTTTCACATTTTACTTCCTTGTAAAAACAGGAAAATCGATAGGGATTTTCGGACGGATAAGTACCTAGTGAACGGTTCGTTTATCTTTATATATTGTTCGGGGTGGGCGTTGTATTGGATTTTCGGAAGTGTTAGACCTGTAAGAGAAAAATTTAAATGGTTGGGAAAGGCGATGGGATGTAGAAATATTTTTTTCACATTTACTTCCTTGTAAAAACAGGTAAATCAATAGGGTTTTTCGTATGGATAAGTACCCAGTGAACGGTTCGTTTAGCTTTATATATTGTTCCGGGTGGGCGTTGTATTGGTTTTTCGGAAGTGTTAGACCTGTAAGAGAAAAATTTAAATGGTTGGGAAAGGCCATGGGATGTAGAAATATTTATTTCACATTTACTTCCTTGTAAAAACAGGTAAATCAATAGGGTTTTTCGTACGGATAAGTACCCAGTGAACGGTTCGTTTAGCTTTATATATTTTTCCGGGTGGGCGTTGTATTGGTTTTTCGGAAGTGTTAGACCTGTGAGAGAAAAATTTAAATGGTTGGGAAAGGCCATGGGATGTAGAAATATTTTTTTCACATTTACTTCCTTGTAAAAACAGGTAAATCAATAGGGTTTTTCGTACGGATAAGTGCCCAGTGAACGGTTCGTTTAGCTTTATATATTGTTCCGGGTGGGCGTTGTATTGGTTTTTCAGAAGTGTTAGACCTGTAAGAGAAAAATTTAAATGGTTGGGAAAGGCCATGGGATGTAGAAATATTTTTTTCACATTTCATTTCCTTTTAAAAACAGGTAAATCAATAGGGATTTTCGTACGGATAAGTACCCAGTGAACGGTTCGTTTAGCTTTATATATTGTTCCGGGTGGGCGTTGTATTGGTTTTTCGGAAGTGTTAGACCTGTAAGAGAAAAATTTAAATGGTTGGGAAAGGCCATGGGATGTAGAAATATTTTTTCACATTTTACTTCCTTGTAAAAACAGGAAAATCAATAGGGATTTTCGTACGGATATGTACCCAGTGAACGGTTCATTTAGCTTTATATATTGTTCCGGGTGGGCGTTGTATTGGTTTTTCGGAAGCGTTAGACCTGTAAGAAAAAAATTTAAATGGTTGGGAAAGGCCATGGGATGTAGAAATATTTTTTTCACATTTTATTTCCTTGTAAAAACAGGTAAAACAATAGGGTTTTTCGTACGGATAAGTGCCCAGTGAACGGTTTGTTTAGCTTTATACATTGTTCCGGGTGGGCGTTGTATTGTTTTTTCGGAAGTGTTAGACCTGTAAGAGAAAAATTAAAATGGTTGGGAAAGGCCATGGGATGTAGAAATATTTTTTTCACATTTTACTTCCTTGTAAAAACAGGAAAATCGATAGGGATTTTCATACGGATAAGTACCCAGTGAACGGTTCGTTTATCTTTATATATTCTTCCGGGTGGGCGTTGTATTGGTTTTTCAGAAGTGTTAGACCTGTAAGAGAAAAATTTAAATGGTTGGGAAAGGCCATGGGATGTAGAAATATTTATTTCACATTTACTTCTTTGTAAAAACAGGTAAATCAATAGGGTTTTTCGTACGGATAAGTACCCAGTGAACCGTTCGTTTAGCTTTATATATTGTTCCGGGTGGGAGTTGTATTGTTTTTTCGGAAGTGTTAGACCTGTAAGAGAAAAATTTAAATGGTTGGGAAAGGCCATGGGATGTAGAAATATTTTTTTCACATTTTACTTCCTTGTAAAAACAGGAAAATCAATAGGGTTTTTCGTACGGATAAGTACCCAGTGAACGGTTCGTTTAGCTTTATATATTGTTCCGGGTGGGCGTTGTATTGGGTTTTGGGAAGTGTTAGACCTGTAAGAGAAAAATTTAAATGGTTGGGAAAGGCCATGGGATGTAGAAATATTTTTTTCACATTTTATTTCCTTTTAAAAACAGGTAAATCAATAGGGATTTTCGTACGGATAAGTACCCAGTGAACGGTTCGTTTAGCTTTATATATTGTTCCGGGTGGGCGTTGTATAGGTTTTTTGAAAGTGTTAGACCTGTAAGAGAAAAATTTACATGGTTGGGAAAGGCCATGGGATGTAGAAATATTTTTTTCACATTTACTTCCTTGTAAAAACAGGTAAATCAATAGGGTTTTTCGTACGGATAAGTACTCAGTGAACGGTTCGTTTAGCTTTATATATTGTTCCGGGTGGGCGTTGTATTTGTTTTTCAGAAGTGTTAGACCTGTAAGAGAAAAATTTAAATGGTTGGGAAAGGCCATGGGATGTAGAAATATTTTTTTCACATTTCATTTCCTTTTAAAAACAGGTAAATCAATAGGGATTTTGGTACGGATAAGTACCCAGTGAACGGTTCGTTTAGCTTTATATATTGTTCCGGGTGGGCGTTGTATTGGTTTTTCGGAAGTGTTAGACCTGTAAGAGAAAAATTTAAATGGTTGGGAAAGGCCATGGGATGTAGAAATATTTTTTCACATTTTACTTCCTTGTAAAAACAGGAAAATCAATAGGGATTTTCGTACGGATATGTACCCAGTGAACGGTTCGTTTAGCTTTATATATTGTTCCGGGTGGGCGTTGTATTGGTTTTTCGGAAGCGTTAGACCTGTAAGAAAAAAATTTAAATGGTTGGGAAAGGCCATGGGATGTAGAAATATTTTTTTCACATTTTATTTCCTTGTAAAAACAGGTAAAACAATAGGGTTTTTCGTACGGATAAGTGCCCAGTGAACGGTTTGTTTAGCTTTATACATTGTTCCGGGTGGGCGTTGTATTGTTTTTTCGGAAGTGTTAGACCTCTAAGAGAAAAATTAAAATGGTTGGGAAAGGCCATGGGATGTAGAAATATTTTTTTCACATTTTACTTCCTTGTAAAAACAGGAAAATCGATAGGGATTTTCATACGGATAAGTACCCAGTAAACGGTTCGTTTATCTTTATATATTCTTCCGGGTGGGCGTTGTATTGGTTTTTCAGAAGTGTTAGACCTGTAAGAGAAAAATTTAAATGGTTGGGAAAGGCCATGGGATGTAGAAATATTTATTTCACATTTACTTCCTTGTAAAAACAGGTAAATCAATAGGGTTTTTCGTACGGATAAGTACCCAGTGAACCGTTCGTTTAGCTTTATATATTGTTCCGGGTGGGCGTTGTATTGTTTTTTCGGAAGTGTTAGACCTGTAAGAGAAAAATTTAAATGGTTGGGAAAGGCCATGGGATGTAGAAATATTTTTTTCACATTTTACTTCCTTGTAAAAACAGGAAAATCAATAGGGATTTTCGTACGGATAAGTACCCAGTGAACGGTTCGTTTAGCTTTATATATTGTTCCGGGTGGGCGTTGTATTGGTTTTTTGAAAGTGTTAGACCTGTAAGAGAAAAATTTAAATGGTTGGGAAAGGCCATGGGATGTAGAAATATTTTTTTCACATTTTACTTCCTTGTAAAAACAGGAAAATTAATAGGGTTTTTCGTACGGATAAGTACCCAGTGAACGGTTCGTTTAGCTTTATATATTGTTCCGGGTGGGCGTTGTATTGGGTTTTGGGAAGTGTTAGACCTGTAAGAGAAAAATTTAAATGGTTGGGAAAGGCCATGGGATGTAGAAATATTTTTTTTCACATTTTATTTCCTTTTAAAAACAGGTAAATCAATAGGGATTTTCGTACGGATAAGTACCCAGTGAACGGTTCGTTTAGCTTTATATATTGTTCCGGGTGGGCGTTGTATTGGTTTTTTGAAAGTGTTAGACCTGTAAGAGAAAAATTTAAATGGTTGGGAAAGGCCATGGGATGTAGAAATATTTTTTTCACATTTACTTCCTTGTAAAAACAGGTAAATCAATAGGGTTTTTCGTACGGATAAGTACTCAGTGAACGGTTCGTTTAGCTTTATATATTGTTCCGGGTGGGCGTTGTATTGGTTTTTCAGAAGTGTTAGACCTGTAAGAGAAAAATTTAAATGGTTGGGAAAGGCCATGGGATGTAGAAATATTTTTTTCACATTTCATTTCCTTTTAAAAACAGGTAAATCAATAGGGATTTTCGTACGGATAAGTACCCAGTGAACGGTTCGTTTAGCTTTATATATTGTTCCGGGTGGGCGTTGTATTGGTTTTTCGGAAGTGTTAGACCTGTAAGAGAAAAATTTAAATGGTTGGGAAAGGCCATGGGATGTAGAAATATTTTTTCACATTTTACTTCCTTGTAAAAAGAGGAAAATCAATAGGGATTTTCGTACGGATATGTACCCAATGAACGGTTCGTTTAGCTTTATATATTGTTCCGGGTGGGCGTTGTATTGGTTTTTCGGAAGCGTTAGACCTGTAAGAAAAAAATTTAAATGGTTGGGAAAGGCCATGGGATGTAGAAATATTTTTTTCACATTTTATTTCCTTGTAAAAACAGGTAAAACAATAGGGTTTTTCGTACGGATAAGTGCCCAGTGAACGGTTTGTTTAGCTTTATACATTGTTCCGGGTGGGCGTTGTATTGTTTTTTCGGAAGTGTTAGACCTGTAAGAGAAAAATTTAAATGGTTGGGAAAGGCCATGGGATGTAGAAATATTTATTTCACATTTACTTCCTTGTAAAAACAGGTAAATCAATAGGGTTTTTCGTACGGATAAGTACCCAGTGAACCGTTCGTTTAGCTTTATATATTGTTCCGGGTGGGCGTTGTATTGTTTTTTCGGAAGTGTTAGACCTGTAAGAGAAAAATTTAAATGGTTGGGAAAGGCCATGGGATGTAGAAATATTTTTTTCACATTTTACTTCCTTGTAAAAACAGGAAAATCGATAGGGATTTTCGGACGGATAAGTACCTAGTGAACGGTTCGTTTATCTTTATATATTGTTCGGGGTGGGCGTTGTATTGGATTTTCGGAAGTGTTAGACCTGTAAGAGAAAAATTTAAATGGTTGGGAAAGGCGATGGGATGTAGAAATATTTTTTTCACATTTACTTCCTTGTAAAAACAGGTAAATCAATAGGGTTTTTCGTATGGATAAGTACCCAGTGAACCGTTCGTTTAGCTTTATATATTGTTCCGGGTGGGCGTTGTATTGTTTTTTCGGAAGTGTTAGACCTGTAAGAGAAAAATTTAAATGGTTGGGAAAGGCCATGGGATGTAGAAATATTTTTTTCAAATTTTATTTCCTTGTAAAAACAGGAAAATCAATAGGGTTTTTCGTACGGATAAGTACCCAGTGAACGGTTCGTTTAGCTTTATATATTTTTCCGGGTGGGCGTTGTATTGGTTTTTCGGAAGTGTTAGACCTGTGAGAGAAAAATTTAAATGGTTGGGAAAGGCCATGGGATGTAGAAATATTTTTTTCACATTTACTTCCTTGTAAAAACAGGTAAATCAATAGGGTTTTTCGTACGGATAAGTGCCCAGTGAACGGTTCGTTTAGCTTTATATATTGTTCCGGGTGGGCGTTGTATTGGTTTTTCAGAAGTGTTAGACCTGTAAGAGAAAAATTTAAATGGTTGGGAAAGGCCATGGGATGTAGAAATATTTTTTTCACATTTCATTTCCTTTTAAAAACAGGTAAATCAATAGGGATTTTCGTACGGATAAGTACCCAGTGAACGGTTCGTTTAGCTTTATATATTGTTCCGGGTGGGCGTTGTATTGGTTTTTCGGAAGTGTTAGACCTGTAAGAGAAAAATTTAAATGGTTGGGAAAGGCCATGGGATGTAGAAATATTTTTTCACATTTTACTTCCTTGTAAAAACAGGAAAATCAATAGGGATTTTCGTACGGATATGTACCCAGTGAACGGTTCATTTAGCTTTATATATTGTTCCGGGTGGGCGTTGTATTGGTTTTTCGGAAGCGTTAGACCTGTAAGAAAAAAATTTAAATGGTTGGGAAAGGCCATGGGATGTAGAAATATTTTTTTCACATTTTATTTCCTTGTAAAAACAGGTAAAACAATAGGGTTTTTCGTACGGATAAGTGCCCAGTGAACGGTTTGTTTAGCTTTATACATTGTTCCGGGTGGGCGTTGTATTGTTTTTTCGGAAGTGTTAGACCTGTAAGAGAAAAATTAAAATGGTTGGGAAAGGCCATGGGATGTAGAAATATTTTTTTCACATTTTACTTCCTTGTAAAAACAGGAAAATCGATAGGGATTTTCATACGGATAAGTACCCAGTGAACGGTTCGTTTATCTTTATATATTCTTCCGGGTGGGCGTTGTATTGGTTTTTCAGAAGTGTTAGACCTGTAAGAGAAAAATTTAAATGGTTGGGAAAGGCCATGGGATGTAGAAATATTTATTTCACATTTACTTCTTTGTAAAAACAGGTAAATCAATAGGGTTTTTCGTACGGATAAGTACCCAGTGAACCGTTCGTTTAGCTTTATATATTGTTCCGGGTGGGAGTTGTATTGTTTTTTCGGAAGTGTTAGACCTGTAAGAGAAAAATTTAAATGGTTGGGAAAGGCCATGGGATGTAGAAATATTTTTTTCACATTTTACTTCCTTGTAAAAACAGGAAAATCAATAGGGTTTTTCGTACGGATAAGTACCCAGTGAACGGTTCGTTTAGCTTTATATATTGTTCCGGGTGGGCGTTGTATTGGGTTTTGGGAAGTGTTAGACCTGTAAGAGAAAAATTTAAATGGTTGGGAAAGGCCATGGGATGTAGAAATATTTTTTTCACATTTTATTTCCTTTTAAAAACAGGTAAATCAATAGGGATTTTCGTACGGATAAGTACCCAGTGAACGGTTCGTTTAGCTTTATATATTGTTCCGGGTGGGCGTTGTATAGGTTTTTTGAAAGTGTTAGACCTGTAAGAGAAAAATTTACATGGTTGGGAAAGGCCATGGGATGTAGAAATATTTTTTTCACATTTACTTCCTTGTAAAAACAGGTAAATCAATAGGGTTTTTCGTACGGATAAGTACTCAGTGAACGGTTCGTTTAGCTTTATATATTGTTCTGGGTGGGCGTTGTATTTGTTTTTCAGAAGTGTTAGACCTGTAAGAGAAAAATTTAAATGGTTGGGAAAGGCCATGGGATGTAGAAATATTTTTTTCACATTTCATTTCCTTTTAAAAACAGGTAAATCAATAGGGATTTTCGTACGGATAAGTACCCAGTGAACGGTTCGTTTAGCTTTATATATTGTTCCGGGTGGGCGTTGTATTGGTTTTTCGGAAGTGTTAGACCTGTAAGAGAAAAATTTAAATGGTTGGGAAAGGCCATGGGATGTAGAAATATTTTTTCACATTTTACTTCCTTGTAAAAACAGGTAAATCAATAGGGTTTTTCGTACGGATAAGTACCCAGTGAACCGTTCGTTTAGCTTTATATATTGTTCCGGGTGGGCGTTGTATTGTTTTTTCGGAAGTGTTAGACCTGTAAGAGAAAAATTTAAATGGTTGGGAAAGGCCATGGGATGTAGAAATATTTTTTTCACATTTTACTTCCTTGTAAAAACAGGAAAATCAATAGGGATTTTCGTACGGATAAGTACCCAGTGAACGGTTCGTTTAGCTTTATATATTGTTCCGGGTGGGCGTTGTATTGGTTTTTTGAAAGTGTTAGACCTGTAAGAGAAAAATTTAAATGGTTGGGAAAGGCCATGGGATGTAGAAATATTTTTTTCACATTTTACTTCCTTGTAAAAACAGGAAAATCAATAGGGTTTTTCGTACGGATAAGTACCCAGTGAACGGTTCGTTTAGCTTTATATATTGTTCCGGGTGGGCGTTGTATTGGGTTTTGGGAAGTGTTAGACCTGTAAGAGAAAAATTTAAATGGTTGGGAAATGCCATGGGATGTAGAAATATTTTTTTTCACATTTTATTTCCTTTTAAAAACAGGTAAATCAATAGGGATTTTCGTACGGATAAGTACCCAGTGAACGGTTCGTTTAGCTTTATATATTGTTCCGGGTGGGCGTTGTATTGGTTTTTTGAAAGTGTTAGACCTGTAAGAGAAAAATTTAAATGGTTGGGAAAGGCCATGGGATGTAGAAATATTTTTTTCACATTTACTTCCTTTTAAAAACAGGTAAATCAATAGGGTTTTTCGTACGGATAAGTACTCAGTGAACGGTTCGTTTAGCTTTATATATTGTTCCGGGTGGGCGTTGTATTGGTTTTTCAGAAGTGTTAGACCTGTAAGAGAAAAATTTAAATGGTTGGGAAAGGCCATGGGATGTAGAAATATTTTTTTCACATTTCATTTCCTTTTAAAAACAGGTAAATCAATAGGGATTTTCGTACGGATAAGTACCCAGTGAACGGTTCGTTTAGCTTTATATATTGTTCCGGGTGGGCGTTGTATTGGTTTTTCGGAAGTGTTAGACCTGTAAGAGAAAAATTTAAATGGTTGGGAAAGGCCATGGGATGTAGAAATATTTTTTCACATTTTACTTCCTTGTAAAAAGAGGAAAATCAATAGGGATTTTCGTACGGATATGTACCCAGTGAACGGTTCGTTTAGCTTTATATATTGTTCCGGGTGGGCGTTGTATTGGTTTTTCGGAAGCGTTAGACCTGTAAGAAAAAAATTTAAATGGTTGGGAAAGGCCATGGGATGTAGAAATATTTTTTTCACATTTTATTTCCTTGTAAAAACAGGTAAAACAATAGGGTTTTTCGTACGGATAAGTGCCCAGTGAACGGTTTGTTTAGCTTTATACATTGTTCCGGGTGGGCGTTGTATTGTTTTTTCGGAAGTGTTAGACCTGTAAGAGAAAAATTTAAATGGTTGGGAAAGGCCATGGGATGTAGAAATATTTATTTCACATTTACTTCCTTGTAAAAACAGGTAAATCAATAGGGTTTTTCGTACGGATAAGTACCCAGTGAACCGTTCGTTTAGCTTTATATATTGTTCCGGGTGGGCGTTGTATTGTTTTTTCGGAAGTGTTAGACCTGTAAGAGAAAAATTTAAATGGTTGGGAAAGGCCATGGGATGTAGAAATATTTTTTTCACATTTTACTTCCTTGTAAAAACAGGAAAATCGATAGGGATTTTCGGACGGATAAGTACCTAGTGAACGGTTCGTTTATCTTTATATATTGTTCGGGGTGGGCGTTGTATTGGATTTTCGGAAGTGTTAGACCTGTAAGAGAAAAATTTAAATGGTTGGGAAAGGCGATGGGATGTAGAAATATTTTTTTCACATTTACTTCCTTGTAAAAACAGGTAAATCAATAGGGTTTTTCGTATGGATAAGTACCCAGTGAACGGTTCGTTTAGCTTTATATATTGTTCCGGGTGGGCGTTGTATTGGTTTTTCGGAAGTGTTAGACCTGTAAGAGAAAAATTTAAATGGTTGGGAAAGGCCATGGGATGTAGAAATATTTATTTCACATTTACTTCCTTGTAAAAACAGGTAAATCAATAGGGTTTTTCGTACGGATAAGTACCCAGTGAACCGTTCGTTTAGCTTTATATATTGTTCCGGGTGGGCGTTGTATTGTTTTTTCGGAAGTGTTAGACCTGTAAGAGAAAAATTTAAATGGTTGGGAAAGGCCATGGGATGTAGAAATATTTTTTTCAAATTTTATTTCCTTGTAAAAACAGGAAAATCAATAGGGTTTTTCGTACGGATAAGTACCCAGTGAACGGTTCGTTTAGCTTTATATATTTTTCCGGGTGGGCGTTGTATTGGTTTTTCGGAAGTGTTAGACCTGTGAGAGAAAAATTTAAATGGTTGGGAAAGGCCATGGGATGTAGAAATATTTTTTTCACATTTACTTCCTTGTAAAAACAGGTAAATCAATAGGGTTTTTCGTACGGATAAGTGCCCAGTGAACGGTTCGTTTAGCTTTATATATTGTTCCGGGTGGGCGTTGTATTGGTTTTTCAGAAGTGTTAGACCTGTAAGAGAAAAATTTAAATGGTTGGGAAAGGCCATGGGATGTAGAAATATTTTTTTCACATTTCATTTCCTTTTAAAAACAGGTAAATCAATAGGGATTTTCGTACGGATAAGTACCCAGTGAACGGTTCGTTTAGCTTTATATATTGTTCCGGGTGGGCGTTGTATTGGTTTTTCGGAAGTGTTAGACCTGTAAGAGAAATATTTAAATGGTTGGGAAAGGCCATGGGATGTAGAAATATTTTTTCACATTTTACTTCCTTGTAAAAACAGGAAAATCAATAGGGATTTTCGTACGGATATGTACCCAGTGAACGGTTCATTTAGCTTTATATATTGTTCCGGGTGGGCGTTGTATTGGTTTTTCGGAAGCGTTAGACCTGTAAGAAAAAAATTTAAATGGTTGGGAAAGGCCATGGGATGTAGAAATATTTTTTTCACATTTTATTTCCTTGTAAAAACAGGTAAAACAATAGGGTTTTTCGTACGGATAAGTGCCCAGTGAACGGTTTGTTTAGCTTTATACATTGTTCCGGGTGGGCGTTGTATTGTTTTTTCGGAAGTGTTAGACCTGTAAGAGAAAAATTAAAATGGTTGGGAAAGGCCATGGGATGTAGAAATATTTTTTTCACATTTTACTTCCTTGTAAAAACAGGAAAATCGATAGGGATTTTCATACGGATAAGTACCCAGTGAACGGTTCGTTTATCTTTATATATTCTTCCGGGTGGGCGTTGTATTGGTTTTTCAGAAGTGTTAGACCTGTAAGAGAAAAATTTAAATGGTTGGGAAAGGCCATGGGATGTAGAAATATTTATTTCACATTTACTTCTTTGTAAAAACAGGTAAATCAATAGGGTTTTTCGTACGGATAAGTACCCAGTGAACCGTTCGTTTAGCTTTATATATTGTTCCGGGTGGGAGTTGTATTGTTTTTTCGGAAGTGTTAGACCTGTAAGAGAAAAATTTAAATGGTTGGGAAAGGCCATGGTATGTAGAAATATTTTTTTCACATTTTACTTCCTTGTAAAAACAGGAAAATCAATAGGGTTTTTCGTACGGATAAGTACCCAGTGAACGGTTCGTTTAGCTTTATATATTGTTCCGGGTGGGCGTTGTATTGGGTTTTGGGAAGTGTTAGACCTGTAAGAGAAAAATTTAAATGGTTGGGAAAGGCCATGGGATGTAGAAATATTTTTTTCACATTTTATTTCCTTTTAAAAACAGGTAAATCAATAGGGATTTTCGTACGGATAAGTACCCAGTGAACGGTTCGTTTAGCTTTATATATTGTTCCGGGTGGGCGTTGTATAGGTTTTTTGAAAGTGTTAGACCTGTAAGAGAAAAATTTACATGGTTGGGAAAGGCCATGGGATGTAGAAATATTTTTTTCACATTTACTTCCTTGTAAAAACAGGTAAATCAATAGGGTTTTTCGTACGGATAAGTACTCAGTGAACGGTTCGTTTAGCTTTATATATTGTTCCGGGTGGGCGTTGTATTTGTTTTTCAGAAGTGTTAGACCTGTAAGAGAAAAATTTAAATGGTTGGGAAAGGCCATGGGATGTAGAAATATTTTTTTCACATTTCATTTCCTTTTAAAAACAGGTAAATCAATAGGGATTTTCGTACGGATAAGTACCCAGTGAACGGTTCGTTTAGCTTTATATATTGTTCCGGGTGGGCGTTGTATTGGTTTTTCGGAAGTGTTAGACCTGTAAGAGAAAAATTTAAATGGTTGGGAAAGGCCATGGGATGTAGAAATATTTTTTCACATTTTACTTCCTTGTAAAAACAGGAAAATCAATAGGGATTTTCGTACGGATATGTACCCAGTGAACGGTTCGTTTAGCTTTATATATTGTTCCGGGTGGGCGTTGTATTGGTTTTTCGGAAGCGTTAGACCTGTAAGAAAAAAATTTAAATGGTTGGGAAAGGCCATGGGATGTAGAAATATTTTTTTCACATTTTATTTCCTTGTAAAAACAGGTAAAACAATAGGGTTTTTCGTACGGATAAGTGCCCAGTGAACGGTTTGTTTAGCTTTATACATTGTTCCGGGTGGGCGTTGTATTGTTTTTTCGGAAGTGTTAGACCTCTAAGAGAAAAATTAAAATGGTTGGGAAAGGCCATGGGATGTAGAAATATTTTTTTCACATTTTACTTCCTTGTAAAAACAGGAAAATCGATAGGGATTTTCATACGGATAAGTACCCAGTAAACGGTTCGTTTATCTTTATATATTCTTCCGGGTGGGCGTTGTATTGGTTTTTCAGAAGTGTTAGACCTGTAAGAGAAAAATTTAAATGGTTGGGAAAGGCCATGGGATGTAGAAATATTTATTTCACATTTACTTCCTTGTAAAAACAGGTAAATCAATAGGGTTTTTCGTACGGATAAGTACCCAGTGAACCGTTCGTTTAGCTTTATATATTGTTCCGGGTGGGCGTTGTATTGTTTTTTCGGAAGTGTTAGACCTGTAAGAGAAAAATTTAAATGGTTGGGAAAGGCCATGGGATGTAGAAATATTTTTTTCACATTTTACTTCCTTGTAAAAACAGGAAAATCAATAGGGATTTTCGTACGGATAAGTACCCAGTGAACCGTTCGTTTAGCTTTATATATTGTTCGGGGTGGGCGTTGTATTGGATTTTCGGAAGTGTTAGACCTGTAAGAGAAAAATTTAAATGGTTGGGAAAGGCCATGGGATGTAGAAATATTTTTTTCACATTTTATATCCTTGTAAAAACAGGAAAATCGATAGGGATTTCCGTACGGATAAGTACCCAGTGAACGGTTCGTTTAGCTTTATATATTGTTCTGGGTGGGCGTTGTATTGGTTTTTCAGAAGTGTTAGACCTGTAAGAGAAAAATTTAAATGGTTGGGAAAGGCCATGGGATGTAGAAATATTTTTTTCACATTTTATTTCCTTTTAAAAACAGGTAAATCAATAGGGATTTTCGTACGGATAAGTACCCAGTGAACGGTTCGTTTAGCTTTATATATTGTTCCGGGTGGGCGTTGTATTGGTTTTTTGGAAGTGTTAGACCTGTAAGAGAAAAATTTAAATGGTTGGGAAAGGCCATGGGATGTAGAAATATTTTTTTCACATTTTACTTCCTTGTAAAAACAGGAAAATCGATAGGGATTTTCGGACGGATAAGTACCTAGTGAACGGTTCGTTTATCTTTATATATTGTTCGGGGTGGGCGTTGTATTGGTTTTTCGGAAGTGTTAGAACTGTAAGAGAAAAATTTAAATGGTTGGGAAAGGCCATGGGATGTAGAAATATTTTTGTCACATTTTATTTCCTAGTAAAAACAGGTAAATCAATAGGGTTTTTCGTACGGATAAGTACCCAGTGAACGGTTCGTTTAGCTTTATATATTTTTCCGGGTGGGCGTTGTATTGGTTTTTCGGAAGTGTTAGACCTGTAAGAGAAAAATTTAAATGGTTGGGAAAGGCCATGGGATGTAGAAATATTTTTTTCACATTTACTTCCTTGTAAAAACAGGAAAATCAATAGGGATTTTCGTACGGATATGTACCCAGTGAACGGTTCGTTTAGGTTTATATATTGTTCCGGGTGGGCGTTGTATTGGTTTTTCGGAAGCGTTAGACCTGTAAGAAAAAAATTTAAATGGTTGGGAAAGGCCATGGGATGTAGAAATATTTTTTTCACATTTTATTTCCTTGTAAAAACAGGAAAATCAATAGGGTTTTTCATACGGATAAGTACCCAGTGAACGGTTCGTTTATCTTTATATATTCTTCCGGGTGGGCGTTGTATTGGTTTTTCAGAAGTGTTAGACCTGTAAGAGAAAAATTTAAATGGTTGGGAAAGGCCATGGGATGTAGAAATATTTATTTCACATTTACTTCCTTGTAAAAACAGGTAAATCAATAGGGTTTTTCGTACGGATAAGTACCCAGTGAACCGTTCGTTTATCTTTATATATTCTTCCGGGTGGGCGTTGTATTGGATTTTCGGAAGTGTTAGACCTGTAAGAGAAAAATTTAAATGGTTGGGAAAGGCCATGGGATGTAGAAATATTTTTTTCACATTTACTTCCTTGTAAAAACAGGTAAATCAATAGGGTTTTTCGTACGGATAAGTACCCAGTGAACGGTTCGTTTAGCTTTATATATTGTTCCGGGTGGGCGTTGTATTGGTTTTTCGGAAGTGTTAGACCTGTAAGAGAAAAATTTAAATGGTTGGGAAAGGCCATGGGATGTAGAAATATTTTTTTCACATTTTATTTCCTTTTAAAAACAGGTAAATCAATAGGGATTTTCGGACGGATAAGTACCCAGTGAACGGTTCGTTTAGCTTTATATATTGTTCCGGGTGGGCGTTGTATTGGTTTTTTGGAAGTGTTAGACCTGTAAGAGAAAAATTTAAATGGTTGGGAAAGGCCATGGGATGTAGAAATATTTTTTCACATTTTACTTCCTTGTAAAAACAGGAAAATCAATAGGGATTTTCGTACGGATATGTACCCAGTGAACGGTTCGTTTAGCTTTATATATTGTTCCGGGTGGGCGTTGTATTGGTTTTTCGGAAGCGTTAGACCTGTAAGAAAAAAATTTAAATGGTTGGGAAAGGCCATGGGATGTAGAAATATTTTTTTCACATTTTATTTCCTTGTAAAAACAGGTAAAACAATAGGGTTTTTCGTACGGATAAGTGCCCAGTGAACGGTTTGTTTAGCTTTATACATTGTTCCGGGTGGGCGTTGTATTGTTTTTTCGGAAGTGTTAGACCTCTAAGAGAAAAATTAAAATGGTTGGGAAAGGCCATGGGATGTAGAAATATTTTTTTCACATTTTACTTCCTTGTAAAAACAGGAAAATCGATAGGGATTTTCATACGGATAAGTACCCAGTAAACGGTTCGTTTATCTTTATATATTCTTCCGGGTGGGCGTTGTATTGGTTTTTCAGAAGTGTTAGACCTGTAAGAGAAAAATTTAAATGGTTGGGAAAGGCCATGGGATGTAGAAATATTTATTTCACATTTACTTCCTTGTAAAAACAGGTAAATCAATAGGGTTTTTCGTACGGATAAGTACCCAGTGAACCGTTCGTTTAGCTTTATATATTGTTCCGGGTGGGCGTTGTATTGTTTTTTCGGAAGTGTTAGACCTGTAAGAGAAAAATTTAAATGGTTGGGAAAGGCCATGGGATGTAGAAATATTTTTTTCACATTTTACTTCCTTGTAAAAACAGGAAAATCAATAGGCATTTTCGTACGGATAAGTACCCAGTGAACCGTTCGTTTAGCTTTATATATTGTTCGGGGTGGGCGTTGTATTGGATTTTCGGAAGTGTTAGACCTGTAAGAGAAAAATTTAAATGGTTGGGAAAGGCCATGGGATGTAGAAATATTTTTTTCACATTTTATATCCTTGTAAAAACAGGAAAATCGATAGGGATTTCCGTACGGATAAGTACCCAGTGAACGGTTCGTTTAGCTTTATATATTGTTCTGGGTGGGCGTTGTATTGGTTTTTCAGAAGTGTTAGACCTGTAAGAGAAAAATTTAAATGGTTGGGAAAGGCCATGGGATGTAGAAATATTTTTTTCACATTTTATTTCCTTTTAAAAACAGGTAAATCAATAGGGATTTTCGTACGGATAAGTACCCAGTGAACGGTTCGTTTAGCTTTATATATTGTTCCGGGTGGGCGTTGTATTGGTTTTTTGGAAGTGTTAGACCTGTAAGAGAAAAATTTAAATGGTTGGGAAAGGCCATGGGATGTAGAAATATTTTTTTCACATTTTACTTCCTTGTAAAAACAGGAAAATCGATAGGGATTTTCGGACGGATAAGTACCTAGTGAACGGTTCGTTTATCTTTATATATTGTTCGGGGTGGGCGTTGTATTGGTTTTTCGGAAGTGTTAGACCTGTAAGAGAAAAATTTAAATGGTTGGGAAAGGCCATGGGATGTAGAAATATTTTTGTCACATTTTATTTCCTAGTAAAAACAGGTAAATCAATAGGGTTTTTCGTACGGATAAGTACCCAGTGAACGGTTCGTTTAGCTTTATATATTTTTCCGGGTGGGCGTTGTATTGGTTTTTCGGAAGTGTTAGACCTGTAAGAGAAAAATTTAAATGGTTGGGAAAGGCCATGGGATGTAGAAATATTTTTTTCACATTTACTTCCTTGTAAAAACAGGAAAATCAATAGGGATTTTCGTACGGATATGTACCCAGTGAACGGTTCGTTTAGGTTTATATATTGTTCCGGGTGGGAGTTGTATTGGTTTTTCGGAAGCGTTAGACCTGTAAGAAAAAAATTTAAATGGTTGGGAAAGGCCATGGGATGTAGAAATATTTTTTTCACATTTTATTTCCTTGTAAAAACAGGTAAAACAATAGGGTTTGTCGTACGGATAAGTGCCCAGTGAACGGTTTGTTTAGCTTTATACATTGTTCCGGGTGGGCGTTGTATTGTTTTTTCGGAAGTGTTAGACCTGTAAGAGAAAAATTAAAATGGTTGGGAAAGGCCATGGGATGTAGAAATATTTTTTTCACATTTTACTTCCTTGTAAAAACAGGAAAATCGATAGGGATTTTCATACGGATAAGTACCCAGTGAACGGTTCGTTTATCTTTATATATTCTTCCGGGTGGGCGTTGTATTGGTTTTTCAGAAGTGTTAGACCTGTAAGAGAAAAATTTAAATGGTTGGGAAAGGCCATGGGATGTAGAAATATTTATTTCACATTTACTTCCTTGTAAAAACAGGTAAATCAATAGGGTTTTTCGTACGGATAAGTACCCAGTGAACCGTTCGTTTATCTTTATATATTCTTCCGGGTGGGCGTTGTATTGGATTTTCGGAAGTGTTAGACCTGTAAGAGAAAAATTTAAATGGTTGGGAAAGGCCATGGGATGTAGAAATATTTTTTTCACATTTACTTCCTTGTAAAAACAGGTAAATCAATAGGGTTTTTCGTACAGATAAGTACCCAGTGAACGGTTCGTTTAGCTTTATATATTGTTCTGGGTGGGCGTTGTATTGGTTTTTCGGAAGTGTTAGACCTGTAAGAGAAAAATTTAAATGGTTGGGAAAGGCCATGGGATGTAGAAATATTTTTTTCACATTTTATTTCCTTTTAAAAACAGGTAAATCAATAGGGATTTTCGGACGGATAAGTACCCAGTGAACGGTTCGTTTAGCTTTATATATTGTTCCGGGTGGGCGTTGTATTGGTTTTTTGGAAGTGTTAGACCTGTAAGAGAAAAATTTAAATGGTTGGGAAAGGCCATGGGATGTAGAAATATTTTTTTCACATTTTACTTCCTTGTAAAAACAGGTAAATCAATAGGGATTTTCGGACGGATAAGTACCTAGTGAACGGTTCGTTTATCTTTATATATTGTTCGGGGTGGGCGTTGTATTGGTTTTTCGGAAGTGTTAGACCTGTAAGAGAAAAATTTAAATGGTTGGGAAAGGCCATGGGATGTAGAAATATTTTTTTCACATTTACTTCCTTGTAAAAACAGGTAAATCAATAGGGTTTTTCGTACGGATAAGTACCCAGTGAACGGTTCGTTTAGCTTTATATATTTTTCCGGGTGGGCGTTGTATTGGTTTTTCGGAAGTGTTAGACCTGTGAGAGAAAAATTTAAATGGTTGGGAAAGGCCATGGGATGTAGAAATATTTTTTTCACATTTACTTCCTTGTAAAAACAGGTAAATCAATAGGGTTTTTCGTACGGATAAGTACCCAGTGAACGGTTCGTTTAGCTTTATATATTGTTCCGGGTGGGCGTTGTATTGGTTTTTCGGAAGTGTTAGACCTGTAAGAGAAAAATTTAAATGGTTGGGAAAGGCCATGGGATGTAGAAATATTTTTTTCACATTTTATTTCCTTTTAAAAACAGGTAAATCAATAGGGATTTTCGTACGGATAAGTACCCAGTGAACGGTTCGTTTAGCTTTATATATTGTTCCGGGTGGGCGTTGTATTGGTTTTTTGGAAGTGTTAGACCTGTAAGAGAAAAATTTAAATGGTTGGGAAAGGCCATGGGATGTAGAAATATTTTTTTCACATTTTACTTCCTTGTAAAAACAGGTAAATCAATAGGGATTTTCGGACGGATAAGTACCTAGTGAACGGTTCGTTTATCTTTATATATTGTTCGGGGTGGGCGTTGTATTGGTTTTTCGGAAGTGTTAGACCTGTAAGAGAAAAATTTAAATGGTTGGGAAAGGCCATGGGATGTAGAAATATTTTTTTCACATTTACATCCTTCTAAAAACAGGTAAATCAATAGGGTTTTTCGTACGGATAAGTACCCAGTGAACGGTTCGTTTAGCTTTATATATTTTTCCGGGTGGGCGTTGTATTGGTTTTTCGGAAGTGTTAGACCTGTGTGAGAAAAATTTAAATGGTTGGGAAAGGCCATGGGATGTAGAAATATTTTTTTCACATTTACTTCCTTGTAAAAACAGGTAAATCAATAGGGTTTTTCGTACGGATAAGTACCCAGTGAACGGTTCGTTTAGCTTTATATATTGTTCCGGGTGGGCGTTGTATTGGTTTTTCAGAAGTGTTAGACCTGTAAGAGAAAAATTTAAATGGTTGGGAAAGGCCATGGGATGTAGAAATATTTTTTTCACATTTCATTTCCTTTTAAAAACAGGTAATCAATAGGGATTTTCGTACAGATAAGTACCCAGTGAACGGTTCGTTTAGCTTTATATATTGTTCCGGGTGGGCGTTGTATTGGTTTTTCGGATGTGTTAGACCTGTAAGAGAAAAATTTAAATGATTGGGAAAGGCTATGGGATGTAGAAATATTTTTTCACATTTTACTTCCTTGTAAAAACAGGAAAATCAATAGGGATTTTCGTACGGATATGTACCCAGTGAACGGTTCGTTTAGCTTTATATATTGTTCCGGGTGGGCGTTGTATTGGTTTTTCGGAAGCGTTAGACCTGTAAGAAAAAAATTTAAATGGTTGGGAAAGGCCATGGGATGTAGAAATATTTTTTTCACATTTTATTTCCTTGTAAAAACAGGTAAAACAATAGGGTTTGTCGTACGGATAAGTGCCCAGTGAACGGTTTGTTTAGCTTTATACATTGTTCCGGGTGGGCGTTGTATTGTTTTTTCGGAAGTGTTAGACCTGTAAGAGAAAAATTAAAATGGTTGGGAAAGGCCATGGGATGTAGAAATATTTTTTTCACATTTTAATTCCTTGTAAAAACAGGAAAATCGATAGGGATTTTCATACGGATAAGTACCCAGTGAGCGGTTCGTTTATCTTTATATATTCTTCCGGGTGGGCGTTGTATTGGTTTTTCAGAAGTGGTAGACCTGTAAGAGAAAAATTTAAATGGTTGGGAAAGGCCATGGGATGTAGAAATATTTATTTCACATTTACTTCCTTGTAAAAACAGGTAAATCAATAGGGTTTTTCGTACGGATAAGTACCCAGTGAAACGTTCGTTTATCTTTATATATTCTTCCGGGTGGGCGTTGTATTGGTTTTTCAGAAGTGTTAGACCTGTAAGAGAAAAATTTAAATGGTTGGGAAAGGCAATGGGATGTAGAAATATTTATTTCACATTTACTTCCTTGTAAAAACAGGTAAATCAATAGGGTTTTTCGTACGGATAAGTACCCAGTGAACGGTTCCTTTATCTTTATATTTTCTTCTGGGTGGGCGTTGTATTGGATTTTCGGAAGTGTTAGACCTGTAAGAGAAAAATTTAAATGGTTGGGAAAGGCCATGGGATGTAGAAATATTTTTTTCACATTTACTTCCTTGTAAAAACAGGTAAATCAATAGGGTTTTTCGTACGGATAAGTACCCAGTGAACGGTTCGTTTAGCTTTATATATTGTTCCGGGTGGGCGTTGTATTGGTTTTTCGGAAGTGTTAGACCTGTAAGAGAAAAATTTAAATGGTTGGGAAAGGCCATGGGATGTAAAAATATTGTTTTCACATTTTACTTCCTTGTAAAAACAGGTAAAACAATAGGGTTTGTCGTACGGATAAGTGCCCAGTGAACGGTTTGTTTAGCTTTATACATTGTTCCGGGTGGGCGTTGTATTGTTTTTTCGGAAGTGTTAGACCTGTAAGAGAAAAATTAAAATGGTTGGGAAAGGCCATGGGATGTAGAAATATTTTTTTCACATTTTACTTCCTTGTAAAAACAGGAAAATCGATAGGGATTTTCATACGGATAAGTACCCAGTGAACGGTTCGTTTATCTTTATATATTCTTCCGGGTGGGCGTTGTATTGGTTTTTCAGAAGTGTTAGACCTGTAAGAGAAAAATTTAAATGGTTGGGAAAGGCCATGGGATGTAGAAATATTTTTTTCACATTTACTTCCTTGTAAAAACAGGTAAATCAATAGGGTTTTTCGTACGGATAAGTACCCAGTGAACCGTTCGTTTATCTTTATATATTCTTCCGGGTGGGCGTTGTATTGGTTTTTCAGAAGTGTTAGACCTGTAAGAGAAAAATTTAAATGGTTGGGAAAGGCCATGGGATGTAGAAATATTTATTTCACATTTAATTCCTTGTAAAAACAGGTAAATCAATAGGGTTTTTCGTACGGATAAGTACCCAGTGAACGGTTCCTTTATCTTTATATTTTCTTCTGGGTGGGCGTTGTATTGGATTTTCGGAAGTGTTAGACCTGTAAGAGAAAAATTTAAATGGTTGGGAAAGGCCATGGGATGTAGAAATATTTTTTTCACATTTACTTCCTTGTAAAAACAGGTAAATCAATAGGGTTTTTCGTACGGATAAGTACCCAGTGAACGGTTCGTTTAGCTTTATATATTGTTCCGGGTGGGCGTTGTATTGGTTTTTCGGAAGTGTTAGACCTGTAAGAGAAAAATTTAAATGGTTGGGAAAGGCCATGGGATGTAGAAATATTTATTTCACATTTACTTCCTTGTAAAAACAGGTAAATCAATAGGGTTTTTCGTACGGATAAGTACCCAGTGAACCGTTCGTTTAGCTTTATATATTGTTCCGGGTGGGCGTTGTATTGTTTTTTCGGAAGTGTTAGACCTGTAAGAGAAAAATTTAAATGGTTGGGAAAGGCCATGGGATGTAGAAATATTTTTTTCACATTTTACTTCCTTGTAAAAACAGGAAAATCAATAGGGATTTTCGTACGGATAAGTACCCAGTGAACCGTTCGTTTAGCTTTATATATTGTTCGGGGTGGGCGTTGTATTGGATTTTCGGAAGTGTTAGACCTGTAAGAGAAAAATTTAAATGGTTGGGAAAGGCCATGGGATGTAGAAATATTTTTTTCACATTTTACTTCCTTCTAAAAACAGGAAAATCGATAGGGATTTTCGGACGGATAAGTACCTAGTGAACGGTTCGTTTATCTTTATATATTGTTCGGTGTGGGCGTTGTATTGGATTTTCGGAAGTGTTAGACCTGTAAGAGAAAAATTTAAATGGTTGGGAAAGGCCATGGGATGTAGAAATATTTTTTTCACATTTTATATCCTTGTAAAAACAGGAAAATCGATAGGGATTTCCGTACGGATAAGTACCCAGTGAACGGTTCGTTTAGCTTTATATATTGTTCCGGGTGGGCGTTGTATTGGTTTTTCAGAAGTGTTAGACCTGTAAGAGAAAAATTTAAATGGTTGGGAAAGGCCACGGGATGTAGAAATATTTTTTTCACATTTTATTTCCTTTTAAAAACAGGTAAATCAATAGGGATTTTCGTACGGATAAGTACCCAGTGAACGGTTCGTTTAGCTTTATATATTGTTCCGGGTGGGCGTTGTATTGGTTTTTTGGAAGTGTTAGACCTGTAAGAGAAAAATTTAAATGGTTGGGAAAGGCCATGGGATGTAGAAATATTTTTTTCACATTTTACTTCCTTGTAAAAACAGGAAAATCGATAGGGATTTTCGGACGGATAAGTACCTAGTGAACGGTTCGTTTATCTTTATATATTGTTCGGGGTGGGCGTTGTATTGGTTTTTCGGTAGTGTTAGACCTGTAAGAGAAAAATTTAAATGGTTGGGAAAGGCCATGGGATGTAGAAATATTTTTGTCACATTTTATTTCCTAGTAAAAACAGGTAAATCAATAGGGATTTTCGTACGGATAAGTACCCAGTGAACGGTTCGTTTAGCTTTATATATTGTTCCGGGTGGGCGTTGTATTGGTTTTTCGGATGTGTTAGACCTGTAAGAGAAAAATTTAAATGATTGGGAAAGGCCATGGGATGTAGAAATATTTTTTCACATTTTACTTCCTTGTAAAAACAGGAAAATCAATAGGGATTTTCGTACGGATATGTACCCAGTGAACGGTTCGTTTAGCTTTATATATTGTTCCGGGTGGGCGTTGTATTGGTTTTTCGGAAGCGTTAGACCTGTAAGGAAAAAATTTAAATGGTTGGGAAAGGCCATGGGATGTAGAAATATTTTTTTCACATTTTATTTCCTTGTAAAAACAGGTAAAACAATAGGGTTTGTCGTACGGATAAGTGCCCAGTGAACGGTTTGTTTAGCTTTATACATTGTTCCGGGTGGGCGTTGTATTGTTTTTTCGGAAGTGTTAGACCTGTAAGAGAAAAATTAAAATGGTTGGGAAAGGCCATGGGATGTAGAAATATTTTTTTCACATTTTACTTCCTTGTAAAAACAGGAAAATCGATAGGGATTTTCATACAGATAAGTACCCAGTGAACGGTTCGTTTATCTTTATATATTCTTCCGGGTGGGCGTTGTATTGGTTTTTCAGAAGTGTTAGACCTGTAAGAGAAAAATTTAAATGGTTGGGAAAGGCCATGGGATGTAGAAATATTTATTTCACATTTACTTCCTTGTAAAAACAGGTAAATCAATAGGGTTTTTCGTACGGATAAGTACCCAGTGAACCGTTCGTTTAGCTTTATATATTGTTCCGGGTGGGCGTTGTATTGGTTTTTCAGAAGT
Source organism: Paroedura picta (assembly GCF_049243985.1). Taxonomy (NCBI): domain Eukaryota; kingdom Metazoa; phylum Chordata; class Lepidosauria; order Squamata; family Gekkonidae; genus Paroedura; species Paroedura picta. The sequence continues at coordinate 188,711,289 of NC_135369.1, forward strand.
GTTAGACCTGTAAGAGAAAAATTTAAATGGTTGGGAAAGGCCATGGGATGTAGAAATATTTATTTCACATTTACTTCCTTGTAAAAACAGGTAAATCAATAGGGTTTTTCGTACGGATAAGTACCCAGTGAACGGTTCCTTTATCTTTATATTTTCTTCTGGGTGGGCGTTGTATTGGATTTTCGGAAGTGTTAGACCCGTAAGAGAAAAATTTAAATGGTTGGGAAAGGCCATGGGATGTAGAAATATTTTTTTCACATTTACTTCCTTGTAAAAACAGGTAAATCAATAGGGTTTTTCGTACGGATAAGTACCCAGTGAACGGTTCGTTTAGCTTTATATATTGTCCCGGGTGGGCGTTGTATTGGTTTTTCGGAAGTGTTAGACCTGTAAGAGAAAAATTTAAATGGTTGGGAAAGGCCATGGGATGTAGAAATATTTTTTTCACATTTTATTTCCTTTTAAAAACAGGTAAATCAATAGGGATTTTCGTACGGATAAGTACCCAGTGAACGGTTCGTTTAGCTTTATATATTGTTCAGGGTGGGCGTTGTATTGGTTTTTTGGAAGTGTTAGACCTGTAAGAGAAAAATTTAAATGGTTGGGAAAGGCCATGGGATGTAGAAATATTTTTTTCACATTTTACTTCCTTGTAAAAACAGGTAAATCAATAGGGATTTTCGGACGGATAAGTACCTAGTGAACGGTTCGTTTATCTTTATATATTGTTCGGGGTGGGCGTTGTATTGGTTTTTCGGAAGTGTTAGACCTGTAAGAGAAAAATTTAAATGGTTGGGAAAGGCCATGGGATGTAGAAATATTTTTTTCACATTTACTTCCTTGTAAAAACAGGTAAATCAATAGGGTTTTTCGTACGGATAAGTACCCAGTGAATGGTTCGTTTAGCTTTATATATTTTTCCGGGTGGGCGTTGTATTGGTTTTTCGGAAGTGTTAGACCTGTGAGAGAAAAATTTAAATGGTTGGGAAAGGCCATGGGATGTAGAAATATTTTTTTCACATTTACTTCCTTGTAAAAACAGGTAAATCAATAGGGTTTTTCGTACGGATAAGTACCCAGTGAACGGTTCGTTTAGCTTTATATATTGTTCCGGGTGGGCGTTGTATTGGTTTTTCAGAAGTGTTAGACCTGTAAGAGAAAAATTTAAATGGTTGGGAAAGGCCATGGGATGTAGAAATATTTTTTTCACATTTCATTTCCTTTTAAAAACAGGTAATCAATAGGGATTTTCGTACGGATAAGTACCCAGTGAACGGTTCGTTTAGCTTTATATATTGTTCCGGGTGGGCGTTGTATTGGTTTTTCGGATGTGTTAGACCTGTAAGAGAAAAATTTAAATGATTGGGAAAGGCTATGGGAAGTAGAAATATTTTTTCACATTTTACTTCCTTGTAAAAACAGGAAAATCAATAGGGATTTTCGTACGGATATGTACCCAGTGAACGGTTCGTTTAGCTTTATATATTGTTCCGGGTGGGCGTTGTATCGGTTTTTCGGAAGCGTTAGACCTGTAAGAAAAAAATTTAAATGGTTGGGAAAGGCCATGGGATGTAGAAATATTTTTTTCACATTTTATTTCCTTGTAAAAACAGGTAAAACAATAGGGTTTGTCGTACGGATAAGTGCCCAGTGAACGGTTTGTTTAGCTTTATACATTGTTCCGGGTGGGCGTTGTATTGTTTTTTCGGAAGTGTTAGACCTGTAAGAGAAAAATTAAAATGGTTGGGAAAGGCCATGGGATGTAGAAATATTTTTTTCACATTTTACTTCCTTGTAAAAACAGGAAAATCGATAGGGATTTTCATACGGATAAGTACCTAGTGAACGGTTCGTTTATCTTTATATATTCTTCCGGGTGGGCGTTGTATTGGTTTTTCAGAAGTGTTAGACCTGTAAGAGAAAAATTTAAATGGTTGGGAAAGGCCATGGGATGTAGAAATATTTATTTCACATTTACTGCCTTGTAAAAACAGGTAAATCAATAGGGTTTTTCGTACGGATAAGTACCCAGTGAACCGTTCGTTTATCTTTATATATTCTTCCGGGTGGGCGTTGTATTGGTTTTTCAGAAGTGTTAGACCTGTAAGAGAAAAATTTAAATGGTTGGGAAAGGCCATGGGATGTAGAAATATTTATTTCACATTTACTTCCTTGTAAAAACAGGTAAATCAATAGGGTTTTTCGTACGGATAAGTACCCAGTGAACGGTTCCTTTATCTTTATATTTTCTTCTGGGTGGGCGTTGTATTGGATTTTCGGAAGTGTTAGACCTGTAAGAGAAAAATTTAAATGGTTGGGAAAGGCCATGGGATGTAGAAATATTTTTTTCACATTTACTTCCTTGTAAAAACAGGTAAATCAATAGGGTTTTTCGTACGGATAAGTACCCAGTGAACGGTTCGTTTAGCTTTATATATTGTTCCGGGTGGGCGTTGTATTGGTTTTTCGGAAGTGTTAGACCTGTAAGGGAAAAATTTAAATGGTTGGGAAAGGCCATGGGATGTAGAAATATTTTTTTCACATTTTATTTCCTTTTAAAAACAGGTAAATCAATAGGGATTTTCGTACGGATAAGTACCCAGTGAACGGTTCGTTTAGCTTTATATATTGTTCCGGGTGGGCGTTGTATTGGTTTTTTGGAAGTGTTAGACCTGTAAGAGAAAAATTTAAATGGTTGGGAAAGGCCATGGGATGTAGAAATATTTTTTTCACATTTTACTTCCTTGTAAAAACAGGTAAATCAATAGGGATTTTCGGACGGATAAGTACCTAGTGAACGGTTCGTTTATCTTTATATATTTTTCGGGGTGGGCGTTGTATTGGTTTTTCGGAAGTGTTAGACCTGTAAGAGAAAAATTTAAATGGTTGGGAAAGGCCATGGGATGTAGAAATATTTTTTTCACATTTACTTCCTTGTAAAAACAGGTAAATCAATAGGGTTTTGCGTACGGATAAGTACCCAGTGAACGGTTCGTTTAGCTTTATATATTTTTCCGGGTGGGCGTTGTATTGGTTTTTCGGAAGTGTTAGACCCGTAAGAGAAAAATTTAAATGGTTGGGAAAGGCCATGGGATGTAGAAATATTTTTTTCACATTTACTTCCTTGTAAAAACAGGTAAATCAATAGGGTTTTTCGTACGGATAAGTACCCAGTGAACGGTTCGTTTAGCTTTATATATTGTTCCGGGTGGGCGTTGTATTGGTTTTTCGGAAGTGTTAGACCTGTAAGAGAAAAATTTAAATGGTTGGGAAAGGCCATGGGATGTAGAAATATTTTTTTCACATTTTATTTCCTTTTAAAAACAGGTAAATCAATAGGGATTTTCGTACGGATAAGTACCCAGTGAACGGTTCGTTTAGCTTTATATATTGTTCAGGGTGGGCGTTGTATTGGTTTTTTGGAAGTGTTAGACCTGTAAGAGAAAAATTTAAATGGTTGGGAAAGGCCATGGGATGTAGAAATATTTTTTTCACATTTTACTTCCTTGTAAAAACAGGTAAATCAATAGGGATTTTCGGACGGATAAGTACCTAGTGAACGGTTCGTTTATCTTTATATATTGTTCGGGGTGGGCGTTGTATTGGTTTTTCGGAAGTGTTAGACCTGTAAGAGAAAAATTTAAATGGTTGGGAAAGGCCATGGGATGTAGAAATATTTTTTTCACATTTACTTCCTTGTAAAAACAGGTAAATCAATAGGGTTTTTCGTACGGATAAGTACCCAGTGAACGGTTCGTTTAGCTTTATATATTGTTCCGGGTGGGCGTTGTATTGGTTTTTCAGAAGTGTTAGACCTGTAAGAGAAAAATTTAAATGGTTGGGAAAGGCCATGGGATGTAGAAATATTTTTTTCACATTTCATTTCCTTTTAAAAACAGGTAATCAATAGGGATTTTCGTACGGATAAGTACCCAGTGAACGGTTCGTTTAGCTTTATATATTGTTCCGGGTGGGCGTTGTATTGGTTTTTCGGATGTGTTAGACCTGTAAGAGAAAAATTTAAATGATTGGGAAAGGCTATGGGAAGTAGAAATATTTTTTCACATTTTACTTCCTTGTAAAAACAGGAAAATCAATAGGGATTTTCGTACGGATATGTACCCAGTGAACGGTTCGTTTAGCTTTATATATTGTTCCGGGTGGGCGTTGTATCGGTTTTTCGGAAGCGTTAGACCTGTAAGAAAAAAATTTAAATGGTTGGGAAAGGCCATGGGATGTAGAAATATTTTTTTCACATTTTATTTCCTTGTAAAAACAGGTAAAACAATAGGGTTTGTCGTACGGATAAGTGCCCAGTGAACGGTTTGTTTAGCTTTATACATTGTTCCGGGTGGGCGTTGTATTGTTTTTTCGGAAGTGTTAGACCTGTAAGAGAAAAATTAAAATGGTTGGGAAAGGCCATGGGATGTAGAAATATTTTTTTCACATTTTACTTCCTTGTAAAAACAGGAAAATCGATAGGGATTTTCATACGGATAAGTACCTAGTGAACGGTTCGTTTATCTTTATATATTCTTCCGGGTGGGCGTTGTATTGGTTTTTCAGAAGTGTTAGACCTGTAAGAGAAAAATTTAAATGGTTGGGAAAGGCCATGGGATGTAGAAATATTTATTTCACATTTACTTCCTTGTAAAAACAGGTAAATCAATAGGGTTTTTCGTACGGATAAGTACCCAGTGAACCGTTCGTTTATCTTTATATATTCTTCCGGGTGGGCGTTGTATTGGTTTTTCAGAAGTGTTAGACCTGTAAGAGAAAAATTTAAATGGTTGGGAAAGGCCATGGGATGTAGAAATATTTATTTCACATTTACTTCCTTGTAAAAACAGGTAAATCAATAGGGTTTTTCGTACGGATAAGTACCCAGTGAACGGTTCCTTTATCTTTATATTTTATTCTGGATGGGCGTTGTATTGGATTTTCGGAAGTGTTAGACCTGTAAGAGAAAAATTTAAATGGTTGGGAAAGGCCATGGGATGTAGAAATATTTTTTTCTCATTTACTTCCTTGTAAAAACAGGTAAATCAATAGGGTTTTTCGTACGGATAAGTACCCAGTGAACGGTTCGTTTAGCTTTATATATTGTTCCGGGTGGGCGTTGTATTGGTTTTTCGGAAGTGTTAGACCTGTAAGGGAAAAATTTAAATGGTTGGGAAAGGCCATGGGATGTAGAAATATTTTTTTCACATTTTATTTCCTTTTAAAAACAGGTAAATCAATAGGGATTTTTGTACGGATAAGTACCCAGTGAACGGTTCGTTTAGCTTTATATATTGTTCCGGGTGGGCGTTGTATTGGTTTTTTGGAAGTGTTAGACCTGTAAGAGAAAAATTTAAATGGTTGGGAAAGGCCATGGGATGTAGAAATATTTTTTTCACATTTTACTTCCTTGTAAAAACAGGTAAATCAATAGGGATTTTCGGACGGATAAGTACCTAGTGAACGGTTCGTTTATCTTTATATATTGTTCGGGGTGGGCGTTGTATTGGTTTTTCGGAAGTGTTAGACCTGTAAGAGAAAAATTTAAATGGTTGGGAAAGGCCATGGGATGTAGAAATATTTTTTTCACATTTACTTCCTTGTAAAAACAGGTAAATCAATAGGGTTTTGCGTACGGATAAGTACCCAGTGAACGGTTCGTTTAGCTTTATATATTTTTCCGGGTGGGCGTTGTATTGGTTTTTCGGAAGTGTTAGACCTGTAAGAGAAAAATTTAAATGGTTGGGAAAGGCCATGGGATGTAGAAATATTTTTTTCACATTTACTTCCTTGTAAAAACAGGTAAATCAATAGGGTTTTTCGTACGGATAAGTACCCAGTGAACGGTTCGTTTAGCTTTATATATTGTTCGGGGTGGGCGTTGTATTGGTTTTTCGGAAGTGTTAGACCTGTAAGAGAAAAATTTAAATGGTTGGGAAAGGCCATGGGATGTAGAAATATTTTTTTCACATTTTATTTCCTAGTAAAAACAGGTAAATCAATATTGTTTTTCGTACGGATAAGTACCCAGTGAACGGTTCGTTTAGCTTTATATATTTTTCCGGGTGGGCGTTGTATTGGTTTTTCGGAAGTGTTAGACCTGTAAGAGAAAAATTTAAATGGTTGGGAAAGGCCATGGGATGTAGAAATATTTTTTTCACATTTACTTCCTTGTAAAAACAGGTAAATCAATAGGGTGTTTCGTACGGATAAGTACCCAGTGAACGGTTCGTTTAGCTTTATATATTGTTCCGGGTGGGCGTTGTATTGGTTTTTCAGAAGTGTTAGACCTGTAAGAGAAAAATTTAAATGGTTGGGAAAGGCCATGGGATGTCGAAATATTTTTTTCACATTTCATTTCCTTTTAAAAACAGGTAATCAATAGGGATTTTCGTACGGATAAGTACCCAGTGAACGGTTCGTTTAGCTTTATATATTGTTCCGGGTGGGCGTTGTATTGGTTTTTCGGATGTGTTAGACCTGTAAGAGAAAAATTTAAATGATTGGGAAAGGCCATGGGATGTAGAAATATTTTTTCACATTTTACTTCCTTGTAAAAACAGGAAAATCAATAGGGATTTTCGTACGGATATGTACCCAGTGAACGGTTCGTTTAGCTTTATATATTGTTCCGGGTGGGCGTTGTATTGGTTTTTCGGAAGCGTTAGACCTGTAAGAGAAAAATTTAAATGGTTGGGAAAGGCCATGGGATGTAGAAATATTTTTTTCACATTTTATTTCCTTGTAAAAACAGGTAAAACAATAGGGTTTGTCGTACGGATAAGTGCCCAGTGAACGGTTTGTTTAGCTTTATACATTGTTCCGGGTGGGCGTTGTATTGTTTTTTCGGAAGTGTTAGACCTGTAAGAGAAAAATTAAAATGGTTGGGAAAGGCCATGGGATGTAGAAATATTTTTTTCACATTTTACTTCCTTGTAAAAACAGGAAAATCGATAGGGATTTTCATACGGATAAGTACCCAGGAACGGTTCGTTTATCTTTATATATTCTTCCGGGTGGGCGTTGTATTGGTTTTTCAGAAGTGTTAGACCTGTAAGAGAAAAATTTAAATGGTTGGGAAAGGCCATGGGATGTAGAAATATTTATTTCACATTTACTTCCTTGTAAAAACAGGTAAATCAATAGGGTTTTTCGTACGGATAAGTACCCAGTGAACCGTTCGTTTATCTTTATATATTCTTCCGGGTGGGCGTTGTATTGGTTTTTCAGAAGTGTTAGACCTGTAAGAGAAATATTTAAATGGTTGGGAAAGGCCATGGGATGTAGAAATATTTATTTCACATTTACTTCCTTGTAAAAACAGGTAAATCAATAGGGTTTTTCGTACGGATAAGTACCCAGTGAACGGTTCCTTTATCTTTATATTTTCTTCTGGGTGGGCGTTGTATTGGATTTTCGGAAGTGTTAGACCTGTAAGAGAAAAATTTAAATGGTTGGGAAAGGCCATGGGATGTAGAAATATTTTTTTCACATTTACTTCCTTGTAAAAACAGGTAAATCAATAGGGTTTTTCGTACGGATAAGTACCCAGTGAACGGTTCGTTTAGCTTTATATATTGTTCCGGGTGGGCGTTGTATTGGTTTTTCGGAAGTGTTAGACCAGTAAGAGAAAAATTTAAATGGTTGGGAAAGGCCATGGGATGTAGAAATATTTTTTTCATATTTTATTTCCTTTTAAAAACAGGTAAATCAATAGGGATTTTCGTACGGATAAGTACCCAGTGAACGGTTCGTTTAGCTTTATATATTGTTCCGGGTGGGCGTTGTATTGGTTTTTTGGAAGTGTTAGACCTGTAAGAGAAAAATTTAAATGGTTGGGAAAGGCCATGGGATGTAGAAATATTTTTTTCACATTTTACTTCCTTGTAAAAACAGGTAAATCAATAGGGATTTTCGGACGGATAAGTACCTAGTGAACGGTTCGTTTATCTTTATATATTGTTCGGGATGGGCGTTGTATTGGTTTTTCGGAAGTGTTAGACCTGTAAGAGAAAAATTTAAATGGTTGGGAAAGGCCATGGGATGTAGAAATATTTTTTCACATTTACTTCCTTGTAAAAACAGGTAAATCAATAGGGTTTTTCGTACGGATAAGTACCCAGTGAACGGTTCGTTTAGCTTTATATATTTTTCCGGGTGGGCGTTGTATTGGTTTTTCGGAAGTGTTAGACCTGTGAGAGAAAAATTTAAATGGTTGGGAAAGGCCATGGGATGTAGAAATATTTTTTTCACATTTACTTCCTTGTAAAAACAGGTAAATCAATAGGGTTTTTCGTACGGATAAGTACCCAGTGAACGGTTCGTTTAGCTTTATATATTGTTCCGGGTGGGCGTTGTATTGGTTTTTCAGAAGTGTTAGACCTGTAAGAGAAAAATTTAAATGGTTGGGAAAGGCCATGGGATGTAGAAATATTTTTTTCACATTTCATTTCCTTTTAAAAACAGGTAATCAATAGGGATTTTCGTACGGATAAGTACCCAGTGAACGGTTCGTTTAGCTTTATATATTGTTCCGGGTGGGCGTTGTATTGGTTTTTCGGATGTGTTAGACCTGTAAGAGAAAAATTTAAATGATTGGGAAAGGCCATGGGATGTAGAAATATTTTTTCACATTTTACTTCCTTGTAAAAACAGGAAAATCAATAGGGATTTTCGTACGGATATGTACCCAGTGAACGGTTCGTTTAGCTTTATATATTGTTCCGGGTGGGCGTTGTATTGGTTTTTCGGAAGCGTTAGACCTGTAAGAAAAAAATTTAAATGGTTGGGAAAGGCCATGGGATGTAGAAATATTTTTTTCACATTTTATTTCCTTGTAAAAACAGGTAAAACAATAGGGTTTGTCGTACGGATAAGTGCCCAGTGAACGGTTTGTTTAGCTTTATACATTGTTCCGGGTGGGCGTTGTATTGTTTTTTCGAAAGTGTTAGACCTGTAAGAGAAAAATTAAAATGGTTGGGAAAGGCCATGTGATGTAGAAATATTTTTTTCACATTTTACTTCCTTGTAAAAACAGGAAAATCGATAGGGATTTTCATACGGATAAGTACCCAGTGAACGGTTCGTTTATCTTTATATATTCTTCCGGGTGGGCGTTGTATTGGTTTTTCAGAAGTGTTAGACCTGTAAGAGAAAAATTTAAATGGTTGGGAAAGGCCATGGGATGTAGAAATATTTATTTCACATTTACTTCCTTGTAAAAACAGGTAAATCAATAGGGTTTTTCGTACGGATAAGTACCCAGTGAACCGTTCGTTTATCTTTATATATTCTTCTGGGTGGGCGTTGTATTGGTTTTTCAGAAGTGTTAGACCTGTAAGAGAAAAATTTAAATGGTTGGGAAAGGCCATGGGATGTAGAAATATTTATTTCACATTTACTTCCTTGTAAAAACAGGTAAATCAATAGGGTTTTTCGTACGGATAAGTACCGAGTGAACGGTTCCTTTATCTTTATATTTTCTTCTGGGTGGGCGTTGTATTGGATTTTCGGAAGTGTTAGACCTGTAAGAGAAAAATTTAAATGGTTGGGAAAGGCCATGGGATGTAGAAATATTTTTTTCACATTTACTTCCTTGTAAAAACAGGTAAATCAATAGGGTTTTTCGTACGGATAAGTACCCAGTGAACGGTTCGTTTAGCTTTATATATTGTTCTGGGTGGGCGTTGTATTGGTTTTTCGGAAGTGTTAGACATGTAAGAGAAAAATTTAAATGGTTGGGAAAGGCCATGGGATGTAGAAATATTTTTTTCACATTTTATTTCCTTTTAAAAACAGGTAAATCCATAGGGATTTTCGTACGGATAAGTACCCAGTGAACGGTTCGTTTAGCTTTATATATTGTTCCGGGTGGGCGTTGTATTGGTTTTTCGGAAGTGTTAGACCTGTAAGAGAAAAATTTAAATGGTTGGGAAAGGCCATGGGATGTAGAAATATTTTTTCACATTTTACTTCCTTGTAAAAACAGGAGAATCAATAGGGATTTTCGTACGGATATGTACCCAGTGAACGGTTCGTTTAGCTTTATATATTGTTCCGGGTGGGCGTTGTATTGGTTTTTCGGAAGCGTTAGACCTGTAAGAAAAAAATTTAAATGGTTGGGAAAGGCCATGGGATGTAGAAATATTTATTTCACATTTACTTCCTTGTAAAAACAGGTAAATCAATAGGGTTTTTCGTACGGATAAGTACCCAGTGAACCGTTCGTTTATCTTTATATATTCTTCCGGGTGGGCGTTGTATTGGTTTTTCAGAAGTGTTAGACCTGTAAGAGAAAAATTTAAATGGTTGGGAAAGGCCATGGGATGTAGAAATATTTATTTCACATTTACTTCCTTGTAAAAACAGGTAAATCAATAGGGTTTTTCGTACGGATAAGTACCCAGTGAACGGTTCCTTTATCTTTATATTTTCTTCTGGGTGGGCGTTGTATTGGATATTCGGAAGTGTTAGACCTGTAAGAGAAAAATTTAAATGGTTGGGAAAGGCCATGGGATGTAGAAATATTTTTTTCACATTTACTTCCTTGTAAAAACAGGTAAATCAATAGGGTTTTTCGTACGGATAAGTACCCAGTGAACGGTTCGTTTAGCTTTATATATTGTTCCGGGTGGGCGTTGTATTGGTTTTTCGGAAGTGTTAGACCAGTAAGAGAAAAATTTAAATGGTTGGGAAAGGCCATGGGATGTAGAAATATTTTTTTCATATTTTATTTCCTTTTAAAAACAGGTAAATCAATAGGGATTTTCGTACGGATAAGTACCCAGTGAACGGTTCGTTTAGCTTTATATATTGTTCCGGGTGGGCGTTGTATTGGTTTTTTGGAAGTGTTAGACCTGTAAGAGAAAAATTTAAATGGTTGGGAAAGGCCATGGGATGTAGAAATATTTTTTTCACATTTTACTTCCTTGTAAAAACAGGTAAATCAATAGGGATTTTCGGACGGATAAGTACCTAGTGAACGGTTCGTTTATCTTTATATATTGTTCGGGATGGGCGTTGTATTGGTTTTTCGGAAGTGTTAGACCTGTAAGAGAAAAATTTAAATGGTTGGGAAAGGCCATGGGATGTAGAAATATTTTTTCACATTTACTTCCTTGTAAAAACAGGTAAATCAATAGGGTTTTTCGTACGGATAAGTACCCAGTGAACGGTTCGTTTAGCTTTATATATTTTTCCGGGTGGGCGTTGTATTGGTTTTTCGGAAGTGTTAGACCTGTGAGAGAAAAATTTAAATGGTTGGGAAAGGCCATGGGATGTAGAAATATTTTTTTCACATTTACTTCCTTGTAAAAACAGGTAAATCAATAGGGTTTTTCGTACGGATAAGTACCCAGTGAACGGTTCGTTTAGCTTTATATATTGTTCCGGGTGGGCGTTGTATTGGTTTTTCAGAAGTGTTAGACCTGTAAGAGAAAAATTTAAATGGTTGGGAAAGGCCATGGGATGTAGAAATATTTTTTTCACATTTCATTTCCTTTTAAAAACAGGTAATCAATAGGGATTTTCGTACGGATAAGTACCCAGTGAACGGTTCGTTTAGCTTTATATATTGTTCCGGGTGGGCGTTGTATTGGTTTTTCGGATGTGTTAGACCTGTAAGAGAAAAATTTAAATGATTGGGAAAGGCCATGGGATGTAGAAATATTTTTTCACATTTTACTTCCTTGTAAAAACAGGAAAATCAATAGGGATTTTCGTACGGATATGTACCCAGTGAACGGTTCGTTTAGCTTTATATATTGTTCCGGGTGGGCGTTGTATTGGTTTTTCGGAAGCGTTAGACCTGTAAGAGAAAAATTTAAATGGTTGGGAAAGGCCATGGGATGTAGAAATATTTTTTTCACATTTTATTTCCTTGTAAAAACAGGTAAAACAATAGGGTTTGTCGTACGGATAAGTGCCCAGTGAACGGTTTGTTTAGCTTTATACATTGTTCCGGGTGGGCGTTGTATTGTTTTTTCGGAAGTGTTAGACCTGTAAGAGAAAAATTAAAATGGTTGGGAAAGGCCATGGGATGTAGAAATATTTTTTTCACATTTTACTTCCTTGTAAAAACAGGAAAATCGATAGGGATTTTCATACGGATAAGTACCCAGTGAACGGTTCGTTTATCTTTATATATTCTTCCGGGTGGGCGTTGTATTGGTTTTTCAGAAGTGTTAGACCTGTAAGAGAAAAATTTAAATGGTTGGGAAAGGCCATGGGATGTAGAAATATTTATTTCACATTTACTTCCTTGTAAAAACAGGTAAATCAATAGGGTTTTTCGTACGGATAAGTACCCAGTGAACCGTTCGTTTATCTTTATATATTCTTCCGGGTGGGCGTTGTATTGGTTTTTCAGAAGTGTTAGACCTGTAAGAGAAAAATTTAAATGGTTGGGAAAGGCCATGGGATGTAGAAATATTTATTTCACATTTACTTCCTTGTAAAAACAGGTAAATCAATAGGGTTTTTCGTACGGATAAGTACCCAGTGAACGGTTCCTTTATCTTTATATTTTCTTCTGGGTGGGCGTTGTATTGGATTTTTGGAAGTGTTAGACGTGTAAGAGAAAAATTTAAATGGTTGGGAAAGGCCATGGGATGTAGAAATATTTTTTTCATATTTTATTTCCTTTTAAAAACAGGTAAATCAATAGGGATTTTCGTACGGATAAGTACCCAGTGAACGGTTCGTTTAGCTTTATATATTGTTCCGGGTGGGCGTTGTATTGGTTTTTTGGAAGTGTTAGACCTGTAAGAGAAAAATTTAAATGGTTGGGAAAGGCCATGGGATGTAGAAATATTTTTTCACATTTACTTCCTTGTAAAAACAGGTAAATCAATAGGGTTTTTCGTACGGATAAGTACCCAGTGAACGGTTCGTTTAGCTTTATATATTTTTCCGGGTGGGCGTTGTATTGGTTTTTCGGAAGTGTTAGACCTGTGAGAGAAAAATTTAAATGGTTGGGAAAGGCCATGGGATGTAGAAATATTTTTTTCACATTTACTTCCTTGTAAAAACAGGTAAATCAATAGGGTTTTTCGTACGGATAAGTACCCAGTGAACGGTTCGTTTAGCTTTATATATTGTTCCGGGTGGGCGTTGTATTGGTTTTTCAGAAGTGTTAGACCTGTAAGAGAAAAATTTAAATGGTTGGGAAAGGCCATGGGATGTAGAAATATTTTTTTCACATTTCATTTCCTTTTAAAAACAGGTAATCAATAGGGATTTTCGTACGGATAAGTACCCAGTGAACGGTTCGTTTAGCTTTATATATTGTTCCGGGTGGGCGTTGTATTGGTTTTTCGGATGTGTTAGACCTGTAAGAGAAAAATTTAAATGATTGGGAAAGGCCATGGGATGTAGAAATATTTTTTCACATTTTACTTCCTTGTAAAAACAGGAAAATCAATAGGGATTTTCGTACGGATATGTACCCAGTGAACGGTTCGTTTAGCTTTATATATTGTTCCGGGTGGGCGTTGTATTGGTTTTTCGGAAGCGTTAGACCTGTAAGAAAAAAATTTAAATGGTTGGGAAAGGCCATGGGATGTAGAAATATTTTTTTCACATTTTATTTCCTTGTAAAAACAGGTAAAACAATAGGGTTTGTCGTACGGATAAGTGCCCAGTGAACGGTTTGTTTAGCTTTATACATTGTTCCGGGTGGGCGTTGTATTGTTTTTTCGAAAGTGTTAGACCTGTAAGAGAAAAATTAAAATGGTTGGGAAAGGCCATGGGATGTAGAAATATTTTTTTCACATTTTACTTCCTTGTAAAAACAGGAAAATCGATAGGGATTTTCATACGGATAAGTACCCAGTGAACGGTTCGTTTATCTTTATATATTCTTCCGGGTGGGCGTTGTATTGGTTTTTCAGAAGTGTTAGACCTGTAAGAGAAAAATTTAAATGGTTGGGAAAGGCCATGGGATGTAGAAATATTTATTTCACATTTACTTCCTTGTAAAAACAGGTAAATCAATAGGGTTTTTCGTACGGATAAGTACCCAGTGAACCGTTCGTTTATCTTTATATATTCTTCCGGGTGGGCGTTGTATTGGTTTTTCAGAAGTGTTAGACCTGTAAGAGAAAAATTTAAATGGTTGGGAAAGGCCATGGGATGTAGAAATATTTATTTCACATTTACTTCCTTGTAAAAACAGGTAAATCAATAGGGTTTTTCGTACGGATAAGTACCGAGTGAACGGTTCCTTTATCTTTATATTTTCTTCTGGGTGGGCGTTGTATTGGATTTTCGGAAGTGTTAGACGTGTAAGAGAAAAATTTAAATGGTTGGGAAAGGCCATGGGATGTAGAAATATTTTTTTCACATTTACTTCCTTGTAAAAACAGGTAAATCAATAGGGTTTTTCGTACGGATAAGTACCCAGTGAACGGTTCGTTTAGCTTTATATATTGTTCTGGGTGGGCGTTGTATTGGTTTTTCGGAAGTGTTAGACATGTAAGAGAAAAATTTAAATGGTTGGGAAAGGCCATGGGATGTAGAAATATTTTTTTCACATTTTATTTCCTTTTAAAAACAGGTAAATCCATAGGGATTTTCGTACGGATAAGTACCCAGTGAACGGTTCGTTTAGCTTTATATATTGTTCCGGGTGGGCGTTGTATTGGTTTTTCGGAAGTGTTAGACCTGTAAGAGAAAAATTTAAATGGTTGGGAAAGGCCATGGGATGTAGAAATATTTTTTCACATTTTACTTCCTTGTAAAAACAGGAGAATCAATAGGGATTTTCGTACGGATATGTACCCAGTGAACGGTTCGTTTAGCTTTATATATTGTTCCGGGTGGGCGTTGTATTGGTTTTTCGGAAGCGTTAGACCTGTAAGAAAAAAATTTAAATGGTTGGGAAAGGCCATGGGATGTAGAAATATTTATTTCACATTTACTTCCTTGTAAAAACAGGTAAATCAATAGGGTTTTTCGTACGGATAAGTACCCAGTGAACCGTTCGTTTATCTTTATATATTCTTCCGGGTGGGCGTTGTATTGGTTTTTCAGAAGTGTTAGACCTGTAAGAGAAAAATTTAAATGGTTGGGAAAGGCCATGGGATGTAGAAATATTTATTTCACATTTACTTCCTTGTAAAAACAGGTAAATCAATAGGGTTTTTCGTACGGATAAGTACCCAGTGAACGGTTCCTTTATCTTTATATTTTCTTCTGGGTGGGCGTTGTATTGGATTTTCGGAAGTGTTAGACGTGTAAGAGAAAAATTTAAATGGTTGGGAAAGGCCATGGGATGTAGAAATATTTTTTTCACATTTACTTCCTTGTAAAAACAGGTAAATCAATAGGGTTTTTCGTACGGATAAGTACCCAGTGAACGGTTCGTTTAGCTTTATATATTGTTCCGGGTGGGCGTTGTATTGGTTTTTCGGAAGTGTTAGACATGTAAGAGAAAAATTTAAATGGTTGGGAAAGGCCATGGGATGTAGAAATATTTTTTTCACATTTTATTTCCTTTTAAAAACAGGTAAATCAATAGGGATTTTCGTACGGATAAGTACCCAGTGAACGGTTCGTTTAGCTTTATATATTGTTCCGGGTGGGCGTTGTATTGGTTTTTCAGAAGTGTTAGACCTGTAAGAGAAAAATTTAAATGGTTGGGAAAGGCCATGGGATGTAGAAATATTTTTTTCACATTTCATTTCCTTTTAAAAACAGGTAAATCCATAGGGATTTTCGTACGGATAAGTACCCAGTGAACGGTTCGTTTAGCTTTATATATTGTTCCGGGTGGGCGTTGTATTGGTTTTTCGGAAGTGTTAGACCTGTAAGAGAAAAATTTAAATGGTTGGGAAAGGCCATGGGATGTAGAAATATTTTTTCACATTTTACTTCCTTGTAAAAACAGGAGAATCAATAGGGATTTTCGTACGGATATGTACCCAGTGAACGGTTCGTTTAGCTTTATATATTGTTCCGGGTGGGCGTTGTATTGGTTTTTCGGAAGCGTTAGACCTGTAAGAAAAAAATTTAAATGGTTGGGAAAGGCCATGGGATGTAGAAATATTTTTTTCACATTTTATTTCCTTGTAAAAACAGGTAAAACAATAGGGTTTTTCGTACGGATAAGTGCCCAGTGAACGGTTTGTTTAGCTTTATACATTGTTCCGGGTGGGCGTTGTATTGTTTTTTCGGAAGTGTTAGACCTGTAAGAGAAAAATTAAAATGGTTGGGAAAGGCCATGGGATGTAGAAATATTTTTTTCACATTTTACTTCCTTGTAAAAACAGGAAAATCGATAGAGATTTTCATACGGATAAGTACCCAGTGAACGGTTCGTTTATATTTATATATTCTTCCGGGTGGGCGTTGTATTGGTTTTTCAGAAGTGTTAGACCTGTAAGAGAAAAATTTAAATGGTTGGGAAAGGCCATGGGATGTAGAAATATTTATTTCACATTTACTTCCTTGTAAAAACAGGTAAATCAATAGGGTTTATCGTACGGATAAGTACCCAGTGAACCGTTCGTTTATCTTTATATATTCTTCCGGGTGGGCGTTGTATTGGTTTTTCAGAAGTGTTAGACCTGTAAGAGAAAAATTTAAATGGTTGGGAAAGCCATGGGATGTAGAAATATTTATTTCACATTTACTTCCTTGTAAAAACAGGTAAATCAATAGGGTTTTTCGTACGGATAAGTACCCAGTGAACGGTTCCTTTATCTTTATATTTTCTTCTGGGTGGGCGTTGTATTGGATTTTCGGAAGTGTTAGACCTGTAAGAGAAAAATTTAAATGGTTGGGAAAGGCGATGGGATGTAGAAATATTTTTTTCAAATTTACTTCCTTGTAAAAACAGGTAAATCAATAGGGTTTTTCGTACGGATAAGTACCCAGTGAAC
Organism: Paroedura picta; assembly: GCF_049243985.1. Taxonomy (NCBI): domain Eukaryota; kingdom Metazoa; phylum Chordata; class Lepidosauria; order Squamata; family Gekkonidae; genus Paroedura; species Paroedura picta. The sequence goes on from NC_135369.1 coordinate 188,728,169, forward strand.
CGTTCGTTTATCTTTATATATTCTTCCGGGTGGGCGTTGTATTGGTTTTTCAGAAGTGTTAGACCTGTAAGAGAAATATTTAAATGGTTGGGAAAGGCCATGGGATGTAGAAATATTTATTTCACATTTACTTCCTTGTAAAAACAGGTAAATCAATAGGGTTTTTCGTACGGATAAGTACCCAGTGAACGGTTCCTTTATCTTTATATTTTCTTCTGGGTGGGCGTTGTATTGGATATTCGGAAGTGTTAGACCTGTAAGAGAAAAATTTAAATGGTTGGGAAAGGCCATGGGATGTAGAAATATTTTTTTCACATTTACTTCCTTGTAAAAACAGGTAAATCAATAGGGTTTTTCGTACGGATAAGTACCCAGTGAACGGTTCGTTTAGCTTTATATATTGTTCCGGGTGGGCGTTGTATTGGTTTTTCGGAAGTGTTAGACCAGTAAGAGAAAAATTTAAATGGTTGGGAAAGGCCATGGGATGTAGAAATATTTTTTTCATATTTTATTTCCTTTTAAAAACAGGTAAATCAATAGGGATTTTCGTACGGATAAGTACCCAGTGAACGGTTCGTTTAGCTTTATATATTGTTCCGGGTGGGCGTTGTATTGGTTTTTTGGAAGTGTTAGACCTGTAAGAGAAAAATTTAAATGGTTGGGAAAGGCCATGGGATGTAGAAATATTTTTTTCACATTTTACTTCCTTGTAAAAACAGGTAAATCAATAGGGATTTTCGGACGGATAAGTACCTAGTGAACGGTTCGTTTATCTTTATATATTGTTCGGGATGGGCGTTGTATTGGTTTTTCGGAAGTGTTAGACCTGTAAGAGAAAAATTTAAATGGTTGGGAAAGGGCATGGGATGTAGAAATATTTTTTCACATTTACTTCCTTGTAAAAACAGGTAAATCAATAGGGTTTTTCGTACGGATAAGTACCCAGTGAACGGTTCGTTTAGCTTTATATATTTTTCCGGGTGGGCGTTGTATTGGTTTTTCGGAAGTGTTAGACCTGTGAGAGAAAAATTTAAATGGTTGGGAAAGGCCATGGGATGTAGAAATATTTTTTTCACATTTACTTCCTTGTAAAAACAGGTAAATCAATAGGGTTTTTCGTACGGATAAGTACCCAGTGAACGGTTCGTTTAGCTTTATATATTGTTCCGGGTGGGCGTTGTATTGGTTTTTCAGAAGTGTTAGACCTGTAAGAGAAAAATTTAAATGGTTGGGAAAGGCCATGGGATGTAGAAATATTTTTTTCACATTTCATTTCCTTTTAAAAACAGGTAATCAATAGGGATTTTCGTACGGATAAGTACCCAGTGAACGGTTAGTTTAGCTTTATATATTGTTCCGGGTGGGCGTTGTATTGGTTTTTCGGATGTGTTAGACCTGTAAGAGAAAAATTTAAATGATTGGGAAAGGCCATGGGATGTAGAAATATTTTTTCACATTTTACTTCCTTGTAAAAACAGGAAAATCAATAGGGATTTTCGTACGGATATGTACCCAGTGAACGGTTCGTTTAGCTTTATATATTGTTCCGGGTGGGCGTTGTATTGGTTTTTCGGAAGCGTTAGACCTGTAAGAGAAAAATTTAAATGGTTGGGAAAGGCCATGGGATGTAGAAATATTTTTTTCACATTTTATTTCCTTGTAAAAACAGGTAAAACAATAGGGTTTGTCGTACGGATAAGTGCCCAGTGAACGGTTTGTTTAGCTTTATACATTGTTCCGGGTGGGCGTTGTATTGTTTTTTCGGAAGTGTTAGACCTGTAAGAGAAAAATTAAAATGGTTGGGAAAGGCCATGGGATGTAGAAATATTTTTTTCACATTTTACTTCCTTGTAAAAACAGGAAAATCGATAGGGATTTTCATACGGATAAGTACCCAGTGAACGGTTCGTTTATCTTTATATATTCTTCCGGGTGGGCGTTGTATTGGTTTTTCAGAAGTGTTAGACCTGTAAGAGAAAAATTTAAATGGTTGGGAAAGGCCATGGGATGTAGAAATATTTATTTCACATTTACTTCCTTGTAAAAACAGGTAAATCAATAGGGTTTTTCGTACGGATAAGTACCCAGTGAACCGTTCGTTTATCTTTATATATTCTTCCGGGTGGGCGTTGTATTGGTTTTTCAGAAGTGTTAGACCTGTAAGAGAAAAATTTAAATGGTTGGGAAAGGCCATGGGATGTAGAAATATTTATTTCACATTTACTTCCTTGTAAAAACAGGTAAATCAATAGGGTTTTTCGTACGGATAAGTACCCAGTGAACGGTTCCTTTATCTTTATATTTTCTTCTGGGTGGGCGTTGTATTGGATTTTTGGAAGTGTTAGACGTGTAAGAGAAAAATTTAAATGGTTGGGAAAGGCCATGGGATGTAGAAATATTTTTTTCACATTTACTTCCTTGTAAAAACAGGTAAATCAATAGGGATTTTCGTACGGATATGTACCCAGTGAACGGTTCGTTTAGCTTTATATATTGTTCCGGGTGGGCGTTGTATTGGTTTTTCGGAAGCGTTAGACCTGTAAGAAAAAAATTTAAATGGTTGGGAAAGGCCATGGGATGTAGAAATATTTTTTTCACATTTTATTTCCTTGTAAAAACAGGTAAAACAATAGGGTTTTTCGTACGGATAAGTGCCCAGTGAACGGTTTGTTTAGCTTTATACATTGTTCCGGGTGGGCGTTTTATTGTTTTTTCGGAAGTGTTAGACCTGTAAGAGAAAAATTAAAATGGTTGGGAAAGGCCATGGGATGTAGAAATATTTTTTTCACATTTTACTTCCTTGTAAAAACAGGAAAATCGATAGAGATTTTCATACGGATAAGTACCCAGTGAACGGTTCGTTTATATTTATATATTCTTCCGGGTGGGCGTTGTACTGGTTTTTCAGAAGTGTTAGACCTGTAAGAGAAAAATTTAAATGGTTGGGAAAGGCCATGGGATGTAGAAATATTTATTTCACATTTACTTCCTTGTAAAAACAGGTAAATCAATAGGGTTTATCGTACGGATAAGTACCCAGTGAACCGTTCGTTTATCTTTATATATTCTTCCGGGTGGGCGTTGTATTGGTTTTTCAGAAGTGTTAGACCTGTAAGAGAAAAATTTAAATGGTTGGGAAAGCCATGGGATGTAGAAATATTTATTTCACATTTACTTCCTTGTAAAAACAGGTAAATCAATAGGGTTTTTCGTACGGATAAGTACCCAGTGAACGGTTCCTTTATCTTTATATTTTCTTCTGGGTGGGCGTTGTATTGGATTTTCGGAAGTGTTAGACCTGTAAGAGAAAAATTTAAATGGTTGGGAAAGGCGATGGGATGTAGAAATATTTTTTTCACATTTACTTCCTTGTAAAAACAGGTAAATCAATAGGGTTTTTCGTATGGATAAGTACCCAGTGAACGGTTCGTTTAGCTTTATATATTGTTCCGGGTGGGCGTTGTATTGTTTTTTCGGAAGTGTTAGACCTGTAAGAGAAAAATTAAAATGGTTGGGAAAGGCCATGGGATGTAGAAATATTTTTTCACATTTTACTTCCTTGTAAAAACAGGAAAATCGATAGGGATTTTCATACGGATAAGTACCCAGTGAACGGTTCGTTTATCTTTATATATTCTTCCGGGTGGGCGTTGTATTGGTTTTTCAGAAGTGTTAGACCTGTAAGAGAAAAATTTAAATGGTTGGGAAAGGCCATGGGATGTAGAAATATTTATTTCACATTTACTTCCTTGTAAAAACAGGTAAATCAATAGGGTTTTTCGTACGGATAAGTACCCAGTGAACCGTTCGTTTAGCTTTATATATTGTTCCGGGTGGGCGTTGTATTGTTTTTTCGGAAGTGTTAGACCTGTAAGAGAAAAATTTAAATGGTTGGGAAAGGCCATGGGATGTAGAAATATATTTTTCACATTTTACTTCCTTGTAAAAACAGGAAAATCGATAGGGATTTTCGGACGGATAAGTACCTAGTGAACGGTTCGTTTATCTTTATATATTGTTCGGGGTGGGCGTTGTATTGGATTTTCGGAAGTGTTAGACCTGTAAGAGAAAAATTTAAATGGTTGGGAAAGGCCATGGGATGTAGAAATATTTTTTTCACATTTACTTCCTTGTAAAAACAGGTAAATCAATAGGGTTTTTCGTACGGATAAGTACCCAGTGAACGGTTCGTTTAGCTTTATATATTTTTCCGGGTGGGCGTTGTATTGGTTTTTCGGAAGTGTTAGACCTGTGAGAGAAAAATTTAAATGGTTGGGAAAGGCCATGGGATGTAGAAATATTTTTTTCACATTTACTTCCTTGTAAAAACAGGTAAATCAATAGGGTTTTTCGTACGGATAAGTGCCCAGTGAACGGTTCGTTTAGCTTTATATATTGTTCCGGGTGGGCATTGTTTTGGTTTTTCGGAAGTGTTAGACCTGTAAGAGAAAAATTTAAATGGTTGGGAAAGGCCATGGGATGTAGAAATATTTTTTTCACATTTCATTTCCTTTTAAAAACAGGTAAATCAATAGGGATTTTCGTACGGATAAGTACCCAGTGAACGGTTCGTTTAGCTTTATATATTGTTCCGGGTGGGCGTTGTATTGGTTTTTCGGAAGTGTTAGACCTGTAAGAGAAAAATTTAAATGGTTGGGAAAGGCCATGGGATGTAGAAATATTTTTTTTCACATTTTACTTCCTTGTAAAAACAGGAAAATCAATAGGGATTTTCGTACGGATAAGTACCCAGTGAACGGTTCGTTTAGCTTTATATATTGTTCCGGGTGGGCGTTGTATTGGTTTTTTGGAAGTGTTAGACCTGTAAGAGAAAAATTTAAATGGTTGGGAAAGGCCATGGGATGTAGAAATATTTTTTTCACATTTTACTTCCTTATAAAACCAGGAAAATCAATAGGGATTTTCGTACGGATATGTACCCAGTGAACGGTTCATTTAGCTTTATATATTGTTCCGGGTGGGCGTTGTATTGGTTTTTCGGAAGCGTTAGACCTGTAAGAGAAAAATTTAAATGGTTGGGAAAGGCCATGGGATGTAGAAATATTTTTTTCACATTTTATTTCCTTGTAAAAACAGGTAAATCAATAGGGTTTTTCGTACGGATAAGTGCCCAGTGAACGGTTCGTTTACCTTTATATATTGTTCCGGGTAGGCGTTGTATTGGTTTTTCGGAAGTGTTAGACCTGTAAGAGAAAAATTTAAATGGTTGGGAAAGGCCATGGGATGTAGAAATATTTTTTCACATTTTACTTCCTTGTAAAAACAGGAAAATCGATAGGGATTTTCATACGGATAAGTACCCAGTGAACGGTTCGTTTATCTTTATATATTCTTCCGGGTGGGCGTTGTATTGGTTTTTCGGAAGTGTTAGACATGTAAGAGAAAAATTTAAATGGTTGGGAAAGGCCATGGGATGTAGAAATATTTTTTTCACATTTACATCCTTGTAAAAACAGGTAAATCAATAGGGTTTTTCATACGGATAAGTACCCAGTGAACCGTTCGTTTAGCTTTATATATTGTTCCGGGTGGGCGTTGTATTGTTTTTTCGGAAGTGTTAGACCTGTAAGAGAACAATTTAAATGGTTGGGAAAGGCCATGGGATGTAGAAATATTTTTTTCACATTTTACTTCCTTGTAAAAACAGGAAAATCAATAGGGATTTTCGTACTGATAAGTACCCAGTGAACGGTTCGTTTAGCTTTATATATTGTTCCGGGTAGGCGTTGTATTGGTTTTTCGGATGAGTTAGACCTGTAAGAGAAGAATTTAAATGGTTGGGAAAGGCCATGGGATGTAGAAATATTTTTTTCACATTTTATTTCCTTGTAAAACAGGTAAATCAATAGGGTTTTTCATACGGATAAGTGCCCAGTGAACGGTTCGTTTAGCTTTATATATTGTTCCGGGTGGGCGTTGTTTTGGTTTTTCGGAAGTGTTAGACCTGTAAGAGAAAAATTTAAATGGTTGGGAAAGGCCATGGGATGTAGAAATATTTTTTTCACATTTCATTTCCTTTTAAAAACAGGTAAATCAATAGGGATTTTCGTACGGATAAGTACCCAGTGAACGGTTCGTTTAGCTTTATATATTGTTCCGGGTGGGCGTTGTATTGGTTTTTCGGAAGTGTTAGACCTGTAAGAGAAAAATTTAAATGGTTGGGAAAGGCCATGGGATGTAGAAATATTTTTTTTCACATTTTACTTCCTTGTAAAAACAGGAAAATCAATAGGGATTTTCGTACGGATAAGTACCCAGTGAACAGTTCGTTTAGCTTTATATATTGTTCCGGGTGGGCGTTGTATTGGTTTTTTGGAAGTGTTAGACCTGTAAGAGAAAAATTTAAATGGTTGGGAAAGGCCATGGGATGTAGAAATATTTTTTTCACATTTTACTTCCTTATAAAACCAGGAAAATCAATAGGGATTTTCGTACGGATATGTACCCAGTGAACGGTTCATTTAGCTTTATATATTGTTCCGGGTGGGCGTTGTATTGGTTTTTCGGAAGCGTTAGACCTGTAAGAGAAAAATTTAAATGGTTGGGAAAGGCCATGGGATGTAGAAATATTTTTTTCACATTTTATTTCCTTGTAAAAACAGGTAAATCAATAGGGTTTTTCGTACGGATAAGTGCCCAGTGAACGGTTCGTTTAGCTTTATATATTGTTCCGGGTAGGCGTTGTATTGGTTTTTCGGAAGTGTTAGACCTGTAAGAGAAAAATTTAAATGGTTGGGAAAGGCCATGGGATGTAGAAATATTTTTTCACATTTTACTTCCTTGTAAAAACAGGAAAATCGATAGGGATTTTCATACGGATAAGTAGCCAGTGAACGGTTCGTTTATCTTTATATATTCTTCCGGGTGGGCGTTGTATTGGTTTTTCGGAAGTGTTAGACATGTAAGAGAAAAATTTAAATGGTTGGGAAAGGCCATGGGATGTAGAAATATTTTTTTCACATTTACATCCTTGTAAAAACAGGTAAATCAATAGGGTTTTTCAGACGGATAAGTACCCAGTGAACCGTTCGTTTAGCTTTATATATTGTTCCGGGTGGGCGTTGTATTGTTTTTTCGGAAGTGTTAGACCTGTAAGAGAACAATTTAAATGGTTGGGAAAGGCCATGGTATGTAGAAATATTTTTTTCACATTTTACTTCCTTGTAAAAACAGGAAAATCAATAGGGATTTTCGTACTGATAAGTACCCAGTGAACCGTTCGTTTAGCTTTATATATTGTTCGGGGTGGGCGTTGTATTGGATTTTCGGAAGTGTTAGACCTGTAAGAGAAAAATTTAAATGGTTGGGAAAGGCCATGGGATGTAGAAATATTTTTTTCACATTTACTTCCTTGTAAAAACAGGTAAATCAATAGGGTTTTTCGTACGGATAAGTACCCAGTGAACGGTTCGTTTAGCTTTATATATTGTTCCAGGTGGGCGTTGTATTGGTTTTTCGGAAGTGTTAGACCTGTAAGAGAAAAATTTAAATGGTTGGGAAAGGCCATGGGATGTAGAAATATTTTTTTCACATTTTACTTCCTTGTAAAAACAGGAAAATCAATAGGGATTTTCGTACTGATATGTACCCAGTGAACGGTTCGTTTAGCTTTATATATTGTTCCGGGTGGGCGTTGTATTGGTTTTTCGGATGAGTTAGACCTGTAAGAGAAGAATTTAAATGGTTGGGAAAGGCCATGGGATGTAGAAATATTTGTTTCACATTTTATTTCCTTGTAAAACAGGTAAATCAATAGGGTTTTTCATACGGATAAGTGCCCAGTGAACGGTTCGTTTAGCTTTATATATTGTTCCGGGTGGGCGTTGTTTTGGTTTTTCGGAAGTGTTAGACCTGTAAGAGAAAAATTTAAATGGTTGGGAAAGGCCATGGGATGTAGAAATATTTTTTTCACATTTACTTCCTTGTAAAAACAGGTAAATCAATAGGGTTTTTCGTACGGATAAGTACCCAGTGAACGGTTCGTTTAGCTTTATATATTGTTCCAGGTGGGCGTTGTATTGGTTTTTCGGAAGTGTTAGACCTGTAAGAGAAAAATTTAAATGGTTGGGAAAGGCCATGGGATGTAGAAATATTTTTTTCACATTTTACTTCCTTGTAAAAACAGGAAAATCAATAGGGATTTTCGTACTGATATGTACCCAGTGAACGGTTCGTTTAGCTTTATATATTGTTCCGGGTGGGCGTTGTATTGGTTTTTCGGATGAGTTAGACCTGTAAGAGAAGAATTTAAATGGTTGGGAAAGGCCATGGGATGTAGAAATATTTGTTTCACATTTTATTTCCTTGTAAAACAGGTAAATCAATAGGGTTTTTCATACGGATAAGTGCCCAGTGAACGGTTCGTTTAGCTTTATATATTGTTCCGGGTGGGCGTTGTTTTGGTTTTTCGGAAGTGTTAGACTTGTAAGAGAAAAATTTAAATGGTTGGGAAAGGCCATGGGATGTAGAATTATTTTTTTCACATTTTACTTCCTTGTAAAAACAGGAAAATCGATAGGGATTTTCGTACGGATAAGTACCCAGTGAACCGTTCGTTTAGCTTTATATATTGTTCGGGGTGGGCGTTGTATTGGATTTTCGGAAGTGTTAGACCTGTAAGAGAAAAATTTAAATGGTTGGGAAAGGCCATGGGATGTAGAAATATTTTTTTCACATTTTACTTCCTTGTAAAAACAGGAAAATCAATAGGGATTTTCGTACGGATAAGTACCCAGTGAACCGTTCGTTTAGCTTTATATATTGTTCGGGGTGGGCGTTGTATTGGATTTTCGGAAGTGTTAGACCTGTAAGAGAAAAATTTAAATGGTTGGGAAAGGCCATGGGATGTAGAAATATTTTTTTCACATTTACTTCCTTGTAAAAACAGGTAAATCAATAGGGTTTTTCGTACGGATAAGTACCCAGTGAACGGTTCGTTTAGCTTTATATATTGTTCCGGGTGGGCGTTGTATTGGTTTTTCGGAAGTGTTAGACCTGTAAGAGAAAAATTTAAATGGTTGGGAAAGGCCATGGGATGTAGAAATATTTTTTTCACATTTTACTTCCTTGTAAAAACAGGAAAATCAATAGGGATTTTCGTACTGATATGTACCCAGTGAACGGTTCGTTTAGCTTTATATATTGTTCCGGGTGGGCGTTGTATTGGTTTTTCGGATGTGTTAGACCTGTAAGAGAAGAATTTAAATGGTTGGGAAAGGCCATGGGATGTAGAAATATTTTTTTCACATTTTATTTCCTTGTAAAACAGGTAAATCAATAGGGTTTTTCATACGGATAAGTGCCCAGTGAACGGTTCGTTTAGCTTTATATATTGTTCCGGGTGGGCGTTGTTTTGGTTTTTCGGAAGTGTTAGACCTGTAAGAGAAAAATTTAAATGGTTGGGAAAGGCCATGGGATGTAGAATTATTTTTTTCACATTTTACTTCCTTGTAAAAACAGGAAAATCGATAGGGATTTTCGTACGGATAAGTACCCAGTGAACGGTTCGTTTAGCTTTATATATTGTTCCGGGTGGGCGTTGTATGGGTTTTTCGGAAGTGTTAGACCTGTAAGAGAAAAATTTAAATGGTTGGGAAAGGGCATGGGATGTAGAAATACTTTTTACACATTTACTTCCTTGTAAAAACAGGTAAATCATTAGGGTTTTTCGTACGGATAAGTGCCCAGTGAACGGTTCGTTTAGCTTTATATATTGTTCCGGGTGGGCGTTGTACTGGTTTTTCGGAAGTGTTAGACCTGTAAGAGAAAAATGTCAATGGTTGGGAAAGGCCATGGGATGTAGAAATATTTTTTTCACATTTTACTTCCTTGTAAAAACAGGAAAATCGATAGGGATTTTCGTACGGATAAGTAGCTAGTGAACCGTTCGTTTAGCTTTATATATTCTTCCGGGTGGGCGTTGTATTCGATTTTCGGAAGTGTTAGACCTGTAAGAGAAAAATTTAAATGGTTGGGAAAGGCCATGGGATGTAGAAATATTTTTTTCACATTTACTTCCTTGTAAAAACAGGTAAATCAATAGGGTTTTTCATACGGATAAGTACCAAGTGAACGGTTCGTTTATCTTTATATATTGTTCCGGGTGGGCGTTGTATTGGTTTTTCGGAAGTGTTAGAACTGTAAGAGAAAAATTTAAATGGTTGGGAAAGGCCATGGGATGTAGAAATATTTTTTTCACATTTTATTTCCTTTTAAAAACAGGTAAATCAATAGGGTTTTTCGTACGGATAAGTGCCCAGTGAACGGTTCGTTTAGCTTTATATATTGTTCCGGGTGGGCATTGTTTTGGTTTTTCGGAAGTGTTAGACCTGTAAGAGAAAAATTTAAATGGTTGGGAAAGGCCATGGGATGTAGAAATATTTTTTTCACATTTTATTTCCTTGTAAAAACAGGTAAATCAATAGGGTTTTTCGTACGGATAAGTGCCCAGTGAACGGTTCGTTTTGCTTTATATATTGTTCTGGGTGGGCGTTGTTTTGGTTTTTCGGAAGTGTTAGACCTGTAAGAGAAAAATTTAAATTTTTGGGAAAGGCCATGGGATGTAGAAATATTTTTTTCACATTTTATTTCCTTTTAAAAACAGGTAAATCAATAGGGATTTTCGTACGGATAAGTACCCAGTGAACGGTTCGTTTAGCTTTATATATGATTCCGGGTGGGCGTTGTATTGGTTTTTCGCAAGTGTTAGACCTGTAAGAGAAAAATTTAAATGGTTGGGAAAGGCCATGGGATGTAGAAATATTTTTTTCACATTTAACTTCCTTGTAAAAACAGGAAAATCGATAGGGATTTTCGGACGGATAAGTACCTAGTGAACGGTTCGTTTAGCTTTATATATTCTTCCGGGTGGGCGTTGTATTGGATTTTCGAAAGTGTTAGACCTGTAAGAGAAAAATCTAAATGGTTGGGAAAGGCCATGGGATGTAGAAATATTTTTTTCACATTTACTTCCTTGTAAAAACAGGTAAATCAATAGGGTTTTTCGTACGGATAAGTACCCAGTGAACGGTTCGTTTAGCTTTATATATTGTTCCGGGTGGGCGTTGTATTGGTTTTTCGGAAGTGTTAGACCTGTAAGAGAAAAATTTAAATGGTTGGGAAAGGCCATGGGATGTAGAAATATTTTTTTCACATTTTATTTCCTTGTAAAAACAGGTAAATCAATAGGGATCTTCGTACGGATAAGTGCCCAGTGAACGGTTCGTTTAGCTTTATATATTGTTCCGGGTGGGCATTGTTTTGGTTTTTCGGAAGTGTTAGACCTGTAAGAGAAAAATTTAAATGGTTGGGAAAGGCCATGGGATGTAGAAATATTTTTTTCACATTTTATTTCCTTGTAAAAACAGGTAAATCAATAGGGTTTTTCGTACGGATAAGTGCCCAGTGAACGGTTCGTTTAGCTTTATATATTGTTCCGGGTGGGCGTTGTTTTGGTTTTTCGGAAGTGTTAGAACTGTAAGAGAAAAATTTAAATGGTTGGGAAAGGCCATGGGATGTAGAAATATTTTTTTCACATTTACTTCCTTGTAAAAACAGGTAAATCAATAGGGTTTTTCGTACGGATAAGTGCCCAGTGAACGGTTCGTTTAGCTTTATATATTGTTCCGGGTGGGAATTGTTTTGGTTTTTCGGAAGTGTTAGACCTGTAAGAGAAAAATTTAAATGGTTGGGAAAGGCCATGGGATGTAGAAATATTTTTTTCACATTTTATTTCCTTGTAAAAACAGGTAAATCAATAGGGTTTTTCGTACGGATAAGTGCCCAGTGAACGGTTCGTTTAGCTTTATATATTGTTCCGGGTGGGCGTTGTTTTGGTTTTTCGGAAGTGTTAGACCTATAAGAGAAAAATTTAAATGGTTGGCAAAGGCCATGGGATGTAGAAATATTTTTTTCACATTTTATTTCCTTTTAAAAACAGGTAAATCAATAGGGATTTTCGTACGGATAAGTACCCAGTGAACGGTTCGTTTAGCTTTATATATGATTCCGGGTGGGCGTTGTATTGGTTTTTCACAAGTGTTAGACCTGTAAGAGAAAAATTTAAATGGTTGGGAAAGGCCATGGGATGTAGAAATATTTTTTTCACATTTAACTTCCTTGTAAAAACAGGAAAATCGATAGGGATTTTCGGACGGATAAGTACCTAGTGAACGGTTCGTTTATCTTTATATATTCTTCCGGGTGGGCGTTGTATTGGATTTTCGAAAGTGTTAGACCTGTAAGAGAAAAATTTAAATGGTTGGGAAAGGCCATGGGATGTAGAAATATTTTTTTCACATTTACTTCCTTGTAAAAACAGGTAAATCAATAGGGTTTCTCGTACGGATAAGTACCCAGTGAACGGTTCGTTTAGCTTTATATATTGTTCCGGGTGGGCGTTGTATTGGTTTTTCGGAAGTGTTAGACCTGTAAGAGAAAAATTTAAATGGTTGGGAAAGGCCATGGGATGTAGAAATATTTTTTTCACATTTTATTTCCTTTTAAAAACAGGTAAATCAATAGGGATCTTCGTACGGATAAGTGCCCAGTGAACGGTTCGTTTAGCTTTATATATTGTTCCGGGTGGGCATTGTTTTGGTTTTTCGGAAATGTTAGACCTGTAAGAGAAAAATTTAAATGGTTGGGAAAGGCCATGGGATGTAGAAATATTTTTTTCACATTTTACTTCCTTGTAAAATCAGGAAAATCGATAGGGATTTTCGTACGGATAAGTACCCAGTGAACGGTTCGTTTAGCTTTATATATTGTTCCGGATGGATGTTGTATTGGTTTTTCGGAAGTGTTAGACCTGTAAGAGAAAAATTTAAATGGTTGGGAAAGGCCATGGTATGTAGAAATATTTTTTTCACATTTTATTTCCTTGTAAATACAGGTAAAACGATAGGGATTTTCGTACGGATAAGTACCCAGTGATCGGTTCGTTTAGCTTTATATATTGTTCCGGGTGGGCGTTGTTTTGGTTTTTCGGAAGTGTTAGACCTGTAAGAGAAAAATTTCAATGGTTGGGAAAGGCCATGGGATGTAGAAATATTTTTTTCACATTTTACTTCCTTGTAAAAACAGGAAAATCGATAGGGATTTTCGTACGGATAAGTAGCTAGTGAACGGTTCGTTTATCTTTATATATTCCTCCGGGTGGGCGTTGTATTCGATTTTCGGAAGTGTTAGACCTGTAAGAGAAAAATTTAAATGGTTGGGAAAGGCCATGGGATGTAGAAATATTTTTTTCACATTTACTTCCTTGTAAAAACAGGTAAATCAATAGGGTTTTTCGTACGGATAAGTACCCAGTGAACGGTTCGTTTAGCTTTATATATTGTTCCGGGTGGGCGTTGTATGGGTTTTTCGGAAGTGTTAGAACTGTAAGAGAAAAATTTAAATGGTTGGGAAAGGCCATGGGATGTAGAAATATTTTTTTCACATTTTATTTCCTTTTAAAAACAGGTAAATCAATAGGGATTTTCGTACGGATAAGTACCCAGTGAACGGTTCGTTTAGCTTTATATATTGTTCCGGGTGGGCGTTGTATTGGTTTTTCGGAAGTGTTAGACCTGTAAGAGAAAAATTTAAATGGTTGGGAAAGGCCATGGGATGTAGAAATATTTTTTTCACATTTTATTTCCTTGTAAAAACAGGTAAATCAATAGGGATCTTCATACGGATAAGTACACAGTGAACGGTTCGTTTAGCTTTATATATTGTTCCGGGTGGGCGTTGTATGGGTTTTTCAGAAGTGTTAGACCTGAAAGAGAAAAATTTAAATGGCTGGGAAAGGCCATGGGATGTAGAAATATTTTTTTCACATTTTACTTCCTTGTAAAAACAGGTAAATCAATAGGGTTTTTCGTACGGATAAGTTCCCAGTGAACGGTTCGTTTAGCTTTATATATTGTTCCGGGTGGGCATTGTATGGGTTTTTCGGAAGTGTTAGAACTGTAAGAGAAAAATTTAAATGGTTGGGAAAGGCCATGGGATGTAGAAATATTTTTTTCACATTTTATTTCCTTTTAAAAACAGGTAAATCAATAGGGATTTTCGTACGGATAAGTACCCAGTGAACGGTTCGTTTAGCTTTATATATTGTTCCGGGTGGGCGTTGTATTGGTTTTTCGCAAGTGTTAGACCTGTAAGAGAAAAATTTAAATGGTTGGGAAAGGCCATGGGATGTAGAAATATTTTTTCACATTTTATTTCCTTTTAAAAACAGGTAAATCAATAGGGATTTTCGTACGGATAAGTACCCAGTGAACGGTTCGTTTAGCTTTATATATGGTTCTGGGTGGGCGTTGTATTGTTTTTTCGGAAGTGTTAGACCTGTAAGAGAAAAATTTAAATGGTTGGGAAAGGCCATGGGATGTAGAAATATTTTTTTCACATTTTACTTCCTTGTAAAAACAGGAAAATCGATAGGGATTTTCGGACGGATAAGTACCTAGTGAACAGTTCGTTTATCTTTATATATTCTTCCGGGTGGGCGTTGTATTGGATTTTCGGAAGTGTTAGACCTGTAAGAGAAAAATTTAAATGGTTGGGAAAGGCCATGGGATGTAGAAATATTTTTTTCACATTTACTTCCTTGTAAAAACAGGTAAATCAATAGGGTTTTTCGTACGGATAAGTACCCAGTGAACGGTTCGTTTAGCTTTATATATGATTCCGGGTGGGCGTTGTATTGGTTTTTCGCAAGTGTTAGACCTGTAAGAGAAAAATTTAAATGGTTGGGAAAGGCCATGGGATGTAGAAATATTTTTTTCACATTTAACTTCCTTGTAAAAACAGGAAAATCGATAGGGATTTTCGGACGGATAAGTACCTAGTGAACGGTTCGTTTATCTTTATATATTCTTCCGGGTGGGCGTTGTATTGGATTTTCGAAAGTGTTAGACCTGTAAGAGAAAAATTTAAATGGTTGGGAAAGGCCATGGGATGTAGAAATATTTTTTTCACATTTACTTCCTTGTAAAAACAGGTAAATCAATAGGGTTTTTCGTACGGATAAGTACCCAGTGAACGGTTCGTTTAGCTTTATATATTGTTCCGGGTGGGCGTTGTATTGGTTTTTCGGAAGTGTTAGACCTGTAAGAGAAAAATTTAAATGGTTGGGAAAGGCCATGGGATGTAGAAATATTTTTTTCACATTTTATTTCCTTTTAAAAACAGGTAAATCAATAGGGTTTTTCGTACGGATAAGTGCCCAGTGAACGGTTCGTTTAGCTTTATATATTGTTCCGGGTGGGGGTTGTTTTGGTTTTTTGGAAGTGTTAGACCTGTAAGAGAAAAATTTAAATGGTTGGGAAAGGCCATGGGATGTAGAAATATTTTTTTCACATTTTACTTTCTTGTAAAAACAGGTAAATCAATAGGGATTTTCGTACGGATAAGTACACAGTGAACGGTTCGTTTAGCTTTATATATTGTTCCGGGTGGGCGTTGTATGGGTTTTTCAGAAGTGTTAGACCTGAAAGAGAAAAATTTAAATGGTTGGGAAAGGCCATGGGATGTAGAAATATTTTTTTCACATTTTATTTCCTTGTAAAAACAGGTAAATCAATAGGGTTTTTCGTACGGATAAGTACCCAGTGAACGGTTCGTTTAGCTTTATATATTGTTCCGGGTGGGCGTTGAATGGGTTTTTCAGAAGTGTTAGACCTGTAAGAAAAAAATTTAAATGGTTGGGAAAGGCCATGGGATGTAGAAATATTTTTTTCACATTTTACTTCCTTATAAAAACAGGAAAATCAATAGGGATTTTCGTACGGATAAGTACCCAGTAAACGGTTCGTTTAGCTTTATATATTGTTCCGGCTGGGCGTTGTATTGGTTTTTCGGAAGCGTTAGACCTGTAAGAGAAAAATTTATATGGTTGGGAAAGGCCATGAGATGTAGAAATATTTTTTTCACATTTTATTTCCTTGTAAAAACAGGTAAATCAATAGGGTTTTTCGTACATATAATTGCCCAGTGAACGGTTTGTTTAGCTTTATACATTGTTCCGGGTGGGCGTTGTATTGTTTTTTCGGAAGTGTTAGACCTGTAAGAGAAAAATTTAAATGGTTGGGAAAGGCCATGGGATGTAGAAATATTTTTTTCACATTTTACTTCCTTGTAAAAACAGGAAAATCGATAGGGATTTTCATACGGATAAGTACCCAGTGAACGGTTCGTTTATCTTTATATATTCTTCCGGGTGGGCGTTGTATTGGTTTTTCTGAAGTGTTAGACCTGTAAGAGAAAAATTTAAATGGTTGGGAAAGGTCATGGGATGTAGAAATATTTTTTTCACATTTACTTCCTTGTAAAAACAGGTAAATCAATAGGGTTTTTCGTACGGATAAGTGCCCAGTGAACGGTTCGTTTAGCTTTATACATTGTTCCGGGTGGGCGTTGTATTGGTTTTTCGGAAGTGTTAGACCTGTAAGAGAAAAATTTAAATGGTTGGGAAAGGCCATGGGATGTAGAAATATTTTTTTCACATTTACTTCCTTGTAAAAACAGGTAAATCAATAGGGTTTTTCGTACGGATAAGTACCCAGTGAACGGTTCGTTTAGCTTTATATATTATTCCGGGTGGTCGTTGTATTGGTTTTTCGGAAGCGTTAGACCTGTAAGAGAAAAATTTAAATGGTTGGGAAAGGCCATGGGATGTAGAAATATTTTTTTCACATTTACTTCCTTGTAAAAACAGGTAAATCAATAGGGTTTTTCGTACGGATAAGTACCCAGTGAACCGTTCATTTAGCTTTATATATTGTTCCGGGTGGGCGGTGTATTTTTTTTCCGGAAGTGTTAGACCTGTAAGAGAAAAATTTAAATGGTTGGGAAAGGCCATGGGATGTAGAAATATTTTTTTCACATTTTACTTCCTTGTAAAAACAGGAAAATCAATAGGGATTTTCGTACGGATAAGTACCCAGTGAACCGTTCGTTTAGCTTTATATATTGTTCCGGGTGGGCGTTGTTTTGGTTTTTCGGAAGTGTTAGACCTGTAAGAGAAAAATTTAAATGGTTGGGAAAGGCCATGGGATGTAGAAATATTTTTTTCACATTTTATTTCCTTGTAAAAACAGGTAAATCAATAGGGTTTTTCGTACGGATAAGTGCCCAGTGAACGGTTCGTTTAGCTTTATATATTGTTCCGGGTGGGCGTTGTTTTGGTTTTTAG
Source organism: Paroedura picta (assembly GCF_049243985.1). Lineage (NCBI taxonomy): Eukaryota > Metazoa > Chordata > Lepidosauria > Squamata > Gekkonidae > Paroedura > Paroedura picta. The sequence continues at coordinate 188,745,372 of NC_135369.1, forward strand.
GAAGTGTTAGACATGTAAGAGAAAAATTTAAATGGTTGGGAAAGGCCATGGGATGTAGAAATATTTTTTTCACATATACTTCCTTGTAAAAACAGGTAAATCAATAGGGTTTTTCGTACGGATAAGTGCCCAGTGAACGGTTCGTTTAGCTTTATATATTGTTCCGGGTGGGCGTTGTTTTGGTTTTTCGGAAGTGTTAGACGTGTAAGAGAAAAATTTAAATGGTTGGGAAAGGCCATGGGATGTAGAAATATTTTTTTCACATATACTTCCTTGTAAAAACAGGTAAATCAATAGGGTTTTTCGTACGGATAAGTACCCAGTTAACGGTTCGTTTAGCTTTATATATTGTTCCGGATGGGCGTTGTATTGGTTTTTCGGAAGTGTTAGACCTGTAAGAGAAAAATTTAAATGGTTGGGAAAGGCCATGGGATGTAGAAATATTTTTTTCACATTTACTTCCTTGTAAAAACAGGTAAATCAATAGGGTTTTTCGTACGGATAAGTACCCAGTGAACGGTTCGTTTAGCTTTATATATTGTTCCGGGTGGTCGTTGTATTGGTTTTTTGGAAGTGTTAGACCTGTAAGAGAAAAATTTAAATGGTTGGGAAAGGCCATGGGATGTAGAAATATTTTTTTCACATTTACTTCCTTGTAAAAACAGGTAAATCAATAGGGTTTTTCGTACGGATAAGTACCCAGTGAACCGTTCATTTAGCTTTATATATTGTTCCGGGTGGGCGGTGTATTTTTTTTCCGGAAGTGTTAGACCTGTAAGAGAAAAATTTAAATGGTTGGGAAAGGCCATGGGATGTAGAAATATTTTTTTCACATATACTTCCTTGTAAAAACAGGTAAATCAATAGGGTTTTTCGTACGGATAAGTACCCAGTGAACGGTTCGTTTAGCTTTATATATTGTTCCGGGTGGGCGTTGTATTGGTTTTTCGGAAGTGTTAGACCTGTAAGAGAAAAATTTAAATGGTTGGGAAAGGCCATGGGATGTAGAAATATTTTTTTCACATTTTATTTCCTTTTAAAAACAGGTAAATCAATAGGGATTTTCGTACGGATAAGTACCCAGTGAACGGTTCGTTTAGCTTTATATATTGTTCCGGGTGGGCGTTGAATGGGTTTTTCAGAAGTGTTAGACCTGTAAGAAAAAAATTTAAATGGTTGGGAAAGGCCATGGGATGTAGAAATATTTTTTTCACATTTTACTTCCTTATAAAAACAGGAAAATCAATAGGGATTTTCGTACGGATAAGTACCCAGTGAACGGTTCGTTTAGCTTTATATATTGTTCCGGGTGGGCGTTGTATTGGTTTTTCGGAAGCGTTAGACCTGTAAGAGAAAAATTTAAATGGTTGGGAAAGGCCATGAGATGTAGAAATATTTTTTTCACATTTTATTTCCTTGTAAAAACAGGTAAATCAATAGGGTTTTTCGTACATATAATTGCCCAGTGAACGGTTTGTTTAGCTTTATACATTGTTCCGGGTGGGCGTTGTATTGTTTTTTCGGAAGTGTTAGACCTGTAAGAGAAAAATTTAAATGGTTGCGAAAGGCCATGGGATGTAGAAATATTTTTTTCACATTTTAGTTCCTTGTAAAAACAGGAAAATCGATAGGGATTTTCATACGGATAAGTACCCAGTGAACGGTTCGTTTATCTTTATATATTCTTCCGGGTGGGCGTTGTATTGGTTTTTCTGAAGTGTTAGACCTGTAAGAGAAAAATTTAAATGGTTGGGAAAGGTCATGGGATGTAGAAATATTTTTTTCACATTTACTTCCTTGTAAAAACAGGTAAATCAATAGGGTTTTTCGTACGGATAAGTGCCCAGTGAACGGTTCGTTTAGCTTTATATATTGTTCCGGGTGGGCGTTGTTTTGGTTTTTCGGAAGTGTTAGACGTGTAAGAGAAAAATTTAAATGGTTGGGAAAGGCCATGGGATGTAGAAATATTTTTTTCACATATACTTCCTTGTAAAAACAGGTAAATCAATAGGGTTTTTCGTACGGATAAGTACCCAGTGAACGGTTCGTTTAGCTTTATATATTGTTCCGGGTGGGCGTTGTATTGGTTTTTCGGAAGTGTTAGACCTGTAAGAGAAAAATTTAAATGGTTGGGAAAGGCCATGGGATGTAGAAATATTTTTTTCACATTTACTTCCTTGTAAAAACAGGTAAATCAATAGGGTTTTTCGTACGGATAAGTACCCAGTGAACGGTTCGTTTAGCTTTATATATTGTTCCGGGTGGTCGTTGTATTGGTTTTTCGGAAGCGTTAGACCTGTAAGAAAAAAATTTAAATGGTTGGGAAAGGCCATGGGATGTAGAAATATTTTTTTCACATTTACTTCCTTGTAAAAACAGGTAAATCAATAGGGTTTTTCGTACGGATAAGTACCCAGTGAACCGTTCATTTAGCTTTATATATTGTTCCGGGTGGGCGGTGTATTTTTTTTCCGGAAGTGTTAGACCTGTAAGAGAAAAATTTAAATGGTTGGGAAAGGCCATGGGATGTAGAAATATTTTTTTCACATTTTACTTCCTTGTAAAAACAGGAAAATCAATAGGGATTTTCGTACGGATAAGTACCCAGTGAACCGTTCGTTTAGCTTTATATATTGTTCCGGGTGGGCGTTGTTTTGGTTTTTCGGAAGTGTTAGACCTGTAAGAGAAAAATTTAAATGGTTGGGAAAGGCCATGGGATGTAGAAATATTTTTTTCACATTTTATTTCCTTGTAAAAACAGGTAAATCAATAGGGTTTTTCGTACGGATAAGTGCCCAGTGAACGGTTCGTTTAGCTTTATATATTGTTCCGGGTGGGCGTTGTTTTGGTTTTTAGGAAGTGTTAGACATGTAAGAGAAAAATTTAAATGGTTGGGAAAGGCCATGGGATGTAGAAATATTTTTTTCACATATACTTCCTTGTAAAAACAGGTAAATCAATAGGGTTTTTCGTACGGATAAGTACCCAGTGAACGGTTCGTTTAGCTTTATATATTGTTCCGGGTGGGCGTTGTATTGGTTTTTCGGAAGTGTTAGACCTGTAAGAGAAAAATTTAAATGGTTGGGAAAGGCCATGGGATGTAGAAATATTTTTTTCACATTTTATTTCCTTTTAAAAACAGGTAAATCAATAGGGATTTTCGTACGGATAAGTACTCAGTGAACGGTTCGTTTAGCTTTATATATTGTTCCGGGTGGGCGTTGAATGGGTTTTTCAGAAGTGTTAGACCTGTAAGAAAAAAATTTAAATGGTTGGGAAAGGCCATGGGATGTAGAAATATTTTTTTCACATTTTACTTCCTTATAAAAACAGGAAAATCAATAGGGATTTTCGTACGGATAAGTACCCAGTGAACGGTTCGTTTAGCTTTATATATTGTTCCGGGCGGGCGTTGTATTGGTTTTTCGGAAGCGTTAGACCTGTAAGAGAAAAATTTAAATGGTTGGGAAAGGCCATGAGATGTAGAAATATTTTTTTCACATTTTATTTCCTTGTAAAAACAGGTAAATCAATAGGGTTTTTCGTACATATAATTGCCCAGTGAACGGTTTGTTTAGCTTTATACATTGTTCCGGGTGGGCGTTGTATTGTTTTTTCGGAAGTGTTAGACCTGTAAGAGAAAAATTTAAATGGTTGGGAAAGGCCATGGGATGTAGAAATATTTTTTTCACATTTACTTCCTTGTAAAAACAGGTAAATCAATAGGGTTTTTCGTACGGATAAGTACCCAGTGAACCGTTCATTTAGCTTTATATATTGTTCCGGGTGGGCGGTGTATTTTTTTTCCGGAAGTGTTAGACCTGTAAGAGAAAAATTTAAATGGTTGGGAAAGGCCATGGGATGTAGAAATATTTTTTTCACATATACTTCCTTGTAAAAACAGGTAAATCAATAGGGTTTTTCGTACGGATAAGTACCCAGTGAACGGTTCGTTTAGCTTTATATATTGTTCCGGGTGGGCGTTGTATTGGTTTTTCGGAAGTGTTAGACCTGTAAGAGAAAAATTTAAATGGTTGGGAAAGGCCATGGGATGTAGAAATATTTTTTTCACATTTTATTTCCTTTTAAAAACAGGTAAATCAATAGGGATTTTCGTACGGATAAGTACCCAGTGAACGGTTCGTTTAGCTTTATATATTGTTCCGGGTGGGCGTTGAATGGGTTTTTCAGAAGTGTTAGACCTGTAAGAAAAAAATTTAAATGGTTGGGAAAGGCCATGGGATGTAGAAATATTTTTTTCACATTTTACTTCCTTATAAAAACAGGAAAATCAATAGGGATTTTCGTACGGATAAGTACCCAGTGAACGGTTCGTTTAGCTTTATATATTGTTCCGGGTGGGCGTTGTATTGGTTTTTCGGAAGCGTTAGACCTGTAAGAGAAAAATTTAAATGGTTGGGAAAGGCCATGAGATGTAGAAATATTTTTTTCACATTTTATTTCCTTGTAAAAACAGGTAAATCAATAGGGTTTTTCGTACATATAATTGCCCAGTGAACGGTTTGTTTAGCTTTATACATTGTTCCGGGTGGGCGTTGTATTGTTTTTTCGGAAGTGTTAGACCTGTAAGAGAAAAATTTAAATGGTTGCGAAAGGCCATGGGATGTAGAAATATTTTTTTCACATTTTAGTTCCTTGTAAAAACAGGAAAATCGATAGGGATTTTCATACGGATAAGTACCCAGTGAACGGTTCGTTTATCTTTATATATTCTTCCGGGTGGGCGTTGTATTGGTTTTTCTGAAGTGTTAGACCTGTAAGAGAAAAATTTAAATGGTTGGGAAAGGTCATGGGATGTAGAAATATTTTTTTCACATTTACTTCCTTGTAAAAACAGGTAAATCAATAGGGTTTTTCGTACGGATAAGTGCCCAGTGAACGGTTCGTTTAGCTTTATATATTGTTCCGGGTGGGCGTTGTTTTGGTTTTTCGGAAGTGTTAGACGTGTAAGAGAAAAATTTAAATGGTTGGGAAAGGCCATGGGATGTAGAAATATTTTTTTCACATATACTTCCTTGTAAAAACAGGTAAATCAATAGGGTTTTTCGTACGGATAAGTACCCAGTGAACGGTTCGTTTAGCTTTATATATTGTTCCGGGTGGGCGTTGTATTGGTTTTTCGGAAGTGTTAGACCTGTAAGAGAAAAATTTAAATGGTTGGGAAAGGCCATGGGATGTAGAAATATTTTTTTCACATTTACTTCCTTGTAAAAACAGGTAAATCAATAGGGTTTTTCGTACGGATAAGTACCCAGTGAACGGTTCGTTTAGCTTTATATATTGTTCCGGGTGGTCGTTGTATTGGTTTTTCGGAAGCGTTAGACCTGTAAGAAAAAAATTTAAATGGTTGGGAAAGGCCATGGGATGTAGAAATATTTTTTTCACATTTACTTCCTTGTAAAAACAGGTAAATCAATAGGGTTTTTCGTACGGATAAGTACCCAGTGAACCGTTCATTTAGCTTTATATATTGTTCCGGGTGGGCGGTGTATTTTTTTTCCGGAAGTGTTAGACCTGTAAGAGAAAAATTTAAATGGTTGGGAAAGGCCATGGGATGTAGAAATATTTTTTTCACATTTTACTTCCTTGTAAAAACAGGAAAATCAATAGGGATTTTCGTACGGATAAGTACCCAGTGAACCGTTCGTTTAGCTTTATATATTGTTCCGGGTGGGCGTTGTTTTGGTTTTTCGGAAGTGTTAGACCTGTAAGAGAAAAATTTAAATGGTTGGGAAAGGCCATGGGATGTAGAAATATTTTTTTCACATTTTATTTCCTTGTAAAAACAGGTAAATCAATAGGGTTTTTCGTACGGATAAGTGCCCAGTGAACGGTTCGTTTAGCTTTATATATTGTTCCGGGTGGGCGTTGTTTTGGTTTTTAGGAAGTGTTAGACATGTAAGAGAAAAATTTAAATGGTTGGGAAAGGCCATGGGATGTAGAAATATTTTTTTCACATATACTTCCTTGTAAAAACAGGTAAATCAATAGGGTTTTTCGTACGGATAAGTACCCAGTGAACGGTTCGTTTAGCTTTATATATTGTTCCGGGTGGGCGTTGTATTGGTTTTTCGGAAGTGTTAGACCTGTAAGAGAAAAATTTAAATGGTTGGGAAAGGCCATGGGATGTAGAAATATTTTTTTCACATTTTATTTCCTTTTAAAAACAGGTAAATCAATAGGGATTTTCGTACGGATAAGTACTCAGTGAACGGTTCGTTTAGCTTTATATATTGTTCCGGGTGGGCGTTGAATGGGTTTTTCAGAAGTGTTAGACCTGTAAGAAAAAAATTTAAATGGTTGGGAAAGGCCATGGGATGTAGAAATATTTTTTTCACATTTTACTTCCTTATAAAAACAGGAAAATCAATAGGGATTTTCGTACGGATAAGTACCCAGTGAACGGTTCGTTTAGCTTTATATATTGTTCCGGGCGGGCGTTGTATTGGTTTTTCGGAAGCGTTAGACCTGTAAGAGAAAAATTTAAATGGTTGGGAAAGGCCATGAGATGTAGAAATATTTTTTTCACATTTTATTTCCTTGTAAAAACAGGTAAATCAATAGGGTTTTTCGTACATATAATTGCCCAGTGAACGGTTTGTTTAGCTTTATACATTGTTCCGGGTGGGCGTTGTATTGTTTTTTCGGAAGTGTTAGACCTGTAAGAGAAAAATTTAAATGGTTGGGAAAGGCCATGGGATGTAGAAATATTTTTTTCACATTTTACTTCCTTGTAAAAACAGGAAAATCGATAGGGATTTTCATACGGATAAGTACCCAGTGAACGGTTCGTTTATCTTTATATATTCTTCCGGGTGGGCGTTGTATTGGTTTTTCTGAAGTGTTAGACCTGTAAGAGAAAAATTTAAATGGTTGGGAAAGGCCATGGGATGTAGAAATATTTTTTTCACATTTTATTTCCTTTTAAAAACAGGTAAATCAATAGGGATTTTCGTACGGATAATTACCCAGTGAACGGTTCGCTTAGCTTTATATATTGTTCCGGGTGGGCGTTGTATTGGTTTTTTGGAAGTGTTAGACATGTAAGAGAAAAATTTAAATGGTTGGGAAAGGCCATGGGATGTAGAAATAATTTTTTCACATTTTACTTCCTTATAAAAACAGGAAAATCAATAGGGATTTTCGTACGGATATGTACCCAGTGAACGGTTCGTTTAGCTTTATATATTGTGCCGGGTGGGCGTTGTTTTGGTTTTTCAGAAGTGTTAGACCTGTAAGAGAAAAATTTAAATGGTTGGGAAAGGCCATGGGATGTAGAAATATTTTTTTCACATTTACTTCCTTATAAAAACAGGAAAATCAATAGGGATTTTCGTACGGATATGTACCCAGTGAACGGTTCGTTTAGCTTTATATATTGTGCCGGGTGGGCGTTGTTTTGGTTTTTGAGAAGTGTTAGACCTGTAAGAGAAAAATTTAAATGGTTGGGAAAGGCCATGGGATGTAGAAATATTTTTTTCACATTTACTTCCTTGTAAAAACAGGTAAATCAATAGGGTTTTTCGTACGGATAAGTACCCAGTGAACGGTTCGTTTAGCTTTATACATTGTTCCGGGTGGGCGTTGTATTGTTTTTTCGGAAGTGTTAGACCTGTAAGAGAAAAATTTAAATGGCTGGGAAAGGCCATGGGATGTAGAAATATTTTTTTCACATTTTACTTCCTTTTAAAAACAGGAAAATCGATAGGGATTTTCATACGGATAAGTACCCAGTGAACGGTTCGTTTATCTTTATATATTCTTCCGGGTGGGCGTTGTATTGGTTTTTCGGAAGTGTTAGACTTGTAAGAGAAAAATTTAAATGGTTGGGAAAGGCCATGGGATGTAGAAATATTTTTTTCACATTTACTTCCTTGTAAAAACAGGTAAATCAATAGGGTTTTTCGTACGGATAAGTACCCAGTGAACCGTTCGTTTAGCTTTATATATTGTTCCGGGTGGGCGTTGTTTTGGTTTTTCGGAAGTGTTAGACCTGTAAGAGAAAAATTTAAATGGTTGGGAAAGGCCATGGGATGTAGAAATATTTTTTTCACATTTTATTTCCTTGTAAAAACAGGAAAATCAATAGGGTTTTTCGTACGGATAAGTGCCCAGTGAACGGTTCGTTTAGCTTTATATATTGTTCCGGGTGGGCGTTGTTTTGGTTTTTCGGAAGTGTTAGACCTGTAAGAGAAAAATTTAAATGGTTGGGAAAGGCCATGGGATGTAGAAATATTTTTTTCACATATACTTCCTTGTAAAAACAGGTAAATCAATAGGGTTTTTCGTACGGATAAGTACCCAGTGAACGGTTCGTTTAGCTTTATATATTGTTCCGGGTGGGCGTTGTATTGGTTTTTCGGAAGTGTTAGACCTGTAAGAGAAAAATTTAAATGGTTGGGAAAGGCCATGGGATGTAGAAATATTTTTTTCACATTTACTTCCTTGTAAAAACAGGTAAATCAATAGGGTTTTTCGTACGGATAAGTACCCAGTGAACGGTTCGTTTAGCTTTATATATTGTTCCGGGTGGGCGTTGTATTGGTTTTTCAGAAGTGTTAGACCTTTAAGAGAAAAATTTAAATGGTTGGTAAAGGCCATGGGATGTAGAAATATTTTTTTCACATTTTATTTCCTTTTAAAAACAGGTAAATCAATAGGGATTTTGGTACGGATAATTACCCAGTGAACGGTTCGTTTAGCTTTATATATTGTTCCGGGTGGGCGTTGTATTGGTTTTTTGGAAGTGTTAGACCTGTAAGAGAAAAATGTAAGTGGTTGGGAAAGGCCATGGGATGTAGAAATATTTTTTTCACATTTTACTTCCTAATAAAAACTGGAAAATCAATAGGGATTTTCGTACGGATATGTACCCAGTGAACGGTTCATTTAGCTTTATATATTGTTCCGGGTGGGCGTTGTATTTACCCAGTGAACGGTTCGTTTTGCTTTATATATTGTTCCGGGTGGGCGTTGTATTGGTTTTTCGGAAGCGTTAGACCTGTAAGAAAAAAATTTAAATGGTTGGGAAAGGCCATGGGATGTAGAAATATTTTTTTCACATTTTATTTCCTTGTAAAAACAGGTAAATCAATAGGGTTTTTCGTACGGATAAGTGCCAAGTGAACGGTTTGTTTAGCTTTATACATTGTTCCGGGTGGGCGTTGTATTGTTTTTTCGGAAGTGTTAGACCTGTAAGAGAAAAATTTAAATGGCTGGGAAAGGCCATGGGATGTAGAAATATTTTTTTCACATTTTACTTCCTTGTAAAAACAGGAAAATCGATAGGGATTTTCATACGGATAAGTACCCAGTGAACGGTTCGTTTATCTTTATATATTCTTCCGGGTGGGCGTTGTATTGGTTTTTCGGAAGTGTTAGACCTGTAAGAGAAAAATTTAAATGGTTGGGAAAGGCCATGGGATGTAGAAATATTTTTTTCACATTTACTTCCTTGTAAAAACAGGTAAATCAATAGGGTTTTTCGTACGGATAAGTACCCAGTGAACCGTTCGTTTAGCTTTATATATTGTTCCGGGTGGGCGTTGTATTGTTTTTTCGGAAGTGTTAGACCTGTAAGAGAAAAATTTAAATGGTTGGGAAAGGCCATGGGATGTAGAAATATTTTTTTCACATTTTACTTCCTTGTAAAAACAGGAAAATCAATAGGGATTTTCGTACGGATAAGTACCCAGTGAACCGTTCGTTTAGCTTTATATATTGTTCCGGGTGGGCGTTGTATTGTTTTTTCGGAAGTGTTAGACCTGTAAGAGAAAAATTTAAATGGTTGGGAAAGGCCATGGGATGTAGAAATATTTTTTTCACATTTTACTTCCTTGTAAAAACAGGAAAATCAATAGGGATTTTCGTACGGATAAGTACCCAGTGAACCGTTCGTTTAGCTTTATATATTGTTCCGGGTGGGCGTTGTTTTGGTTTTTCGGAAGTGTTAGACCTGTAAGAGAAAAATTTAAATGGTTGGGAAAGGCCATGGGATTTTGAAATATTTTTTTCACATATACTTCCTTGTAAAAACAGGTAAATCAATAGGGTTTTTCGTACGGATAAGTACCCAGTGAACGGTTCGTTTAGCTTTATATATTGTTCCGGGTGGGCGTTGTATTGGTTTTTCGGAAGTGTTAGACCTGTAAGAGAAAAATTTAAATGGTTGGGAAAGGCCATGGGATGTAGAAATATTTTTTTCACATTTACTTCCTTGTAAAAACAGGTAAATCAATAGGGTTTTTCGTACGGATAAGTACCCAGTGAACGGTTCGTTTAGCTTTATATATTGTTCCGGGTGGGCGTTGTATTGGTTTTTCAGAAGTGTTAGACCTTTAAGAGAAAAATTTAAATGGTTGGTAAAGGCCATGGGATGTAGAAATATTTTTTTCACATTTTATTTCCTTTTAAAAACAGGTAAATCAATAGGGATTTTGGTACGGATAATTACCCAGTGAACGGTTCGTTTAGCTTTATATATTGTTCCGGGTGGGCGTTGTATTGGTTTTTTGGAAGTGTTAGACCTGTAAGAGAAAAATGTAAGTGGTTGGGAAAGGCCATGGGATGTAGAAATATTTTTTTCACATTTTACTTCCTAATAAAAACTGGAAAATCAATAGGGATTTTCGTACGGATATGTACCCAGTGAACGGTTCATTTAGCTTTATATATTGTTCCGGGTGGGCGTTGTATTTGTTTTTCGGAAGCGTTAGACCTGTAAGAAAAAAATGTAAATGGTTGGGAAAGGCCAAGGGATGTAGAAATATTTTTTTCACATTTACTTCCTTGTAAAAACAGGTAAATCAATAGGGATTTTCGTACGGATATGTACCCAGTGAACGGTTCGTTTTGCTTTATATATTGTTCCGGGTGGGCGTTGTATTGGTTTTTCGGAAGCGTTAGACCTGTAAGAAAAAAATTTAAATGGTTGGGAAAGGCCATGGGATGTAGAAATATTTTGTTCACATTTTATTTCCTTGTAAAAACAGGTAAATCAATAGGGTTTTTCGTACGGATAAGTGCCCAGTGAACGGTTTGTTTAGCTTTATACATTGTTCCGGGTGGGCGTTGTATTGTTTTTTCGGAAGTGTTAGACCTGTAAGAGAAAAATTTAAATGGCTGGGAAAGGCCATGGGATGTAGAAATATTTTTTTCACATTTTACTTCCTTGTAAAAACAGGAAAATCGATAGGGATTTTCATACGGATAAGTACCCAGTGAACGGTTCGTTTATCTTTATATATTCTTCCGGGTGGGCGTTGTATTGGTTTTTCGGAAGTGTTAGACCTGTAAGAGAAAAATTTAAATGGTTGGGAAAGGCCATGGGATGTAGAAATATTTTTTTCACATTTACTTCCTTGTAAAAACAGGTAAATCAATAGGGTTTTTCGTACGGATAAGTACCCAGTGAACCGTTCGTTTAGCTTTATATATTGTTCCGGGTGGGCGTTGTATTGTTTTTTCGGAAGTGTTAGACCTGTAAGAGAAAAATTTAAATGGTTGGGAAAGGCCATGGGATGTAGAAATATTTTTTTCACATTTTACTTCCTTGTAAAAACAGGAAAATCTATAGGGATTTTCGTACGGATAAGTACCCAGTGAACCGTTCGTTTAGCTTTATATATTGTTCCGGGTGGGCGTTGTATTGTTTTTTCGGAAGTGTTAGACCTGTAAGAGAAAAATTTAAATGGTTTGGAAAGGCCATGGGATGTAGAAATATTTTTTTCACATTTTACTTCCTTGTAAAAACAGGAAAATCAATAGGGATTTTCGTACGGATAAGTACCCAGTGAACCGTTCGTTTAGCTTTATATATTGTTCCGGGTGGGCGTTGTTTTGGTTTTTCGGAAGTGTTAGACCTGTAAGAGAAAAATTTAAATGGTTGGGAAAGGCCATGGGATGTAGAAATATTTTTTTCACATTTTATTTCCTTGTAAAAACAGGTAAATCAATAGGGTTTTTCGTACGGATAAGTGCCCAGTGAACGGTTCGTTTAGCTTTATATATTGTTCCGGGTGGGCGTTGTTTTGGTTTTTCGGAAGTGTTAGACCTGTAAGAGAAAAATTTAAATGGTTGGGAAAGGCCATGGGATGTTGAAATATTTTTTTCACATATACTTCCTTGTAAAAACAGGTAAATCAATAGGGTTTTTCGTACGGATAAGTACCCAGTGAACGGTTCGTTTAGCTTTATATATTGTTCCGGGTGGGCGTTGTATTGGTTTTTCGGAAGTGTTAGACCTGTAAGAGAAAAATTTAAATGGTTGGGAAAGGCCATGGGATGTAGAAATATTTTTTTCACATTTACTTCCTTGTAAAAACAGGTAAATCAATAGGGTTTTTCGTACGGATAAGTACCCAGTGAACGGTTCGTTTAGCTTTATATATTGTTCCGGGTGGGCGTTGTATTGGTTTTTTTGGAAGTGTTAGACCTGTAAGAGAAAAATTTAAATGGTTGGGAAAGGCCATGGGATGTAGAAATATTTTTTTCACATTTTATTTCCTTTTAAAAACAGGTAAATCAATAGGGATTTTCGTACGGATAATTACCCAGTGAACGGTTCGTTTAGCTTTATATATTGTTCCGGGTGGGCGTTGTATTGGTTTTTTGGAAGTGTTAGACCTGTAAGAGAAAAATGTAAGTGGTTGGGAAAGGCCATGGGATGTAGAAATATTTTTTTCACATTTTACTTCCTAATAAAAACTGGAAAATCAATAGGGATTTTCGTACGGATATGTACCCAGTGAACGGTTCGTTTAGCTTTATATATTGTTCCGGGTGGGCGTTGTATTGGTTTTTTGGAAGTGTTAGACCTGTAAGAGAAAAATGTAAGTGGTTGGGAAAGGCCATGGGATGTAGAAATATTTTTTTCACATTTTACTTCCTAATAAAAACTGGAAAATCAATAGGGATTTTCGTACGGATATGTACCCAGTGAACGGTTCGTTTAGCTTTATATATTGTTCCGGGTGGGCGTTGTATTTGTTTTTCGGAAGCGTTAGACCTGTAAGAAAAAAATGTAAATGGTTGGGAAAGGCCAAGGGATGTAGAAATATTTTTTTCACATTTACTTCCTTGTAAAAACAGGTAAATCAATAGGGTTTTTCGTACGGATAAGTACCCAGTGAACCGTTCGTTTAGCTTTATACATTGTTCCGGGTGGGCGTTGTATTGTTTTTTCGGAAGTGTTAGACCTGTAAGAGAAAAATTTAAATGGTTGGGAAAGGCCATGGGATGTAGAAATATTTTTTTCACATTTTACTTCCTTGTAAAAACAGGAAAATCAATAGGGATTTTCGTACGGATAAGTACCCAGTGAACCGTTCGTTTAGCTTTATATATTTTTCCGGGTGGGCGTTGTTTTGGTTTTTCGGAAGTGTTAGACCTGTAAGAGAAAAATTTAAATGGTTGGGAAAGGCCATGGGATGTAGAAATATTTTTTTCACATTTTATTCCCTTGTAATACAGGTAAATCAATAGGGTTTTTCTTACGGATAAGTGCCCAGTGAACGGTTCGTTTAGCTTTATATATTGTTCTGGGTGGGCGTTGTTTTGGTTTTTCGGAAGTGTTAGACCTGTAAGAGAAAAATTTAAATGGTTGGGAAAGGCCATGGGATGTAGAAATATTTTTTTCACATATACTTCCTTGTAAAAACAGGTAAATCAATAGGGTTTTTCGTACGGATAAGTACCCAGTGAACGGTTCGTTTAGCTTTATATATTGTTCTGGGTGGGCGTTGTATTGGTTTTTCGGAAGTGTTAGACCTGTAAGAGAAAAATTTAAATGGTTGGGAAAGGCCATGGGATGTAGAAATATTTTTTTCACATTTACTTCCTTGTAAAAACAGGTAAATCAATAGGGTTTTTCGTACGGATAAGTACCCAGTGAACGGTTCGTTTAGCTTTATATATTGTTCCTGGTGGGCGTTGTATTGGTTTTTCAGAAGTGTTAGACCTGTAAGAGAAAAATTTAAATGGTTGGGAAAGGCCATGGGATGTAGAAATATTTTTTTCACATTTACTTCCTTTTAAAAACAGGTAAATCAATAGGGATTTTCGTACGGATAAGTACCCAGTGAACGGTTCCTTTAGCTTTATATATTGTTCCGGGTGGGCGTTGTATTGGTTTTTTGGAAGTGTTAGACCTGTAAGAGAAAAATTTAAATGGTTGGGAAAGGCCATGGGATGTAGAAATATTTTTTTCACATTTTATTTCCTTTTAAAAACAGGTAAATCAATAGGGATTTTCGTACGGATAATTACCCAGTGAACGGTTCGTTTAGCTTTATATATTGTTCCGGGTGGGCGTTGTATTGGTTTTTTGGAAGTGTTAGACCTGTAAGAGAAAAATTTAAGTGGTTGGGAAAGGCCATGGGATGTAGAAATATTTTTTTCACATTTTACTTCCTAATAAAAACTGGAAAATCAATAGGGATTTTCGTACGGATATGTACCTAGTGAACGGTTCGTTTAGCTTTATATATTGTTCCGGGTGGGCGTTGTATTGGTTTTTCAGAAGCGTTAGACCTGTAAGAAAAAAATTTAAATGGTTGGGAAAGGCCATGGGATGTAGAAATATTTTTTTCACATTTTACTTCCTTGTAAAAACAGGAAAATCGATAGGGATTTTCATACGGATAAGTACCCAGTGAACGGTTCGTTCACCTTTATATATTCTTCTGGGTGGGCGTTGTATTGGTTTTTCGGAAGTGTTAGACCTGTAAGAGAAAAATTTAAATGGTTGGGAAAGGCCATGGGATGTAGAAATATTTTTTTTACATTTTACTTCCTTGTAAAAACAGGAAAATCCATAGGGATTTTCATACGGATAAGTACCCAGTGAACGGTTCGTTTATCTTTATATATTCTTCCGGGTGGGCGTTGTATTGGTTTTTCGGAAGTGTTAGACCTGTAAGAGAAAAATTTAAATGGTTGGGAAAGGCCATGGGATGTAGAAATATTTTTTCACATTTTATTTCCTTGTAAAAACAGGAAAATCAATAGGGATTTTCGTACGGATAAGTACCCAGTGAACCGTTCGTTTAGCTTTATATATTGTTCCGGGTGGGCGTTGTTTTGGTTTTTCGGAAGTGTTAGACCTGTAAGAGAAAAATTTAAATGGTTGGGAAAGGCCATGGGATGTAGAAATATTTTTTTCACATTTTATTTCCTTTTAAAAACAGGTAAATCAATAGGGATTTTCGTACGGATAATTACCCAGTGAACGGTTCGTTTAGCTTTATATATTGTTCCGGGTGGGCGTTGTATTGGTTTTTCGGAAGTGTTAGACCTGTAAGAGAAAAATTTAAGTGGTTGGGAAAGGCCATGGGATGTAGAAATATTTTTTTCACATTTTACTTCCTAATAAAAACTGGAAAGTCAATAGGGATTTTCGTACGGATATGTACCCAGTGAACTGTTCGTTTAGCTTTATATATTGTTCCGGGTGGGCGTTGTATTGGTTTTTCGGAAGCGTTAGACCTGTAAGAAAAAAATTTAAATGGTTGGGAAAGGCCATGGGATGTAGAAATATTTTTTTCACATTTACTTCCTTGTAAAAACAGGTAAATCAATAGGGTTTTTCGTACGGATAAGTACCCAGTGAACCGTTCGTTTAGCTTTATATATTGTTCCGGGTGGGCGTTGTATTGTTTTTTCGGAAGTGTTAGACCTGTAAGAGAAAAAATTAAATGGTTGGGAAAGGCCATGGGATGTAGAAATATTTTTTTCACATTTTACTTCCTTGTAAAAACAGGAAAATCAATAGGGATTTTCGTACGGATAAGTACCCAGTGAACCGTTCGTTCAGCTTTATATATTGTTCCGGGTGGGCTTTGTTTTGGTTTTTCGGAAGTGTTAGACCTGTAAGAGAAAAATTTAAATGGTTGGGAAAGGCCATGGAATGTAGAAATATTTTTTTCACATTTTACTTCCTTGTAAAAACAGGAAAATCGATAGGGATTTTCATACGGATAAGTACCCAGTGAACGGTTCGTTTAGCTTTATATATTCTTCCGGGTGGGCGTTGTATTGGTTTTTCAGAAGCGTTAGACCTGTAAGAGAAAAATTTAAATGGTTGGGAAAGGCCATGAGATGTAGAAATATTTTTTTCACATTTTATTTCCTTGTAAAAACAGGTAAATCAATAGGGTTTTTCGTACGGATAAGTACCCAGTGAACCGTTCGTTTAGCTTTATATATTGTTCCGGGTGGGCGTTGTATTGTTTTTTCGGAAGTGTTAGACCTGTAAGAGAAAAATTTAAATGGTTGGGAAAGGTCATGGGATGTAGAAATATTTTTTTCACATTTTACTTCCTTGTAAAAACAGGAAAATCAATAGGGATTTTCGTACGGATAAGTACCCAGTGAACCGTTCGTTCAGCTTTATATATTGTTCCGGGTGGGCATTGTTTTGGTTTTTCGGAAGTGTTAGACCTGTAAGAGAAAAATTTAAATGGTTGGGAAAGGCCATGGAATGTAGAAATATTTTTTTCACATTTTACTTCCTTGTAAAAACAGGAAAATCGATAGGGATTTTCATACGGATAAGTACCCAGTGAACGGTTCGTTTAGCTTTATATATTCTTCCGGGTGGGCGTTGTATTGGTTTTTCAGAAGCGTTAGACCTGTAAGAGAAAAATTTAAATGGTTGGGAAAGGCCATGAGATGTAGAAGTATTTTTTTCACATTTTATTTCCTTGTAAAAACAGGTAAATCAATAGGGTTTTTCGTACGGATAAGTGCCCAGTGAACGGTTTGTTTAGCTTTATACATTGTTCCGGGTGGGCGTTGTATTGTTTTTTCGGAAGTGTTAGACCTGTAAGAGAAAAATTTAAATGGTTGGGAAAGGCCATGGGATGTAGAAATATTTTTTTTCACATTTTACTTCCTTGTAAAAACAGGAAAATCAATAGGGATTTTCGTACGGATAAGTACCCAGTGAACCGTTCGTTTAACTTTATATATTGTTCCGGGTGGGCGTTGTTTTGGTTTTTCGGAAGTGTTAGACCTGTAAGAGAAAAATTTAAATGGTTGGGAAAGGCCATGGGATGTAGAAATATTTTTTTCACATTTTACTTCCTTGTAAAAACAGGAAAATCCATAGGGATTTTCGTACGGATAAGTACCCAGTGAACCGTTCGTTTAGCTTTATATATTGTTCCGGGTGGGCGTTGTTTTGGTTTTTCGGAAGTGTTAGACCTGTAAGAGAAAAATTTAAATGGTTGGGAAAGGCTATGGGATGTAGAAATATTTTTTTCACATTTTATTTCCTTGTAAAAACAGGTAAATCAATAGGGTTTTTCGTACGGATAAGTGCCCAGTGAACGGTTCGTTTAGCTTTATATATTGTTCCGGGTGGGCGTTGTTTTGGTTTTTCGGAAGTGTTAGACCTGTAAGAGAAAAATTTAAATGGTTGGGAAAGGCCATGGGATGTAGAAATATTTTTTTCACATATACTTCCTTGTAAAAACAGGTAAATCAATAGGGTTTTTCGTACGGATAAGTACCCAGTGAACGGTTCGTTTAGCTTTATATATTGTTCCGGGTGGGCGTTGTATTGGTTTTTCGGAAGTGTTAGACCTGTAAGAGAAAAATTTAAATGGTTGGGAAAGGCCATGGGATGTAGAAATATTTTTTTCACATTTACTTCCTTGTAAAAACAGGTAAATCAATAGGGTTTTTCGTACGGATAAGTACCCAGTGAACGGTTCGTTTAGCTTTATATATTGTTCCGGGTGGGCGTTGTATTGGTTTTTCAGAAGTGTTAGACCTGTAAAAGAAAAATTTAAATGGTTGGGAAAGGCCATGGGATGTAGAAATATTTTTTTCACATTTTATTTCCTTTTAAAAACAGGTAAATCAATAGGGATTTTCGTACGGATAAGTACCCAGTGAACCGTTCGTTTAGCATTATATATTGTTCCGGGTGGGCGTTGTTTTGGTTTTTCGGAAGTGTTAGACCTGTAAGAGAAAAATTTAAATGGTTGGGAAAGGCCATGGCATGTAGAAATATTTTTTTCACATTTTACTTCCTTGTAAAAACAGAAAAATCCATAGGGATTTTCGTACGGATAAGTACCCAGTGAACGGTTCGTTTATCTTTATATATTCTTCCGGGTGGGCGTTGTATTGGTTTTTCGGAAGTGTTAGACCTGTAAGAGAAAAATTTAAATGGTTGGGAAAGGCCATGGGATGTAGAAATATTTTTTCACATTTTATTTCCTTGTAAAAACAGGAAAATCAATAGGGATTTTCGTACGGATAAGTACCCAGTGAACCGTTCGTTTAGCTTTATATATTGTTCCGGGTGGGCGTTGTTTTGGTTTTTCGGAAGTGTTAGACCTGTAAGAGAAAAATTTAAATGGTTGGGAAAGGCCATGGGATGTAGAAATATTTTTTTCACATTTTATTTCCTTGTGAAAACAGGTAAATCAATAGGGTTTTTCGTACGGATAAGTGCCCAGTGAACGGTTCGTTTAGCTTTATATATTGTTCCGGGTGGGCGTTGTTTTGGTTTTTCGGAAGTGTTAAACCTGTAAGAGAAAAATTTAAATGGTTGGGAAAGGCCATGGGATGTAGAAATATTTTTTTCACATATACTTCCTTGTAAAAACAGGTAAATCAATAGGGTTTTTCGTACGGATAAGTACCCAGTGAACGGTTCGTTTAGCTTTATATATTGTTCCGGGTGAGCGTTTTATTGGTTTTTCAGAAGTGTTAGACCTGTAAGAGAAAAATTTAAATGGTTGGGAAAGGCCATGGGATGTAGAAATATTTTTTTCACATTTACTTCCTTGTAAAAACAGGTAAATCAATAGGGTTTTTCATACGGATAAGTACCCAGTGAACGGTTCGTTTAGCTTTATATATTGTTCCGGGTGGGCGTTGTATTGGTTTTTCAGAAGTGTAAGACCTGTAAAAGAAAAATTTAAATGGTTGGGAAAGGCCATGGGATGTAGAAATATTTTTTTCACATTTTATTTCCTTTTAAAAACAGGTAAATCAATAGGGATTTTCGTACGGATAAGTACCCAGTGAACGGTTTGTTTAGCTTTATATATTGTTCCGGGTGGGCGTTGTATTGGTTTTTCGGAAGTGTTAGACCCGTAAGAGAAAAATTTAAATGGTTGGGAAAGGCCATGGGATGTAGAAATATTTTTTTCACATTTACTTCCTTGTAAAAACAGGTAAATCAATAGGGTTTTTCGTACGGATAAGTACCCAGTGAACGGTTCGTTTAGCTTTATATATTGTTCCGGCTGGGCGTTGTATTGGTTTTTCAGAAGTGTTAGACCTGTAAGAGAAAAATTTAAATGGTTGGGAAAGGCCATGGGATGTAGAAATATTTTTTTCACATTTTATTTCCTTTTAAAAACAGGTAAATCAATAGGGATTTTCGTACGGATAAGTACCCAGTGAACGGTTCGTTTAGCTTTATATATTGTTCCGGGTGGGTGTTGAATTGTGTTTTGGAAGTGTTAGACCTGTAAGAGAAAAATTTAAATGGTTGGGAAAGGCCATGGGATGTAGAAATATTTTTTTCACATTTACTTCCTTGTAAAAACAGGAAAATCAATAGGGATTTTCGTACGGATAAGTACCCAGTGAACCGTTCGTTTAGCTTTATATATTGTTCCGGGTGGGCGTTGTATTGGTTTTTCGGAAGTGTTAGACCTGTAAGAGAAAAATTTAAATGGTTGGGAAAGGCCATGGGATGTAGAAATATTTTTTTCACATTTTATTTCCTTGTGAAAACAGGTAAATCAATAGGGTTTTTCGTACGGATAAGTGCCCAGTGAACGGTTCGTTTAGCTTTATATATTGTTCCGGGTGGGCGTTGTTTTGGTTTTTCGGAAGTGTTAGACCTGTAAGAGAAAAATTTATATGGTTGGGAAAGGCCATGGGATGTAGAAATATTTTTTTCACATATACTTCCTTGTAAAAACAGGTAAATCAATAGGGTTTTTCGTACGGATAAGTACCCAGTGAACGGTTCGTTTAGCTTTATATATTGTTCCGGGTGAGCGTTTTATTGGTTTTTCAGAAGTGTTAGACTTGTAAGAGAAAAATTTAAATGGTTGGGAAAGGCCATGGGATGTAGAAATATTTTTTTCACATTTACTTCCTTGTAAAAACAGGTAAATCAATAGGGTTTTTCGTACGGATAAGTACCCAGTGAACGGTTCGTTTAGCTTTATATATTGTTCCGGGTGGGCGTTGTATTGGTTTTTCAGAAGTGTAAGACCTGTAAAAGAAAAATTTAAATGGTTGGGAAAGGCCATGGGATGTAGAAATATTTTTTTCACATTTTATTTCCTTTTAAAAACAGGTAAATCAATAGGGATTTTCGTACGGATAAGTACCCAGTGAACGGTTCGTTTAGCTTTATATATTGTTCCGGGTGGGCGTTGTATTGGTTTTTCGGAAGTGTTAGACCCGTAAGAGAAAAATTTAAATGGTTGGGAAAGGCCATGGGATGTAGAAATATTTTTTTCACATTTACTTCCTTGTAAAAACAGGTAAATCAATAGGGTTTTTCGTATGGATAAGTACCCAGTGAACGGTTCGTTTAGCTTTATATATTGTTCCGGGTGGGCGTTGTATTGGTTTTTCAGAAGTGTTAGACCTGTAAGAGAAAAATTTAAATGGTTGGGAAAGGCCATGGGATGTAGAAATATTTTTTTCACATTTTATTTCCTTTTAAAAACAGGTAAATCAATTGGGATTTTCGTACGGATAAGTACCCAGTGAACGGTTCGTTTAGCTTTATATATTGTTCCGGGTGGGTGTTGAATTGTGTTTTGGAAGTGTTAGACCTGTAAGAGAAAAATTTAAATGGTTGGGAAAGGCCATGGGATGTAGAAATATTTTTTTCACATTTACTTCCTTGTAAAAACAGGTAAATCAATAGGGTTTTTCGTACGGATAAGTACCCAGTGAACGGTTCATTTAGCTTTATATATTGTTCCGGGTGGGCGTTGTATTGGTTTTTCAGAAGTGTTAGACCTGTAAGAGAAAAATTTAAATGGTTGGGAAAGGCCATGGGATGTAGAAATATTTTTTTCACATTTTATTTCCTTTTAAAAACAGGTAAATCAATAGGGATTTTCGTACGGATAAGTACCAAGGGAACGGTTCGTTTAGCTTTATATATTGTTCTGGGTGGGCGTTGTATTGGTTTTTTGGAAGTGTTAGACCTGTAAGAGAAAAATTTAAATGGTTGGGAAAGGCCATGGGATGTAGAAATATTTTTTTCACATTTTACTTCCTTATAAAAACAGGAAAATCAATAGGGATTTTCGTACGGATATGTACCCAGTGAACGGTTCGTTTAGCTTTATATATTGTTCCGGTTGGGCGTTGTATACGTTTTTCGGAAGCGTTAGACCTGTAAGAAAAAATTTAAATGGTTGGGAAAGGCCATGGGATGTAGAAATATTTTTTTCACATTTTATTTCCTTGTAAAAACAGGTAAATCAATAGGGTTTTTCGTACGGATAAGTGCCCAGTGAACGGTTTGTTTAGCTTTATACATTGTTCCGGGTGGGCGTTGTATTGTTTTTTCGGAAGTGTTAGACCTGTAAGAGAAAAATTTAAATGGTTGGGAAAGGCCATGGGATGTAGAAATATTTTTTTCACATTTTACTTCCTTGTAAAAACAGGAATATCGATAGGGATTTTCATACGGATAAGTACCCAGTGAACGGTTCGTTTATCTTTATATATTCTTCCGGGTGGGCGTTGTATTGGTTTTTCTGAAGTGTTAGACCTGTAAGAGAAAATTTTAAATGGTTTTGAAAGGCCATGGGATGTAGAAATATTTTTTTCACATTTACTTCCTTGTAAAAACAGGTAAATCAATAGGGTTTTTCGTACGGATAAGTACCCAGTGAACAGTTTGTTTAGCTTTATATATTGTTCCGGGTGGGCGTTGTTTTGGTTTTTCGGAAGTGTTAGACCTGTAAGAGAAAAATTTAAATGGTTGGGAAAGGCCATGGGATGTAAAAATATTTTTTTCACGTTTTATTTCCTTGTAAAAAGAGGTAAATCAATAGGGTTTTTCGTACGGATAAGTGCCCAGTGAACGGTTCGTTTAGCTTTATATATTGTTCCGGGTGGGCGTTGTTTTGGTTTTTCGGAAGTGTTAGACCTGTAAGAGAAAAATTTAAATGGTTGGGAAAGGCCATGGGATGTAGAAATATTTTTTTCACATTTTATTTCCTTTTAAAAACAGGTAAATCAATAGGGATTTTCGTACGGATAAGTACCCAGTGAACCGTTCGTTTAGCATTATATATTGTTCCGGGTGGGCGTTGTTTTGGTTTTTCGGAAGTGTTAGACCTGTAAGAGAAAAATTTAAATGGTTGGGAAAGGCCATGGCATGTAGAACTATTTTTTTCACATTTTACTTTCTTGTAAAAACAGAAAAATCCATAGGGATTTTCGTACGGATAAGTACCCAGTGAACGGTTCGTTTATCTTTATATATTCTTCCGGGTGGGCGTTGTATTGGTTTTTCGGAAGTGTTAGACCTGTAAGAGAAAAATTTAAATGGTTGGGAAAGGCCATGGGATGTAGAAATATTTTTTCACATTTTATTTCCTTGTAAAAACAGGAAAATCAATAGGGATTTTCGTACGGATAAGTACCCAGTGAACCGTTCGTTTAGCTTTATATATTGTTCCGGGTGGGCGTTGTTTTGGTTTTTCGGAAGTGTTAGACCTGTAAGAGAAAAATTTAAATGGTTGGGAAAGGCCATGGGATGTAGAAATATTTTTTTCACATTTTATTTCCTTGTGAAAACAGGTAAATCAATAGGGTTTTTCGTACGGATAAGTGCCCAGTGAACGGTTCGTTTAGCTTTATATATTGTTCCGGGTGAGCGTTTTATTGGTTTTTCAGAAGTGTTAGACTTGTAAGAGAAAAATTTAAATGGTTGGGAAAGGCCATGGGATGTAGAAATATTTTTTTCACATTTACTTCCTTGTAAAAACAGGTAAATCAATAGGGTTTTTCGTACGGATAAGTACCCAGTGAACGGTTCGTTTAGCTTTATATATTGTTCCGGGTGGGCGTTGTATTGGTTTTTCAGAAGTGTAAAACCTGTAAAAGAAAAATTTAAATGGTTGGGAAAGGCCATGGGATGTAGAAATATTTTTTTCACATTTTATTTCCTTTTAAAAACAGGTAAATCAATAGGGATTTTCGTACGGATAAGTATCCAGTGAACGGTTCGTTTAGCTTTATATATTGTTCCGGGTGGGCGTTGTATTGGTTTTTCGGAAGTGTTAGACCCGTAAGAGAAAAATTTAAATGGTTGGGAAAGGCCATGGGATGTAGAAATATTTTTTTCACATTTACTTCCTTGTAAAAACAGGTAAATCAATAGGGTTTTTCGTATGGATAAGTACCCAGTGAACGGTTCGTTTAGCTTTATATATTGTTCCGGGTGGGCGTTGTATTGGTTTTTCAGAAGTGTTAGACCTGTAAGAGAAAAATTTAAATGGTTGGGAAAGGCCATGGGATGTAGAAATATTTTTTTCACATTTTATTTCCTTTTAAAAACAGGTAAATCAATAGGGATTTTCGTACGGATAAGTACCCAGTGAACGGTTCGTTTAGCTTTATATATTGTTCTGGGTGGGTGTTGAATTGTGTTTTGGAAGTGTTAGACCTGTAAGAGAAAAATTTAAATGGTTGGGAAAGGCCATGGGATGTAGAAATATTTTTTTCACATTTACTTCCTTGTAAAAACAGGTAAATCAATAGGGTTTTTCGTACGGATAAGTACCCAGTGAACGGTTCATTTAGCTTTATATATTGTTCCGGGTGGGCGTTGTATTGGTTTTTCAGAAGTGTTAGACCTGTAAGAGAAAAATTTAAATGGTTGGGAAAGGCCATGGGATGTAGAAATATTTTTTTCACATTTTATTTCCTTTTAAAAACAGGTAAATCAATAGGGATTTTCGTACGGATAAGTACCCAGGGAACGGTTCGTTTAGCTTTATATTTTGTTCCGGGTGGGCGTTGTATTGGTTTTTTGGAAGTGTTAGACCTGTAAGAGAAAAATTTAAATGGTTGGGAAAGGCCATGGGATGTAGAAATATTTTTTTCACATTTTACTTCCTTATAAAAACAGGAAAATCAATAGGGATTTTCGTACGGATATGTACCCAGTGAACGGTTCGTTTAGCTTTATATATTGTTCCGGTTGGGCGTTGTATACGTTTTTCGGAAGCGTTAGACCTGTAAGAAAAAATTTAAATGGTTGGGAAAGGCCATGGGATGTAGAAATATTTTTTTCACATTTTATTTCCTTGTAAAAACAGGTAAATCAATAGGGTTTTTCGTACGGATAAGTGCCCAGTGAACGGTTTGTTTAGCTTTATACATTGTTCCGGGTGGGCGTTGTATTGTTTTTTCGGAAGTGTTAGACCTGTAAGAGAAAAATTTAAATGGTTGGGAAAGGCCATGGGATGTAGAAATATTTTTTTCACATTTTACTTCCTTGTAAAAACAGGAATATCGATAGGGATTTTCATACGGATAAGTACCCAGTGAACGGTTCGTTTATCTTTATATATTCTTCCGGGTGGGCGTTGTATTGGTTTTTCTGAAGTGTTAGACCTGTAAGAGAAAATTTTAAATGTTTGGGAAAGGCCATGGGATGTAGAAATATTTTTTTCACATTTACTTCCTTGTAAAAACAGGTAAATCAATAGGGTTTTTCGTACGGATAAGTACCCAGTGAACAGTTTGTTTAGCTTTATATATTGTTCCGGGTGGGCGTTGTATTGTTTTTTCGGAAGTGTTAGACCTGTGAAAGAAAAATTTAAATGGTTGGGAAAGGCCATGGCATGTAGAAATATTTTTTTCACATTTTATTTCCTTTTAAAAACAGGTAAATCAATAGGGATTTTCGTACGGATAAGTACCCAGTGAACGGTTTGTTTAGCTTTATATATTGTTCCGGGTGGGCGTTGTATTGTTTTTTCGGAAGTGTTAGACCTGTAAGAGAAAAATTTAAATGGTTCGGAAAGGCCATGGCATGTAAAAATATTTTTTTCACATTTTACTTCCTTGTAAAAACAGGTAAATCAATAGGGTTTTTCGTATGGATAAGTACCCAGTGAACGGTTCGTTTAGCTTTATATATTGTTCCGGGTGGGCGTTGTATTGGTTTTTCAGAAGTGTTAGACCTGTAAGAGAAAAATTTAAATGGTTGGGAAAGGCCATGGGATGTAGAAATATTTTTTTCACATTTTATTTCCTTTTAAAAACAGGTAAATCAATAGGGATTTTCGTACGGATAAGTACCCAGTGAACGGTTCGTTTAGCTTTATATATTGTTCTGGGTGGGTGTTGAATTGTGTTTTGGAAGTGTTAGACCTGTAAGAGAAAAATTTAAATGGTTGGGAAAGGCCATGGGATGTAGAAATATTTTTTTCACATTTACTTCCTTGTAAAAACAGGTAAATCAATAGGGTTTTTCGTACGGATAAGTACCCAGTGAACGGTTCATTTAGCTTTATATATTGTTCCGGGTGGGCGTTGTATTGGTTTTTCAGAAGTGTTAGACCTGTAAGAGAAAAATTTAAATGGTTGGGAAAGGCCATGGGATGTAGAAATATTTTTTTCACATTTTATTTCCTTTTAAAAACAGGTAAATCAATAGGGATTTTCGTACGGATAAGTACCCAGGGAACGGTTCGTTTAGCTTTATATATTGTTCCGGGTGGGCGTTGTATTGGTTTTTTGGAAGTGTTAGACCTGTAAGAGAAAAATTTAAATGGTTGGGAAAGGCCATGGGATGTAGAAATATTTTTTTCACATTTTACTTCCTTATAAAAACAGGAAAATCAATAGGGATTTTCGTACGGATATGTACCCAGTGAACGGTTCGTTTAGCTTTATATATTGTTCCGGTTGGGCGTTGTATACGTTTTTCGGAAGCGTTAGACCTGTAAGAAAAAATTTAAATGGTTGGGAAAGGCCATGGGATGTAGAAATATTTTTTTCACATTTTATTTCCTTGTAAAAACAGGTAAATCAATAGGGTTTTTCGTACGGATAAGTGCCCAGTGAACGGTTTGTTTAGCTTTATACATTGTTCCGGGTGGGCGTTGTATTGTTTTTTCGGAAGTGTTAGACCTGTAAGAGAAAAATTTAAATGGTTGGGAAAGGCCATGGGATGTAGAAATATTTTTTTCACATTTTACTTCCTTGTAAAAACAGGAATATCGATAGGGATTTTCATACGGATAAGTACCCAGTGAACGGTTCGTTTATCTTTATATATTCTTCCGGGTGGGCGTTGTATTGGTTTTTCTGAAGTGTTAGACCTGTAAGAGAAAATTTTAAATTGTTGGGAAAGGCCATGGGATGTAGAAATATTTTTTTCACATTTACTTCCTTGTAAAAACAGGTAAATCAATAGGGTTTTTCGTACGGATAAGTACCCAGTGAACGGTTTGTTTAGCTTTATATATTGTTCCGGGTGGGCGTTGTATTGTTTTTTCGGAAGTGTTAGACCTGTAAGAGAAAAATTTAAATGGTTCGGAAAGGCCATGGCATGTAAAAATATTTTTTTCACATTTTACTTCCTTGTAAAAACAGGAAAATCAATAGGGATTTTCGTACGGATAAGTACCCAGTGAACCGTTCGTTTAGCTTTATATATTGTTCTGGGTGGGCGTTGTTTTGGTTTTTCAGAAGTGTTAGACCTGTAAGAGAAAAATTTAAATGGTTGGGAAAGGCCATGGGATGTAGAAATATTTTTTTCACGTTTTATTTCCTTGTAAAAAGAGGTAAATCAATAGGGTTTTTCGTACGGATAAGTGCCCAGTGAACGGTTCGTTTAGCTTTATATATTGTTCCGGGTGGGCGTTGTTTTGGTTTTTCGGAAGTGTTAGACCTGTAAGAGAAAAATTTAAATGGTTGGGAAAGGCCATGGGATGTAGAAATATTTTTTTCACGTTTTATTTCCTTGTAAAAAGAGGTAAATCAATAGGGTTTTTCGTACGGATAAGTGCCCAGTGAACGGTTCGTTTAGCTTTATATATTGTTCCGGGTGGGCGTTGTTTTGGTTTTTCGGAAGTGTTAGACCTGTAAGAGAAAAATTTAAATGGTTGGGAAAGGCCATGGGATGTAGAAATATTTTTTTCACATTTTACTTCCTTGTAAAAACAGGAATATCGATAGGGATTTTCATACGGATAAGTACCCAGTGAACGGTTCGTTTATCTTTATATATTCTTCCGGGTGGGCGTTGTATTGGTTTTTCTGAAGTGTTAGACCTGTAAGAGAAAAATTTAAATGGTTGGGAAAGGCCATGGGATGTAGAAATATTTTTTTCACATTTTATTTCCTTGTGAAAACAGGTAAATCAATAGGGTTTTTCGTACGGATAAGTACCCAGTGAACGGTTCGTTTAGCTTTATATATTGTTCCGGGTGGGCGTTGTATTGGTTTTTCGGAAGTGTTAGACCTGTAAGAGAAAAATTTAAATGGTTGGGAAAGGCCATGGGATGTAGAAATATTTTTTTCACATTTCCTTGTAAAAACAGGTAAATCAATAGGGTTTTTCGTACGGATAAGTACCCAGTGAACGGTTCGTTTAGCTTTATATATTGTTCCGGGTGGGCGTTGTATTGGTTTTTCAGAAGTGTTAGACATGTAAAAGAAAAATTTAAATGGTTGGGAAAGGCCGTGGGATGTAGAAATATTTTTTTCACATTTTACTTCCTTGTAAAAACAGGAAAATCCATAGGGATTTTCGTACGGATAAGTACCCAGTGAACGGTTCGTTTATCTTTATATATTCTTCCGGGTGGGCGTTGTATTGGTTTTTCGGAAGTGTTAGACCTGTAAGAGAAAAATTTAAATGGTTGGGAAAGGCCATGGGATGTAGAAATATTTTTTCACATTTTATTTCCTTGTAAAAACAGGAAAATCAATAGGGTTTTTCGTACGGATAAGTACCCAGTGAACAGTTTGTTTAGCTTTATATATTGTTCCGGGTGGGCGTTGTATTGTTTTTTCGGAAGTGTTAGACCTGTAAGAGAAAAATTTAAATGGTTCGGAAAGGCCATGGCATGTAGAAATATTTTTTTCACATTTTACTTCCTTGTAAAAACAGGAAAATCAATAGGGATTTTCGTACGGATAAGTACCCAGTGAACCGTTCGTTTAGCTTTATATATTGTTCCGGGTGGGCTTTGTTTTGGTTTTTCAGAAGTGTTAGACCTGTAAGAGAAAAATTTAAATGGTTGGGAAAGGCCATGGGATGTAGAAATATTTTTTTCACGTTTTATTTCCTTGTAAAAAGAGGTAAATCAATAGGGTTTTTCGTACGGATAAGTGCCCAGTGAACGGTTCGTTTAGCTTTATATATTGTTCCGGGTGGGCGTTGTTTTGGTTTTTCGGAAGTGTTAGACCTGTAAGAGAAAAATTTAAATGGTTGGGAAAGGCCATGGGATGTAGAAATATTTTTTTCACATTTTATTTCCTTGTGAAAACAGGTAAATCAATAGGGTTTTTCGTACGGATAAGTACCCAGTGAACGGTTCGTTTAGCTTTATATATTGTTCCGGGTGGGCGTTGTATTGGTTTTTCGGAAGTGTTAGACCTGTAAGAGAAAAATTTAAATGGTTGGGAAAGGCCATGGGATGTAGAAATATTTTTTTCACATTTACTTCCTTGTAAAAACAGGTAAATCAATAGGGTTTTTCGTACGGATAAGTACCCAGTGAACGGTTCGTTTAGCTTTATATATTGTTCCGGGTGGGCGTTGTATTGGTTTTTCAGAAGTGTTAGACATGTAAAAGAAAAATTTAAATGGTTGGGAAAGGCCATGGGATGTAGAAATATTTTTTTCACATTTTACTTCCTTGTAAAAACAGGAAAATCCATAGGGATTTTCGTACGGATAAGTACCCAGTGAACGGTTCGTTTATCTTTATATATTCTTCCGGGTGGGCGTTGTATTGGTTTTTCGGAAGTGTTAGACCTGTAAGAGAAAAATTTAAATGGTTGGGAAAGGCCATGGGATGTAGAAATATTTTTTCACATTTTATTTCCTTGTAAAAACAGGAAAATCTATAGGGATTTTCGTACGGATAAGTACCCAGTGAACCGTTCGTTTAGCTTTATATATTGTTCCGGGTGGGCGTTGTATTGGTTTTTCGGAAGTGTTAGACCCGTAAGAGAAAAATTTAAATGGTTGGGAAAGGCCATGGGATGTAGAAATATTTTTTTCACATTTACTTCCTTGTAAAAACAGGTAAATCAATAGGGTTTTTCGTACGGATAAGTACCCAGTGAACGGTTCGTTTAGCTTTATATATTGTTCCGGGTGGGCGTTGTATTGGTTTTTCAGAAGTGTTAGACCTGTAAGAGAAAAATTTAAATGGTTGGGAAAGGCCATGGGATGTAGAAATATTTTTTTCACATTTTATTTCCTTTTAAAAACAGGTAAATCAATAGGGATTTTCGTACGGATAAGTACCCAGTGAACGGTTCGTTTAGCTTTATATATTGTTCCGGGTGGGTGTTGAATTGTGTTTTGGAAGTGTTAGACCTGTAAGAGAAAAATTTAAATGGTTGGGAAAGGCCATGGGATGTAGAAATATTTTTTTCACATTTACTTCCTTGTAAAAACAGGTAAATCAATAGGGTTTTTCGTACGGATAAGTACCCAGTGAACGGTTCGTTTAGCTTTATATATTGTTCCGGGTGGGCGTTGTATTGGTTTTTCAGAAGTGTAAGACCTGTAAGAGAAAAATTTAAATGGTTGGGAAAGGCCATGGGATGTAGAAATATTTTTTCACATTTTATTTCCTTGTAAAAACAGGAAAATCAATAGGGATTTTCGTACGGATAAGTACCCAGTGAACCGTTCGTTTAGCTTTATATATTGTTCCGGGTGGGCGTTGTTTTGGTTTTTCGGAAGTGTTAGACCTGTAAGAGAAAAATTTAAATGGTTGGGAAAGGCCATGGGATGTAGAAATATTTTTTTCACATTTTATTTCCTTGTGAAAACAGGTAAATCAATAGGGTTTTTCGTACGGATAAGTGCCCAGTGAACGGTTCGTTTAGCTTTATATATTGTTCCGGGTGGGCGTTGTTTTGGTTTTTCGGAAGTGTTAGACCTGTAAGAGAAAAATTTATATGGTTGGGAAAGGCCATGGGATGTAGAAATATTTTTTTCACATATACTTCCTTGTAAAAACAGGTAAATCAATAGGGTTTTTCGTACGGATAAGTACCCAGTGAACGGTTCGTTTAGCTTTATATATTGTTCCGGGTGAGCGTTTTATTGGTTTTTCAGAAGTGTTAGACTTGTAAGAGAAAAATTTAAATGGTTGGGAAAGGCCATGGGATGTAGAAATATTTTTTTCACATTTACTTCCTTGTAAAAACAGGTAAATCAATAGGGTTTTTCGTACGGATAAGTACCCAGTGAACGGTTCGTTTAGCTTTATATATTGTTCCGGGTGGGCGTTGTATTGGTTTTTCAGAAGTGTTAGACCTGTAAGAGAAAAATTTAAATGGTTGGGAAAGGCCATGGGATGTAGAAATATTTTTTTCACATTTTATTTCCTTTTAAAAACAGGTAAATCAATAGGGATTTTCGTACGGATATGTACCGAGGGAACGGTTCGTTTAGCTTTATATATTGTTCCGGGTGGGCGTTGTATTGGTTTTTTGGAAGTGTTAGACCTGTAAGAGAAAAATTTAAATGGTTGGGAAAGGCCATGGGATGTAGAAATATTTTTTTCACATTTTACTTCCTTATAAAAACAGGAAAATCAATAGGGATTTTCGTACGGATATGTACCCAGTGAACGGTTCGTTTAGCTTTATATATTGTTCCGGTTGGGCGTTGTATACGTTTTTCGGAAGCGATAGACCTGTAAGAAAAAATTTAAATGGTTGGGAAAGGCCATGGGATGTAGAAATATTTTTTTCACATTTTATTTCCTTGTAAAAACAGGTAAATCAATAGGGTTTTTCGTACGGATAAGTGCCCAGTGAACGGTTTGTTTAGCTTTATACATTGTTCCGGGTGGGCGTTGTATTGTTTTTTCGGAAGTGTTAGACCTGTAAGAGAAAAATTTAAATGGTTGGGAAAGGCCATGGGATGTAGAAATATTTTTTTCACATTTTACTTCCTTGTAAAAACAGGAATATCGATAGGGATTTTCATACGGATAAGTACCCAGTGAACGGTTCGTTTATCTTTATATATTCTTCCGGGTGGGCGTTGTATTGGTTTTTCTGAAGTGTTAGACCTGTAAGAGAAAATTTTAAATGGTTGGGAAAGGCCATGGGATGTAGAAATATTTTTTTCACATTTACTTCCTTGTAAAAACAGGTAAATCAATAGGGTTTTTCGTACGGATAAGTACCCAGTGAACAGTTTGTTTAGCTTTATATATTGTTCCGGGTGGGCGTTGTATTGTTTTTTCGGAAGTGTTAGACCTGTAAGAGAAAAATTTAAATGGTTCGGAAAGGCCATGGCATGTAAAAATATTTTTTTCACATTTTACTTCCTTGTAAAAACAGGAAAATCAATAGGGATTTTCGTACGGATAAGTACCCAGTGAACCGTTCGTTTAGCTTTATATATTGTTCTGGGTGGGCGTTGTTTTGGTTTTTCAGAAGTGTTAGACCTGTAAGAGAAAAATTTAAATGGTTGGGAAAGGCCATGGGATGTAGAATTATTTTTTTCACGTTTTATTTCCTTGTAAAAAGAGGTAAATCAATAGGGTTTTTCGTACGGATAAGTGCCCAGTGAACGGTTCGTTTAGCTTTATATATTGTTCCGGGTGGGCGTTGTTTTGGTTTTTCGGAAGTGTTAGACCTGTAAGAGAAAAATTTAAATGGTTGGGAAAGGCCATGGGATGTAGAAATATTTTTTTCACATTTTATTTCCTTGTAAAAACAGGTAAATCAATAGGGTTTTTCGTACGGATAAGTACCCAGTGAACGGTTCGTTTAGCTTTATATATTGTTCCGGGTGGGCGTTGTATTGGTTTTTCAGAAGTGTTAGACCTGTAAGAGAAAAATTTAAATGGTTGGGAAAGGCCATGGGATGTAGAAATATTTTTTTCACATTTACTTCCTTGTAAAAACAGGTAAATCAATAGGGTTTTTCGTACGGATAAGTACCCAGTGAACGGTTCGTTTAGCTTTATATATTGTTCCGGGTGGGCGTTGTATTGGTTTTTCAGAAGTGTTAGACATGTAAAAGAAAAATTTAAATGGTTGGGAAAGGCCATGGGATGTAGAAATATTTTTTTCACATTTTATTTCCTTTTAAAAACAGGTAAATCAATAGGGATTTTCGTATGGATAAGTACCCAGCGAACCGTTCGTTTAGCATTATATATTGTTCCGGGTGGGCGTTGTTTTGGTTTTTCGGAAGTGTTAGACCTGTAAGAGAAAAATTTAAATGGTTGGGAAAGGCCATGGGATGTAGAAATATTTTTTTCACATTTTACTTCCTTGTAAAAACAGGAAAATCCATAGGGATTTTCGTACGGATAAGTACCCAGTGAACGGTTCGTTTATCTTTATATATTCTTCCGGGTGGGCGTTGTATTGGTTTTTCGGAAGTGTTAGACCTGTAAGAGAAAAATTTAAATGGTTGGGAAAGGCCATGGGATGTAGAAATATTTTTTCACATTTTATTTCCTTGTAAAAACAGGAAAATCAATAGGGATTTTCGTACGGATAAGTACCCAGTGAACCGTTCGTTTAGCTTTATATATTGTTCCGGGTGGGCGTTGTTTTGGTTTTTCGGAAGTGTTAGACCTGTAAGAGAAAAATTTAAATGGTTGGGAAAGGCCATGGGATGTAGAAATATTTTTTTCACATTTTACTTCCTTGTAAAAACAGGAAAATCCATAGGGATTTTCGTACGGATAAGTACCCAGTGAACGGTTCGTTTGTCTTTATATATTCTTCCGGGTGGGCGTTGTATTGGTTTTTCGGAAGTGTTAGACCTGTAAGAGAAAAATTTAAATGGTTGGGAAAGGCCATGGGATGTAGAAATATTTTTTCACATTTTATTTCCTTGTAAAAACAGGAAAATCAATAGGGATTTTCGTACGGATAAGAACCCAGTGAACCGTTCGTTTAGCTTTATATATTGTTCCGGGTGGGCGTTGTTTTGGTTTTTCGGAAGTGTTAGACCTGTAAAAGAAAAATTTAAATGGTTGGGAAAGGCCATGAGATGTAGAAATATTTTTTCACATTTTATTTCCTTTTAAAAACAGGTAAATCAATAGGGATTTTCATACGGATAAGTACCCAGTGAACGGTTCGTTTAGCTTTATATATTGTTCCGGGTGGGCGTTGTATTGGTTTTTCGGAAGTGTTAGACCCGTAAGAGAAAAATTTAAATGGTTGGGAAAGGCCATGGGATGTAGAAATATTTTTTTCACATTTACTTCCTTGTAAAAACAGGTAAATCAATAGGGTTTTTCGTACGGATAAGTACCCAGTGAACGGTTCGTTTAGCTTTATATATTGTTCCGGGTGGGCGTTGTATTGGTTTTTCAGAAGTGTTAGACCTGTAAGAGAAAAATTTAAATGGTTGGGAAAGGCCATGGGATGTAGAAATATTTTTTTCACATTTTATTTCCTTTTAAAAACAGGTAAATCAATAGGGATTTTCGTACGGATAAGTACCCAGTGAACGGTTCGTTTAGCTTTATATATTGTTCCGGGTGGGTGTTGAATTGTGTTTTGGAAGTGTTAGACCTGTAAGAGAAAAATTTAAATGGTTGGGAAAGGCCATGGGATGTAGAAATATTTTTTTCACATTTACTTCCTTGTAAAAACAGGTAAATCAATAGGGTTTTTCGTACGGATAAGTACCCAGTGAACGGTTCGTTTAGCTTTATATATTGTTCCGGGTGGGCGTTGTATTGGTTTTTCAGAAGTGTTAGACCTGTAAGAGAAAAATTTAAATGGTTGGGAAAGGCCATGGGATGTAGAAATATTTTTTTCACATTTTATTTCCTTTTAAAAACAGGTAAATCAATAGGGATTTTCGTACGGATAAGTACCCAGTGAACGGTCCGTTTAGCTTTATATATTGTTCCGGGTGGGCGTTGTATTGGTTTTTTGGAAGTGTTAGACCTGTAAGAGAAAAATTTAAATGGTTGGGAAAGGCCATGGGATGTAGAAATATTTTTTTCACATTTTACTTCCTTATAAAAACAGGAAAATCAATAGGGATTTTCGTACGGATATGTACCCAGTGAACGGTTCGTTTAGTTTTATATATTGTTCCGGTTGGGCGTTGTATTGGTTTTTCGGAAGCGTTAGACCTGTAAGAAAAAAATTTAAATGGTTGGGAAAGGCCATGGGATGTAGAAATATTTTTTTCACATTTTATTTCCTTGTAAAAACAGGTAAATCAATAGGGTTTTTCGTACGGATAAGTGCCCAGTGAACGGTTTGTTTAGCTTTATACATTGTTCCGGGTGGGCGTTGTATTGTTTTTTCGGAAGTGTTAGACCTGTAAGATAAAAATTTAAATGGTTGGGAAAGGCCATGGGATGTAGAAATATTTTTTTCACATTTTACTTCCTTGTAAAAACAGGAATATCGATAGGGATTTTCATACGGATAAGTACCCAGTGAACGGTTCGTTTATCTTTATATATTGTTCCGGGTGGGCGTTGTATTGGTTTTTCTGAAGTGTTAGACCTGTAAGAGAAAAATTTAAATGGTTGGGAAAGGCCATGGGATGTAGAAATATTTTTTTCACATTTACTTCCTTGTAAAAACAGGTAAATCAATAGGGTTTTTCGTACGGATAAGTACCCAGTGAACAGTTTGTTTAGCTTTATATATTGTTCCGGGTGGGCGTTGTATTGTTTTTTCGGAAGTGTTAGACCTGTAAGAGAAAAATTTAAATGGTTCGGAAAGGCCATGGGATGTAGAAATATTTTTTTCACATTTTACTTCCTTGTAAAAACAGGAAAATCAATAGGGATTTTCGTACGGATAAGTACCCAGTGAACCGTTCGTTTAGCTTTATATATTGTTCCGGGTGGGTGTTGTTTTGGTTTTTCAGAAGTGTTAGACCTGTAAGAGAAAAATTTAAATGGTTGGGAAAGGCCATGGGATGTAGAAATATTTTTTTCACATTTTATTTCCTTGTAAAAACAGCTAAATCAATAGGGTTTTTCGTACGGATAAGTGCCCAGTGAACGGTTCGTTTAGCTTTATATATTGTTCCGGGTGGGCGTTGTTTTGGTTTTTCGGAAGTGTTAGACCTGTAAGAGAAAAATTTAAATGGTTAGGAAAGGCCATGGGATGTAGAAATATTTTTTTCACATTTTATTTCCTTGTTAAAACAGGTAAATCAATAGGGTTTTTCGTACGGATAAGTACCCAGTGAACGGTTCGTTTAGCTTTATATATTGTTCCGGGTGGGCGTTGTATTGGTTTTTCGGAAGTGTTAGACCTGTAAGAGAAAAATTTAAATGGTTGGGAAAGGCCATGGGATGTAGAAATATTTTTTTCACATTTACTTCCTTGTAATAACAGGTAAATCAATAGGGTTTTTCGTACGGATAATTACCCAGTGAACGGTTTGCTTAGCTTTATATATTGTTCCGGGTGGGCGTTGTATTGGTTTTTTGGAAGTGTTAGACATGTAAGAGAAAAATTTAAATGGTTGGGAAAGGCTATGGGATGTAGAAATATTTTTTCACATTTTACTTCCTTATAAAAACAGGAAAATCAATAGGGATTTTCGTACGGATATGTACCCGGTGAACGGTTCGTTTAGCTTTATATATTGTGCCGGGTGGGCGTTGTTTTGGTTTTTCAGAAGTGTTAGACCTGTAAGAGAAAAATTTAAATGGTTGGGAAAGGCCATGGGATGTAGAAATATTTTTTTCACATTTACTTCCTTGTAAAAACAGGTAAATCAATAGGGTTTTTCGTACGGATAAGTACCCAGTGAACGGTTCGTTTAGCTTTATATATTGTTCCGGGTGGGCGTTGTATTGGTTTTTCAGAAGTTTTAGACCTGTAAGAGAAAAATTTAAATGGTTGGGAAAGGCCATGGGATGTAGAAATATTTTTTTCACATTTTACTTCCTTATAAAAACAGGAAAATCAATAGGGATTTTCGTACGGATATGTACCCAGTGAACGGTTTGTATAGCTTTTTACATTGTTCCGGGTGGGCGTTGTATTGTTTTTTCGGAAGTGTTAGACCTGTAAGAGAAAAATTTAAATGGTTGGGAAAGGCCATGGGATGTAGAAATATTTTTTTCACATTTTACTTCCTTGTAAAAACAGGAAAATCGATAGGGATTTTCATACGGATAAGTACCCAGTGAACGGTTCGTTTAGCTTTATATATTGTTCCGGGTGGGTGTTGAATTGTGTTTTGGAAGTTTTAGACCTGTAAGAGAAAAATTTAAATGGTTGGGAAAGGCCATGGGATGTAGAAATATTTTTTTCACATTTACTTCCTTGTAAAAACAGGTAAATCAATAGGGATTTTCGTACGGATAAGTACCCAGTGAACCGTTCGTTTAGCTTTATATATTGTTCCGGGTGGGCGTTGTTTTGGTTTTTTGGAAGTGTTAGACCTGTAAGAGAAAAATTTAAATGGTTGGGAAAGGCCATGGGATGTAGAAATATTTTTTTCACATTTTATTTCCTTTTAAAAACAGGTAAATCAATAGGGATTTTCGTACGGATAAGTACCCAGTGAACGGTTCGTTTAGCTTTATATATTGTTCCGGGTGGGCGTTGTATTGGTTTTTTGGAAGTGTTAGACCTGTAAGAGAAAAATTTAAATGGTTGGGAAAGGCCATGGGATGTAGAAATATTTTTTTCACATTTTACTTCCTTATAAAAACAGGAAAATCAATAGGGATTTTCGTACGGATATGTACCCAGTGAACGGTTCGTTTAGTTTTATATATTGTTCCGGTTGGGCGTTGTATTGGTTTTTCGGAAGCGTTAGACCTGTAAGAAAAAAATTTAAATGGTTGGGAAAGGCCATGGGATGTAGAAATATTTTTTTCACATTTTATTTCCTTGTAAAAACAGGTAAATCAATAGGGTTTTTCGTACGGATAAGTGCCCAGTGAACGGTTTGTTTAGCTTTATACATTGTTCCGGGTGGGCGTTGTATTGTTTTTTCGGAAGTGTTAGACCTGTAAGATAAAAATTTAAATGGTTGGGAAAGGCCATGGGATGTAGAAATATTTTTTTCACATTTTACTTCCTTGTAAAAACAGGAATATCGATAGGGATTTTCATACGGATAAGTACCCAGTGAACGGTTCGTTTATCTTTATATATTCTTCCGGGTGGGCGTTGTATTGGTTTTTCTGAAGTGTTAGACCTGTAAGAGAAAAATTTAAATGGTTCGGAAAGGCCAAGGGATGTAGAAATATTTTTTTCACATTTTACTTCCTTGTAAAAACAGGAAAATCAAT
This sequence comes from Paroedura picta, assembly GCF_049243985.1. NCBI lineage: Eukaryota > Metazoa > Chordata > Lepidosauria > Squamata > Gekkonidae > Paroedura > Paroedura picta. The sequence continues at coordinate 188,782,880 of NC_135369.1, forward strand.
AGGGATTTTCGTACGGATATGTACCCAGTGAACCGTTCGTTTAGCTTTATATATTGTTCCGGGTGGGCGTTGTTTTGGTTTTTCAGAAGTGTTAGACCTGTAAGAGAAAAATTTAAATGGTTGGGAAAGGCCATGGGATGTAGAAATATTTTTTTCACATTTTATTTCCTTGTTAAAACAGGTAAATCAATAGGGTTTTTCGTACGGATAAGTACCCAGTGAACGGTTCGTTTAGCTTTATATATTGTTCCGGGTGGGCGTTGTATTGGTTTTTCGGAAGTGTTAGACCTGTAAGAGAAAAATTTAAATGGTTGGGAAAGGCCATGGGATGTAGAAATATTTTTTTCACATTTACTTCCTTGTAAAAACAGGTAAATCAATAGGGTTTTTCGTACGGATAAGTACCCAGTGAACCGTTCGTTTAGCTTTATATATTGTTCCGGGTGGGCGTTGTATTGTTTTTTCGGAAGTGTTAGACCTGTAAGAGAAAAATTTAAATGGTTGGGAAAGGCCATGGGATGTAGAAATATTTTTTTCACATTTTACTTCCTTGTAAAAACAGGAAAATCAATAGGGATTTTCGTACGGATAAGTACCCAGTGAACCGTTCATTTAGCTTTATATATTGTTCCGGGTGGGCGTTGTTTTGGTTTTTCGGAAGTGTTAGACCTGTAAGAGAAAAATTTAAATGGTTGGGAAAGGCCATGGGATGTAGAAATATTTTTTTCACATATACTTCCTTGTAAAAACAGGTAAATCAATAGGGTTTTTCTTACGGATAAGTGCCCAGTGAACGGTTCGTTTAGCTTTATATATTGTTCCGGGTGGGCGTTGTTTTGGTTTTTCGGAAGTGTTAGACCTGTAAGAGAAAAATTTAAATGGTTGGGAAAGGCCATGGGATGTTGAAATATTTTTTTCACACATACTTCCTTGTAAAAACAGGTAAATCAATAGGATTTTTCGTACGGATAAGTACCCAGTGAACGGTTCGTTTAGCTTTATATATTGTTCCGGGTGGGCGTTGTATTGGTTTTTCGGAAGTGTTAGACCTGTAAGAGAAAAATTTAAATGGTTGGGAAAGGCCATGGGATGTAGAAATATTTTTTTCACATTTACTTCCTTGTAAAAACAGGTAAATCAATAGGGTTTTTCGTACGGATAAGTACCCAGTGAACGGTTCGTTTAGCTTTATATATTGTTCCGGGTGGGCGTTGTATTGGTTTTTCAGAAGTGTTAGACCTTTAAGAGAAAAATTTAAATGGTTGGTAAAGGCCATGGGATGTAGAAATATTTTTTTCACATTTTACTTCCTTATAAAAACAGGAAAATCAATAGGGATTTTCGTACGGATATGTACCCAGTGAACGGTTCGTTTAGCTTTATATATTGTTCCGGGTGGGCGTTGTATTGGTTTTTCGTAAGCGTTCGACCTGTAAGAAAAAAATTTAAATGGTTGGGAAAGGCCATGGGATGTAGAAATATTTTTTTCACATTTTATTTCCTTGTAAAAACAGGTAAATCAATAGGGTTTTTCGTACGGATAAGTGCCCAGTGAACGGTTTGTTTAGATTTATACATTGTTCCGGGTGGGCGTTGTATTGTTTTTTCGGAAGTGTTAGACCTGTAAGAGAAAAATTTAAATGGTTGGGAAAGGCCATGGGATGTAGAAATATTTTTTTCACATTTTACTTCCTTGTAAAAACAGGAAAATCGATAGGGATTTTCATACAGATAAGTACCCAGTGAACGGTTCATTTAGCTTTATATATTGTTCCGGGTGGGCGTTGTATTGGTTTTTCGGAAGTGTTAGACCTGTAAGAGAAAAATTTAAATGGTTGGGAAAGGCCATGGGATGTAGAAATATTTTTTTCACATTTACTTCCTTGTAAAAACAGGTAAATCAATAGGGTTTTTCGTACGGATAAGTACCCAGTGAACGGTTCGTTTAGCTTTATATATTGTTCCGGGTGGGCGTTGTATTGGTTTTTCAGAAGTGTTAGACCTGTAAGAGAAAAATTTAAATGGTTGGGAAAGGCCATGGGATGTAGAAATATTTTTTTCACATTTTATTTCCTTTTAAAAACAGGTAAATCAATAGGGATTTTCGTACGGATAAGTACCCAGTGAACGGTTCGTTTAGCTTTATATATTGTTCCGGGTGGGCGTTGTATTGGTTTTTTGGAAGTGTTAGACCTATAAGAGAAAAATTTAAATGGTTGGGAAAGGCCATGGGATGTAGAAATATTTTTTTCACATTTACTTCCTTGTAAAAACAGGTAAATCAATAGGGTTTTTCGTACGGATAAGTACCCAGTGAACGGTTCGTTTAGCTTTATATATTGTTCCGGGTGGGCGTTGTATTGGTTTTTCAGAAGTGTTAGACCTGTAAGAGAAAAATTTAAATGGTTGGGAAAGGCCATGGGATGTAGAAATATTTTTTTCACATTTTATTTCCTTTTAAAAACAGGTAAATCAATAGGGATTTTCGTACGGATATGTACACAGTGAACGGTTCGTTTAGCTTTATATATTGTGCCGGGTGGGCGTTGTTTTGGTTTTTCAGAAGTGTTAGACCTGTAAGAGAAAAATTTAAATGGTTGGGAAAGGCCATGGGATGTAGAAATATTTTTTTCACATTTACTTCCTTGTAAAAACAGGTAAATCAATAGGGTTTTTCGTACGGATATGTACCCAGTGAACGGTTCGTTTAGCTTTATATATTGTTCCGGGTGGGCGTTGTATTGGTTTTTCAGAAGTGTTAGACCTGTAAGAGAAAAATTTAAATGGCTGGGAAAGGCCATGGGATGTAGAAATATTTTTTTCACATTTTACTTCCTTGTAAAAACAGGAAAATCGATAGGGATTTTCATACGGATAAGTACCCAGTGAACGGTTCGTTTATCTTTATATATTCTTCCGGGTGGGCGTTGTATTGGTTTTTCGGAAGTGTTAGACCTGTAAGAGAAAAATTTAAATGGTTGGGAAAGGCCATGGGATGTAGAAATATTTTTTTCACATTTACTTCCTTGTAAAAACAGGTAAATCAATAGGGTTTTTCGTACGGATAAGTACCCAGTGAACCGTTCGTTTAGCTTTATATATTGTTCCGGGTGGGCGTTGTATTGTTTTTTCGGAAGTGTTAGACCTGTAAGAGAAAAATTTAAATGGTTGGGAAAGGCCATGGGATGTAGAAATATTTTTTTCACATTTTACTTCCTTGTAAAAACAGGAAAATCAATAGGGATTTTCTTACGGATAAGTACCCAGTGAACCGTTCGTTTAGCTTTATATATTGTTCCGGGTGGGCGTTGTTTTGGTTTTTCGGAAGTGTTAGACCTGTAAGAGAAAAATTTAAATGGTTGGGAAAGGCCATGGGATGTAGAAATATTTTTTTCACATTTTATTTCCTTGTAAAAACAGGTAAATCAATAGGGTTTTTCGTACGGATAAGTGCCCAGTGAACGGTTCGTTTAGCTTTATATATTGTTCCGGGTGGGCGTTGTTTTGGTTTTTCGGAAGTGTTAGACCTGTAAGAGAAAAATTTAAATGGTTGGGAAAGGCCATGGGATGTTGAAATATTTTTTTCACATATACTTCCTTGTAAAAACAGGTAAATCAATAGGGTTTTTCGTACGGATAAGTACCCAGTGAACGGTTCGTTTAGCTTTATATATTGTTCCGGGTGGGCGTTGTATTGGTTTTTCGGAAGTGTTAGACCTGTAAGAGAAAAATTTAAATGGTTGGGAAAGGCCATGGGATGTAGAAATATTTTTTTCACATTTACTTCCTTGTAAAAACAGGTAAATCAATAGGGTTTTTCGTACGGATAAGTACCCAGTGAACGGTTCGTTTAGCTTTATATATTGTTCCGGGTGGGCGTTGTATTGGTTTTTCAGAAGTGTTAGACCTTTAAGAGAAAAATTTAAATGGTTGGTAAAGGCCATGGGATGTAGAAATATTTTTTTCACATTTTATTTCCTTTTAAAAACAGGTAAATCAATAGGGATTTTCGTACGGATAATTACCCAGTGAACGGTTCGTTTAGCTTTATATATTGTTCCGGGTGGGCGTTGTATTGGTTTTTTTGGAAGTGTTAGACCTGTAAGAGAAAAATTTAAATGGTTGGGAAAGGCCATGGGATGTAGAAATATTTTTTTCACATTTTATTTCCTTTTAAAAACAGGTAAATCAATAGGGATTTTCGTACGGATAATTACCCAGTGAACGGTTTGTTTAGCTTTATATATTGTTCCGGGTGGGCGTTGTATTGGTTTTTTGGAAGTGTTAGACCTGTAAGAGAAAAATGTAAGTGGTTGGGAAAGGCCATGGGATGTAGAAATATTTTTTTCACATTTTACTTCCTAATAAAAACTGGAAAATCAATAGGGATTTTCGTACGGATATGTACCCAGTGAACCGTTCGTTTAGCTTTATATATTGTTCCGGGTGGGCGTTGTATTGTTTTTTCGGAAGTGTTAGACCTGTAAGAGTAAAATTTAAATGGTTGGGAAAGGCCATGGGATGTAGAAATATTTTTTTCACATTTTACTTCCTTGTAAAAACAGGAAAATCAATAGGGATTTTCGTACGGATAGGTACCCAGTGAACCGTTCGTTTAGCTTTATATATTTTTCCGGGTGGGCGTTGTTTTGGTTTTTCGGAAGTGTTAGACCTGTAAGAGAAAAATTTAAATGGTTGGGAAAGGCCATGGGATGTAGAAATATTTTTTTCACATTTTATTTCCTTGTAATACAGGTAAATCAATAGGGTTTTTCTTACGGATAAGTGCCCAGTGAACGGTTCGTTTAGCTTTATATATTGTTCCGGGTGGGCGTTGTTTTGGTTTTTCGGAAGTGTTAGACCTGTAAGAGAAAAATTTAAATGGTTGGGAAAGGCCATGGGATGTAGAAATATTTTTTTCACATATACTTCCTTGTAAAAACAGGTAAATCAATAGGGTTTTTCGTACGGATAAGTACCCAGTGAACGGTTCGTTTAGCTTTATATATTGTTCCGGGTGGGCGTTGTATTGGTTTTTCGGAAGTGTTAGACCTGTAAGAGAAAAATTTAAATGGTTGGGAAAGGCCATGGGATGTAGAAATATTTTTTTCACATTTACTTCCTTGTAAAAACAGGTAAATCAATAGGGTTTTTCGTACGGATAAGTACCCAGTGAACGGTTCATTTAGCTTTATATATTGTTCCTGGTGGGCGTTGTATTGGTTTTTCAGAAGTGTTAGACCTGTAAGAGAAAAATTTAAATGGTTGGGAAAGGCCATGGGATGTAGAAATATTTTTTTCACATTTACTTCCTTGTAAAAAGAGGTAAATCAATAGGGATTTTCGTACGGATAATTACCAAGTGAACGGTTCGTTTAGCTTTATATATTGTTCCGGGTGGGCGTTGTATTGGTTTTTTGGAAGTGTTAGACCTGTAAGAGAAAAATTTAAATGGTTGGGAAAGGCCATGGGATGTAGAAATATTTTTTTCACATTTTACTTCCTTGTAAAAACAGGAAAATCAATAGGGATTTTCGTACGGATAAGTACCCAGTGAACCGTTCGTTTAGCTTTATATATTGTTCCGGGTGGGCGTTGTTTTGGTTTTTCGGAAGTGTTAGACCTGTAAGAGAAAAATTTAAATGGTTGGGATAGGCCATGGGATGTAGAAATATTTTTTTCACATATACTTCCTTGTAAAAACAGGTAAATCAATAGGGTTTTTCTTACGGATAAGTGCCCAGTGAACGGTTCGTTTAGCTTTATATATTGTTCCGGGTGGGCGTTGTTTTGGTTTTTCGGAAGTGTTAGACCTGTAAGAGAAAAATTTAAATGGTTGGGAAAGGCCATGGGATGTTGAAATATTTTTTTCACATATACTTCCTTGTAAAAACAGGTAAATCAATAGGGTTTTTCGTACGGATAAGTACCCAGTGAACGGTTCGTTTAGCTTTATATATTGTTCCGGGTGGGCGTTGTATAGGTTTTTCGGAAGTGTTAGACATGTAAGAGAAAAATTTAAATGGTTGGGAAAGGCCATGGGATGTAGAAATATTTTTTTCACATTTTACTTCCTTATAAAAACAGGAAAATCAATAGGGATTTTCGTACGGATATGTACCCAGTGAACGGTTCGTTTAGCTTTATATATTGTGCCGGGTGGGCGTTGTTTTGGTTTTTCAGAAGTGTTAGACCTGTAAGAGAAAAATTTAAATGGTTGGGAAAGGCCATGGGATGTAGAAATATTTTTTTCACATTTTACTTCCTTGTAAAAACAGGAAAATCGATAGGGATTTTCATACAGATAAGTACCCAGTGAACGGTTCATTTAGCTTTATATATTGTTCCGGGTGGGCGTTGTATTGGTTTTTCGGAAGTGTTAGACCTGTAAGAGAAAAATTTAAATGGTTGGGAAAGGCCATGGGATGTAGAAATATTTTTTTCACATTTACTTCCTTGTAAAAACAGGTAAATCAATAGGGTTTTTCGTACGGATAAGTACCCAGTGAACGGTTCGTTTAGCTTTATATATTGTTCCGGGTGGGCGTTGTATTGGTTTTTCAGAAGTGTTAGACCTGTAAGAGAAAAATTTAAATGGTTGGGAAAGGCCATGGGATGTAGAAATATTTTTTTCACATTTTATTTCCTTTTAAAAACAGGTAAATCAATAGGGATTTTCGTATGGATAAGTACCCAGTGAACGGTTCGTTTAGCTTTATATATTGTTCCGGGTGGGCGTTGTATTGGTTTTTTGGAAGTGTTAGACCTATAAGAGAAAAATTTAAATGGTTGGGAAAGGCCATGGGATGTAGAAATATTTTTTTCACATTTACTTCCTTGTAAAAACAGGTAAATCAATAGGGTTTTTCGTACGGATAAGTACCCAGTGAACGGTTCGTTTAGCTTTATATATTGTTCCGGGTGGGCGTTGTATTGGTTTTTCAGAAGTGTTAGACCTGTAAGAGAAAAATTTAAATGGTTGGGAAAGGCCATGGGATGTAGAAATATTTTTTTCACATTTTATTTCCTTTTAAAAACAGGTAAATCAATAGGGATTTTCGTACGGATAATTACCCAGTGAACGGTTCGCTTAGCTTTATATATTGTTCCGGATGGGCGTTGTATTGGTTTTTTGGAAGTGTTAGACATGTAAGAGAAAAATTTAAATGGTTGGGAAAGGCCATGGGATGTAGAAATAATTTTTTCACATTTTACTTCCTTATAAAAACAGGAAAATCAATAGGGATTTTCGTACGGATATGTACACAGTGAACGGTTCGTTTAGCTTTATATATTGTGCCGGGTGGGCGTTGTTTTGGTTTTTCAGAAGTGTTAGACCTGTAAGAGAAAAATTTAAATGGTTGGGAAAGGCCATGGGATGTAGAAATATTTTTTTCACATTTACTTCCTTGTAAAAACAGGTAAATCAATAGGGTTTTTCGTACGGATAAGTACCCAGTGAACGGTTCGTTTAGCTTTACATATTGTTCCGGGTGGGCGTTGTATTGGTTTTTCAGAAGTGTTAGACCTGTAAGAGAAAAATTTAAATGGTTGGGAAAGGCCATGGGATGTAGAAATATTTTTTTCACATTTTACTTCCTTATAAAAACAGGAAAATCAATAGGGATTTTCGTACGGATATGTACCCAGTGAACGGTTCGTTTAGCTTTATATATTGTTCCGGGTGGGCGTTGTATTGGTTTTTCGGAAGCGTTAGACCTGTAAGAAAAAAATTTAAATGGTTGGGAAAGGCCATGGGATGTAGAAATATTTTTTTCACATTTTATTTCCTTTTAAAAACAGGTAAATCAATAGGGATTTTCGTACGGATAAGTACCCAGTGAACGGTTTGTTTAGCTTTATATATTCTTCCGGGTGGGCGTTGTATTGGTTTTTCGGAAGTGTTAGACCTGTAAGAGAAAAATTTAAATGGTTGGGAAAGGCCATGGGATGTAGAAATATTTTTTTCACATTTACTTCCTTGTAAAAACAGGTAAATCAATAGGGTTTTTCGTACGGATAATTACCCAGTGAACCGTTCGTTTAGCTTTATATATTGTTCCGGATGGGCGTTGTATTGGTTTTTTGGAAGTGTTAGACATGTAAGAGAAAAATTTAAATGGTTGGGAATGGCCATGGGATGTAGAAATAATTTTTTCACATTTTACTTCCTTATAAAAACAGGAAAATCAATAGGGATTTTCGTACGGATATGTACACAGTGAACGGTTCGTTTAGCTTTATATATTGTGCCGGGTGGGCGTTGTTTTGGTTTTTCAGAAGTGTTAGACCTGTAAGAGAAAAATTTAAATGGTTGGGAAAGGCCATGGGATGTAGAAATATTTTTTTCACATTTACTTCCTTGTAAAAACAGGTAAATCAATAGGGTTTTTCGTACGGATAAGTACCCAGTGAACGGTTCGTTTAGCTTTATATATTGTTCCGGGTGGGCGTTGTATTGGTTTTTCAGAAGTGTTAGACCTGTAAGAGAAAAATTTAAATGGTTGGGAAAGGCCATGGGATGTAGAAATATTTTTTTCACATTTTACTTCCTTATAAAAACAGGAAAATCAATAGGGATTTTCGTACGGATATGTACCCAGTGAACGGTTCGTTTAGCTTTATATATTGTTCCGGGTGGGCGTTGTATTGGTTTTTCGGAAGCGTTAGACCTGTAAGAAAAAAATTTAAATGGTTGGGAAAGGCCATGGGATGTAGAAATATTTTTTTCACATTTTACTTCCTTGTAAAAACAGGAAAATCGATAGGGATTTTCATACGGATAAGTACCCAGTGAACGGTTCGTTTATCTTTATATATTCTTCCGGGTGGGCGTTGTATTGGTTTTTCGGAAGTGTTAGACCTGTAAGAGAAAAATTTAAATGGTTGGGAAAGGCCATGGGATGTAGAAATATTTTTTTCACATTTACTTCCTTGTAAAAACAGGTAAATCAATAGGGTTTTTCGTACGGATAAGTACCCAGTGAACCGTTCGTTTAGCTTTATATATTGTTCCGGGTGGGCGTTGTATTGTTTTTTCGGAAGTGTTAGACCTGTAAGAGAAAAATTTAAATGGTTGGGAAAGGCCATGGGATGTAGAAATATTTTTTTCACATTTTACTTCCTTGTAAAAACAGGAAAATCAATAGGGATTTTCGTACGGATAAGTACCCAGTGAACCGTTCGTTTAGCTTTATATATTGTTCCGGGTGGGCGTTGTTTTGGTTTTTCGGAAGTGTTAGACCTGTAAGAGAAAAATTTAAATGGTTGGGAAAGGCCATGGGATGTAGAAATATTTTTTTCACATTTTATTTCCTTGTAAAAACAGGTAAATCAATAGGGTTTTTCGTACGGATAAGTGCCCAGTGAACGGTTCGTTTAGCTTTATATATTGTTCCGGGTGGGCGTTGTTTTGGTTTTTCGGAAGTGTTAGACCTGTAAGAGAAAAATTTAAATGGTTGGGAAAGGCCATGGGATGTTGAAATATTTTTTTCACATATACTTCCTTGTAAAAACAGGTAAATCAATAGGGTTTTTCGTACGGATAAGTACCCAGTGAACGGTTCGTTTAGCTTTATATATTGTTCCGGGTGGGCGTTGTATTGGTTTTTCGGAAGTGTTAGACCTGTAAGAGAAAAATTTAAATGGTTGGGAAAGGCCATGGGATGTAGAAATATTTTTTTCACATTTACTTCCTTGTAAAAACAGGTAAATCAATAGGGTTTTTCGTACGGATAAGTACCCAGTGAACGGTTCGTTTAGCTTTATATATTGTTCCGGGTGGGCGTTGTATTGGTTTTTCAGAAGTGTTAGACCTTTAAGAGAAAAATTTAAATGGTTGGTAAAGGCCATGGGATGTAGAAATATTTTTTTCACATTTTATTTCCTTTTAAAAACAGGTAAATCAATAGGGATTTTCGTACGGATAATTACCCAGTGAACGGTTCGTTTAGCTTTATATATTGTTCCGGGTGGGCGTTGTATTGGTTTTTTTGGAAGTGTTAGACCTGTAAGAGAAAAATTTAAATGGTTGGGAAAGGCCATGGGATGTAGAAATATTTTTTTCACATTTTATTTCCTTTTAAAAACAGGTAAATCAATAGGGATTTTCGTACGGATAATTACCCAGTGAACGGTTCGTTTAGCTTTATATATTGTTCCGGGTGGGCGTTGTATTGGTTTTTTGGAAGTGTTAGACCTGTAAGAGAAAAATGTAAGTGGTTGGGAAAGGCCATGGGATGTAGAAATATTTTTTTCACATTTTACTTCCTAATAAAAACTGGAAAATCAATAGGGATTTTCGTACGGATATGTACCCAGTGAACCGTTCGTTTAGCTTTATATATTGTTCCGGGTGGGCGTTGTTTTGGTTTTTCGGAAGTGTTAGACCTGTAAGAGAAAAATTTAAATGGTTGGGAAAGGCCATGGGATGTAGAAATATTTTTTTCACATTTTATTTCCTTGTAATACAGGTAAATCAATAGGGTTTTTCTTACGGATAAGTGCCCAGTGAACGGTTCGTTTAGCTTTATATATTGTTCCGGGTGGGCGTTGTTTTGGTTTTTCGGAAGTGTTAGACCTGTAAGAGAAAAATTTAAATGGTTGGGAAAGGCCATGGGATGTAGAAATATTTTTTTCACATATACTTCCTTGTAAAAACAGGTAAATCAATAGGGTTTTTCGTACGGATAAGTACCCAGTGAACGGTTCGTTTAGCTTTATATATTGTTCCGGGTGGGCGTTGTATTGGTTTTTCGGAAGTGTTAGACCTGTAAGAGAAAAATTTAAATGGTTGGGAAAGGCCATGGGATGTAGAAATATTTTTTTCACATTTACTTCCTTGTAAAAACAGGTAAATCAATAGGGTTTTTCGTACGGATAAGTACCCAGTGAACGGTTCATTTAGCTTTATATATTGTTCCTGGTGGGCGTTGTATTGGTTTTTCAGAAGTGTTAGACCTGTAAGAGAAAAATTTAAATGGTTGGGAAAGGCCATGGGATGTAGAAATATTTTTTTCACATTTACTTCCTTGTAAAAAGAGGTAAATCAATAGGGATTTTCGTACGGATAATTACCAAGTGAACGGTTCGTTTAGCTTTATATATTGTTCCGGGAGGGCGTTGTATTGGTTTTTTGGAAGTGTTAGACCTGTAAGAGAAAAATTTAAATGGTTGGGAAAGGCCATGGGATGTAGAAATATTTTTTTCACATTTTATTTCCTTTTACAAACAGGTAAATCAATAGGGATTTTCGTACGGATAATTACCCAGTGAACGGTTCGTTTAGCTTTATATATTGTTCCGGGTGGGCGTTGTATTGGTTTTTTGGAAGTGTTAGACCTGTAAGAGAAAAATTTAAGTGGTTGGGAACGGCCATGGGATGTAGAAATATTTTTTTCACATTTTACTTCCTAATAAAAACTGGAAAATCAATAGGGATTTTCGTACGGATATGTACCTAGTGAACGGTTCGTTTAGCTTTATATATTGTTCCGGGTGGGCGTTGTATTGGTTTTTCGGAAGCGTTAGACCTGTAAGAAAAAAATTTAAATGGTTGGGAAAGGCCATGGGATGTAGAAATATTTTTTTCACATTTACTTCCTTGTAAAAACAGGTAAATCAATAGGGTTTTTCGTACGGATAAGTACACAGTGAACCGTTCGTTTAGCTTTATATATTGTTCCGGGTGGGCGTTGTATTGTTTTTTCGGAAGTGTTAGACCTGTAAGAGAAAAAATTAAATGGTTGGGAAAGGCCATGGGATGTAGAAATATTTTTTTCACATTTTACTTCCTTGTAAAAACAGGAAAATCAATAGGGATTTTCGTACGGATAAGTACCCAGTGAACCGTTCGTTTAGCTTTATATATTGTTCCGGGTGGGCGTTGTATTGGTTTTTCGGAAGTGTTAGACCTGTAAGAGAAAAATTTAAATGGTTGGGAAAGGCCATGGGATGTAGAAATATTTTTTTCACATTTTATTTCCTTTTAAAAACAGGTAAATCAATAGGGATTTTCGTACGGATAATTACCCAGTGAACGGTTCGTTTAGCTTTATATATTGTTCCGGGTGGGCGTTGTATTGGTTTTTTGGAAGTGTTAGACCTGTAAGAGAAAAATGTAAGTGGTTGGGAAAGGCCATGGGATGTAGAAATATTTTTTTCACATTTACTTCCTTGTAAAAACAGGTAAATCAATAGGGTTTTTCGTACGGATAAGTACCCAGTGAACGGTTCATTTAGCTTTATATATTGTTCCTGGTGGGCGTTGTATTGGTTTTTCAGAAGTGTTAGACCTGTAAGAGAAAAATTTAAATGGTTGGGAAAGGCCATGGGATGTAGAAATATATTTTTCACATTTACTTCCTTGTAAAAAGAGGTAAATCAATAGGGATTTTCGTACGGATTATTACCAAGTGAACGGTTCGTTTAGCTTTATATATTGTTCCGGGTGGGCGTTGTATTGGTTTTTTGGAAGTGTTAGACCTGTAAGAGAAAAATTTAAATGGTTGGGAAAGGCCATGGGATGTAGAAATATTTTTTTCACATTTTATTTCCTTTTAAAAACAGGTAAATCAATAGGGATTTTCGTACGGATAATTACCCAGTGAACGGTTCGTTTAGCTTTATATATTGTTCCGGGTGGGCGTTGTATTGGTTTTTTGGAAGTGTTAGACCTGTAAGAGAAAAATTTAAGTGGTTGGGAACGGCCATGGGATGTAGAAATATTTTTTTCACATTTTACTTCCTAATAAAAACTGGAAAATCAATAGGGATTTTCGTACGGATATGTACCTAGTGAACGGTTCGTTTAGCTTTATATATTGTTCCGGGTGGGCGTTGTATTGGTTTTTCGGAAGCGTTAGACCTGTAAGAAAAAAATTTAAATGGTTGGGAAAGGCCATGGGATGTAGAAATATTTTTTTCACATTTACTTCCTTGTAAAAACAGGTAAATCAATAGGGTTTTTCGTACGGATAAGTACCCAGTGAACCGTTCGTTTAGCTTTATATATTGTTCCGGTTGGGCGTTGTATTGTTTTTTCGGAAGTGTTAGACCTGTAAGAGAAAAAATTAAATGGTTGGGAAAGGCCATGGGATGTAGAAATATTTTTTTCACATTTTACTTCCTTGTAAAAACAGGAAAATCAATAGGGATTTTCGTACGGATAAGTACCCAGTGAACCGTTCGTTTAGCTTTATATATTGTTCCGGGTGGGCGTTGTATTGGTTTTTCGGAAGTGTTAGACCTGTAAGAGAAAAATTTAAATGGTTGGGAAAGGCCATGGGATGTAGAAATATTTTTTTCACATTTTATTTCCTTTTAAAAACAGGTAAATCAATAGGGATTTTCGTACGGATAATTACCCAGTGAACGGTTCGTTTAGCTTTATATATTGTTCCGGGTGGGCGTTGTATTGGTTTTTTGGAAGTGTTAGACCTGTAAGAGAAAAATGTAAGTGGTTGGGAAAGGCCATGGGATGTAGAAATATTTTTTTCACATTTTACATCCTAATAAAAACTGGAAAATCAATAGGGATTTTCGTACGGATATGTACCCAGTGAACCGTTCGTTTAGCTTTATATATTGTTCCGGGTGGGCGTTGTATTGTTTTTTCGGAAGTGTTAGACCTGTAAGAGAAAAATTTAAATGGTTGGGAAAGGCCATGGGATGTAGAAATACTTTTTTCACATTTTACTTCCTTGTAAAAACAGGAAAATCAATAGGGATTTTCGTACGGATAGGTACCCAGTGAACCGTTCGTTTAGCTTTATATATTTTTCCGGGTGGGCGTTGTTTTGGTTTTTCGGAAGTGTTAGACCTGTAAGAGAAAAATTTAAATGGTTGGGAAAGGCCATGGGATGTAGAAATATTTTTTTCACATTTTATTTCCTTGTAATACAGGTAAATCAATAGGATTTTTCTTACGGATAAGTGCCCAGTGAACGGTTCGTTTAGCTTTATATATTGTTCCGGGTGGGCGTTGTTTTGGTTTTTCGGAAGTGTTAGACCTGTAAGAGAAAAATTTAAATGGTTGGGAAAGGCCATGGGATGTAGAAATATTTTTTTCACATATACTTCCTTGTAAAAACAGGTAAATCAATAGGGTTTTTCGTACGGATAAGTACCCAGTGAACGGTTCGTTTAGCTTTATATATTGTTCCGGGTGGGCGTTGTATTGGTTTTTCGGAAGTGTTAGACCTGTAAGAGAAAAATTTAAATGGTTGGGAAAGGCCATGGGATGTAGAAATATTTTTTTCACATTTACTTCCTTGTAAAAACAAGTAAATCAATAGGGTTTTTCGTACGGATAAGTACCCAGTGAACGGTTCGTTTAGCTTTATATATTGTTCCTGGTGGGCGTTGTATTGGTTTTTCAGAAGTGTTAGACCTGTAAGAGAAAAATTTAAATGGTTGGGAAAGGCCATGGAATGTAGAAATATTTTTTTCACATTTTACTTCCTTGTAAAAACAGGAAAATCGATAGGGATTTTCATACGGATAAGTACCCAGTGAACGGTTCGTTTATCTTTATATATTCTTCCGGGTGGGCGTTGTATTGGATTTTCAGAAGTGTTAGACCTGTAAGAGAAAAATTTAAATGGTTGGGAAAGGCCATGGGATGTAGAAATATTTTTTTCACATTTACTTCCTTGTAAAAACAGGTAAATCAATAGGGTTTTTCGTACGGATAAGTACCCAGTGAACCGTTGGTTTAGCTTTATATATTGTTCCGGGTGGGCGTTGTATTGTTTTTTCGGAAGTGTTAGACCTGTAAGAGAAAAATTTAAATGGTTGGGAAAGGCCATGGGATGTAGAAATATTTTTTTCACATTTTACTTCCTTGTAAAAACAGGAAAATCAATAGGGATTTTCGTACGGATAAGTACCCAGTGAACCGTTCGTTTAGCTTTATATATTGTTCCGGGTGTGCCTTGTTTTGGTTTTTCGGAAGTGTTAGACCTGTAAGAGAAAAATTTAAATGGTTGGGAAAGGCCATGGGATGTAGAAATATTTTTTTCACATTTTATTTCCTTGTAAAAACAGGTAAATCAATAGGGTTTTTCGTACGGATAAGTGCCCAGTGAACGGTTCGTTTAGCTTTATATATTGTTCCGGGTGGGCGTTGTTTTGCTTTTTCGGAAGTGTTAGACCTGTAAGAGAAAAATTTAAATGGTTGGGAAAGGCCATGGGATGTTGAAATATTTTTTTCACATATACTTCCTTGTAAAAACAGGTAAATCAATAGGGTTTTTCGTACGGATAAGTACCCAGTGAACGGTTCGTTTAGCTTTATATATTGTTCCGGGTTGGCGTTGTATTGGTTTTTCGGAAGTGTTAGACCTGTAAGAGAAAAATTTAAATGGTTGGGAAAGGCCATGGGATGTAGAAATATTTTTTTCACATTTACTTCCTTGTAAAAACAGGTAAATCAATAGGGTTTTTCGTACGGATAAGTACCCAGTGAACGGTTCGTTTAGCTTTATATATTGTTCCGGGTGGGCGTTGTATTTGTTTTTCGGAAGCGTTAGACCTGTAAGAAAAAAATTTAAATGGTTGGGAAAGGCCATGGGATGTAGAAATATTTTTTTCACATTTACTTCCTTGTAAAAACAGGTAAATCAATAGGGTTTTTCATACGGATAAGTACCCAGTGAACCGTTCGTTTAGCTTTATTTATTGTTCCGGGTGGGCGTTGTATTGTTTTTTCGGAAGTGTTAGACCTGTAAGAGAAAAATTTAAATGGTTGGGAAAGGCCATGGGATGTAGAAATATTTTTTTCACATTTTACTTCCTTGTAAAAACAGGAAAATCAATAGGGATTTTCGTACGGATATGTACACAGTGAACGGTTCGTTTAGCTTTATATATTGTGCCGGGTGGGCGTTGTTTTGGTTTTTCAGAAGTGTTAGACCTGTAAGAGAAAAATTTAAATGGTTGGGAAAGGCCATGGGATGTAGAAATATTTTTTTCACATTTACTTCCTTGTAAAAACAGGTAAATCAATAGGGTTTTTCGTACGGATAAGTACCCAGTGAACGGTTCGTTTAGCTTTATATATTGTTCCGGGTGGGCGTTGTATTGGTTTTTCAGAAGTGTTAGACCTGTAAGAGAAAAATTTAAATGGTTGGGAAAGGCCATGGGATGTAGAAATATTTTTTTCACATTTTACTTCCTTATAAAAACAGGAAAATCAATAGGGATTTTCGTACGGATATGTACCCAGTGAACGGTTCGTTTAGCTTTATATATTGTTCCGGGTGGGCGTTGTATTGGTTTTTCGGAAGCGTTAGACCTGTAAGAAAAAAATTTAAATGGTTGGGAAAGGCCATGGGATGTAGAAATATTTTTTTCACATTTTATTTCCTTGTAAAAACAGGTAAATCAATAGGGTTTTTCGTACGGATAAGTGCCCAGTGAACGGTTTGTTTAGCTTTATACATTGTTCCGGGTGGGCGTTGTATTGTTTTTTCAGAAGTGTTAGACCTGTAAGAGAAAAATTTAAATGGCTGGGAAAGGCCATGGGATGTAGAAATATTTTTTTCACATTTTACTTCCTTGTAAAAACAGGAAAATAGATAGGGATTTTCATACGGATAAGTACCCAGTGAACGGTTCGTTTATCTTTATATATTCTTCCGGGTGGGCGTTGTATTGGTTTTTCGGAAGTGTTAGACCTGTAAGAGAAAAATTTAAATGGTTGGGAAAGGCCATGGGATGTAGAAATATTTTTTTCACATTTACTTCCTTGTAAAAACAGGTAAATCAATAGGGTTTTTCGTACGGATAAGTACCCAGTGAACCGTTCGTTTAGCTTTATATATTGTTCCGGGTGGGCGTTGTATTGTTTTTTCGGAAGTGTTAGACCTGTAAGAGAAAAATTTAAATGGTTGGGAAAGGCCATGGGATGTAGAAATATTTTTTTCACATTTTACTTCCTTGTAAAAACAGGAAAATCAATAGGGATTTTCGTACGGATAAGTACCCAGTGAACCGTTCGTTTAGCTTTATATATTGTTCCGGGTGGGCGTTGTTTTGGTTTTTCGGAAGTGTTAGACCTGTAAGAGAAAAATTTAAATGGTTGGGAAAGGCCATGGGATGTAGAAATATTTTTTTCACATTTTATTTCCTTGTAAAAACAGGTAAATCAATAGGGTTTTTCGTACGGATAAGTGCCCAGTGAACGGTTCGTTTAGCTTTATATATTGTTCCGGGTGGGCGTTGTTTTGGTTTTTCGGAAGTGTTAGACCTGTAAGAGAAAAATTTAAATGGTTGGGAAAGGCCATGGGATGTTGAAATATTTTTTTCACATATACTTCCTTGTAAAAACAGGTAAATCAATAGGGTTTTTCGTACGGATAAGTACCCAGTGAACGGTTCGTTTAGCTTTATATATTGTTCCGGGTGGGCGTTGTATTGGTTTTTCGGAAGTGTTAGACCTGTAAGAGAAAAATTTAAATGGTTGGGAAAGGCCATGGGATGTAGAAATATTTTTTTCACATTTACTTCCTTGTAAAAACAGGTAAATCAATAGGGTTTTTCGTACGGATAAGTACCCAGTGAACGGTTCGTTTAGCTTTATATATTGTTCCGGGTGGGCGTTGTATTGGTTTTTCAGAAGTGTTAGACCTTTAAGAGAAAAATTTAAATGGTTGGTAAAGGCCATGGGATGTAGAAATATTTTTTTCACATTTTAATTCCTTTTAAAAACAGGTAAATCAATAGGGATTTTCGTACGGATAATTACCCAGTGAACGGTTCGTTTAGCTTTATATATTGTTCCGGGTGGGCGTTGTATTGGTTTTTTTGGAAGTGTTAGACCTGTAAGAGAAAAATTTAAATGGTTGGGAAAGGCCATGGGATGTAGAAATATTTTTTTCACATTTTATTTCCTTTTAAAAACAGGTAAATCAATAGGGATTTTCGTACGGATAATTACCCAGTGAACGGTTCGTTTAGCTTTATATATTGTTCCGGGTGGGCGTTGTATTGGTTTTTTGGAAGTGTTAGACCTGTAAGAGAAAAATGTAAGTGGTTGGGAAAGGCCATGGGATGTAGAAATATTTTTTTCACATTTTACTTCCTAATAAAAACTGGAAAATCAATAGGGATTTTCGTACGGATATGTACCCAGTGAACCGTTCGTTTAGCTTTATATATTGTTCCGGGTGGGCGTTGTATTGTTTTTTCGGAAGTGTTAGACCTGTAAGAGTAAAATTTAAATGGTTGGGAAAGGCCATGGGATGTAGAAATATTTTTTTCACATTTTACTTCCTTGTAAAAACAGGAAAATCAATAGGGATTTTCGTACGGATAGGTACCCAGTGAACCGTTCGTTTAGCTTTATATATTTTTCCGGGTGGGCGTTGTTTTGGTTTTTCGGAAGTGTTAGACCTTTAAGAGAAAAATTTAAATGGTTGGTAAAGGCCATGGGATGTAGAAATATTTTTTTCACATTTTATTTCCTTTTAAAAACAGGTAAATCAATAGGGATTTTCGTACGGATAATTACCCAGTGAACGGTTCGTTTAGCTTTATATATTGTTCCGGGTGGGCGTTGTATTGGTTTTTTTGGAAGTGTTAGACCTGTAAGAGAAAAATTTAAATGGTTGGGAAAGGCCATGGGATGTAGAAATATTTTTTTCACATTTTATTTCCTTTTAAAAACAGGTAAATCAATAGGGATTTTCGTACGGATAATTACCCAGTGAACGGTTCGTTTAGCTTTATATATTGTTCCGGGTGGGCGTTGTATTGGTTTTTTGGAAGTGTTAGACCTGTAAGAGAAAAATGTAAGTGGTTGGGAAAGGCCATGGGATGTAGAAATATTTTTTTCACATTTTACTTCCTAATAAAAACTGGAAAATCAATAGGGATTTTCGTACGGATATGTACCCAGTGAACCGTTCATTTAGCTTTATATATTGTTCCGGGTGGGCGTTGTATTGTTTTTTCGGAAGTGTTAGACCTGTAAGAGTAAAATTTAAATGGTTGTGAAAGGCCATGGGATGTAGAAATATTTTTTTCACATTTTACTTCCTTGTAAAAACAGGAAAATCAATAGGGATTTTCGTACGGATAGGTACCCAGTGAACCGTTCGTTTAGCTTTATATATTTTTCCGGGTGGGCGTTGTTTTGGTTTTTCGGAAGTGTTAGACCTGTAAGAGAAAAATTTAAATGGTTGGGAAAGGCCATGGGATGTAGAAATATTTTTTTCACATTTTATTTCCTTGTAATACAGGTAAATCAATAGGGTTTTTCTTACGGATAAGTGCCCAGTCAACGGTTCGTTTAGCTTTATATATTGTTCCGGGTGGGCGTTGTTTTGGTTTTTCGGAAGTGTTAGACCTGTAAGAGAAAAATTTAAATGGTTGGGAAAGGCCATGGGATGTAGAAATATTTTTTTCACATATACTTCCTTGTAAAAACAGGTAAATCTATAGGGTTTTTCGTACGGATAAGTACCCAGTGAACGGTTCGTTTAGCTTTATATATTGTTCCGGGTGGGCGTTGTATTGGTTTTTCGGAAGTGTTAGACCTGTAAGAGAAAAATTTAAATGGTTGGGAAAGGCCATGGGATGTAGAAATATTTTTTTCACATTTACTTCCTTGTAAAAAGAGGTAAATCAATAGGGATTTTCGTACGGATAATTACCAAGTGAACGGTTCGTTTAGCTTTATATATTGTTCCGGGTGGGCGTTGTATTGGTTTTTTGGAAGTGTTAGACCTGTAAGAGAAAAATTTAAATGGTTGGGAAAGGCCATGGGATGTAGAAATATTTTTTTCACATTTTATTTCC
The DNA here is from genome assembly GCF_049243985.1 of Paroedura picta. Lineage (NCBI taxonomy): Eukaryota > Metazoa > Chordata > Lepidosauria > Squamata > Gekkonidae > Paroedura > Paroedura picta. The sequence continues at coordinate 188,802,680 of NC_135369.1, forward strand.
TTTTAAAAACAGGTAAATCAATAGGGATTTTCGTACGGATAATTACCCAGTGAACGGTTCGTTTAGCTTTATATATTGTTCCGGGTGGGCGTTGTATTGGTTTTTTGGAAGTGTTAGACCTGTAAGAGAAAAATTTAAGTGGTTGGGAACGGCCATGGGATGTAGAAATATTTTTTCACAATTTACTTCCTAATAAAAACTGGAAAATCAATAGGGATTTTCGTACGGATATGTACCTAGTGAACGGTTCGTTTAGCTTTATATATTGTTCCGGGTGGGCGTTGTGTTGGTTTTTCGGAAGCGTTAGACCTGTAAGAAAAAAATTTAAATGGTTGGGAAAGGCCATGGGATGTAGAAATATTTTTTTCACATTTTATTTCCTTTTAAAAACAGGTAAATCAATAGGGATTTTCGTACGGATAATTACCCAGTGAACGGTTCGTTTAGCTTTATATATTGTTCCGGGTGGGCGTTGTATTGGTTTTTTGGAAGTGTTAGACCTGTAAGAGAAAAATGTAAGTGGTTGGGAAAGGCCATGGGATGTAGAAATATTTTTTTCACATTTTACTTCCTAATAAAAACTGGAAAATCAATAGGGATTTTCGTACGGATATGTACCCAGTGAACCGTTCATTTAGCTTTATATATTGTTCCGGGTGGGCGTTGTATTGTTTTTTCGGAAGTGTTAGACCTGTAAGAGTAAAATTTAAATGGTTGTGAAAGGCCATGGGATGTAGAAATATTTTTTTCACATTTTACTTCCTTGTAAAAACAGGAAAATCAATAGGGATTTTCGTACGGATAGGTACCCAGTGAACCGTTCGTTTAGCTTTATATATTTTTCCGGGTGGGCGTTGTTTTGGTTTTTCGGAAGTGTTAGACCTGTAAGAGAAAAATTTAAATGGTTGGGAAAGGCCATGGGATGTAGAAATATTTTTTTCACATTTTATTTCCTTGTAATACAGGTAAATCAATAGGGTTTTTCTTACGGATAAGTGCCCAGTCAACGGTTCGTTTAGCTTTATATATTGTTCCGGGTGGGCGTTGTTTTGGTTTTTCGGAAGTGTTAGACCTGTAAGAGAAAAATTTAAATGGTTGGGAAAGGCCATGGGATGTAGAAATATTTTTTTCACATATACTTCCTTGTAAAAACAGGTAAATCTATAGGGTTTTTCGTACGGATAAGTACCCAGTGAACGGTTCGTTTAGCTTTATATATTGTTCCGGGTGGGCGTTGTATTGGTTTTTCGGAAGTGTTAGACCTGTAAGAGAAAAATTTAAATGGTTGGGAAAGGCCATGGGATGTAGAAATATTTTTTTCACATTTACTTCCTTGTAAAAAGAGGTAAATCAATAGGGATTTTCGTACGGATAATTACCAAGTGAACGGTTCGTTTAGCTTTATATATTGTTCCGGGTGGGCGTTGTATTGGTTTTTTGGAAGTGTTAGACCTGTAAGAGAAAAATTTAAATGGTTGGGAAAGGCCATGGGATGTAGAAATATTTTTTTCACATTTTATTTCCTTTTAAAAACAGGTAAATCAATAGGGATTTTCGTACGGATAATTACCCAGTGAACGGTTCGTTTAGCTTTATATATTGTTCCGGGTGGGCGTTGTATTGGTTTTTTGGAAGTGTTAGACCTGTAAGAGAAAAATTTAAGTGGTTGGGAACGGCCATGGGATGTAGAAATATTTTTTTCACAATTTACTTCCTAATAAAAACTGGAAAATCAATAGGGATTTTCGTACGGATATGTACCTAGTGAACGGTTCGTTTAGCTTTATATATTGTTCCGGGTGGGCGTTGTATTGGTTTTTCGGAAGCGTTAGACCTGTAAGAAAAAAATTTAAATGGTTGGGAAAGGCCATGGGATGTAGAAATATTTTTTTCACATTTACTTCCTTGTAAAAACAGGTAAATCAATAGGGTTTTTCGTACGGATAAGTACCCAGTGAACCGTTCGTTTAGCTTTATATATTGTTCCGGGTGGGCGTTGTATTGTTTTTTCGGAAGTGTTAGACCTGTAAGAGAAAAAATTAAATGGTTGGGAAAGGCCATGGGATGTAGAAATATTTTTTTCACATTTTACTTCCTTGTAAAAACAGGAAAATCAATAGGGATTTTCGTACGGATAAGTACCCAGTGAACCGTTCGTTCAGCTTTATATATTGTTCCGGGTGGGCGTTGTTTTGGTTTTTCGGAAGTGTTAGACCTGTAAGAGAAAAATTTAAATGGTTGGGAAAGGCCATGGGATGTAGAAATATTTTTTCACATTTTATTTCCTTGTAAAAAGAGGAAAATCAATAGGGATTTTCGTACGGATAAGTACCCAGTGAACCGTTCGTTTAGCTTTATATATTTTTCCGGGTGGGCGTTGTATTGGTTTTTCAGAAGTGTTAGACCTGTAAGAGAAAAATTTAAATGGTTGGGAAAGGCCATGGGATGTAGAAATATTTTTTTCACATTTTATTTCCTTTTAAAAACAGGTAAATCAATAGGGATTTTCGTACGGATAAGTACCCAGTGAACCGTTCGTTTAGCATTATATATTGTTCCGGGTGGGCGTTGTATTGGTTTTTCAGAAGTGTTAGACCTGTAAGAGAAAAATTTAAATGGTTGGGAAAGGCCATGGGATGTAGAAATATTTTTTTCACATTTTACTTCCTTGTAAAAAGAGGAAAATCAATAGGGATTTTCGTACGGATAAGTACCCAGTGAACCGTTCGTTTAGCTTTATATATTGTTCCGGTTGTGCCTTGTTTTGGTTTTTCAGAAGTGTTAGACCTGTAAGAGAAAAATTTAAATGGTTGGGAAAGGCCATGGGATGTAGAAATATTTTTTTCACATTTTATTTCCTTGTAAAAACAGGTAAATCAATAGGGTTTTTCGTACGGATAAGTGCCCAGTGAACGGTTCGTTTAGCTTTATATATTGTTCCGGGTGGGCGTTGTTTTGCTTTTTCGGAAGTGTTAGACCTGTAAGAGAAAAATTTAAATGGTTGGGAAAGGCCATGGGATGTTGAAATATTTTTTTCACATATACTTCCTTGTAAAAACAGGTAAATCAATAGGGTTTTTCGTACGGATAAGTACCCAGTGAACGGTTCGTTTAGCTTTATATATTGTTCCGGGTTGGCATTGTATTGGTTTTTCGGAAGTGTTAGACCTGTAAGAGAAAAATTTAAATGGTTGGGAAAGGCCATGGGATGTAGAAATATTTTTTTCACATTTACTTCCTTGTAAAAACAGGTAAATCAATAGGGTTTTTCGTACGGATAAGTACCCAGTGAACGGTTCGTTTAGCTTTATATATTGTTCCGGGTGGGCGTTGTATTTGTTTTTCGGAAGCGTTAGACCTGTAAGAAAAAAATTTAAATGGTTGGGAAAGGCCATGGGATGTAGAAATATTTTTTTCACTTATACTTCCTTGTAAAAACAGGTAAATCAATAGGGTTTTTCGTACGGATAAGTACCCAGTGAACGGTTCGTTTAGCTTTATATATTGTTCCGGGTGGGCGTTGTATTGGTTTTTAGGAAGTGTTAGACCTGTAAGAGAAAAATTTAAATGGTTGGGAAAGGCCATGGGATGTAGAAATATTTTTTTCACATTTACTTCCTTGTAAAAACAGGTAAATCAATAGGGTTTTTCGTACGGATAAGTACCCAGTGAACGGTTCGTTTAGCTTTATATATTGTTCCGGGTGGGCGTTGTATTGGTTTTTCAGAAGTGTTAGACCTGTAAGAGAAAAATTTAAATGGTTGGGAAAGGCCATGGGATGTAGAAATATTTTTTTCACATTTTATTTCCTTTTAAATACAGGTAAATCAATAGGGATTTTCGTACGGATAAGTACCCAGTGAACGGTTCGTTTAGCTTTATATATTGTTCCGGGTGGGCGTTGTATTGGTTTTTCGGAAGTGTTAGACCTGTCAGAGAAAAATTTAAAAGGTTGGGAAAGGCCATGGGATGTAGAAATATTTTTTCACATTTTACTTCCTTGTAAAAACAGGAAAATCAATAGGGATTTTCGTACGGATATGTACCCAGTGAACGGTTCGTTTAGCTTTATATATTGTTCCGGGTGGGCGTTGTATTGGTTTTTCGGAAGCGTTAGACCTGTAAGAAAAAAATTTAAATGGTTGGGAAAGGCCATGGGATGTAGAAATATTTTTTTCACTTATACTTCCTTGTAAAAACAGGTAAATCAATAGGGTTTTTCGTACGGATAAGTACCCAGTGAACGGTTCGTTTAGCTTTATATATTGTTCCGGGTGGGCGTTGTATTGGTTTTTCAGAAGTGTTAGACCTGTAAGAGAAAAATTTAAATGGTTGGGAAAGGCCATGGGATGTAGAAATATTTTTTTCACATTTTACTTCCTTGTAAAAACAGGAAAATCAATAGGGATTTTCGTACGGATATGTACCCAGTGAACGGTTCGTTTAGCTTTATATATTGTTCCGGGTGGGCGTTGTATTGGTTTTTCGGAAGCGTTAGACCTGTAAGAGAAAAATTTAAATGGTTGGGAAAGGCCATGGGATGTAGAAATATTTTTTTCACATTTTATTTCCTTGTAAAAACAGGAAAATCAATAGGGTTTTTCGTACGGATAAGTGCCCAGTGAACGGTTTGTTTAGCTTTATACATTGTTCCGGGTGGGCGTTGTATTGTTTTTTCGGAAGTGTTAGACCTGTAAGAGAAAAATTTAAATGGTTGGGAAAGGCCATGGGATGTAGAAATATTTTTTTCACATTTATTTCCTTGTAAATACAGGTAAATCGATAGGGATTTTCGTACGGATAAGTGCCCAGTGAACGGTTCGTTTAGCTTTATATATTGTTCCGGGTGGGCGTTGTATTGGTTTTTCAGAAGTGTTAGACCTGTAAGAGAAAACTTTAAATGGTTGGGAAAGGCCATGGGATGTAGAACTATTTTTTTCACATTTTATTTCCTTTTAAAAACAGGTAAATCAATAGGGATTTTCGTACGGATAAGTACCCAGTGAACGGTTCGTTTAGCTTTATATATTGTTCCGGGTGGGCGTTGTATTGGTTTTTTGGAAGTGTTAGACCTGTAAGAGAAAAATTTAAATGGTTGGGAAAGGCCATGGGATGTAGAAATATTTTTTTCATATTTTTCTTCCTTATAAAAACAGGAAAATCGATAGAGATTTTCGTACGGATAAGTACCCAGTGAACGGTTCGTTTAGCTTTATATATTGTTCCGGGTGGGCGTTGTATTGGGTTTTGGGAAGTGTTAGACCTGTAAGAGAAAAATTTAAATGGTTGGGAAAGGCCATGGGATGTAGAAATATTTTTTTCACATTTTATTTCCTTTTAAAAACAGGTAAATCAATAGGGATTTTCGTACGGATAAGTACCCAGTGAACGGTGCGTTTAGCTTTATATATTGTTCCGGGTGGGCGTTGTATTGGTTTTTTTAAAGTGTTAGAACTGTAAGAGAAAAATTTACATGGTTGGGAAAGGCCATGGGATGTAGAAATATTTTTTTCACATTTACTTCCTTGTAAAAACAGGTAAATCAATAGGGTTTTTCGTACGGATAAGTACCCAGTGAACGGTTCGTTTAGCTTTATATATTGTTCCGGGTGGGCGTTGTATTGGTTTTTCAGAAGTGTTAGACCTGTAAGAGAAAAATTTAAATGGTTGGGAAAGGCCATGGGATGTAGAAATATTTTTTTCACATTTTATTTCCTTTTAAAAACAGGTAAATCAATAGGGATTTTCGTACGGATAAGTACCCAGTGAACGGTTCGTTTAGCTTTATATATTGTTCCGGGTGGGCGTTGTATTGGTTTTTTGGAAGTGTTAGACCTGTAAGAGAAAAATTTAAATGGTTGGGAAAGGCCATGGGATGTAGAAATATTTTTTTCACATTTTTCTTCCTTATAAAAACAGGAAAATCAATAGAGATTTTCGTACGGATATGTACCCAGTGAACGGTTCGTTTAGCTTTATATATTGTTCCGGGTGGGCGTTGTATTGGTTTTTCGGAAGCGTTAGACCTGTAAGAGAAAAATTTAAATGGTTGGGAAAGGCCATGGGATGTAGAAATATTTTTTTCACATTTTTCTTCCTTATAAAAACAGGAAAATCAATAGAGATTTTCATACGGATAAGTACCCAGTGAACGGTTCGTTTATCTTTATATATTCTTCCGGGTGGGCGTTGTATTGGTTTTTCGGAAGTGTTAGACCTGTAAGAGAAAAATTTAAATGGTTGGGAAAGGCCATGGGATGTAGAAATATTTTTTTCACATTTTTCTTCCTTATAAAAACAGGAAAATCAATAGAGATTTTCGTACGGATATGTACCCAGTGAACGGTTCGTTTAGCTTTATATATTGTTCCGGGTGGGCGTTGTATTGGTTTTTCGGAAGCGTTAGACCTGTAAGAGAAAAATTTAAATGGTTGGGAAAGGCCATGGGATGTAGAAATATTTTTTTCACATTTTTCTTCCTTATAAAAACAGGAAAATCAATAGAGATTTTCATACGGATAAGTACCCAGTGAACGGTTCGTTTATCTTTATATATTCTTCCGGGTGGGCGTTGTATTGGTTTTTCGGAAGTGTTAGACCTGTAAGAGAAAAATTTAAATGGTTGGGAAAGGCCATGGGATGTAGAAATATTTTTTTCACATTTAATTCCTTGTAAAAACAGGTAAATCAATAGGGTTTTTCGTACGGATAAGTGCCCAGTGAACGGTTCGTTTAGCTTTATATATTGTTCCGGGTGGGCGTTGTATTGATTTTTCGGAAGTGTTAGACCTGTAAGAGAAAAATTAAATGGTTGGGAAAGGCCATGGGATGTAGAAATATTATTTTCACATTTTATTTCCTTGTAAAAACAGGTAAATCAATAGGGTTTTTCGTACGGATAAGTGCCCAGTGAACGGTTCGTTTAGCTTTATATATTGTTCCGGGTGGACGTTGTATTGGTTTTTCGGAAGTGTTAGACCTGTAAGAGAAAAATTTAAATGTTTGGGAAAGGCCATGGGATGTAGAAATATTTTTTTCACATTTTACTTCCTTGTAAAAACAGGAAAATCAATAGGGATTTTCGTACGGATATGTACCCAGTGAACGGTTCGTTTAGCTTTATATATTGTTCCGGGTGGGCGTTGTATTGGTTTTTCGGAAGCGTTAGACCTGTAAGAAAAAATTTAAATGGTTGGGAAAGGCCATGGGATGTAGAAATATTTTTTTCACATTTTATTTCCTTGTCAAAACAGGTAAATCAATAGGGTTTTTCGTACGGATAAGTACCCAGTGAACAGTTCGTTTATCTTTATATATTCTTCCGGGTGGGTGTTGTATTGGTTTTTCGGAAGTGTTAGACCTGTAAGAGAAAAATTTAAATGGTTGGGAAAGGCCATGGGATGTAGAAATATTTTTTTCACATTTTACTTCCTTGTAAAAACAGGAAAATCAATAGGGTTTTTCGTACGGATAAGTACCCAGTGAACGGTTCGTTTAGCTTTATATATTGTTCCGGGTGGGCGTTGTATTGGGTTTTGGGAAGTGTTAGACCTGTAAGAGAAAAATTTAAATGGTTGGGAAAGGCCATGGGATGTAGAAATATTTTTTTCACATTTACTTCCTTGTAAAAACAGGTAAATCAATAGGGTTTTTCGTACGGATAAGTACCCAGTGAACGGTTCGTTTAGCTTTATATATTGTTCTGGGTGGGTGTTGTATTGGTTTTTCAGAAGTGTTAGACCTGTAAGAGAAAAATTTAAATGGTTGGGAAAGGCCATGGGATGTAGAAATATTTTTTTCACATTTTATTTCCTTTTAAAAACAGGTAAATCAATAGGGATTTTCGTACGGATAAGTACCCAGTGAACGGTTCGTTTAGCTTTATATATTGTTCCGGGTTGGCGTTGTATTGGTTTTTTGGAAGTGTTAGACCTGTAAGAGAAAAATTTAAATGGTTGGGAAAGGCCATGGGATGTAGAAATATTTTTTTCACATTTTTCTTCCTTATAAAAACAGGAAAATCAATAGAGATTTTCGTACGGATATGTACCCAGTGAACGGTTCGTTTAGATTTATATATTGTTCCGGGTGGGCGTTGTATTGGTTTTTCGGAAGCGTTAGACCTGTAAGAGAAAAATTTAAATGGTTGGGAAAGGCCATGGGATGTAGAAATATTTTTTTCACATTTTACTTCCTTGGAAAAACAGGAAAATCGATAGGGATTTTCATACGGATAAGTACCCAGTGAACGGTTCGTTTATCTTTATATATTCTTCCGGGTGGGCGTTGTATTGGTTTTTCGGAAGTGTTAGACCTGTAAGAGAAAAATTTAAATGGTTGGGAAAGGCCATGGGATGTAGAAATATTTTTTTCACATTTACTTCCTTGTAAAAACAGGTAAATCAATAGGGTTTTTCGTACGGATAAGTGCCCAGTGAACGGTTCGTTTAGCTTTATATATTGTTCCAGGTGGGCGTTGTATTGATTTTTCGGAAGTGTTAGAACTGTAAGAGAAAAATTTAAATGGTTGGGAAAGGCCATGGGATGTAGAAATATTTTTTTCACATTTTATTTCCTTGTAAAAACAGGTAAATCAATAGGGTTTTTCGTACGCATAAGTGCCCAGTGAACGGTTCGTTTAGCTTTATATATTGTTCCGGGTGGACGTTGTATTGGTTTTTCGGAAGTGTTAGACCTGTAAGAGAAAAATTTAAATGGTTGGGAAAGGCCATGGGATGTAGAAATATTTTTTCACATTTTACTTCCTTGTAAAAACAGGAAAATCAATAGGGATTTTCGTACGGATATGTACCCAGTGAACGGTTCGTTTAGCTTTATATATTGTTCCGGGTGGGCGTTGTATTGGTTTTTCGGAAGCGTTAGACCTGTAAGAAAAAAATTTAAATGGTTGGGAAAGGCCATGGGATGTAGAAATATTTTTTTCACATTTTATTTCCTTGTCAAAACAGGTAAATTAATAGGGTTTTTCGTACGGATAAGTGCCCAGTGAACGGTTTGTTTAGCTTTATACATTGTTCCGGGTGGGCGTTGTATTGTTTTTTCGGAAGTGTTAGACCTGTAAGAGAAAAATTTAAATGGTTGGGAAAGGCCATGGGATGTAGAAATATTTTTTTCACAGTTTACTTCCTTGTAAAAACAGGAAAATCGATAGGGATTTTCATACGGATAAGTACCGAGTGAACGGTTCGTTTATCTTTATATATTCTTCCGGGTGGGCGTTGTATTGGTTTTTCGGAAGTGTTAGACCTGTAAGAGAAAAATTTAAATGGTTGGGAAAGGCCATGGGATGTAGAAATATTTTTTTCACATTTACTTCCTTGTAAAAACAGGTAAATCAATAGGGTTTTTCGTACGGATAAGTGCCCAGTGAACGGTTCGTTTAGCTTTATATATTGTTCCGGGTGGGCGTTGTTTTGGTTTTTCAGAAGTGTTAGACCTGTAAGAGAAAAATTTAAATGGTTGGGAAAGGCCATGGGATGTAGAAATATTTTTTTCACATTTTACTTCCTTGTAAAAACAGGAAAATCGATAGGGATTTTCGTACGGATAAGTAGCTAGTGAACGGTTCCTTTATCTTTATATATTCTTCTGGGTGGGCGTTGTATTGGATTTTCGGAAGTGTTAGACCTGTAAGAGAAAAATTTAAATGGTTGGGAAAGGCCATGGGATGTAGAAATATTTTTTTCACATTTACTTCCTTGTAAAAACAGGTAAATCAATAGGGTTTTTCGTACGGATAAGTACCCAGTGAACGGTTCGTTTAGCTTTATATATTGTTCCGGGTGGGCGTTGTATTGGTTTTTCGGAAGTGTTAGACCTGTAAGAGAAAAATTTAAATGGTTGGGAAAGGCCATGGGATGTAGAAATATTTTTTTCACATTTTATTTCCTTTTAAAAACAGGTAAATCAATAGGGATTTTCGTACGGATAAGTACCCAGTGAACGGTTCGTTTAGCTTTATTTATTGTTCCGGGTGGGCGTTGTATTGGTTTTTCGGAAGCGTTAGACCTGTAAGAGAAAAATTTAAACGGTTGGAAAAGGCCATGGGATATAGAAATATTTTTTTCACATTTTACTTCCTTGTAAAAACAGGAAAATCGATAGGGATTTTCATACGGATAAGTACCCAGTGAACGGTTCGTTTATCTTTATATATTCTTCCGGGTGGGCGTTGTATTGGTTTTTCAGAAGTGTTAGACCTGTAAGAGAAAAATTTAAATGGTTGGGAAAGGCCATGGGATGCAGAAATATTTTTTTCACATTTACTTCCTTGTAAAAACAGGTAAATCAATAGGGTTTTTCGTACGGATAAGTGCCCAGTGAACGGTTCGTTTAGCTTTATATATTGTTCCGGGTGGGCGTTGTATTGGTTTTTTGGAAGTGTTAGACCTGTAAGAGAAAAATTTAAATGGTTGGGAATGGCCATGGGATGTAGAAATATTTTTTTCACATTTTATTTCCTTGTAAAAACAGGTAAATAAATAGGGTTTTTCGTACGGATAAGTGCCCAGTGAACGGTTCGTTTAGCTTTATATATTGTTCCGGGTGGACGTTGTATTGGTTTTTCGGAAGCGTTAGACCTGTAAGAAAAAAATTTAAATGGTTGGGAAAGGCCATGGGATGTAGAAATATTTTTTTCACATTTTATTTCCTTGTCAAAACAGGTAAATCAATAGGGTTTTTCGTACGGATAAGTGCCCAGTGAACGGTTTGTTTAGCTTTATACATTGTTCCGGGTGGGCGTTGTATTGTTTTTTCGGAAGTGTTAGACCTGTAAGAGAAAAATTTAAATGGTTGGGAAAGGCCATGGGATGTAGAAATATTTTTTTCACATTTACTTCCTTGTAAAAACAGGTAAATCAATAGGGTTTTTCGTACGGATAAGTGCCCAGTGAACGGTTCGTTTAGCTTTATATATTGTTCCGGTTGGGCGTTGTTTTGGTTTTTCAGAAGTGTTAGACCTGTAAGAGAAAAATTTAAATGGTTGGGAAAGGCCATGGGATGTAGAAATATTTTTTTCACATTTTACTTCCTTGTAAAAACAGGAAAATCGATAGGGATTTTCGTACGGATAAGTAGCTAGTGAACGGTTCCTTTATCTTTATATATTCTTCTGGGTGGGCGTTGTATTGGATTTTCGGAAGTGTTAGACCTGTAAGAGAAAAATTTAAATGGTTGGGAAAGGCCATGGGATGTAGAAATATTTTTTTCACATTTTATTTCCTTGTAAAAACAGGTAAATCAATAGGGTTTTTCGTACGGATAAGTGCCCAGTGAACGGTTTGTTTAGCTTTATACATTGTTCCGGGTGGGCGTTGTATTGTTTTTTCGGAAGTGTTAGACCTGTAAGAGAAAAATTTAAATGGTTGGGAAAGGCCATGGGATGTAGAAATATTTTTTTCACAATTTACTTCCTTGTAAAAACAGGAAAATCGATAGGGATTTTCATACGGATAAGTACCCAGTGAACGGTTCGTTTATCTTTATATATTCTTCCGGGTGGGCGTTGTATTGGTTTTTCGGAAGTGTTAGACCTGTAAGAGAAAAATTTAAATGGTTGGGAAAGGCCATGGGATGTAGAAATATTTTTTTCACATTTACTTCCTTGTAAAAACAGGTAAATCAATAGGGTTTTTCGTACGGATAAGTGCCCAGTGAACGGTTCGTTTAGCTTTATATATTGTTCCGGGTGGGCGTTGTTTTGGTTTTTCAGAAGTGTTAGACCTGTAAGAGAAAAATTTAAATGGTTGGGAAAGGCCATGGGATGTAGAAATATTTTTTTCACATTTTACTTCCTTGTAAAAACAGGAAAATCGATAGGGATTTTCGTACGGATAAGTAGCTAGTGAACGGTTCCTTTATCTTTATATATTCTTCTGGGTGGGCGTTGTATTGGATTTTCGGAAGTGTTAGACCTGTAAGAGAAAAATTTAAATGGTTGGGAAAGGCCATGGGATGTAGAAATATTTTTTTCACATTTACTTCCTTATAAAAACAGGTAAATCAATAGGGTTTTTCGTACGGATAAGTACCCAGTGAACGGTTCGTTTAGTTTTATATATTGTTCCGGGTGGGCGTTGTATTGGTTTTTCGGAAGTGTTAGACCTGTAAGAGAAAAATTTAAATGGTTGGGAAAGGCCATGGGATGTAGAAATATTTTTTTCACATTTTATTTCCTTTTAAAACCAGGTAAATCAATAGGGATTTTCGTACGGATAAGTACCCAGTGAACGGTTCGTTTAGCTTTATATATTGTTCCGGGTGGGCGTTGTATTGGTTTTTCGGAAGCGTTAGACCTGTAAGAGAAAAATTTAAACGGTTGGAAAAGGCCATGGGATGTAGAAATATTTTTTTCACATTTTACTTCCTTGTAAAAACAGGAAAATCGATAGGGATTTTCATACGGATAAGTACCCAGTGAACGGTTCGTTTAGCTTTATATATTGTTCCGGGTGGGCGTTGTATTGATTTTTCGGAAGTGTTAGACCTGTAAGAGAAAAATTTAAACGGTTGGAAAAGGCCATGGGATGTAGAAATATTTTTTTCACATTTTACCTCCTTGTAAAAACAGGAAAATCGATAGGGATTTTCGTACGGATAAGTACCCAGTGAACGGTTCGTTTATCTTAATATATTCTTCCGGGTGGGCGTTGTATTGGTTTTTTGGAAGTGTTAGACCTGTAAGAGAAAAATTTAAATGGTTGGGAAAGGCCATGGGATGTAGAAATATTTTTTTCACATTTACTTCCTTGTAAAAACAGGTAAATCAATAGGGTTTTTCGTACGGATAAGTACCCAGTGAACCGTTCGTTTAGCTTTATATATTGTTCCGGGTGGGCGTTGTATTGGTTTTTCGGAAGTGTTAGACCTGTAAGAGAAAAATTTAAATGGTTGGGAAAGGCCATGGGATGTAGAAATATTTTTTTCACATTTTACTTCCTTGTAAAAACAGGAAAATCAATAGGGATTTTCGTACGGATAAGTACCCAGTGAACGGTTCGTTTATCTTTATATATTGTTCCGGGTGGGCGTTGTATTGATTTTTCGGAAGTGTTAGACCTGTAAGAGAAAAATTTAAATGGTTGGGAAAGGCCATGGGATGTAGAAATATTTTTTTCACATTTTATTTCCTTGTAAAAACAGGTAAATCAATAGGGTTTTTCGTACGGATAAGTGCCCAGTGAACGGTTTGTTTAGCTTTATACATTGTTCCGGGTGGGCGTTGTATTGTTTTTTCGGAAGTGTTAGACCTGTAAGAGAAAAATTTAAATGGTTGGGAAAGGCCATGGGATGTAGAAATATTTTTTTCACAATTTACTTCCTTGTAAAAACAGGAAAATCGATAGGGATTTTCATACGGATAAGTACCCAGTGAACGGTTCGTTTATCTTTATATATTCTTCCGGGTGGGCGTTGTATTGGTTTTTCGGAAGTGTTAGACCTGTAAGAGAAAAATTTAAATGGTTGGGAAAGGCCATGGGATGTAGAAATATTTTTTTCACATTTACTTCCTTGTAAAAACAGGTAAATCAATAGGGTTTTTCGTACGGATAAGTGCCCAGTGAACGGTTCGTTTAGCTTTATATATTGTTCCGGGTGGGCGTTGTTTTGGTTTTTCAGAAGTGTTAGACCTGTAAGAGAAAAATTTAAATGGTTGGGAAAGGCCATGGGATGTAGAAATATTTTTTTCACATTTTACCTCCTTGTAAAAACAGGAAAATCGATAGGGATTTTCGTACGGATAAGTACCCAGTGAACGGTTCGTTTATCTTAATATATTCTTCCGGGTGGGCGTTGTATTGGTTTTTTGGAAGTGTTAGACCTGTAAGAGAAAAATTTAAATGGTTGGGAAAGGCCATGGGATGTAGAAATATTTTTTTCACATTTACTTCCTTGTAAAAACAGGTAAATCAATAGGGTTTTTCGTACGGATAAGTACCCAGTGAACCGTTCGTTTAGCTTTATATATTGTTCCGGGTGGGCGTTGTATTGGTTTTTCGGAAGTGTTAGACCTGTAAGAGAAAAATTTAAATGGTTGGGAAAGGCCATGGGATGTAGAAATATTTTTTTCACATTTTACTTCCTTGTAAAAACAGGAAAATCAATAGGGATTTTCGTACGGATAAGTACCCAGTGAACGGTTCGTTTAGCTTTATATATTGTTCCGGGTGGGCGTTGTATTGATTTTTCGGAAGTGTTAGACCTGTAAGAGAAAAATTTAAATGGTTGGGAAAGGCCATGGGATGTAGAAATATTTTTTTCACATTTTATTTCCTTGTAAAAACAGGTAAATCAATAGGGTTTTTCGTACGGATAAGTGCCCAGTGAACGGTTCGTTTAGCTTTATATATTGTTCCGGGTGGGCATTGTATTGGTTTTTCGGAAGTGTTAGACCTGTAAGAGAAAAATTTAAATGGTTGGGAAAGGCCATGGGATGTAGAAATAATTTTTTCACATTTTACTTCTTTGTAAAAACAGGAAAATCAATAGGGATTTTCGTACGGATATGTACCCAGTGAACGGTTCGTTTAGCTTTATATATTGTTCCGGGTGGGCGTTGTATTGGTTTTTCGGAAGCGTTAGACCTGTAAGAAAAAAAATTAAATGGTTGGGAAAGGCCATGGGATGTAGAAATATTTTTTTCACATTTACTTCCTTGTAAAAACAGGTAAATCAATAGGGTTTTTCGTACGGATAAGTGCCCAGTGAACGGTTCGTTTAGCTTTATATATTGTTCCGGGTGGGCGTTGTATTGATTTTTCGGAAGTGTTAGACCTGTAAGAGAAAAATTTAAATTGTTGGGAAAGGCCATGGGATATAGAATTATTTTTTTCACATTTTATTTCCGTTTAAAAACAGGTAAATCAATAGTGATTTTCGTACGGATAAGTACCCAGTGAACGGTTCGTTTAGCTTTATATATTGTTCCGGGTGGGCGTTGTTTTGGTTTTTTGGAAGTGATAGACCTGTAAGAGAAAAATTTAAATGGTTGGGAAAGGCCATGGGATGTAGAAATATTTTTTTCACATTTTACTTCCTTGTAAAAACAGGAAAATCGATAGGGATTTTCATACGGATAAGTACCCAGTGAACGGTTCGTTTATCTTTATATATTCTTCCGGGTGGGCGTTGTATTGGTTTTTCAGAAGTGTTAGACCTGTAAGAGAAAAATTTAAATGGTTGGGAAAGGCCATGGGATGTAGAAATATTTTTTTCACATTTACTTCCTTGTAAAAACAGGTAAATCAATAGGGTTTTTCGTACGGATAAGTGCCCAGTGAACGGTTCGTTTAGCTTTATATATTGTTCCGGGTGGGCGTTGTTTTGGTTTTTCAGAAGTGTTAGACCTGTAAGAGAAAAATTTAAATGGTTGGGAAAGGCCATGGGATGTAGAAATATTTTTTTCACATTTTACTTCCTTGTAAAAACAGGAAAATCGATAGGGATTTTCGTACGGATAAGTAGCTAGTGAACGGTTCCTTTATCTTTATATATTCTTCTGGGTGGGCGTTATATTGGATTTTCGGAAGTGTTAGACCTGTAAGAGAAAAATTTAAATGGTTGGGAAAGGCCATGGGATGTAGAAATATTTTTTTCACATTTTATTTCCTTGTAAAAACAGGTAAATCAATAGGGATTTTCGTACGGATAAGTACCCAGTGAACCGTTCGTTTAGCTTTATATATTGTTCTGGGTGGGCGTTGTTTTGGTTTTTCAGAAGTGTTAGACCTGTAAGAGAAAAATTTAAATGGTTGGGAAAGGCCATGGGATGTAGAAATATTTTTTTCACGTTTTATTTCCTTGTAAAAAGAGGTAAATCAATAGGGTTTTTCGTACGGATAAGTGCCCAGTGAACGGTTCGTTTAGCTTTATATATTGTTCCGGGTGGGCGTTGTTTTGGTTTTTCGGAAGTGTTACACCTGTAAGAGAAAAATTTAAATGGTTGGGAAAGGCCATGGGATGTAGAAATATTTTTTTCACATTTTATTTCCTTGTGAAAACAGGTAAATCAATAGGGTTTTTCGTACGGATAAGTACCCAGTGAACGGTTCGTTTAGCTTTATATATTGTTCCGGGTGGGCGTTGTATTGGTTTTTCGGAAGTGTTAGACCTGTAAGAGAAAAATTTAAATGGTTGGGAAAGGCCATGGGATGTAGAAATATTTTTTTCACATTTACTTCCTTGTAAAAACAGGTAAATCAATAGGGTTTTTCGTACGGATAAGTACCCAGTGAACCGTTCGTTTAGCTTTATATATTGTTCCGGGTGGGCGTTGTATTGGTTTTTCGGAAGTGTTAGACCTGTAAGAGAAAAATTTAAATGGTTGGGAAAGGCCATGGGATGTAGAAATATTTTTTTCACATTTTATTTCCTTTTAAAAACAGGTAAATCAATAGGGATTTTCGTACGGATAAGTACCCAGTGAACGGTTCGTTTAGCTTTATATATTGTTCCGGGTGGGCGTTGTATTGGTTTTTTGGAAGTGTTAGACCTGTAAGAGAAAAATTTAAATGGTTGGGAAAGGCCATGGGATGTAGAATTATTTTTTTCACATTTTACTTCCTTGTAAAAACAGGAAAATCAATAGGGATTTTCGTACGGATATGTGCCCAGGGAACGGTAAATTTAGCTTTATATATTGTTCCGGGTGGGCGTTGTATTGGTTTTTCGGAAGTGTTAGACCTGTAAGAGAAAAATTTAAATGGTTGGGAAAGGCCATGGGATGTAGAAATATTTTTTTCACATTTACTTCCTTGTAAAAACAGGTAAATCAATAGGGTTTTTCGTACGGATAAGTGCCCAGTGAACGGTTCGTTTAGCTTTATATATTGTTCCGGGTGGGCGTTGTTTTGGTTTTTCAGAAGTGTTAGACCTGTAAGAGAAAAATTTAAATGGTTGGGAAAGGCCATGGGATGTAGAAATATTTTTTTCACATTTTACTTCCTTGTAAAAACAGGAAAATCGATAGGGATTTTCGTACGGATAAGTAGCTAGTGAACGGTTCCTTTATCTTTATATATTCTTCTGGGTGGGCGTTATATTGGATTTTCGGAAGTGTTAGACCTGTAAGAGAAAAATTTAAATGGTTGGGAAAGGCCATGGGATGTAGAAATATTTTTTTCACATTTTATTTCCTTGTAAAAACAGGTAAATCAATAGGGATTTTCGTACGGATAAGTACCCAGTGAACCGTTCGTTTAGCTTTATATATTGTTCTGGGTGGGCGTTGTTTTGGTTTTTCAGAAGTGTTAGACCTGTAAGAGAAAAATTTAAATGGTTGGGAAAGGCCATGGGATGTAGAAATATTTTTTTCACGTTTTATTTCCTTGTAAAAAGAGGTAAATCAATAGGGTTTTTCGTACGGATAAGTGCCCAGTGAACGGTTCGTTTAGCTTTATATATTGTTCCGGGTGGGCGTTGTTTTGGTTTTTCGGAAGTGTTACACCTGTAAGAGAAAAATTTAAATGGTTGGGAAAGGCCATGGGATGTAGAAATATTTTTTTCACATTTTATTTCCTTGTGAAAACAGGTAAATCAATAGGGTTTTTCGTACGGATAAGTACCCAGTGAACGGTTCGTTTAGCTTTATATATTGTTCCGGGTGGGCGTTGTATTGGTTTTTCGGAAGTGTTAGACCTGTAAGAGAAAAATTTAAATGGTTGGGAAAGGCCATGGGATGTAGAAATATTTTTTTCACATTTACTTCCTTGTAAAAACAGGTAAATCAATAGGGTTTTTCGTACGGATAAGTACCCAGTGAACCGTTCGTTTAGCTTTATATATTGTTCCGGGTGGGCGTTGTATTGGTTTTTCGGAAGTGTTAGACCTGTAAGAGAAAAATTTAAATGGTTGGGAAAGGCCATGGGATGTAGAAATATTTTTTTCACATTTTATTTCCTTTTAAAAACAGGTAAATCAATAGGGATTTTCGTACGGATAAGTACCCAGTGAACGGTTCGTTTAGCTTTATATATTGTTCCGGGTGGGCGTTGTATTGGTTTTTTGGAAGTGTTAGACCTGTAAGAGAAAAATTTAAATGGTTGGGAAAGGCCATGGGATGTAGAATTATTTTTTTCACATTTTACTTCCTTGTAAAAACAGGAAAATCAATAGGGATTTTCGTACGGATATGTGCCCAGGGAACGGTAAATTTAGCTTTATATATTGTTCCGGGTGGGCGTTGTATTGGTTTTTCGGAAGTGTTAGACCTGTAAGAGAAAAATTTAAATGGTTGGGAAAGGCCATGGGATGTAGAAATATTTTTTTCACATTTTACTTCCTTGTAAAAACAGGAAAATCAATAGGGATTTTCGTACGGATAAGTACCCAGTGAACGGTTCGTTTAGCTTTATATATTGTTCCGGGTGGGCGTTGTATTGATTTTTCGGAAGTGTTAGACCTGTAAGAGAAAAATTTAAATGGTTGGGAAAGGCCATGGGATGTAGAAATATTTTTTTCACATTTTATTTCCTTGTAAAAACAGGTAAATCGATAGGGTTTTTCGTACGGATAAGTGCCGAGTGAACGGTTCGTTTAGCATTATATATTGTTCCGGGTGGGCGTTGTTTTGGTTTTTCGGAAGTGTTAGACCTGTAAGAGAAAAATTTAAACGGTTGGAAAAGGCCATGGGATGTAGAAATATTTTTTTCACATTTTACCTCCTTGTAAAAACAGGAAAATCGATAGGGATTTTCGTACGGATAAGTACCCAGTGAACGGTTCGTTTATCTTAATATATTCTTCCGGGTGGGCGTTGTATTGGTTTTTTGGAAGTGTTAGACCTGTAAGAGAAAAATTTAAATGGTTGGGAAAGGCCATGGGATGTAGAAATATTTTTTTCACATTTACTTCCTTGTAAAAACAGGTAAATCAATAGGGTTTTTCGTACGGATAAGTACCCAGTGAACCGTTCGTTTAGCTTTATATATTGTTCCGGGTGGGCGTTGTATTGGTTTTTCGGAAGTGTTAGACCTGTAAGAGAAAAATTTAAATGGTTGGGAAAGGCCATGGGATGTAGAAATATTTTTTTCACATTTTATTTCCTTTTAAAAACAGGTAAATCAATAGGGATTTTCGTACGGATAAGTACCCAGTGAACGGTTCGTTTAGCTTTATATATTGTTCCGGGTGGGCGTTGTATTGGTTTTTTGGAAGTGTTAGACCTGTAAGAGAAAAATTTAAATGGTTGGGAAAGGCCATGGGATGTAGAATTATTTTTTTCACATTTTACTTCCTTGTAAAAACAGGAAAATCAATAGGGATTTTCGTACGGATATGTGCCCAGGGAACGGTAAATTTAGCTTTATATATTGTTCCGGGTGGGCGTTGTATTGGTTTTTCGGAAGTGTTAGACCTGTAAGAGAAAAATTTAAATGGTTGGGAAAGGCCATGGGATGTAGAAATATTTTTTTCACATTTTACTTCCTTGTAAAAACAGGAAAATCAATAGGGATTTTTGTACGGATAAGTACCCAGTGAACGGTTCGTTTAGCTTTATATATTGTTCCGGGTGGGCGTTGTATTGATTTTTCGGAAGTGTTAGACCTGTAAGAGAAAAATTTAAATGGTTGGGAAAGGCCATGGGATGTAGAAATATTTTTTTCACATTTTATTTCCTTGTAAAAACACGTAAATCAATAGGGTTTTTCGTACGGATAAGTGCCCAGTGAACGGTTCGTTTAGCTTTATATATTGTTCCGGGTGGGCGTTGTATTGGTTTTTCGGAAGTGTTAGACCTGTAAGAGAAAAATTTAAATGGTTGGGAAAGGCCATGGGATGTAGAAATATTTTTTTCACATTTTACTTCTTTGTAAAAACAGGAAAATCAATAGGGATTTTCGTACGGATATGTACCCAGTGAACGGTTCGTTTAGCTTTATATATTGTTCCGGGTGGGCGTTGTATTGGTTTTTCGGAAGCGTTAGACCTGTAAGAAAAAAAATTAAATGGTTGGGAAAGGCCATGGGATGTAGAAATATTTTTTTCACATTTACTTCCTTGTAAAAACAGGTAAATCAATAGGGTTTTTCGTACGGATAAGTGCCCAGTGAACGGTTCGTTTAGCTTTATATATTGTTCCGGGTGGGCGTTGTATTGATTTTTCGGAAGTGTTAGACCTGTAAGAGAAAAATTTAAATTGTTGGGAAAGGCCATGGGATATAGAATTATTTTTTTCACATTTTATTTCCGTTTAAAAACAGGTAAATCAATAGTGATTTTCGTACGGATAAGTACCCAGTCAACGGTTCGTTTAGCTTTATATATTGTTCCGGGTGGGCGTTGTTTTGGTTTTTTGGAAGTGTTAGACCTGTAAGAGAAAAATTTAAATGGTTGGGAAAGGCCATGGGATGTAGAAATATTTTTTTCACATTTACTTCCTTTTAAAAACAGGTAAATCAATAGGGTTTTTCGTACGGATAAGTACCCAGTGAACGGTTCGTTTAGCTTTATATATTGTTCCGGGTGGGCGTTGTATTGGTTTTTCGGAAGTGTTAGACCTGTAAGAGAAAAATTTAAATGGTTGGGAAAGGCCATGGGATGTAGAAATATTTTTTTCACATTTTATTTCCTTTTAAAAACAGGTAAATCAATAGGGATTTTCGTACGGATAAGTACCCAGGGAACGGTTCATTTAGCTTTATATTTTGTTCCGGGTGGGCGTTGTATTGGTTTTTTGGAAGTGTTAGACCTGTAAGAGAAAAATTTAAATGGTTGGGAAAGGCCATGGGATGTAGAAATATTTTTTTCACATTTACTTCCTTGTAAAAACAGGTAAATCAATAGGGTTTTTCGTACGGATAAGTACCCAGTGAACGGTTCGTTTAGCTTTATATATTGTTCCGGGTGGGCGTTGTATTGGTTTTTTGGAAGTGTTAGACCTGTAAGAGAAAAATTTAAATGGTTGGGAAAGGCCATGGGATGTAGAATTATTTTTTTCACATTTTACTTCCTTGTAAAAACAGGAAAATCAATAGGGATTTTCGTACGGATATATACCCAGGGAACGGTTCATTTAGCTTTATATATTGTTCCGGGTGGGCATTGTATTGGTTTTTCGGAAGTGTTAGACCTGTAAGAGAAATATTTAAATGGTTGGGAAAGGCCATGGGATGTAGAAATATTTTTTTCACATTTTACTTCATTGTAAAAACAGGAAAATCAATAGGGATTTTCGTACGGATATGTACCCAGTGAACGGTTCGTTTAGTTTATATATTGTTCCGGGTGGGCGTTGTATTCGTGTTTCGGAAGCGTTAGACCTGTAAGAAAAAAATTTAAATGGTTGGGAAAGGCCATGGGATGTAGAAATATTTTTTTCACATTTTATTTCCTTGTAAAAACAGGTAAATCAATAGGGTTTTTCGTACGGATAAGTGCCCAGTGAACGGTTTGTTTAGCTTTATACATTGTTCCGGTTGGGCGTTGTATTGTTTTTTCGGAAGTGTTAGACCTGTAAGAGAAAAATTTAAATGGTTGGGAAAGGCCATGGGATGTAGAAATATTTTTTTCACATTTACTTCCTTGTAAAAACAGGTAAATCAATAGGGTTTTTCGTACGGATAAGTGCCCAGTGAACGGTTCGTTTAGCTTTATATATTGGTCCGGGTGGGCATTGTATTGGTTTTTCGGAAGTGTTAGACCTGTAAGAGAAAAATTTAAATGGTTGGGAAAGGCCATGGGATGTAGAAATATTTTTTTCACATTTTACTTCCTTGTAAAAACAGAAAAATCAATAGGGATTTTCGTACGGATATGTACCCAGTGAACGGTTCGTTTAGCTTTATATATTGTTCCGGGTGGGCGTTGTATTGGTTTTTCGGAAGCGTTAGACCTGTAAGAAAAAAAATTAAATGGTTGGGAAAGGCCATGGGATGTAGAAATATTTTTTTCACATTTTATTTCCTTGTAAAAACAGGTAAATCAATAGGGTTTTTCGTACGGATAAGTGCCCAGTGAACGGTTTGTTTAGCTTTATACATTGTTCCGGGTGGGCGTTGTATTGTTTTTTCGGAAGTGTTAGACCTGTAAGAGAAAAATTTAAATGGTTGGGAAAGGCCATGGGATGTAGAAATATTTTTTTCACATTTACTTCCTTGTAAAAACAGGTAAATCAATAGGGTTTTTCGTACGGATAAGTGCCCAGTGAACGGTTCGTTTAGCTTTATATATTGTTCCGGGTGGGCGTTGTTTTGGTTTTTTGGAAGTGTTAGACCTGTAAGAGAAAAATTTAAACGGTTGGAAAAGGCCATGGGATGTAGAAATATTTTTTTCACATTTTACTTCCTTGTAAAAACAGGAAAATCGATAGGGATTTTCGTACGGATGAGTACCCAGTGAACGGTTCGTTTATCTTAATATATTCTTCCGGGTGGGCGTTGTATTGGTTTTTCAGAAGTGTTAGACCTGTAAGAGAAAAATTTAAATGGTTGGGAAAGGCCATGGGATGTAGAAATATTTTTTTCCCATTTACTTCCTTGTAAAAACAGGTAAATCAATAGGGTTTTTCGTACGGATAAGTACCCAGTGAACCGTTCGTTTAGCTTTATATATTGTTCCGGGTGGGCGTTGTATTGGTTTTTCGGAAGTGTTAGACCTGTAAGAGAAAAATTTAAATGGTTGGGAAAGGCCATGGGATGTAGAATTATTTTTTCACATTTTACTTCCTTGTAAAAACAGGAAAATCAATAGGGATTTTCGTACGGATATGTACCCAGGGAACGGTTCATTTAGCTTTATATATTGTTCCGGGTGGGCATTGTATTGGTTTTTCAGAAGTGTTAGACTTGTAAGAGAAATATTTAAATGGTTGGGAAAGGCCATGGGATGTAGAAATATTTTTTTCACATTTTACTTCCTTGTAAAAACAGGAAAATCAATAGGGTTTTTCGTACGGATAAGTGCCCAGTGAACGGTTCGTTTAGCTTTATATATTGTTCCGGGTGGGCGTTGTATTGATTTTTCGGAAGTGTTAGACCTGTAAGAGAAAAATTTAAATGGTTGGGAAAGGCCATGGGATGTAGAAATATTTTTTTCACATTTTATTTCCTTGTAAAAACAGGTAAATCAATAGGGTTTTTCGTACGGATAAGTGCCCAGTGAACGGTTCGTTTAGCTTTATATATTGTTCCGGGTGGGCATTGTTTTGGTTTTTCGGAAGTGTTAGACCTGTAAGAGAAAAATTTAAATGGTTGGGAAAGGCCATGGGATGTAGAAATATTTTTTTCACATTTTACTTCCTTGTAAAAACAGGAAAATCAATAGGGATTTTCGTACGGATATGTAACCAGTGAACGGTTCGTTTAGCTTTATATATTGTTCCGGGTGGGCGTTGTATTGGTTTTTCGGAAGTGTTAGACCTGTAAGAAAAAAAATTAAATGGTTGGGAAAGGCCATGGGATGTAGAAATATTTTTTTCACATTTTATTTCCTTTTAAAAACAGGTAAATCAATAGGGTTTTTCGTACGGATAAGTGCCCAGTGAACGGTTTGTTTAGCTTTATACATTGTTCCGGGTGGGCGTTGTATTGTTTTTTCGGAAGTGTTAGACCTGTAAGAGAAAAATTTAAATGGTTGGGAAAGGCCATGGGATGTAGAAATATTTTTTTCACATTTACTTCCTTGTAAAAACAGGTAAATCAATAGGGTTTTTCATACGGATAAGTGCCCATTGAACGGTTCGTTTAGCTTTATATATTGTTCCGGGTGGGCGTTGTATTGATTTTTCGGAAGTGTTAGACCTGTAAGAGAAAAATTTAAATGGTTGGGAAAGGCCATGGGATATAGAATTATTTTTTTCACATTTTATTTCCGTTTAAAAACAGGTAAATCAATAGTGATTTTCGTACGGATAAGTGCCCAGTGAACGGTTTGTTTAGCTTTATACATTGTTCCGGGTGGGCGTTGTATTGTTTTTTCGGAAGTGTTAGACCTGTAAGAGAAAAATTTAAATGGTTGGGAAAGGCCATGGGATGTAGAAATATTTTTTTCACATTTTACTTCCTTGTAAAAACAGGAAAATCGATAGGGATTTTCATACGGATAAGTACCCAGTGAACGGTTCGTTTATCTTTATATATTCTTCCGGGTGGGCGTTGTATTGGTTTTTCAGAAGTGTTAGACCTGTAAGAGAAAAATTTAAATGGTTGGGAAAGGCCATGGGATGTAGAAATATTTTTTTCACATTTACTTCCTTGTAAAAACAGGTAAATCAATAGGGTTTTTCGTACGGATAAGTGCCCAGTGAACGGTTCGTTTAGCTTTATATATTGTTCCGGGTGGGCGTTGTATTGATTTTTCGGAAGTGTTAGACCTGTAAGCGAAAAATTTAAATGGTTGGGAAAGGCCATGGGATGTAGAAATATTTTTTTTCACATTTTATTTCCTTGTAAAAACAGGTAAATCAATAGGGTTTTTCGTACGGATAAGTGCCCAGTGAACGGTTCGTTTAGCTTTATATATTGTTCCGGGTGGGCATTGTATTGGTTTTTCGGAAGTGTTAGACCTGTAAGAGAAAAATTTAAATGGTTGGGAAAGGCCATGGGATGTAGAAATATTTTTTTCACATTTTACTTCCTTGTAAAAACAGGAAAATCAATAGGGATTTTCGTACGGATATGTACCCAGTGAACGGTTCGTTTAGCTTTATATATTGTTCCGGGTGGGCGTTGTATTGGTTTTTCGGAAGTGTTAGACCTGTAAGAAAAAAAATTAAATGGTTGGGAAAGGCCATGGGATGTAGAAATATTTTTTTCACATTTTATTTCCTTGTAAAAACAGGTAAATCAATAGGGTTTTTCGTACGGATAAGTGCCCAGTGAACGGTTTGTTTAGCTTTATACATTGTTCCGGGTGGGCGTTGTATTGTTTTTTCGGAAGTGTTAGACCTGTAAGAGAAAAATTTAAATGGTTGGGAAAGGCCATGGGATGTAGAAATATTTTTTTCACATTTACTTCCTTGTAAAAACAGGTAAATCAATAGGGTTTTTCATACGGATAAGTGCCCAGTGAACGGTTCGTTTAGCTTTATATATTGTTCCGGGTGGGCGTTGTATTGATTTTTCGGAAGTGTTAGACCTGTAAGAGAAAAATTTAAATGGTTGGGAAAGGCCATCGGATATAGAATTATTTTTTTCACATTTTATTTCCGTTTAAAAACAGGTAAATCAATAGTGATTTTCGTACGGATAAGTACCCAGTGAACGGTTCGTTTAGCTTTATATATTGTTCCGGTTGGGTGTTGTTTTGGTTTTTCAGAAGTGTTAGACCTGTAAGAGAAAAATTTAAATGGTTGGGAAAGGCCATGGGATGTAGAAATATTTTTTTCACATTTTACTTCCTTGTAAAAACAGGAAAATCGATAGGGATTTTCATACGGATAAGTACCCAGTGAACGGTTCGTTTATCTTTATATATTCTTCCGGGTGGGCGTTGTATTGGTTTTTCAGAAGTGTTAGACCTGTAAGAGAAAAATTTAAATGGTTGGGAAAGGCCATGGGATGTAGAAATATTTTTTTCACATTTACTTCCTTGTAAAAACAGGTAAATCAATAGGGTTTTTCGTACGGATAAGTGCCCAGTGAACGGTTCGTTTAGCTTTATATATTGTTCCGGGTGGGCGTTGTATTGATTTTTCGGAAGTGTTAGACCTGTAAGCGAAAAATTTAAATGGTTGGGAAAGGCCATGGGATGTAGAAATATTTTTTTTCACATTTTATTTCCTTGTAAAAACAGGTAAATCAATAGGGTTTTTCGTACGGATAAGTGCCCAGTGAACGGTTCGTTTAGCTTTATATATTGTTCCGGGTGGGCATTGTATTGGTTTTTCGGAAGTGTTAGACCTGTAAGAGAAAAATTTAAATGGTTGGGAAAGGCCATGGGATGTAGAAATATTTTTTTCACATTTTACTTCCTTGTAAAAACAGGAAAATCAATAGGGATTTTCGTACGGATATGTACCCAGTGAACGGTTCGTTTAGCTTTATATATTGTTCCGGGTGGGCGTTGTATTGGTTTTTCGGAAGTGTTAGACCTGTAAGAAAAAAAATTAAATGGTTGGGAAAGGCCATGGGATGTAGAAATATTTTTTTCACATTTTATTTCCTTGTAAAAACAGGTAAATCAATAGGGTTTTTCGTACGGATAAGTGCCCAGTGAACGGTTTGTTTAGCTTTATACATTGTTCCGGGTGGGCGTTGTATTGTTTTTTCGGAAGTGTTAGACCTGTAAGAGAAAAATTTAAATGGTTGGGAAAGGCCATGGGATGTAGAAATATTTTTTTCACATTTACTTCCTTGTAAAAACAGGTAAATCAATAGGGTTTTTCATACGGATAAGTGCCCAGTGAACGGTTCGTTTAGCTTTATATATTGTTCCGGGTGGGCGTTGTATTGATTTTTCGGAAGTGTTAGACCTGTAAGAGAAAAATTTAAATGGTTGGGAAAGGCCATCGGATATAGAATTATTTTTTTCACATTTTATTTCCGTTTAAAAACAGGTAAATCAATAGTGATTTTCGTACGGATAAGTACCCAGTGAACGGTTCGTTTAGCTTTATATATTGTTCCGGTTGGGTGTTGTTTTGGTTTTTCAGAAGTGTTAGACCTGTAAGAGAAAAATTTAAATGGTTGGGAAAGGCCATGGGATGTAGAAATATTTTTTTCACATTTTACTTCCTTGTAAAAACAGGAAAATCGATAGGGATTTTCGTACGGATAAGTAGCTAGTGAACGGTTCCTTTATCTTTATATATTCTTCTGGGTGGGCGTTGTATTGGATTTTCGGAAGTGTTAGACCAGTAAGAGAAAAATTTAAATGGTTGGGAATGGCCATGGGATGTAGAAATATTTTTTTCACATTTACTTCCTTGTGTTGTTGTTGTTATGTGCGAAGTCGTGTCCGACCCATCGCGACCCCATGGACAATGATCCTCCAGGCCTTCCTGTCCTCTACCATTCCCCAGAGTCCATTTAAGTTTGCACCTACTGCTTCAGTGACTCCATCCAGCCACCTCATTCTCTGTCGTCCCCTTCTTCTTTTGCCCTCGATCGCTCCCAGCATTAGGCTCTTCTCCAGGGAGTCCTTCCTTCTCATGAGGTGGCCAAAGTATTTGAGTTTCATCTTCAGGATCAGGCCTTCTAAAGAGCAGTCAGGCCTGATCTCCTCTAGGACTGACCGGTTTGTTCGCCTTGCAGTCCAAGGGACTCGCAAGAGTCTTCTCCAGCACCAGAGTTCAAAAGCCTCAATTCTTTGACGCTCGGCCTTCCTTATGGTCCAACTCTCGCAGCCATACATTGCAACTGGGAATACCATAGCCTTGACTAAACGCACTTTTGTTGGCAGGGTGATGTCTCTGCTTTTTAGGATGCTGTCTAGATTTGCCATAGCTTTCCTCCCCAGGAGCAAGCGTCTTTTAATTTCTTTGCTGCAGTCCCCATCTGCAGTGATCTTGGAGCCCAGGAAAATAAAATCTGTCACTATCTCCATTTCTTCCCCATCTATTTGCCAGGAATTGAGAGGGCCGGATGCCATGATCTTTGTTTTCTTGATGTTGAGTTTCAAGCCAACTTTTGCACTCTCCTCCTTCACCCGCATCAACAGGCTCTTTAGTACCTCTTCACTTTCTGCCATTAGAGTGGTATCATCTGCATATCTGAGGTTGTTGATATTTCTCCCTGCAATCTTGACCCCAATTTGTGACTCCTCTAATCCCGCATTTCTCATGATGTGCTCTGCATACAAGTTAAATAGGCAAGGTGACAGTATACAGCCTTGCCGAACTCCTTTCTCAATTTTGAACCAGTCAGTGATTCCATGTTCAGTTCTCACTGTTGCTTCTTGACCTGCATATAAATTTCTCAAGAGACCAATAAGATGCTCTGGTATTCCCATCTCTTTAAGAACTTGCCACAATTTGTTGTGCTCCACACAATCAAAGGCTTTAGCATAGTCAATGAAGCAGAAGTAGACGTTCTTCTGGTACTCCCTAGCTTTCTCGATGATCCAGCGTATGTTGGCAATTTGATCTCTAGTTCCTCTGCCTCTTCGAAATCCTGCCTGTACTTCTGGAAGTTCTCGGTCCACATATTGCTGGAGCCTAGCTTGTAGGATTTTGAGCATAACTTTGCTAGCATGATAAATCAGTGCAATGGTGCGGCAGTTCGAACATTCTTTGGCATTGCCCTTCTTTGGGATTGGAATGTAAACTGACCTTTTCCAATCCTGTGGCCATTGTTGAGTCCTCCAAATTTGCTGGCATATTGAGTGTAGCACTTTTACTGCATCGTCCTTTAAGATTTTGAATAGTTCAACTGGAATGCTGTCACCACCACTAGCTTTATTGTTGCTCAGACTTCCTAAGGCCCATTTGACTTCACATTCCAGGATGTCTGGCTCCAGGTCAGTAACTACCCCACTGTGGTCATCAGGGATGTTAAGCTCGCTCTTGCATAGTTGTTCTGTATAATTTTGCCACCTTTGTTTAATCTCTTCTGCTTCTGTGAGGTCCCTACCATTTTGGTCTCCCATCATACCCAACTTTGCATGAAATGTTCTCTTCATATCTCCAATTTTCTTGAAAAGATCTCTGGTCCTCCCCATTCTATTGTTTTCTTCTATTTGTTTGCACTGTTCATTTAAGAAGGCATTCTTATCTCTTCTAGCTTTTCTCTGGAATTCCGCATTCAGTTGGGTGTATCTTTCTCTTTCTCCATTGACTTTCACTTCCCTTCTCTCCTTAGCTATTTGTAAAGCTTCCTCAGACAGCCATTTTGATTTCTTGCATTTCTTTTTCTTTGGGATGGTTTTAGTTGCTACCTCTTGTACAATGTTGCGAACCTCCGTCCATAGTTCTTCAGGCACTCTGTCTATCAGATCTAATTCCTTAAATCTATTTGTCACCTCTACTGTGTATTCGTCGGGGATATGATTTAGTTCATACCTGAGAGGCCTAGTGCTTTTCCCTACTTTCTTCAATTTAAGCCTAAATTTTGCAACAAGAAGCTCATGATCTGAACCACAATCAGCTCCTGGTCTTGTTTTTATTGACTGGATAGAACTTTTCCATCTTTGGCTGCAGAGCACATAGTCAATCTGATTTCTGTGTTGACCGTCTGGTGATGTCCATGTGTAGAGTCGTCTCTTGGGTTGTTGGAAAAGAGTGTTTGCTATGACCATTGTATTCTCTTGACAAAATTCTACCAGCCTGTGTCCTGCTTCATTTTGTACTCCAAGGCCAAACCTGCCTGTTATCCCGGTTATCTTTTGGCTTCCTACTTTAGCATTCCAATCCCCCATGATGATAAGCACATCATTTTTGGCGTTGCTTCTAGAAGGTGTTGTAGGGCTTCATAGAACTGATCAACTTCATCCTCTTCAGCAGCAGTGGTTGGGGCATAGACCTGGATCACTGTGATGTTGAATGGTTTGCCTTGGATTCGAACTGAGATCATTCTGTCATTTTGGGGATTGTATCCCAAGACTGCTTTTCCTACTCTCTTATTGATTATGAAGGCTACTCCATTTCTTCTGCGAGATTCTTGTCCACAGTAGTATACCTGATGGTCATCTGAATTGAATTCACCCATTCCTGTCCATTTTAGTTCACTGATTCCTAAAATGTCGATGTTCAGTCTTGTCATTTCTTGTTTGACCACGTCCAGCTTACCTTGATTCATGGATCTGACGTTCCAGGTTCCTATGGAATAAAAATCTTTACAGCATCGGACTGTCTTTTCGCCACCAGTTACTTCCACAACTGAGCGTCCTTTCGGCTTTGGCCCAGTCGCTTCATTCATTCTGGCGCTACTCGTACTAGCCGTCTGCTCATCCCCAGTAGCATATTGGACACCTTCCGACCTGAGGGGCTCATCTTCCAGCGTCATATCGTTATGCCTATTGGAACTGTCCATAGAGTTTTCATGGCAAAGATACTGGAGTGGTTTGCCATTTCCTTCTCCAGTGGATCACCTTTTGTCAGAGCTCTCAGCTATGACCTGTCCGTCTTGGGTGGCCCTGCACGGTATAGCTCATAGCTTCACTGAACTACGCAAGCCCCCTTGCCACAACAAGGCAGCGATCCTTGAAGGGGGTTACTTCCTTGTAAAAACAGGTAAATCAATAGGGTTTTTCGTATGGATAAGTACCCAGTGAACGGTTCGTTTAGCTTTATATATTGTTCCGGGTGGGCGTTGTATTGGTTTTTCGGAAGTGTTAGACCTGTAAGAGAAAAATTTAAATGGTTGGGAAAGGCCATGGGATGTAGAAATATTTTTTTCACATTTTATTTCCTTTTAAAAACAGGTAAATCAATAGGGATTTTCGTACGGATAAGTACCCAGTGAACGGTTCGTTTATCTTTATATTTTGTTCCGGGTGGGCGTTGTATTAGTTTTTCGGAAGTGTTAGACCTGTAAGAGAAAAACTTAAATGGTTGGGAAAGGCCATGGGATGTAGAAATATTTTTTTCACATTTTACTTCCTTGTAAAAACAGGAAAATCAATAGGGATTTTCGTACGGATATGTACCCAGTGAACGGTTCATTTAGCTTTATATATTGTTCCGGGTGGGCGTTGTATTGGTTTTTCGGAAGCGTTAGACCTGTAAGAGAAAAATTTAAACGGTTGGGAAAGGCCATGGGATGTAGAAATATTTTTTTCACATTTACTTCCTTGTAAAAACAGGTAAATCAATAGGGTTTTTCGTACGGATAAGTACCCAGTGAACGGTTCGTTTAGCTTTATATATTGTTCCGGGTGGGCGTTGTATTGGTTTTTTAGAAGTGTTAGACCTGTAAGAGAATAATTTAAATGGTTGGGAAAGGCCATGGGATGTAGAAATATTTTTTTCACATTTTATTTCCTTTTAAAAACAGGTAAATCAATAGGGATTTTCGTACGGATAAGTACCCAGTGAACGGTTCGTTTAGCTTTATATATTGTTCCGGGTGGGCGTTGTATTGGTTTTTTGAAAGTGTTAGACCTGTAAGAGAAAAATTTAAATGGTTGGGAAAGGCCATGGGATGTAGAAATATTTTTTTCACATTTACTTCCTTGTAAAAACAGGTAAATCAATAGGGTTTTTCGTACGGATAAGTACCCAGTGAACGGTTCGTTTAGCTTTATATATTGTTCCGGGTGGGCGTTGTATTGGTTTTTCAGAAGTGTTAGACCTGTAAGAGAAAAATTTAAATGGTTGGGAAAGGCCATGGGATGTAGAAAATTTTTTTCACATTTTACTTCCTTGTAAAAACAGGTAAATCAATAGGGATTTTCGTACGGATAAGTACCCAGTGAACGGTTCGTTTAGCTTTATATATTGTTCCGGGTGGGCGTTGTATTGGTTTTTTGGAAGTGTTAGACCTGTAAGAGAAAAATTTAAATGGTTGGGAAAGGCCATGGGATGTAGAAATATTTTTTTCACATTTTACTTCCTTATAAAAACAGGAAAATCAATAGGGATTTTCGTACGGATATGTACCCAGTGAACGGTTCGTTTATCTTTATATATTCTTCCGGGTGGGCGTTGTATTGGTTTTTCGGAAGTGTTAGACCTGTAAGAGAAAAATTTAAATGGTTGGGAAAGGCCATGGGATGTAGAAATATTTTTTTCACATTTACTTCCTTGTAAAAACAGGTAAATCAATAGGGTATTTCGTACGGATAAGTACCCAGTGAACCGTTCGTTTAGCTTTATATATTGTTCCGGGTGGGCGTTGTATTGTTTTTTCGGAAGTGTTAGACCTGTAAGAGAAAAATTTAAATGGTTGGGAAAGGCCATGGGATGTAGAAATATTTTTTTCACATTTTACTTCCTTGTAAAAACAGGAAAATCAATAGGGATTTTCGTACGGATAAGTACCCAGTGAACGGTTTGTTTATCTTTATATATTGTTCGGGGTGGGCGTTGTATTGGATTTTCGGAAGTGTTAGACCTGTAAGAGAAAAATTTAAATGGTTGGGAAAGGCCATGGGATGTAGAAATATTTTTTTCACATTTACTTCCTTGTAAAAACAGGTAAATCAATAGGGTTTTTCGTACGGATAAGTACCCAGTGAACGGTTCGTTTAGCTTTATATATTGTTCCGGGTGGGCGTTGTATTGGTTTTTCGGATGTGTTAGACCTGTAAGAGAAGAATTTAAATGGTTGGGAAAGGCCATGGGATGTAGAAATATTTTTTTCACATTTTATTTGCTTGTAAAACAGGTAAATCAATAGGGTTTTTCGGACGGATAAGTGGCCAGTGAACGGTTCGTTTAGCTTTATATATTGTTCCGGGTGGGCATTGTTTTGGTTTTTCGGATGTGTTAGACCTGTAAGAGAAAAATTTAAATGGTTGGGAAAGGCCATGGGATGTAGAAATATTTTGTTCACATTTTATTTCCTTGTAAAAACAGGTAAATCAATAGGGTTTTTCGTACGGATAAGTGCCCAGTGAACGGTTCGTTTAGCTTTATATATTGTTCCGGGTGGGCGTTGTTTTGGTTTTTCAGAAGTGTTAGACCTGTAAGAGAAAAATTTAAATGGTTGGGAAAGGCCATGGGATGTAGAATTATTTTTTTCACATTTTACTTCCTTGTAAAAACAGGAAAATCGATAGGGATTTTCGTACGGATAAGTACCCAGTGAACCGTTCGTTTAGCTTTATATATTGTTCGGGGTGGGCGTTGTATTGGATTTTCGGAAGTGTTAGACCTGTAAGAGAAAAATTTAAATGGTTGGGAAAGGCCATGGGATGTAGAAATATTTTTTTCACATTTTACTTCCTTGTAAAAACAGGAAAATCGATAGGGATTTTCGGACGGATAAGTACCTAGTGAACGGTTCGTTTATCTTTATATATTGTTCGGGGTGGGCGTTGTATTGGATTTTCGGAAGTGTTAGACCTGTAAGAGAAAAATTTAAATGGTTAGGAAAGGCCATGGGATGTAGAAATATTTTTTTCACATTTACTTCCTTGTAAAAACAGGTAAATCAATAGGGTTTTTCGTACGGATAAGTACCCAGTGAACGGTTCGTTTAGCTTTATATATTGTTCCGGGTGGGCGTTGTATTGGTTTTTCGGAAGTGTTAGACCTGTAAGAGAAAAATTTAAATGGTTGGGAAAGGCCATGGGATGTAGAAATATTTTTTTCACATTTTACTTCCTTGTAAAAACAGGAAAATCAATAGGGATTTTCGTACGGATATGTACCCAGTGAACGGTTCGTTTAGCTTTATATATTGTTCCGGGTGGGCGTTGTATTGGTTTTTCGGATGTGTTAGACCTGTAAGAGAAGAATTTAAATGGTTGGGAAAGGCCATGGGATGTAGAAATATTTTTTTCACATTTTATTTCCTTGTAAAACAGGTAAATCAATAGGGTTTTTCGTACGGATAAGTGCCCAGTGAACGGTTCGTTTAGCTTTATATATTGTTCCGGGTGGGCATTGTTTTGGTTTTTCTGAAGTGTTAGACCTGTAAGAGAAAAATTTAAATGGTTGGGAAAGGCCATGGGATGTAGAAATATTTTTTTCACATTTTATTTCCTTGTAAGAACAGGTAAATCAATAGGGTTTTTCGTACGGATAAGTGCCCAGTGAACGGTTCGTTTAGCTTCATATATTGTTCCGGGTGGGCGTTGTTTTGGTTTTTCGGAAGTGTTAGACCTGTAAGAGAAAAATTTAAATGGTTGGGAAAGGCCATGGGATGTAGAATTATTTTTTTCACATTTTACTTCCTTGTAAAACAGGTAAATCAATAGGGTTTTTCGTACGGATAAGTGTCCAGTGAACGGTTCGTTTAGCTTTATATATTGTTCCGGGTGGGCATTGTTTTGGTTTTTCGGAAGTGTTAGACCTGTAAGAGAAAAATTTAAATGGTTGGAAAAGGCCATGGGATGTAGAAATATTTTTTTCACATTTTACTTCCTTGTAAAAACAGGAAAATCGATAGGGATTTTCATACGGATAAGTACCCAGTGAACGGTTCGTTTATCTTAATATATTCTTCCGGGTGGGCGTTGTATTGGTTTTTCGGAAGTGTTAGACCTGTAAGAGAAAAATTTAAACGGTTGGGAAAGCCATGGGATGTAGAAATATTTTTTTCACATTTTATTTCCTTTTAAAAACAGGTAAATCAATAGGGATTTTCGTACGGATAAGTACCCAGTGAACGGTTCGTTTAGCTTTATATATTGTTCCGGGTGGGCGTTGTATTGGTTTTTTGGAAGTGTTAGACCTGTAAGAGAAAAATTTAAATGGTTGGGAAAGGCCATGGGATGTAGAATTATTTTTTCCACATTTTACTTCCTTGTAAAAATAGGAAAATCAATAGGGATTTTCGTACGGATATGTACCCAGTGAACGGTTCGTTTAGCTTTATATATTGTTCCGGGTGGGCGTTGTATTGGTTTTTCGGATGTGTTAGACCTGTAAGAGAAGAATTTAAATGGTTGGGAAAGGCCATGGGATGTAGAAATATTTTTTTCACATTTTATTTCCTTGTAAAACAGGTAAATCAATAGGGTTTTTCGGACGGATAAGTGCCCAGTGAACGGTTCGTTTAGCTTTATATATTGTTCCGGGTGGGCATTGTTTTGGTTTTTCGGAAGTGTTAGACCTGTAAGAGAAAAATTTAAATGGTTGGGAAAGGCCATGGGATGTAGAAATATTTTTTTTACATTTTATTTCCTTGTAAAAACAGGTAAATCAATAGGGTTTTTCGTACGGATAAGTACCCAGTGAACGGTTCGTTTAGCTTTATATATTGTTCCGGGTGGGCGTTGTTTTGGTTTTTCGGAAGAGTTAGACCTGTAAGAGAAAAATTTAAATGGTTGGGAAAGGCCATGGGATGTAGAATTATTTTTTTCACATTTTACTTCCTTGTAAAAACAGGAAAATCGATAGGGATTTTCGTACGGATAAGTACCCAGTGAACCGTTCGTTTAGCTTTATATATTGTTCGGGGTGGGCGTTGTATTGGATTTTCGGAAGTGTTAGACCTGTAAGAGAAAAATTTAAATGGTTGGGAAAGGCCATGGGATGTAGAAATATTTTTTTCACATTTTACTTCCTTGTAAAAACAGGAAAATCGATAGGGATTTTCGGACGGATAAGTACCTAGTGAACGGTTCGTTTATCTTTATATATTGTTCGGGGTGGGCGTTGTATTGGATTTTCGGAAGTGTTAGACCTGTAAGAGAAAAATTTAAATGGTTGGGAAAGGCCATGGGATGTAGAAATATTTTTTTCACATTTTACTTCCTTGTAAAAACAGGAAAATCGATAGGGATTTTCGGACGGATAAGTACCTAGTGAACGGTTCGTTTATCTTTATATATTGTTCGGGGTGGGCGTTGTATTGGATTTTCGGAAGTGTTAGACCTGTAAGAGAAAAATTTAAATGGTTAGGAAAGGCCATAGGATGTAGAAATATTTTTTTCACATTTACTTCCTTGTAAAAACAGGTAAATCAATAGGGTTTTTCGTACGGATAAGTACCCAGTGAACGGTTCGTTTAGCTTTATATATTGTTCCGGGTGGGCGTTGTATTGGTTTTTCGGAAGTGTTAGACCTGTAAGAGAAAAATTTAAATGGTTGGGAAAGGCCATGGGATGTAGAAATATTTTTTTCACATTTTACTTCCTTGTAAAAACAGGAAAATCAATAGGGATTTTCGTACGGATATGTACCCAGTGAACGGTTCGTTTAGCTTTATATATTGTCCGGGTGGGCGTTGTATTGGTTTTTCGGATGTGTTAGACCTGTAAGAGAAGAATTTAAATGGTTGGGAAAGGCCATGGGATGTAGAAATATTTTTTTCACATTTTATTTCCTTGTAAAACAGGTAAATCAATAGGGTTTTTCGTACGGATAAGTGCCCAGAGAACGGTTCGTTTAGCTTTATATATTGTTCCGGGTGGGCATTGTTTTGGTTTTTCGGAAGTGTTAGACCTGTAAGAGAAAAATTTAAATGGTTGGGAAAGGCCATGGGATGTAGAAATATTTTTTTCACATTTTATTTCCTTGTAAAAACAGGTAAATCAATAGGGTTTTTCGTACGGATATGTGCCCAGTGAACGGTTCGTTTAGCTTTATATATTGTTCCGGGTGGGCGTTGTTTTGGTTTTTCGGAAGTGTTAGACCTGTAAGAGAAAAATTTAAATGGTTGGGAAAGGCCATGGGATGTAGAATTATTTTTTTCACATTTTACTTCCTTGTAAAACAGGTAAATCAATAGGGTTTTTCGTACGGATAAGTGCCCAGTGAACGGTTCGTTTAGCTTTACATATTGTTCCGGGTGGGCGTTGTTTTGGTTTTTCGGAAGTGTTAGACCTGTAAGAGAAAAATTTAAATGGTTGGAAAAGGCCATGGGATGTAGAAATATTTTTTTCACATTTTACTTCCTTGTAAAAACAGGAAAATCGATAGGGTTTTTCGTACGGATAAGTACCCAGTGAACGGTTCGTTTATCTTTATATATTCTTCCGGGTGCGCGTTGTATTGGTTTTTCGGAAGTGTTAGACCTGTAAGAGAAAAATTTAAACGGTTGGGAAAGGCCATGGGATGTAGAAATATTTTTTTCACATTTACTTCCTTGTAAAAACAGGTAAATCAATAGGGTTTTTCGTACGGATAAGTACCCAGTGAACGGTTCGTTTAGCTTTATATATTGTTCCGGGTGGGCGTTGTATTGGTTTTTCGGAAGTGTTAGACCTGTAAGAGAAAAATTTAAATGGTTGGGAAAGGCCATGGGATGTAGAAATATTTTTTTCACATTTTACTTCCTTGTAAAAACAGGAAAATCAATAGGGATTTTCGTACGGATATGTACCCAGTGAACGGTTCGTTTAGCTTTATATATTGTTCCGGGTGGGCGTTGTATTGGTTTTTCGGATGTGTTAGACCTGTAAGAGAAGAATTTAAATGGTTGGGAAAGGCCATGGGATGTAGAAATATTTTTTTCACATTTTATTTCCTTGTAAAACAGGTAAATCAATAGGGTTTTTCATACGGATAAGTGCCCAGTGAACGGTTCGTTTAGCTTTATATATTGTTCCGGGTGGGCATTGTTTTGGTTTTTCTGAAGTGTTAGACCTGTAAGAGAAAAATTTAAATGGTTGGGAAAGGCCATGGGATGTAGAAATATTTTTTTCACATTTTATTTCCTTGTAAAAACAGGTAAATCAATAGGGTTTTTCGTACGGATAAGTGCCCAGTGAACGGTTCGTTTAGCTTTATATATTGTTCCGGGTGGGCGTTGTTTTGGTTTTTCGGAAGTGTTAGACCTGTAAGAGAAAAATTTAAATGGTTGGGAAAGGCCATGGGATGTAGAATTATTTTTTTCACATTTTACTTCCTTGTAAAACAGGTAAATCAATAGGGTTTTTCGTACGGATAAGTGCCCAGTGAACGGTTCGTTTAGCTTTATATATTGTTCCGGGTGGGCATTGTTTTGGTTTTTCGGAAGTGTTAGACCTGTAAGAGAAAAATTTAAATGGTTGGAAAAGGCCATGGGATGTAGAAATATTTTTTTCACATTTTACTTCCTTGTAAAAACAGGAAAATCGATAGGGATTTTCATACGGATAAGTACCCAGTGAACGGTTCGTTTATCTTAATATATTCTTCCGGGTGGGCGTTGTATTGGTTTTTCGGAAGTGTTAGACCTGTAAGAGAAAAATTTAAACGGTTGGGAAAGCCATGGGATGTAGAAATATTTTTTTCACATTTTATTTCCTTTTAAAAACAGGTAAATCAATAGGGATTTTCGTACGGATAAGTACCCAGTGAACGGTTCGTTTAGCTTTATATATTGTTCCGGGTGGGCGTTGTATTGGTTTTTTGGAAGTGTTAGACCTGTAAGAGAAAAATTTAAATGGTTGGGAAAGGCCATGGGATGTAGAATTATTTTTTCCACATTTTACTTCCTTGTAAAAATAGGAAAATCAATAGGGATTTTCGTACGGATATGTACCCAGTGAACGGTTCGTTTAGCTTTATATATTGTTCCGGGTGGGCGTTGTATTGGTTTTTCGGATGTGTTAGACCTGTAAGAGAAGAATTTAAATGGTTGGGAAAGGCCATGGGATGTAGAAATATTTTTTTCACATTTTATTTCCTTGTAAAACAGGTAAATCAATAGGGTTTTTCGGACGGATAAGTGCCCAGTGAACGGTTCATTTAGCTTTATATATTGTTCCGGGTGGGCATTGTTTTGGTTTTTCGGAAGTGTTAGACCTGTAAGAGAAAAATTTAAATGGTTGGGAAAGGCCATGGGATGTAGAAATATTTTTTTTACATTTTATTTCCTTGTAAAAACAGGTAAATCAATAGGGTTTTTCGTACGGATAAGTACCCAGTGAACGGTTCGTTTAGCTTTATATATTGTTCCGGGTGGGCGTTGTTTTGGTTTTTCGGAAGAGTTAGACCTGTAAGAGAAAAATTTAAATGGTTGGGAAAGGCCATGGGATGTAGAATTATTTTTTTCACATTTTACTTCCTTGTAAAAACAGGAAAATCGATAGGGATTTTCGTACGGATAAGTACCCAGTGAACCGTTCGTTTAGCTTTATATATTGTTCGGGGTGGGCGTTGTATTGGATTTTCGGAAGTGTTAGACCTGTAAGAGAAAAATTTAAATGGTTGGGAAAGGCCATGGGATGTAGAAATATTTTTTTCACATTTTACTTCCTTGTAAAAACAGGAAAATCAATAGGGATTTTCGGACGGATAAGTACCTAGTGAACGGTTCGTTTAGCTTTATATATTGTTCGGGGTGGGCGTTGTATTGGATTTTCGGAAGTGTTAGACCTGTAAGAGAAAAATTTAAATGGTTAGGAAAGGCCATGGGATGTAGAAATATTTTTTTCACATTTACGGGTGGGCGTTGTATTGGTTTTTCGGAAGCGTTAGACCTGTAAGAAAAAAAATTAAATGGTTGGGAAAGGCCATGGGATGTAGAAATATTTTTTTCACATTTTATTTCCTTGTAAAAACAGGTAAATCAATAGGGTTTTTCGTACGGATAAGTGCCCAGTGAACGGTTTGTTTAGCTTTATACATTGTTCCGGGTGGGCGTTGTATTGTTTTTTCGGAAGTGTTAGACCTGTAAGAGAAAAATTTAAATGGTTGGGAAAGGCCATGGGATGTAGAAATATTTTTTTCACATTTACTTCCTTGTAAAAACAGGTAAATCAATAGGGTTTTTCGTACGGATAAGTGCCCAGTGAACGGTTCGTTTAGCTTTATATATTGTTCCGGGTGGGCGTTGTTTTGGTTTTTTGGAAGTGTTAGACCTGTAAGAGAAAAATTTAAACGGTTGGAAAAGGCCATGGGATGTAGAAATATTTTTTTCACATTTTACTTCCTTGTAAAAACAGGAAAATCGATAGGGATTTTCGTACGGATGAGTACCCAGTGAACGGTTCGTTTATCTTAATATATTCTTCCGGGTGGGCGTTGTATTGGTTTTTCAGAAGTGTTAGACCTGTAAGAGAAAAATTTAAATGGTTGGGAAAGGCCATGGGATGTAGAAATATTTTTTTCCCATTTACTTCCTTGTAAAAACAGGTAAATCAATAGGGTTTTTCGTACGGATAAGTACCCAGTGAACCGTTCGTTTAGCTTTATATATTGTTCCGGGTGGGCGTTGTATTGGTTTTTCGGAAGTGTTAGACCTGTAAGAGAAAAATTTAAATGGTTGGGAAAGGCCATGGGATGTAGAATTATTTTTTCACATTTTACTTCCTTGTAAAAACAGGAAAATCAATAGGGATTTTCGTACGGATATGTACCCAGGGAACGGTTCATTTAGCTTTATATATTGTTCCGGGTGGGCATTGTATTGGTTTTTCAGAAGTGTTAGACTTGTAAGAGAAATATTTAAATGGTTGGGAAAGGCCATGGGATGTAGAAATATTTTTTTCACATTTTACTTCCTTGTAAAAACAGGAAAATCAATAGGGTTTTTCGTACGGATAAGTGCCCAGTGAACGGTTCGTTTAGCTTTATATATTGTTCCGGGTGGGCGTTGTATTGATTTTTCGGAAGTGTTAGACCTGTAAGAGAAAAATTTAAATGGTTGGGAAAGGCCATGGGATGTAGAAATATTTTTTTCACATTTTATTTCCTTGTAAAAACAGGTAAATCAATAGGGTTTTTCGTACGGATAAGTGCCCAGTGAACGGTTCGTTTAGCTTTATATATTGTTCCGGGTGGGCATTGTTTTGGTTTTTCGGAAGTGTTAGACCTGTAAGAGAAAAATTTAAATGGTTGGGAAAGGCCATGGGATGTAGAAATATTTTTTTCACATTTTACTTCCTTGTAAAAACAGGAAAATCAATAGGGATTTTCGTACGGATATGTACCCAGTGAACGGTTCGTTTAGCTTTATATATTGTTCCGGGTGGGCGTTGTATTGGTTTTTCGGAAGTGTTAGACCTGTAAGAAAAAAAATTAAATGGTTGGGAAAGGCCATGGGATGTAGAAATATTTTTTTCACATTTTATTTCCTTTTAAAAACAGGTAAATCAATAGGGTTTTTCGTACGGATAAGTGCCCAGTGAACGGTTTGTTTAGCTTTATACATTGTTCCGGGTGGGCGTTGTATTGTTTTTTCGGAAGTGTTAGACCTGTAAGAGAAAAATTTAAATGGTTGGGAAAGGCCATGGGATGTAGAAATATTTTTTTCACATTTACTTCCTTGTAAAAACAGGTAAATCAATAGTGATTTTCGTACGGATAAGTGCCCAGTGAACGGTTTGTTTAGCTTTATACATTGTTCCGGGTGGGCGTTGTATTGTTTTTTCGGAAGTGTTAGACCTGTAAGAGAAAAATTTAAATGGTTGGGAAAGGCCATGGGATGTAGAAATATTTTTTTCACATTTTACTTCCTTGTAAAAACAGGAAAATCGATAGGGATTTTCATACGGATAAGTACCCAGTGAACGGTTCGTTTATCTTTATATATTCTTCCGGGTGGGCGTTGTATTGGTTTTTCGGATGTGTTAGACCTGTAAGAGAAAAATTTAAATGGTTGGGAAAGGCCATGGGATGTAGAAATATTTTTTTCACATTTACTTCCTTGTAAAAACAGGTAAATCAATAGGGTTTTTCATACGGATAAGTGCCCATTGAACGGTTCGTTTAGCTTTATATATTGTTCCGGGTGGGCGTTGTATTGATTTTTCGGAAGTGTTAGACCTGTAAGAG
The DNA here is from genome assembly GCF_049243985.1 of Paroedura picta. NCBI lineage: Eukaryota > Metazoa > Chordata > Lepidosauria > Squamata > Gekkonidae > Paroedura > Paroedura picta. Next base: position 188,843,889 of record NC_135369.1, read on the forward strand.
AAAAATTTAAATGGTTGGGAAAGGCCATGGGATATAGAATTATTTTTTTCACATTTTATTTCCGTTTAAAAACAGGTAAATCAATAGTGATTTTCGTACGGATAAGTGCCCAGTGAACGGTTTGTTTAGCTTTATACATTGTTCCGGGTGGGCGTTGTATTGTTTTTTCGGAAGTGTTAGACCTGTAAGAGAAAAATTTAAATGGTTGGGAAAGGCCATGGGATGTAGAAATATTTTTTTCACATTTTACTTCCTTGTAAAAACAGGAAAATCGATAGGGATTTTCATACGGATAAGTACCCAGTGAACGGTTCGTTTATCTTTATATATTCTTCCGGGTGGGCGTTGTATTGGTTTTTCAGAAGTGTTAGACCTGTAAGAGAAAAATTTAAATGGTTGGGAAAGGCCATGGGATGTAGAAATATTTTTTTCACATTTACTTCCTTGTAAAAACAGGTAAATCAATAGGGTTTTTCGTACGGATAAGTGCCCAGTGAACGGTTCGTTTAGCTTTATATATTGTTCCGGGTGGGCGTTGTATTGATTTTTCGGAAGTGTTAGACCTGTAAGCGAAAAATTTAAATGGTTGGGAAAGGCCATGGGATGTAGAAATATTTTTTTTCACATTTTATTTCCTTGTAAAAACAGGTAAATCAATAGGGTTTTTCGTACGGATAAGTGCCCAGTGAACGGTTCGTTTAGCTTTATATATTGTTCCGGGTGGGCATTGTATTGGTTTTTCGGAAGTGTTAGACCTGTAAGAGAAAAATTTAAATGGTTGGGAAAGGCCATGGGATGTAGAAATATTTTTTTCACATTTTACTTCCTTGTAAAAACAGGAAAATCAATAGGGATTTTCGTACGGATATGTACCCAGTGAACGGTTCGTTTAGCTTTATATATTGTTCCGGGTGGGCGTTGTATTGGTTTTTCGGAAGTGTTAGACCTGTAAGAAAAAAAATTAAATGGTTGGGAAAGGCCATGGGATGTAGAAATATTTTTTTCACATTTTATTTCCTTGTAAAAACAGGTAAATCAATAGGGTTTTTCGTACGGATAAGTGCCCAGTGAACGGTTTGTTTAGCTTTATACATTGTTCCGGGTGGGCGTTGTATTGTTTTTTCGGAAGTGTTAGACCTGTAAGAGAAAAATTTAAATGGTTGGGAAAGGCCATGGGATGTAGAAATATTTTTTTCACATTTACTTCCTTGTAAAAACAGGTAAATCAATAGGGTTTTTCATACGGATAAGTGCCCAGTGAACGGTTCGTTTAGCTTTATATATTGTTCCGGGTGGGCGTTGTATTGATTTTTCGGAAGTGTTAGACCTGTAAGAGAAAAATTTAAATGGTTGGGAAAGGCCATCGGATATAGAATTATTTTTTTCACATTTTATTTCCGTTTAAAAACAGGTAAATCAATAGTGATTTTCGTACGGATAAGTACCCAGTGAACGGTTCGTTTAGCTTTATATATTGTTCCGGTTGGGTGTTGTTTTGGTTTTTCAGAAGTGTTAGACCTGTAAGAGAAAAATTTAAATGGTTGGGAAAGGCCATGGGATGTAGAAATATTTTTTTCACATTTTACTTCCTTGTAAAAACAGGAAAATCGATAGGGATTTTCGTACGGATAAGTAGCTAGTGAACGGTTCCTTTATCTTTATATATTCTTCTGGGTGGGCGTTGTATTGGATTTTCGGAAGTGTTAGACCAGTAAGAGAAAAATTTAAATGGTTGGGAATGGCCATGGGATGTAGAAATATTTTTTTCACATTTACTTCCTTGTGTTGTTGTTGTTATGTGCGAAGTCGTGTCCGACCCATCGCGACCCCATGGACAATGATCCTCCAGGCCTTCCTGTCCTCTACCATTCCCCAGAGTCCATTTAAGTTTGCACCTACTGCTTCAGTGACTCCATCCAGCCACCTCATTCTCTGTCGTCCCCTTCTTCTTTTGCCCTCGATCGCTCCCAGCATTAGGCTCTTCTCCAGGGAGTCCTTCCTTCTCATGAGGTGGCCAAAGTATTTGAGTTTCATCTTCAGGATCAGGCCTTCTAAAGAGCAGTCAGGCCTGATCTCCTCTAGGACTGACCGGTTTGTTCGCCTTGCAGTCCAAGGGACTCGCAAGAGTCTTCTCCAGCACCAGAGTTCAAAAGCCTCAATTCTTTGACGCTCGGCCTTCCTTATGGTCCAACTCTCGCAGCCATACATTGCAACTGGGAATACCATAGCCTTGACTAAACGCACTTTTGTTGGCAGGGTGATGTCTCTGCTTTTTAGGATGCTGTCTAGATTTGCCATAGCTTTCCTCCCCAGGAGCAAGCGTCTTTTAATTTCTTTGCTGCAGTCCCCATCTGCAGTGATCTTGGAGCCCAGGAAAATAAAATCTGTCACTATCTCCATTTCTTCCCCATCTATTTGCCAGGAATTGAGAGGGCCGGATGCCATGATCTTTGTTTTCTTGATGTTGAGTTTCAAGCCAACTTTTGCACTCTCCTCCTTCACCCGCATCAACAGGCTCTTTAGTACCTCTTCACTTTCTGCCATTAGAGTGGTATCATCTGCATATCTGAGGTTGTTGATATTTCTCCCTGCAATCTTGACCCCAATTTGTGACTCCTCTAATCCCGCATTTCTCATGATGTGCTCTGCATACAAGTTAAATAGGCAAGGTGACAGTATACAGCCTTGCCGAACTCCTTTCTCAATTTTGAACCAGTCAGTGATTCCATGTTCAGTTCTCACTGTTGCTTCTTGACCTGCATATAAATTTCTCAAGAGACCAATAAGATGCTCTGGTATTCCCATCTCTTTAAGAACTTGCCACAATTTGTTGTGCTCCACACAATCAAAGGCTTTAGCATAGTCAATGAAGCAGAAGTAGACGTTCTTCTGGTACTCCCTAGCTTTCTCGATGATCCAGCGTATGTTGGCAATTTGATCTCTAGTTCCTCTGCCTCTTCGAAATCCTGCCTGTACTTCTGGAAGTTCTCGGTCCACATATTGCTGGAGCCTAGCTTGTAGGATTTTGAGCATAACTTTGCTAGCATGATAAATCAGTGCAATGGTGCGGCAGTTCGAACATTCTTTGGCATTGCCCTTCTTTGGGATTGGAATGTAAACTGACCTTTTCCAATCCTGTGGCCATTGTTGAGTCCTCCAAATTTGCTGGCATATTGAGTGTAGCACTTTTACTGCATCGTCCTTTAAGATTTTGAATAGTTCAACTGGAATGCTGTCACCACCACTAGCTTTATTGTTGCTCAGACTTCCTAAGGCCCATTTGACTTCACATTCCAGGATGTCTGGCTCCAGGTCAGTAACTACCCCACTGTGGTCATCAGGGATGTTAAGCTCGCTCTTGCATAGTTGTTCTGTATAATTTTGCCACCTTTGTTTAATCTCTTCTGCTTCTGTGAGGTCCCTACCATTTTGGTCTCCCATCATACCCAACTTTGCATGAAATGTTCTCTTCATATCTCCAATTTTCTTGAAAAGATCTCTGGTCCTCCCCATTCTATTGTTTTCTTCTATTTGTTTGCACTGTTCATTTAAGAAGGCATTCTTATCTCTTCTAGCTTTTCTCTGGAATTCCGCATTCAGTTGGGTGTATCTTTCTCTTTCTCCATTGACTTTCACTTCCCTTCTCTCCTTAGCTATTTGTAAAGCTTCCTCAGACAGCCATTTTGATTTCTTGCATTTCTTTTTCTTTGGGATGGTTTTAGTTGCTACCTCTTGTACAATGTTGCGAACCTCCGTCCATAGTTCTTCAGGCACTCTGTCTATCAGATCTAATTCCTTAAATCTATTTGTCACCTCTACTGTGTATTCGTCGGGGATATGATTTAGTTCATACCTGAGAGGCCTAGTGCTTTTCCCTACTTTCTTCAATTTAAGCCTAAATTTTGCAACAAGAAGCTCATGATCTGAACCACAATCAGCTCCTGGTCTTGTTTTTATTGACTGGATAGAACTTTTCCATCTTTGGCTGCAGAGCACATAGTCAATCTGATTTCTGTGTTGACCGTCTGGTGATGTCCATGTGTAGAGTCGTCTCTTGGGTTGTTGGAAAAGAGTGTTTGCTATGACCATTGTATTCTCTTGACAAAATTCTACCAGCCTGTGTCCTGCTTCATTTTGTACTCCAAGGCCAAACCTGCCTGTTATCCCGGTTATCTTTTGGCTTCCTACTTTAGCATTCCAATCCCCCATGATGATAAGCACATCATTTTTGGCGTTGCTTCTAGAAGGTGTTGTAGGGCTTCATAGAACTGATCAACTTCATCCTCTTCAGCAGCAGTGGTTGGGGCATAGACCTGGATCACTGTGATGTTGAATGGTTTGCCTTGGATTCGAACTGAGATCATTCTGTCATTTTGGGGATTGTATCCCAAGACTGCTTTTCCTACTCTCTTATTGATTATGAAGGCTACTCCATTTCTTCTGCGAGATTCTTGTCCACAGTAGTATACCTGATGGTCATCTGAATTGAATTCACCCATTCCTGTCCATTTTAGTTCACTGATTCCTAAAATGTCGATGTTCAGTCTTGTCATTTCTTGTTTGACCACGTCCAGCTTACCTTGATTCATGGATCTGACGTTCCAGGTTCCTATGGAATAAAAATCTTTACAGCATCGGACTGTCTTTTCGCCACCAGTTACTTCCACAACTGAGCGTCCTTTCGGCTTTGGCCCAGTCGCTTCATTCATTCTGGCGCTACTCGTACTAGCCGTCTGCTCATCCCCAGTAGCATATTGGACACCTTCCGACCTGAGGGGCTCATCTTCCAGCGTCATATCGTTATGCCTATTGGAACTGTCCATAGAGTTTTCATGGCAAAGATACTGGAGTGGTTTGCCATTTCCTTCTCCAGTGGATCACCTTTTGTCAGAGCTCTCAGCTATGACCTGTCCGTCTTGGGTGGCCCTGCACGGTATAGCTCATAGCTTCACTGAACTACGCAAGCCCCCTTGCCACAACAAGGCAGCGATCCTTGAAGGGGGTTACTTCCTTGTAAAAACAGGTAAATCAATAGGGTTTTTCGTATGGATAAGTACCCAGTGAACGGTTCGTTTAGCTTTATATATTGTTCCGGGTGGGCGTTGTATTGGTTTTTCGGAAGTGTTAGACCTGTAAGAGAAAAATTTAAATGGTTGGGAAAGGCCATGGGATGTAGAAATATTTTTTTCACATTTTATTTCCTTTTAAAAACAGGTAAATCAATAGGGATTTTCGTACGGATAAGTACCCAGTGAACGGTTCGTTTATCTTTATATTTTGTTCCGGGTGGGCGTTGTATTAGTTTTTCGGAAGTGTTAGACCTGTAAGAGAAAAATTTAAATGGTTGGGAAAGGCCATGGGATGTAGAAATATTTTTTTCACATTTTACTTCCTTGTAAAAACAGGAAAATCAATAGGGATTTTCGTACGGATATGTACCCAGTGAACGGTTCATTTAGCTTTATATATTGTTCCGGGTGGGCGTTGTATTGGTTTTTCGGAAGCGTTAGACCTGTAAGAGAAAAATTTAAACGGTTGGGAAAGGCCATGGGATGTAGAAATATTTTTTTCACATTTACTTCCTTGTAAAAACAGGTAAATCAATAGGGTTTTTCGTACGGATAAGTACCCAGTGAACGGTTCGTTTAGCTTTATATATTGTTCCGGGTGGGCGTTGTATTGGTTTTTTAGAAGTGTTAGACCTGTAAGAGAATAATTTAAATGGTTGGGAAAGGCCATGGGATGTAGAAATATTTTTTTCACATTTTATTTCCTTTTAAAAACAGGTAAATCAATAGGGATTTTCGTACGGATAAGTACCCAGTGAACGGTTCGTTTAGCTTTATATATTGTTCCGGGTGGGCGTTGTATTGGTTTTTTGAAAGTGTTAGACCTGTAAGAGAAAAATTTAAATGGTTGGGAAAGGCCATGGGATGTAGAAATATTTTTTTCACATTTACTTCCTTGTAAAAACAGGTAAATCAATAGGGTTTTTCGTACGGATAAGTACCCAGTGAACGGTTCGTTTAGCTTTATATATTGTTCCGGGTGGGCGTTGTATTGGTTTTTCAGAAGTGTTAGACCTGTAAGAGAAAAATTTAAATGGTTGGGAAAGGCCATGGGATGTAGAAAATTTTTTTCACATTTTACTTCCTTGTAAAAACAGGTAAATCAATAGGGATTTTCGTACGGATAAGTACCCAGTGAACGGTTCGTTTAGCTTTATATATTGTTCCGGGTGGGCGTTGTATTGGTTTTTTGGAAGTGTTAGACCTGTAAGAGAAAAATTTAAATGGTTGGGAAAGGCCATGGGATGTAGAAATATTTTTTTCACATTTTACTTCCTTATAAAAACAGGAAAATCAATAGGGATTTTCGTACGGATATGTACCCAGTGAACGGTTCGTTTATCTTTATATATTCTTCCGGGTGGGCGTTGTATTGGTTTTTCGGAAGTGTTAGACCTGTAAGAGAAAAATTTAAATGGTTGGGAAAGGCCATGGGATGTAGAAATATTTTTTTCACATTTACTTCCTTGTAAAAACAGGTAAATCAATAGGGTATTTCGTACGGATAAGTACCCAGTGAACCGTTCGTTTAGCTTTATATATTGTTCCGGGTGGGCGTTGTATTGTTTTTTCGGAAGTGTTAGACCTGTAAGAGAAAAATTTAAATGGTTGGGAAAGGCCATGGGATGTAGAAATATTTTTTTCACATTTTACTTCCTTGTAAAAACAGGAAAATCAATAGGGATTTTCGTACGGATAAGTACCCAGTGAACGGTTTGTTTATCTTTATATATTGTTCGGGGTGGGCGTTGTATTGGATTTTCGGAAGTGTTAGACCTGTAAGAGAAAAATTTAAATGGTTGGGAAAGGCCATGGGATGTAGAAATATTTTTTTCACATTTACTTCCTTGTAAAAACAGGTAAATCAATAGGGTTTTTCGTACGGATAAGTACCCAGTGAACGGTTCGTTTAGCTTTATATATTGTTCCGGGTGGGCGTTGTATTGGTTTTTCGGATGTGTTAGACCTGTAAGAGAAGAATTTAAATGGTTGGGAAAGGCCATGGGATGTAGAAATATTTTTTTCACATTTTATTTGCTTGTAAAACAGGTAAATCAATAGGGTTTTTCGGACGGATAAGTGGCCAGTGAACGGTTCGTTTAGCTTTATATATTGTTCCGGGTGGGCATTGTTTTGGTTTTTCGGATGTGTTAGACCTGTAAGAGAAAAATTTAAATGGTTGGGAAAGGCCATGGGATGTAGAAATATTTTGTTCACATTTTATTTCCTTGTAAAAACAGGTAAATCAATAGGGTTTTTCGTACGGATAAGTGCCCAGTGAACGGTTCGTTTAGCTTTATATATTGTTCCGGGTGGGCGTTGTTTTGGTTTTTCAGAAGTGTTAGACCTGTAAGAGAAAAATTTAAATGGTTGGGAAAGGCCATGGGATGTAGAATTATTTTTTTCACATTTTACTTCCTTGTAAAAACAGGAAAATCGATAGGGATTTTCGTACGGATAAGTACCCAGTGAACCGTTCGTTTAGCTTTATATATTGTTCGGGGTGGGCGTTGTATTGGATTTTCGGAAGTGTTAGACCTGTAAGAGAAAAATTTAAATGGTTGGGAAAGGCCATGGGATGTAGAAATATTTTTTTCACATTTTACTTCCTTGTAAAAACAGGAAAATCGATAGGGATTTTCGGACGGATAAGTACCTAGTGAACGGTTCGTTTATCTTTATATATTGTTCGGGGTGGGCGTTGTATTGGATTTTCGGAAGTGTTAGACCTGTAAGAGAAAAATTTAAATGGTTAGGAAAGGCCATGGGATGTAGAAATATTTTTTTCACATTTACTTCCTTGTAAAAACAGGTAAATCAATAGGGTTTTTCGTACGGATAAGTACCCAGTGAACGGTTCGTTTAGCTTTATATATTGTTCCGGGTGGGCGTTGTATTGGTTTTTCGGAAGTGTTAGACCTGTAAGAGAAAAATTTAAATGGTTGGGAAAGGCCATGGGATGTAGAAATATTTTTTTCACATTTTACTTCCTTGTAAAAACAGGAAAATCAATAGGGATTTTCGTACGGATATGTACCCAGTGAACGGTTCGTTTAGCTTTATATATTGTTCCGGGTGGGCGTTGTATTGGTTTTTCGGATGTGTTAGACCTGTAAGAGAAGAATTTAAATGGTTGGGAAAGGCCATGGGATGTAGAAATATTTTTTTCACATTTTATTTCCTTGTAAAACAGGTAAATCAATAGGGTTTTTCGTACGGATAAGTGCCCAGTGAACGGTTCGTTTAGCTTTATATATTGTTCCGGGTGGGCATTGTTTTGGTTTTTCTGAAGTGTTAGACCTGTAAGAGAAAAATTTAAATGGTTGGGAAAGGCCATGGGATGTAGAAATATTTTTTTCACATTTTATTTCCTTGTAAGAACAGGTAAATCAATAGGGTTTTTCGTACGGATAAGTGCCCAGTGAACGGTTCGTTTAGCTTCATATATTGTTCCGGGTGGGCGTTGTTTTGGTTTTTCGGAAGTGTTAGACCTGTAAGAGAAAAATTTAAATGGTTGGGAAAGGCCATGGGATGTAGAATTATTTTTTTCACATTTTACTTCCTTGTAAAACAGGTAAATCAATAGGGTTTTTCGTACGGATAAGTGTCCAGTGAACGGTTCGTTTAGCTTTATATATTGTTCCGGGTGGGCATTGTTTTGGTTTTTCGGAAGTGTTAGACCTGTAAGAGAAAAATTTAAATGGTTGGAAAAGGCCATGGGATGTAGAAATATTTTTTTCACATTTTACTTCCTTGTAAAAACAGGAAAATCGATAGGGATTTTCATACGGATAAGTACCCAGTGAACGGTTCGTTTATCTTAATATATTCTTCCGGGTGGGCGTTGTATTGGTTTTTCGGAAGTGTTAGACCTGTAAGAGAAAAATTTAAACGGTTGGGAAAGCCATGGGATGTAGAAATATTTTTTTCACATTTTATTTCCTTTTAAAAACAGGTAAATCAATAGGGATTTTCGTACGGATAAGTACCCAGTGAACGGTTCGTTTAGCTTTATATATTGTTCCGGGTGGGCGTTGTATTGGTTTTTTGGAAGTGTTAGACCTGTAAGAGAAAAATTTAAATGGTTGGGAAAGGCCATGGGATGTAGAATTATTTTTTCCACATTTTACTTCCTTGTAAAAATAGGAAAATCAATAGGGATTTTCGTACGGATATGTACCCAGTGAACGGTTCGTTTAGCTTTATATATTGTTCCGGGTGGGCGTTGTATTGGTTTTTCGGATGTGTTAGACCTGTAAGAGAAGAATTTAAATGGTTGGGAAAGGCCATGGGATGTAGAAATATTTTTTTCACATTTTATTTCCTTGTAAAACAGGTAAATCAATAGGGTTTTTCGGACGGATAAGTGCCCAGTGAACGGTTCGTTTAGCTTTATATATTGTTCCGGGTGGGCATTGTTTTGGTTTTTCGGAAGTGTTAGACCTGTAAGAGAAAAATTTAAATGGTTGGGAAAGGCCATGGGATGTAGAAATATTTTTTTTACATTTTATTTCCTTGTAAAAACAGGTAAATCAATAGGGTTTTTCGTACGGATAAGTACCCAGTGAACGGTTCGTTTAGCTTTATATATTGTTCCGGGTGGGCGTTGTTTTGGTTTTTCGGAAGAGTTAGACCTGTAAGAGAAAAATTTAAATGGTTGGGAAAGGCCATGGGATGTAGAATTATTTTTTTCACATTTTACTTCCTTGTAAAAACAGGAAAATCGATAGGGATTTTCGTACGGATAAGTACCCAGTGAACCGTTCGTTTAGCTTTATATATTGTTCGGGGTGGGCGTTGTATTGGATTTTCGGAAGTGTTAGACCTGTAAGAGAAAAATTTAAATGGTTGGGAAAGGCCATGGGATGTAGAAATATTTTTTTCACATTTTACTTCCTTGTAAAAACAGGAAAATCGATAGGGATTTTCGGACGGATAAGTACCTAGTGAACGGTTCGTTTATCTTTATATATTGTTCGGGGTGGGCGTTGTATTGGATTTTCGGAAGTGTTAGACCTGTAAGAGAAAAATTTAAATGGTTGGGAAAGGCCATGGGATGTAGAAATATTTTTTTCACATTTTACTTCCTTGTAAAAACAGGAAAATCGATAGGGATTTTCGGACGGATAAGTACCTAGTGAACGGTTCGTTTATCTTTATATATTGTTCGGGGTGGGCGTTGTATTGGATTTTCGGAAGTGTTAGACCTGTAAGAGAAAAATTTAAATGGTTAGGAAAGGCCATAGGATGTAGAAATATTTTTTTCACATTTACTTCCTTGTAAAAACAGGTAAATCAATAGGGTTTTTCGTACGGATAAGTACCCAGTGAACGGTTCGTTTAGCTTTATATATTGTTCCGGGTGGGCGTTGTATTGGTTTTTCGGAAGTGTTAGACCTGTAAGAGAAAAATTTAAATGGTTGGGAAAGGCCATGGGATGTAGAAATATTTTTTTCACATTTTACTTCCTTGTAAAAACAGGAAAATCAATAGGGATTTTCGTACGGATATGTACCCAGTGAACGGTTCGTTTAGCTTTATATATTGTCCGGGTGGGCGTTGTATTGGTTTTTCGGATGTGTTAGACCTGTAAGAGAAGAATTTAAATGGTTGGGAAAGGCCATGGGATGTAGAAATATTTTTTTCACATTTTATTTCCTTGTAAAACAGGTAAATCAATAGGGTTTTTCGTACGGATAAGTGCCCAGAGAACGGTTCGTTTAGCTTTATATATTGTTCCGGGTGGGCATTGTTTTGGTTTTTCGGAAGTGTTAGACCTGTAAGAGAAAAATTTAAATGGTTGGGAAAGGCCATGGGATGTAGAAATATTTTTTTCACATTTTATTTCCTTGTAAAAACAGGTAAATCAATAGGGTTTTTCGTACGGATATGTGCCCAGTGAACGGTTCGTTTAGCTTTATATATTGTTCCGGGTGGGCGTTGTTTTGGTTTTTCGGAAGTGTTAGACCTGTAAGAGAAAAATTTAAATGGTTGGGAAAGGCCATGGGATGTAGAATTATTTTTTTCACATTTTACTTCCTTGTAAAACAGGTAAATCAATAGGGTTTTTCGTACGGATAAGTGCCCAGTGAACGGTTCGTTTAGCTTTACATATTGTTCCGGGTGGGCGTTGTTTTGGTTTTTCGGAAGTGTTAGACCTGTAAGAGAAAAATTTAAATGGTTGGAAAAGGCCATGGGATGTAGAAATATTTTTTTCACATTTTACTTCCTTGTAAAAACAGGAAAATCGATAGGGTTTTTCGTACGGATAAGTACCCAGTGAACGGTTCGTTTATCTTTATATATTCTTCCGGGTGCGCGTTGTATTGGTTTTTCGGAAGTGTTAGACCTGTAAGAGAAAAATTTAAACGGTTGGGAAAGGCCATGGGATGTAGAAATATTTTTTTCACATTTACTTCCTTGTAAAAACAGGTAAATCAATAGGGTTTTTCGTACGGATAAGTACCCAGTGAACGGTTCGTTTAGCTTTATATATTGTTCCGGGTGGGCGTTGTATTGGTTTTTCGGAAGTGTTAGACCTGTAAGAGAAAAATTTAAATGGTTGGGAAAGGCCATGGGATGTAGAAATATTTTTTTCACATTTTACTTCCTTGTAAAAACAGGAAAATCAATAGGGATTTTCGTACGGATATGTACCCAGTGAACGGTTCGTTTAGCTTTATATATTGTTCCGGGTGGGCGTTGTATTGGTTTTTCGGATGTGTTAGACCTGTAAGAGAAGAATTTAAATGGTTGGGAAAGGCCATGGGATGTAGAAATATTTTTTTCACATTTTATTTCCTTGTAAAACAGGTAAATCAATAGGGTTTTTCATACGGATAAGTGCCCAGTGAACGGTTCGTTTAGCTTTATATATTGTTCCGGGTGGGCATTGTTTTGGTTTTTCTGAAGTGTTAGACCTGTAAGAGAAAAATTTAAATGGTTGGGAAAGGCCATGGGATGTAGAAATATTTTTTTCACATTTTATTTCCTTGTAAAAACAGGTAAATCAATAGGGTTTTTCGTACGGATAAGTGCCCAGTGAACGGTTCGTTTAGCTTTATATATTGTTCCGGGTGGGCGTTGTTTTGGTTTTTCGGAAGTGTTAGACCTGTAAGAGAAAAATTTAAATGGTTGGGAAAGGCCATGGGATGTAGAATTATTTTTTTCACATTTTACTTCCTTGTAAAACAGGTAAATCAATAGGGTTTTTCGTACGGATAAGTGCCCAGTGAACGGTTCGTTTAGCTTTATATATTGTTCCGGGTGGGCATTGTTTTGGTTTTTCGGAAGTGTTAGACCTGTAAGAGAAAAATTTAAATGGTTGGAAAAGGCCATGGGATGTAGAAATATTTTTTTCACATTTTACTTCCTTGTAAAAACAGGAAAATCGATAGGGATTTTCATACGGATAAGTACCCAGTGAACGGTTCGTTTATCTTAATATATTCTTCCGGGTGGGCGTTGTATTGGTTTTTCGGAAGTGTTAGACCTGTAAGAGAAAAATTTAAACGGTTGGGAAAGCCATGGGATGTAGAAATATTTTTTTCACATTTTATTTCCTTTTAAAAACAGGTAAATCAATAGGGATTTTCGTACGGATAAGTACCCAGTGAACGGTTCGTTTAGCTTTATATATTGTTCCGGGTGGGCGTTGTATTGGTTTTTTGGAAGTGTTAGACCTGTAAGAGAAAAATTTAAATGGTTGGGAAAGGCCATGGGATGTAGAATTATTTTTTCCACATTTTACTTCCTTGTAAAAATAGGAAAATCAATAGGGATTTTCGTACGGATATGTACCCAGTGAACGGTTCGTTTAGCTTTATATATTGTTCCGGGTGGGCGTTGTATTGGTTTTTCGGATGTGTTAGACCTGTAAGAGAAGAATTTAAATGGTTGGGAAAGGCCATGGGATGTAGAAATATTTTTTTCACATTTTATTTCCTTGTAAAACAGGTAAATCAATAGGGTTTTTCGGACGGATAAGTGCCCAGTGAACGGTTCGTTTAGCTTTATATATTGTTCCGGGTGGGCATTGTTTTGGTTTTTCGGAAGTGTTAGACCTGTAAGAGAAAAATTTAAATGGTTGGGAAAGGCCATGGGATGTAGAAATATTTTTTTTACATTTTATTTCCTTGTAAAAACAGGTAAATCAATAGGGTTTTTCGTACGGATAAGTACCCAGTGAACGGTTCGTTTAGCTTTATATATTGTTCCGGGTGGGCGTTGTTTTGGTTTTTCGGAAGAGTTAGACCTGTAAGAGAAAAATTTAAATGGTTGGGAAAGGCCATGGGATGTAGAATTATTTTTTTCACATTTTACTTCCTTGTAAAAACAGGAAAATCGATAGGGATTTTCGTACGGATAAGTACCCAGTGAACCGTTCGTTTAGCTTTATATATTGTTCGGGGTGGGCGTTGTATTGGATTTTCGGAAGTGTTAGACCTGTAAGAGAAAAATTTAAATGGTTGGGAAAGGCCATGGGATGTAGAAATATTTTTTTCACATTTTACTTCCTTGTAAAAACAGGAAAATCGATAGGGATTTTCGGACGGATAAGTACCTAGTGAACGGTTCGTTTATCTTTATATATTGTTCGGGGTGGGCGTTGTATTGGATTTTCGGAAGTGTTAGACCTGTAAGAGAAAAATTTAAATGGTTAGGAAAGGCCATGGGATGTAGAAATATTTTTTTCACATTTACTTCCTTGTAAAAACAGGTAAATCAATAGGGTTTTTCGTACGGATAAGTACCCAGTGAACGGTTCGTTTAGCTTTATATATTGTTCCGGGTGGGCGTTGTATTGGTTTTTCGGAAGTGTTAGACCTGTAAGAGAAAAATTTAAATGGTTGGGAAAGGCCATGGGATGTAGAAATATTTTTTTCACATTTTACTTCCTTGTAAAAACAGGAAAATCAATAGGGATTTTCGTACGGATATGTACCCAGTGAACGGTTCGTTTAGCTTTATATATTGTCCGGGTGGGCGTTGTATTGGTTTTTCGGATGTGTTAGACCTGTAAGAGAAGAATTTAAATGGTTGGGAAAGGCCATGGGATGTAGAAATATTTTTTTCACATTTTATTTCCTTGTAAAACAGGTAAATCAATAGGGTTTTTCGTACGGATAAGTGCCCAGAGAACGGTTCGTTTAGCTTTATATATTGTTCCGGGTGGGCATTGTTTTGGTTTTTCGGAAGTGTTAGACCTGTAAGAGAAAAATTTAAATGGTTGGGAAAGGCCATGGGATGTAGAAATATTTTTTTCACATTTTATTTCCTTGTAAAAACAGGTAAATCAATAGGGTTTTTCGTACGGATATGTGCCCAGTGAACGGTTCGTTTAGCTTTATATATTGTTCCGGGTGGGCGTTGTTTTGGTTTTTCGGAAGTGTTAGACCTGTAAGAGAAAAATTTAAATGGTTGGGAAAGGCCATGGGATGTAGAATTATTTTTTTCACATTTTACTTCCTTGTAAAACAGGTAAATCAATAGGGTTTTTCGTACGGATAAGTGCCCAGTGAACGGTTCGTTTAGCTTTACATATTGTTCCGGGTGGGCGTTGTTTTGGTTTTTCGGAAGTGTTAGACCTGTAAGAGAAAAATTTAAATGGTTGGAAAAGGCCATGGGATGTAGAAATATTTTTTTCACATTTTACTTCCTTGTAAAAACAGGAAAATCTATAGGGTTTTTCGTACGGATAAGTACCCAGTGAACGGTTCGTTTATCTTTATATATTCTTCCGGGTGGGCGTTGTATTGGTTTTTCGGAAGTGTTAGACCTGTAAGAGAAAAATTTAAACGGTTGGGAAAGGCCATGGGATGTAGAAATATTTTTTTCACATTTACTTCCTTGTAAAAACAGGTAAATCAATAGGGTTTTTCGTACGGATAAGTACCCAGTGAACGGTTCGTTTAGCTTTATATATTGTTCCGGGTGGGCGTTGTATTGGTTTTTCGGAAGTGTTAGACCTGTAAGAGAAAAATTTAAATGGTTGGGAAAGGCCATGGGATGTAGAAATATTTTTTTCACATTTTACTTCCTTGTAAAAACAGGAAAATCAATAGGGATTTTCGTACGGATATGTACCCAGTGAACGGTTCGTTTAGCTTTATATATTGTTCCGGGTGGGCGTTGTATTGGTTTTTCGGATGTGTTAGACCTGTAAGAGAAGAATTTAAATGGTTGGGAAAGGCCATGGGATGTAGAAATATTTTTTTCACATTTTATTTCCTTGTAAAACAGGTAAATCAATAGGGTTTTTCGTACGGATAAGTGCCCAGTGAACGGTTCGTTTAGCTTTATATATTGTTCCGGGTGGGCATTGTTTTGGTTTTTCTGAAGTGTTAGACCTGTAAGAGAAAAATTTAAATGGTTGGGAAAGGCCATGGGATGTAGAAATATTTTTTTCACATTTTATTTCCTTGTAAAAACAGGTAAATCAATAGGGTTTTTCGTACGGATAAGTGCCCAGTGAACGGTTCGTTTAGCTTTATATATTGTTCCGGGTGGGCGTTGTTTTGGTTTTTCGGAAGTGTTAGACCTGTAAGAGAAAAATTTAAATGGTTGGGAAAGGCCATGGGATGTAGAATTATTTTTTTCACATTTTACTTCCTTGTAAAACAGGTAAATCAATAGGGTTTTTCGTACGGATAAGTGCCCAGTGAACGGTTCGTTTAGCTTTATATATTGTTCCGGGTGGGCGTTGTTTTGGTTTTTCGGAAGTGTTAGACCTGTAAGAGAAAAATTTAAATGGTTGGAAAAGGCCATGGGATGTAGAAATATTTTTTTCACATTTTACTTCCTTGTAAAAACAGGAAAATCGATAGGGATTTTCGTACGGATAAGTACCCAGTGAACGGTTCGTTGATCTTAATATATTCTTCCGGGTGGGCGTTGTATTGGTTTTTCGGAAGTGTTAGACCTGTAAGAGAAAAATTTAAACGGTTGGGAAAGCCATGGGATGTAGAAATATTTTTTTCACATTTACTTCCTTGTAAAAACAGGTAAATCAATAGGGTTTTTCGTACGGATAAGTACCCAGTGAACCGTTTGTTTAGCTTTATATATTGTTCCGGGTGGGCGTTGTATTGGTTTTTCGGAAGTGTTAGACCTGTAAGAGAAAAATTTAAATGGTTGGGAAAGGCCATGGGATGTAGAAATATTTTTTTCACATTTTATTTCCTTTTAAAAACAGGTAAATCAATAGGGATTTTCGTACGGATAAGTACCCAGTGAACGGTTCGTTTAGCTTTATATATTGTTCCGGGTGGGCGTTGTATTGGTTTTTTGGAAGTGTTAGACCTGTAAGAGAAAAATTTAAATGGTTGGGAAAGGCCATGGGATGTAGAATTATTTTTTCCACATTTTACTTCCTTGTAAAAATAGGAAAATCAATAGGGATTTTCGTACGGATATGTACCCAGGGAACGGTTCATTTAGCTTTATATATTGTTCCGGGTGGGCGTTGTATTGGTTTTTCGGAAGCGTTAGACCTGTAAGAGAAAAATTTAAATGGTTGGGAAAGGCCATGGGATGTAGAAATATTTTTTTCACATTTTATTTCCTTGTAAAAACAGGTAAATTAATAGGGTTTTTCGTACAGATAAGTGCCCAGTGAACGGTTCATATAGCTTTATATATTGTTCCGGGTGGGCGTTGTATTGTTTTTTCGGAAGTGTTAGACCTGTAAGAGAAAAATTTAAATGGTTGGGAAAGGCCATGGGATGTAGAAATATTTTTTCACATTTTACTTCCTTGTAAAAACAGGAAAATCAATAGGGATTTTCGTACGGATATGTACCCAGGGAACGGTTCATTTAGCTTTATATATTGTTCCGGGTGGGCGTTGTATTGGTTTTTCGGAAGCGTTAGACCTGTAAGAGAAAAATTTAAATGGTTGGGAAAGGCCATGGGATGTAGAAATATTTTTTTCACATTTTATTTCCTTGTAAAAACAGGTAAATCAATAGGGTTTTTCGTACGGATAAGTGCCCAGTGAACGGTTCATATAGCTTTATATATTGTTCCGGGTGGGCGTTGTATTGTTTTTTCGGAAGTGTTAGACCTGTAAGAGAAAAATTTAAATGGTTGGGAAAGGCCATGGGATGTAGAAATATTTTTTCACATTTTACTTCCTTGTAAAAACAGGAAAATCAATAGGGATTTTCGTACGGATATGTACCCAGTGAACGGTTCGTTTAGCTTTATATATTGTTCCGGGTGGGCGTTGTATTGGTTTTTCGGATGTGTTAGACCTGTAAGAGAAGAATTTAAATGGTTGGGAAAGGCCATGGGATGTAGAAATATTTTTTTCACATTTTATTTCCTTGTAAAACAGGTAAATCAATAGGGTTTTTCGGACGGATAAGTGCCCAGTGAACGGTTTGTTTAGCTTTATATATTGTTCCGGGTGGGCATTGTTTTGGTTTTTCGGAAGTGTTAGACCTGTAAGAGAAAAATTTAAATGGTTGGGAAAGGCCATGGGATGTAGAAATATTTTTTTTACATTTTATTTCCTTGTAAAAACAGGTAAATCAATAGGGTTTTTCGTACGGATAAGTGCCCAGTGAACGGTTCGTTTAGGTTTATATATTGTTCCGGGTGGGCGTTGTTTTGGTTTTTCGGAAGTGTTAGACCTGTAAGAGAAAAATTTAAATGGTTGGGAAAGGCCATGGGATGTAGAAATATTTTTTTCACATTTTATTTCCTTTTAAAAACAGGTAAATCAATAGGGATTTTCGTACGGATAAGTACCCAGTGAACGGTTCGTTTAGCTTTATATATTGTTCCGGGTGGGCGTTGTATTGGTTTTTTGGAAGTGTTAGACCTGTAAGAGAAAAATTTAAATGGTTGGAAAAGGCCATGGGATGTAGAAATATTTTTTTCACATTTTACTTCCTTGTAAAAACAGGAAAATCGATAGGGATTTTCGTACGGATAAGTACCCAGTGAACGGTTCGTTGATCTTAATATATTCTTCCGGGTGGGCGTTGTATTGGTTTTTCGGAAGTGTTAGACCTGTAAGAGAAAAATTTAAACGGTTGGGAAAGCCATGGGATGTAGAAATATTTTTTTCACATTTACTTCCTTGTAAAAACAGGTAAATCAATAGGGTTTTTCGTACGGATAAGTACCCAGTGAACCGTTTGTTTAGCTTTATATATTGTTCCGGGTGGGCGTTGTATTGGTTTTTCGGAAGTGTTAGACCTGTAAGAGAAAAATTTAAATGGTTGGGAAAGGCCATGGGATGTAGAAATATTTTTTTCACATTTTATTTCCTTTTAAAAACAGGTAAATCAATAGGGATTTTCGTACGGATAAGTACCCAGTGAACGGTTCGTTTAGCTTTATATATTGTTCCGGGTGGGCGTTGTATTGGTTTTTTGGAAGTGTTAGACCTGTAAGAGAAAAATTTAAATGGTTGGGAAAGGCCATGGGATGTAGAATTATTTTTTCCACATTTTACTTCCTTGTAAAAATAGGAAAATCAATAGGGATTTTCGTACGGATATGTACCCAGGGAACGGTTCATTTAGCTTTATATATTGTTCCGGGTGGGCGTTGTATTGGTTTTTCGGAAGCGTTAGACCTGTAAGAGAAAAATTTAAATGGTTGGGAAAGGCCATGGGATGTAGAAATATTTTTTTCACATTTTATTTCCTTGTAAAAACAGGTAAATTAATAGGGTTTTTCGTACGGATAAGTGCCCAGTGAACGGTTCATATAGCTTTATATATTGTTCCGGGTGGGCGTTGTATTGTTTTTTCGGAAGTGTTAGACCTGTAAGAGAAAAATTTAAATGGTTGGGAAAGGCCATGGGATGTAGAAATATTTTTTCACATTTTACTTCCTTGTAAAAACAGGAAAATCAATAGGGATTTTCGTACGGATATGTACCCAGGGAACGGTTCATTTAGCTTTATATATTGTTCCGGGTGGGCGTTGTATTGGTTTTTCGGAAGCGTTAGACCTGTAAGAAAAAAATTTAAATGGTTGGGAAAGGCCATGGGATGTAGAAATATTTTTTTCACATTTTATTTCCTTGTAAAAACAGGTAAATCAATAGGGTTTTTCGTACGGATAAGTGCCCAGTGAACGGTTCATATAGCTTTATATATTGTTCCGGGTGGGCGTTGTATTGTTTTTTCGGAAGTGTTAGACCTGTAAGAGAAAAATTTAAATGGTTGGGAAAGGCCATGGGATGTAGAAATATTTTTTCACATTTTACTTCCTTGTAAAAACAGGAAAATCAATAGGGATTTTCGTACGGATATGTACCCAGTGAACGGTTCGTTTAGCTTTATATATTGTTCCGGGTGGGCGTTGTATTGGTTTTTCGGATGTGTTAGACCTGTAAGAGAAGAATTTAAATGGTTGGGAAAGGCCATGGGATGTAGAAATATTTTTTTCACATTTTATTTCCTTGTAAAACAGGTAAATCAATAGGGTTTTTCGGACGGATAAGTGCCCAGTGAACGGTTCGTTTAGCTTTATATATTGTTCCGGGTGGGCATTGTTTTGGTTTTTCGGAAGTGTTAGACCTGTAAGAGAAAAATTTAAATGGTTGGGAAAGGCCATGGGATGTAGAAATATTTTTTTTACATTTTATTTCCTTGTAAAACAGGTAAATCAATAGGGTTTTTCGGACGGATAAGTGCCCAGTGAACGGTTCGTTTAGCTTTATATATTGTTCCGGGTGGGCGTTGTTTTGGTTTTTCGGAAGTGTTAGACCTGTAAGAGAAAAATTTAAATGGTTGGGAAAGGCCATGGGATGTAGAAATATTTTTTTCACATTTTATTTCCTTTTAAAAACAGGTAAATCAATAGGGATTTTCGTACGGATAAGTACCCAGTGAACGGTTCGTTTAGCTTTATATATTGTTCCGGGTGGGCGTTGTATTGGTTTTTTGGAAGTGTTAGACCTGTAAGAGAAAAATTTAAATGGTTGGGAAAGGCCATGGGATGTAGAATTATTTTTTCCACATTTTACTTCCTTGTAAAAATAGGAAAATCAATAGGGATTTTCGTACGGATATGTACCCAGGGAACGGTTCATTTAGCTTTATATATTGTTCCGGGTGGGCGTTGTATTGGTTTTTCGGAAGCGTTAGACCTGTAAGAGAAAAATTTAAATGGTTGGGAAAGGCCATGGGATGTAGAAATATTTTTTTCACATTTTATTTCCTTGTAAAAACAGGTAAATTAATAGGGTTTTTCGTACGGATAAGTGCCCAGTGAACGGTTCATATAGCTTTATATATTGTTCCGGGTGGGCGTTGTATTGTTTTTTCGGAAGTGTTAGACCTGTAAGAGAAAAATTTAAATGGTTGGGAAAGGCCATGGGATGTAGAAATATTTTTTCACATTTTACTTCCTTGTAAAAACAGGTAAATTAATAGGGTTTTTCGTACGGATAAGTGCCCAGTGAACGGTTCATATAGCTTTATATATTGTTCCGGGTGGGCGTTGTATTGTTTTTTCGCAAGTGTTAGACCTGTAAGAGAAAAATTTAAATGGTTGGGAAAGGCCATGGGATGTAGAATTATTTTTTCCACATTTTACTTCCTTGTAAAAATAGGAAAATCAATAGGGATTTTCGTACGGATATGTACCCAGGGAACGGTTCATTTAGCTTTATATATTGTTCCGGGTGGGCGTTGTATTGGTTTTTCGGAAGCGTTAGACCTGTAAGAGAAAAATTTAAATGGTTGGGAAAGGCCATGGGATGTAGAAATATTTTTTTCACATTTTATTTCCTTGTAAAAACAGGTAAATTAATAGGGTTTTTCGTACGGATAAGTGCCCAGTGAACGGTTCATATAGCTTTATATATTGTTCCGGGTGGGCGTTGTATTGTTTTTTCGGAAGTGTTAGACCTGTAAGAGAAAAATTTAAATGGTTGGGAAAGGCCATGGGATGTAGAAATATTTTTTCACATTTTACTTCCTTGTAAAAACAGGAAAATCAATAGGGATTTTCGTACGGATATGTACCCAGGGAACGGTTCATTTAGCTTTATATATTGTTCCGGGTGGGCGTTGTATTGTTTTTTCGCAAGTGTTAGACCTGTAAGAGAAAAATTTAAATGGTTGGGAAAGGCCATGGGATGTAGAAATATTTTTTTCACATTTTACTTCCTTGTAAAAACAGGAAAATCAATAGGGATTTTCGTACGGATATGTACCCAGTGAACGGTTCGTTTAGCTTTATATATTGTCCGGGTGGGCGTTGTATTGGTTTTTCGGATGTGTTAGACCTGTAAGAGAAGAATTTAAATGGTTGGGAAAGGCCATGGGATGTAGAAATATTTTTTTCACATTTTATTTCCTTGTAAAACAGGTAAATCAATAGGGTTTTTCGTACGGATAAGTGCCCAGAGAACGGTTCGTTTAGCTTTATATATTGTTCCGGGTGGGCATTGTTTTGGTTTTTCGGAAGTGTTAGACCTGTAAGAGAAAAATTTAAATGGTTGGGAAAGGCCATGGGATGTAGAAATATTTTTTTCACATTTTATTTCCTTGTAAAAACAGGTAAATCAATAGGGTTTTTCGTACGGATAAGTGCCCAGTGAACGGTTCGTTTAGCTTTATATATTGTTCCGGGTGGGCGTTGTTTTGGTTTTTCGGAAGTGTTAGACCTGTAAGAGAAAAATTTAAATGGTTGGGAAAGGCCATGGGATGTAGAATTATTTTTTTCACATTTTACTTCCTTGTAAAACAGGTAAATCAATAGCGTTTTTCGTACGGATAAGTGCCCAGTGAACGGTTCGTTTAGCTTTACATATTGTTCCGGGTGGGCGTTGTTTTGGTTTTTCGGAAGTGTTAGACCTGTAAGAGAAAAATTTAAATGGTTGGGAAAGGCCATGGGATGTAGAATTATTTTTTTCACATTTTACTTCCTTGTAAAACAGGTAAATCAATAGGGTTTTTCGTACTGATAAGTGCCCAGTGAACGGTTCGTTTAGCTTTATATATTGTTCCGGGTGGGCGTTGTTTTGGTTTTTCGGAAGTGTTAGACCTGTAAGAGAAAAATTTAAATGGTTGGAAAAGGCCATGGGATGTAGAAATATTTTTTTCACATTTTACTTCCTTGTAAAAACAGGAAAATCGATAGGGATTTTCGTACGGATAAGTACCCAGTGAACGGTTCGTTGATCTTAATATATTCTTCCGGGTGGGCGTTGTATTGGTTTTTCGGAAGTGTTAAACCTGTAAGAGAAAAATTTAAACGGTTGGGAAAGCCATGGGATGTAGAAATATTTTTTTCACATTTACTTCCTTGTAAAAACAGGTAAATCAATAGGGTTTTTCGTACGGATAAGTACCCAGTGAACCGTTTGTTTAGCTTTATATATTGTTCCGGGTGGGCGTTGTATTGGTTTTTCGGAAGTGTTAGACCTGTAAGAGAAAAATTTAAATGGTTGGGAAAGGCCATGGGATGTAGAAATATTTTTTTCACATTTTATTTCCTTTTAAAAACAGGTAAATCAATAGGGATTTTCGTACGGATAAGTACCCAGTGAACGGTTCGTTTAGCTTTATATATTGTTCCGGGTGGGCGTTGTATTATTTTTCGGAAGTGTTAGACCTGTAAGAGAAAAATTTAAATGGTTGGGAAAGGCCATGGGATGTAGAAATATTTTTTCACATTTTACTTCCTTGTAAAAACAGGAAAATCAATAGGGATTTTCGTACGGATATGTACCCAGGGAACGGTTCATTTAGCTTTATATATTGTTCCGGGTGGGCGTTGTATTGGTTTTTCGGAAGCGTTAGACCTGTAAGAGAAAAATTTAAATGGTTGGGAAAGGCCATGGGATGTAGAAATATTTTTTTCACATTTTATTTCCTTGTAAAAACAGGTAAATCAATAGGGTTTTTCGTACGGATAAGTGCCCAGTGAACGGTTCATATAGCTTTATATATTGTTCCGGGTGGGCGTTGTATTGTTTTTTCGGAAGTGTTAGACCTGTAAGAGAAAAATTTAAATGGTTGGGAAAGGCCATGGGATGTAGAAATATTTTTTCACATTTTACTTCCTTGTAAAAACAGGAAAATCAATAGGGATTTTCGTACGGATATGTACCCAGTGAACGGTTCGTTTAGCTTTATATATTGTTCCGGGTGGGCGTTGTATTGGTTTTTCGGATGTGTTAGACCTGTAAGAGAAGAATTTAAATGGTTGGGAAAGGCCATGGGATGTAGAAATATTTTTTTCACATTTTATTTCCTTGTAAAACAGGTAAATCAATAGGGTTTTTCGGACGGATAAGTGCCCAGTGAACGGTTCGTTTAGCTTTATATATTGTTCCGGGTGGGCATTGTTTTGGTTTTTCGGAAGTGTTAGACCTGTAAGAGAAAAATTTAAATGGTTGGGAAAGGCCATGGGATGTAGAAATATTTTTTTTACATTTTATTTCCTTGTAAAAACAGGTAAATCAATAGGGTTTTTCGTACGGATAAGTGCCCAGTGAACGGTTCGTTTAGGTTTATATATTGTTCCGGGTGGGCGTTGTTTTGGTTTTTCGGAAGTGTTAGACCTGTAAGAGAAAAATTTAAATGGTTGGGAAAGGCCATGGGATGTAGAAATATTTTTTTCACATTTTATTTCCTTTTAAAAACAGGTAAATCAATAGGGATTTTCGTACGGATAAGTACCCAGTGAACGGTTCGTTTAGCTTTATATATTGTTCCGGGTGGGCGTTGTATTGGTTTTTTGGAAGTGTTAGACCTGTAAGAGAAAAATTTAAATGGTTGGGAAAGGCCATGGGATGTAGAATTATTTTTTCCACATTTTATTTCCTTGTAAAAACAGGTAAATCAATAGGGTTTTTCGTACGGATAAGTGCCCAGTGAACGGTTCGTTTAGCTTTATATATTGTTCCGGGTGGGCGTTGTTTTGGTTTTTCGGAAGTGTTAGACCTGTAAGAGAAAAATTTAAATGGTTGGGAAAGGCCATGGGATGTAGAATTATTTTTTTCACATTTTATTTCCTTGTAAAACAGGTAAATCAATAGGGTTTTTCGTACGGATAAGTGCCCAGTGAACGGTTCGTTTAGCTTTATATATTGTTCCGGGTGGGCGTTGTTTTGGTTTTTCGGAAGTGTTAGACCTGTAAGAGAAAAATTTAAATGGTTGGAAAAGGCCATGGGATGTAGAAATATTTTTTTCACATTTTACTTCCTTGTAAAAACAGGAAAATCGATAGGGATTTTCGTACGGATAAGTACCCAGTGAACGGTTCGTTGATCTTAATATATTCTTCCGGGTGGGCGTTGTATTGGTTTTTCGGAAGTGTTAGACCTGTAAGAGAAAAATTTAAACGGTTGGGAAAGCCATGGGATGTAGAAATATTTTTTTCACATTTACTTCCTTGTAAAAACAGGTAAATCAATAGGGTTTTTCGTACGGATAAGTACCCAGTGAACCGTTTGTTTAGCTTTATATATTGTTCCGGGTGGGCGTAGTATTGGTTTTTCGGAAGTGTTAGACCTGTAAGAGAAAAATTTAAATGGTTGGGAAAGGCCATGGGATGTAGAAATATTTTTTTCACATTTTATTTCCTTTTAAAAACAGGTAAATCAATAGGGATTTTCGTACGGATAAGTACCCAGTGAACGGTTCGTTTAGCTTTATATATTGTTCCGGGTGGGCGTTGTATTGGTTTTTTGGAAGTGTTAGACCTGTAAGAGAAAAATTTAAATGGTTGGGAAAGGCCATGGGATGTAGAATTATTTTTTCCACATTTTACTTCCTTGTAAAAATAGGAAAATCAATAGGGATTTTCGTACGGATATGTACCCAGGGAACGGTTCATTTAGCTTTATATATTGTTCCGGGTGGGCGTTGTATTGGTTTTTCGGAAGCGTTAGACCTGTAAGAGAAAAATTTAAATGGTTGGGAAAGGCCATGGGATGTAGAAATATTTTTTTCACATTTTATTTCCTTGTAAAAACAGGTAAATTAATAGGGTTTTTCGTACGGATAAGTGCCCAGTGAACGGTTCATATAGCTTTATATATTGTTCCGGGTGGGCGTTGTATTGTTTTTTCGGAAGTGTTAGACCTGTAAGAGAAAAATTTAAATGGTTGGGAAAGGCCATGGGATGTAGAAATATTTTTTCACATTTTACTTCCTTGTAAAAACAGGAAAATCAATAGGGATTTTCGTACGGATATGTACCCAGGGAACGGTTCATTTAGCTTTATATATTGTTCCGGGTGGGCGTTGTATTGGTTTTTCGGATGTGTTAGACCTGTAAGAGAAGAATTTAAATGGTTGGGAAAGGCCATGGGATGTAGAAATATTTTTTTCACATTTTATTTCCTTGTAAAACAGGTAAATCAATAGGGTTTTTCGGACGGATAAGTGCCCAGTGAACGGTTCGTTTAGCTTTATATATTGTTCCGGGTGGGCATTGTTTTGGTTTTTCGGAAGTGTTAGACCTGTAAGAGAAAAATTTAAATGGTTGGGAAAGGCCATGGGATGTAGAAATATTTTTTTTACATTTTATTTCCTTGTAAAACAGGTAAATCAATAGGGTTTTTCGGACGGATAAGTGCCCAGTGAACGGTTCGTTTAGCTTTATATATTGTTCCGGGTGGGCGTTGTTTTGGTTTTTCGGAAGTGTTAGACCTGTAAGAGAAAAATTTAAATGGTTGGGAAAGGCCATGGGATGTAGAAATATTTTTTTCACATTTTATTTCCTTTTAAAAACAGGTAAATCAATAGGGATTTTCGTACGGATAAGTACCCAGTGAACGGTTCGTTTAGCTTTATATATTGTTCCGGGTGGGCGTTGTATTGGTTTTTTGGAAGTGTTAGACCTGTAAGAGAAAAATTTAAATGGTTGGGAAAGGCCATGGGATGTAGAATTATTTTTTCCACATTTTACTTCCTTGTAAAAATAGGAAAATCAATAGGGATTTTCGTACGGATATGTACCCAGGGAACGGTTCATTTAGCTTTATATATTGTTCCGGGTGGGCGTTGTATTGGTTTTTCGGAAGCGTTAGACCTGTAAGAGAAAAATTTAAATGGTTGGGAAAGGCCATGGGATGTAGAAATATTTTTTTCACATTTTATTTCCTTGTAAAAACAGGTAAATTAATAGGGTTTTTCGTACGGATAAGTGCCCAGTGAACGGTTCATATAGCTTTATATATTGTTCCGGGTGGGCGTTGTATTGTTTTTTCGGAAGTGTTAGACCTGTAAGAGAAAAATTTAAATGGTTGGGAAAGGCCATGGGATGTAGAAATATTTTTTCACATTTTACTTCCTTGTAAAAACAGGAAAATCAATAGGGATTTTCGTACGGATATGTACCCAGGGAACGGTTCATTTAGCTTTATATATTGTTCCGGGTGGGCGTTGTATTGTTTTTTCGCAAGTGTTAGACCTGTAAGAGAAAAATTTAAATGGTTGGGAAAGGCCATGGGATGTAGAAATATTTTTTTCACATTTTACTTCCTTGTAAAAACAGGAAAATCAATAGGGATTTTCGTACGGATATGTACCCAGTGAACGGTTCGTTTAGCTTTATATATTGTCCGGGTGGGCGTTGTATTGGTTTTTCGGATGTGTTAGACCTGTAAGAGAAGAATTTAAATGGTTGGGAAAGGCCATGGGATGTAGAAATATTTTTTTCACATTTTATTTCCTTGTAAAACAGGTAAATCAATAGGGTTTTTCGTACGGATAAGTGCCCAGAGAACGGTTCGTTTAGCTTTATATATTGTTCCGGGTGGGCATTGTTTTGGTTTTTCGGAAGTGTTAGACCTGTAAGAGAAAAATTTAAATGGTTGGGAAAGGCCATGGGATGTAGAAATATTTTTTTCACATTTTATTTCCTTGTAAAAACAGGTAAATCAATAGGGTTTTTCGTACGGATAAGTGCCCAGTGAACGGTTCGTTTAGCTTTATATATTGTTCCGGGTGGGCGTTGTTTTGGTTTTTCGGAAGTGTTAGACCTGTAAGAGAAAAATTTAAATGGTTGGGAAAGGCCATGGGATGTAGAATTATTTTTTTCACATTTTACTTCCTTGTAAAACAGGTAAATCAATAGCGTTTTTCGTACGGATAAGTGCCCAGTGAACGGTTCGTTTAGCTTTACATATTGTTCCGGGTGGGCGTTGTTTTGGTTTTTCGGAAGTGTTAGACCTGTAAGAGAAAAATTTAAATGGTTGGGAAAGGCCATGGGATGTAGAATTATTTTTTTCACATTTTACTTCCTTGTAAAACAGGTAAATCAATAGGGTTTTTCGTACTGATAAGTGCCCAGTGAACGGTTCGTTTAGCTTTATATATTGTTCCGGGTGGGCGTTGTTTTGGTTTTTCGGAAGTGTTAGACCTGTAAGAGAAAAATTTAAATGGTTGGAAAAGGCCATGGGATGTAGAAATATTTTTTTCACATTTTACTTCCTTGTAAAAACAGGAAAATCGATAGGGATTTTCGTACGGATAAGTACCCAGTGAACGGTTCGTTGATCTTAATATATTCTTCCGGGTGGGCGTTGTATTGGTTTTTCGGAAGTGTTAAACCTGTAAGAGAAAAATTTAAACGGTTGGGAAAGCCATGGGATGTAGAAATATTTTTTTCACATTTACTTCCTTGTAAAAACAGGTAAATCAATAGGGTTTTTCGTACGGATAAGTACCCAGTGAACCGTTTGTTTAGCTTTATATATTGTTCCGGGTGGGCGTTGTATTGGTTTTTCGGAAGTGTTAGACCTGTAAGAGAAAAATTTAAATGGTTGGGAAAGGCCATGGGATGTAGAAATATTTTTTTCACATTTTATTTCCTTTTAAAAACAGGTAAATCAATAGGGATTTTCGTACGGATAAGTACCCAGTGAACGGTTCGTTTAGCTTTATATATTGTTCCGGGTGGGCGTTGTATTATTTTTCGGAAGTGTTAGACCTGTAAGAGAAAAATTTAAATGGTTGGGAAAGGCCATGGGATGTAGAAATATTTTTTCACATTTTACTTCCTTGTAAAAACAGGAAAATCAATAGGGATTTTCGTACGGATATGTACCCAGGGAACGGTTCATTTAGCTTTATATATTGTTCCGGGTGGGCGTTGTATTGGTTTTTCGGAAGCGTTAGACCTGTAAGAGAAAAATTTAAATGGTTGGGAAAGGCCATGGGATGTAGAAATATTTTTTTCACATTTTATTTCCTTGTAAAAACAGGTAAATCAATAGGGTTTTTCGTACGGATAAGTGCCCAGTGAACGGTTCATATAGCTTTATATATTGTTCCGGGTGGGCGTTGTATTGTTTTTTCGGAAGTGTTAGACCTGTAAGAGAAAAATTTAAATGGTTGGGAAAGGCCATGGGATGTAGAAATATTTTTTCACATTTTACTTCCTTGTAAAAACAGGAAAATCAATAGGGATTTTCGTACGGATATGTACCCAGTGAACGGTTCGTTTAGCTTTATATATTGTTCCGGGTGGGCGTTGTATTGGTTTTTCGGATGTGTTAGACCTGTAAGAGAAGAATTTAAATGGTTGGGAAAGGCCATGGGATGTAGAAATATTTTTTTCACATTTTATTTCCTTGTAAAACAGGTAAATCAATAGGGTTTTTCGGACGGATAAGTGCCCAGTGAACGGTTCGTTTAGCTTTATATATTGTTCCGGGTGGGCATTGTTTTGGTTTTTCGGAAGTGTTAGACCTGTAAGAGAAAAATTTAAATGGTTGGGAAAGGCCATGGGATGTAGAAATATTTTTTTTACATTTTATTTCCTTGTAAAAACAGGTAAATCAATAGGGTTTTTCGTACGGATAAGTGCCCAGTGAACGGTTCGTTTAGGTTTATATATTGTTCCGGGTGGGCGTTGTTTTGGTTTTTCGGAAGTGTTAGACCTGTAAGAGAAAAATTTAAATGGTTGGGAAAGGCCATGGGATGTAGAAATATTTTTTTCACATTTTATTTCCTTTTAAAAACAGGTAAATCAATAGGGATTTTCGTACGGATAAGTACCCAGTGAACGGTTCGTTTAGCTTTATATATTGTTCCGGGTGGGCGTTGTATTGGTTTTTTGGAAGTGTTAGACCTGTAAGAGAAAAATTTAAATGGTTGGGAAAGGCCATGGGATGTAGAATTATTTTTTCCACATTTTATTTCCTTGTAAAAACAGGTAAATCAATAGGGTTTTTCGTACGGATAAGTGCCCAGTGAACGGTTCGTTTAGCTTTATATATTGTTCCGGGTGGGCGTTGTTTTGGTTTTTCGGAAGTGTTAGACCTGTAAGAGAAAAATTTAAATGGTTGGGAAAGGCCATGGGATGTAGAATTATTTTTTTCACATTTTATTTCCTTGTAAAACAGGTAAATCAATAGGGTTTTTCGTACGGATAAGTGCCCAGTGAACGGTTCGTTTAGCTTTATATATTGTTCCGGGTGGGCGTTGTTTTGGTTTTTCGGAAGTGTTAGACCTGTAAGAGAAAAATTTAAATGGTTGGGAAAGGCCATGGGATGTAGAATTATTTTTTTCACATTTTACTTCCTTGTAAAACAGGTAAATCAATAGCGTTTTTCGTACGGATAAGTGCCCAGTGAACGGTTCGTTTAGCTTTACATATTGTTCCGGGTGGGCGTTGTTTTGGTTTTTCGGAAGTGTTAGACCTGTAAGAGAAAAATTTAAATGGTTGGGAAAGGCCATGGGATGTAGAATTATTTTTTTCACATTTTACTTCCTTGTAAAACAGGTAAATCAATAGGGTTTTTCGTACTGATAAGTGCCCAGTGAACGGTTCGTTTAGCTTTATATATTGTTCCGGGTGGGCGTTGTTTTGGTTTTTCGGAAGTGTTAGACCTGTAAGAGAAAAATTTAAATGGTTGGAAAAGGCCATGGGATGTAGAAATATTTTTTTCACATTTTACTTCCTTGTAAAAACAGGAAAATCGATAGGGATTTTCGTACGGATAAGTACCCAGTGAACGGTTCGTTGATCTTAATATATTCTTCCGGGTGGGCGTTGTATTGGTTTTTCGGAAGTGTTAAACCTGTAAGAGAAAAATTTAAACGGTTGGGAAAGCCATGGGATGTAGAAATATTTTTTTCACATTTACTTCCTTGTAAAAACAGGTAAATCAATAGGGTTTTTCGTACGGATAAGTACCCAGTGAACCGTTTGTTTAGCTTTATATATTGTTCCGGGTGGGCGTTGTATTGGTTTTTCGGAAGTGTTAGACCTGTAAGAGAAAAATTTAAATGGTTGGGAAAGGCCATGGGATGTAGAAATATTTTTTTCACATTTTATTTCCTTTTAAAAACAGGTAAATCAATAGGGATTTTCGTACGGATAAGTACCCAGTGAACGGTTCGTTTAGCTTTATATATTGTTCCGGGTGGGCGTTGTATTATTTTTCGGAAGTGTTAGACCTGTAAGAGAAAAATTTAAATGGTTGGGAAAGGCCATGGGATGTAGAAATATTTTTTCACATTTTACTTCCTTGTAAAAACAGGAAAATCAATAGGGATTTTCGTACGGATATGTACCCAGGGAACGGTTCATTTAGCTTTATATATTGTTCCGGGTGGGCGTTGTATTGGTTTTTCGGAAGCGTTAGACCTGTAAGAGAAAAATTTAAATGGTTGGGAAAGGCCATGGGATGTAGAAATATTTTTTTCACATTTTATTTCCTTGTAAAAACAGGTAAATCAATAGGGTTTTTCGTACGGATAAGTGCCCAGTGAACGGTTCATATAGCTTTATATATTGTTCCGGGTGGGCGTTGTATTGTTTTTTCGGAAGTGTTAGACCTGTAAGAGAAAAATTTAAATGGTTGGGAAAGGCCATGGGATGTAGAAATATTTTTTCACATTTTACTTCCTTGTAAAAACAGGAAAATCAATAGGGATTTTCGTACGGATATGTACCCAGTGAACGGTTCGTTTAGCTTTATATATTGTTCCGGGTGGGCGTTGTATTGGTTTTTCGGATGTGTTAGACCTGTAAGAGAAGAATTTAAATGGTTGGGAAAGGCCATGGGATGTAGAAATATTTTTTTCACATTTTATTTCCTTGTAAAACAGGTAAATCAATAGGGTTTTTCGGACGGATAAGTGCCCAGTGAACGGTTCGTTTAGCTTTATATATTGTTCCGGGTGGGCATTGTTTTGGTTTTTCGGAAGTGTTAGACCTGTAAGAGAAAAATTTAAATGGTTGGGAAAGGCCATGGGATGTAGAAATATTTTTTTTACATTTTATTTCCTTGTAAAAACAGGTAAATCAATAGGGTTTTTCGTACGGATAAGTGCCCAGTGAACGGTTCGTTTAGGTTTATATATTGTTCCGGGTGGGCGTTGTTTTGGTTTTTCGGAAGTGTTAGACCTGTAAGAGAAAAATTTAAATGGTTGGGAAAGGCCATGGGATGTAGAAATATTTTTTTCACATTTTATTTCCTTTTAAAAACAGGTAAATCAATAGGGATTTTCGTACGGATAAGTACCCAGTGAACGGTTCGTTTAGCTTTATATATTGTTCCGGGTGGGCGTTGTATTGGTTTTTTGGAAGTGTTAGACCTGTAAGAGAAAAATTTAAATGGTTGGGAAAGGCCATGGGATGTAGAATTATTTTTTCCACATTTTATTTCCTTGTAAAAACAGGTAAATCAATAGGGTTTTTCGTACGGATAAGTGCCCAGTGAACGGTTCGTTTAGCTTTATATATTGTTCCGGGTGGGCGTTGTTTTGGTTTTTCGGAAGTGTTAGACCTGTAAGAGAAAAATTTAAATGGTTGGGAAAGGCCATGGGATGTAGAATTATTTTTTTCACATTTTATTTCCTTGTAAAACAGGTAAATCAATAGGGTTTTTCGTACGGATAAGTGCCCAGTGAACGGTTCGTTTAGCTTTATATATTGTTCCGGGTGGGCGTTGTTTTGGTTTTTCGGAAGTGTTAGACCTGTAAGAGAAAAATTTAAATGGTTGGAAAAGGCCATGGGATGTAGAAATATTTTTTTCACATTTTACTTCCTTGTAAAAACAGGAAAATCGATAGGGATTTTCGTACGGATAAGTACCCAGTGAACGGTTCGTTGATCTTAATATATTCTTCCGGGTGGGCGTTGTATTGGTTTTTCGGAAGTGTTAGACCTGTAAGAGAAAAATTTAAACGGTTGGGAAAGCCATGGGATGTAGAAATATTTTTTTCACATTTACTTCCTTGTAAAAACAGGTAAATCAATAGGGTTTTTCGTACGGATAAGTACCCAGTGAACCGTTTGTTTAGCTTTATATATTGTTCCGGGTGGGCGTAGTATTGGTTTTTCGGAAGTGTTAGACCTGTAAGAGAAAAATTTAAATGGTTGGGAAAGGCCATGGGATGTAGAAATATTTTTTTCACATTTTATTTCCTTTTAAAAACAGGTAAATCAATAGGGATTTTCGTACGGATAAGTACCCAGTGAACGGTTCGTTTAGCTTTATATATTGTTCCGGGTGGGCGTTGTATTGGTTTTTTGGAAGTGTTAGACCTGTAAGAGAAAAATTTAAATGGTTGGGAAAGGCCATGGGATGTAGAATTATTTTTTCCACATTTTACTTCCTTGTAAAAATAGGAAAATCAATAGGGATTTTCGTACGGATATGTACCCAGGGAACGGTTCATTTAGCTTTATATATTGTTCCGGGTGGGCGTTGTATTGGTTTTTCGGAAGCGTTAGACCTGTAAGAGAAAAATTTAAATGGTTGGGAAAGGCCATGGGATGTAGAAATATTTTTTTCACATTTTATTTCCTTGTAAAAACAGGTAAATTAATAGGGTTTTTCGTACGGATAAGTGCCCAGTGAACGGTTCATATAGCTTTATATATTGTTCCGGGTGGGCGTTGTATTGTTTTTTCGGAAGTGTTAGACCTGTAAGAGAAAAATTTAAATGGTTGGGAAAGGCCATGGGATGTAGAAATATTTTTTCACATTTTACTTCCTTGTAAAAACAGGAAAATCAATAGGGATTTTCGTACGGATATGTACCCAGGGAACGGTTCATTTAGCTTTATATATTGTTCCGGGTGGGCGTTGTATTGGTTTTTCGGAAGCGTTAGACCTGTAAGAGAAAAATTTAAATGGTTGGGAAAGGCCATGGGATGTAGAAATATTTTTTTCACATTTTATTTCCTTGTAAAAACAGGTAAATCAATAGGGTTTTTCGTACGGATAAGTGCCCAGTGAACGGTTCATATAGCTTTATATATTGTTCCGGGTGGGCGTTGTATTGTTTTTTCGGAAGTGTTAGACCTGTAAGAGAAAAATTTAAATGGTTGGGAAAGGCCATGGGATGTAGAAATATTTTTTCACATTTTACTTCCTTGTAAAAACAAGAAAATCAATAGGGATTTTCGTACGGATATGTACCCAGTGAACGGTTCGTTTAGCTTTATATATTGTTCCGGGTGGGCGTTGTATTGGTTTTTCGGATGTGTTAGACCTGTAAGAGAAGAATTTAAATGGTTGGGAAAGGCCATGGGATGTAGAAATATTTTTTTCACATTTTATTTCCTTGTAAAACAGGTAAATCAATAGGGTTTTTCGGACGGATAAGTGCCCAGTGAACGGTTCGTTTAGCTTTATATATTGTTCCGGGTGGGCATTGTTTTGGTTTTTCGGAAGTGTTAGACCTGTAAGAGAAAAATTTAAATGGTTGGGAAAGGCCATGGGATGTAGAAATATTTTTTTTACATTTTATTTCCTTGTAAAAACAGGTAAATCAATAGGGTTTTTCGTACGGATAAGTGCCCAGTGAACGGTTCGTTTAGCTTTATATATTGTTCCGGGTGGGCGTTGTTTTGGTTTTTCGGAAGTGTTAGACCTGTAAGAGAAAAATTTAAATGGTTGGGAAAGGCCATGGGATGTAGAAATATTTTTTTCACATTTTATTTCCTTTTAAAAACAGGTAAATCAATAGGGATTTTCGTACGGATAAGTACCCAGTGAACGGTTCGTTTAGCTTTATATATTGTTCCGGGTGGGCGTTGTATTGGTTTTTTGGAAGTGTTAGACCTGTAAGAGAAAAATTTAAATGGTTGGGAAAGGCCATGGGATGTAGAATTATTTTTTCCACATTTTACTTCCTTGTAAAAATAGGAAAATCAATAGGGATTTTCGTACGGATATGTACCCAGGGAACGGTTCATTTAGCTTTATATATTGTTCCGGGTGGGCGTTGTATTGGTTTTTCGGAAGCGTTAGACCTGTAAGAGAAAAATTTAAATGGTTGGGAAAGGCCATGGGATGTAGAAATATTTTTTTCACATTTTATTTCCTTGTAAAAACAGGTAAATTAATAGGGTTTTTCGTACGGATAAGTGCCCAGTGAACGGTTCATATAGCTTTATATATTGTTCCGGGTGGGCGTTGTATTGTTTTTTCGGAAGTGTTAGACCTGTAAGAGAAAAATTTAAATGGTTGGGAAAGGCCATGGGATGTAGAAATATTTTTTCACATTTTACTTCCTTGTAAAAACAGGAAAATCAATAGGGATTTTCGTACGGATATGTACCCAGGGAACGGTTCATTTAGCTTTATATATTGTTCCGCGTGGGCGTTGTATTGGTTTTTCGGAAGCGTTAGACCTGTAAGAGAAAAATTTAAATGGTTGGGAAAGGCCATGGGATGTAGAAATATTTTTTTCACATTTTATTTCCTTGTAAAAACAGGTAAATCAATAGGGTTTTTCGTACGGATAAGTGCCCAGTGAACGGTTCATATAGCTTTATATATTGTTCCGGGTGGGCGTTGTATTGTTTTTTCGGAAGTGTTAGACCTGTAAGAGAAAAATTTAAATGGTTGGGAAAGGCCATGGGATGTAGAAATATTTTTTCACATTTTACTTCCTTGTAAAAACAGGAAAATCAATAGGGATTTTCGTACGGATATGTACCCAGTGAACGGTTCGTTTAGCTTTATATATTGTTCCGGGTGGGCGTTGTATTGGTTTTTCGGATGTGTTAGACCTGTAAGAGAAGAATTTAAATGGTTGGGAAAGGCCATGGGATGTAGAAATATTTTTTTCACATTTTATTTCCTTGTAAAACAGGTAAATCAATAGGGTTTTTCGGACGGATAAGTGCCCAGTGAACGGTTCGTTTAGCTTTATATATTGTTCCGGGTGGGCGTTGTTTTGGTTTTTCGGAAGTGTTAGACCTGTAAGAGAAAAATTTAAATGGTTGGGAAAGGCCATGGGATGTAGAAATATTTTTTTCACATTTTATTTCCTTTTAAAAACAGGTAAATCAATAGGGATTTTCGTACGGATAAGTACCCAGTGAACGGTTCGTTTAGCTTTATATATTGTTCCGGGTGGGCGTTGTATTGGTTTTTTGGAAGTGTTAGACCTGTAAGAGAAAAATTTAAATGGTTGGGAAAGGCCATGGGATGTAGAATTATTTTTTCCACATTTTACTTCCTTGTAAAAATAGGAAAATCAATAGGGATTTTCGTACGGATATGTACCCAGGGAACGGTTCATTTAGCTTTATATATTGTTCCGGGTGGGCGTTGTATTGGTTTTTCGGAAGCGTTAGACCTGTAAGAGAAAAATTTAAATGGTTGGGAAAGGCCATGGGATGTAGAAATATTTTTTTCACATTTTATTTCCTTGTAAAAACAGGTAAATTAATAGGGTTTTTCGTACGGATAAGTGCCCAGTGAACGGTTCATATAGCTTTATATATTGTTCCGGGTGGGCGTTGTATTGTTTTTTCGGAAGTGTTAGACCTGTAAGAGAAAAATTTAAATGGTTGGGAAAGGCCATGGGATGTAGAAATATTTTTTCACATTTTACTTCCTTGTAAAAACAGGAAAATCAATAGGGATTTTCGTACGGATATGTACCCAGTGAACGGTTCGTTTAGCTTTATATATTGTTCCGGGTGGGCGTTGTATTGGTTTTTCGGATGTGTTAGACCTGTAAGAGAAGAATTTAAATGGTTGGGAAACGCCATGGGATGTAGAAATATTTTTTTCACATTTTATTTCCTTGTAAAACAGGTAAATCAATAGGGTTTTTCGGACGGATAAGTGCCCAGTGAACGGTTCGTTTAGCTTTATATATTGTTCCGGGTGGGCATTGTTTTGGTTTTTCGGAAGTGTTAGACCTGTAAGAGAAAAATTTAAATGGTTGGGAAAGGCCATGGGATGTAGAAATATTTTTTTTACATTTTATTTCCTTGTAAAAACAGGTAAATCAATAGGGTTTTTCGTACGGATAAGTGCCCAGTGAACGGTTCGTTTAGCTTTATATATTGTTCCGGGTGGGCGTTGTTTTGGTTTTTCGGAAGTGTTAGACCTGTAAGAGAAAAATTTAAATGGTTGGGAAAGGCCATGGGATGTAGAATTATTTTTTTCACATTTTACTTCCTTGTAAAAACAGGAAAATCGATAGGGATTTTCGTACGGATAAGTACCCAGTGAACGGTTCGTTTAGCTTTATATATTGTTCCGGGTGGGCGTTGTATTGGTTTTTCGGAAGTGTTAGACCTGTAAGAGAAAAATTTAAATGGTTGGGAAAGGCCATGGGATGTAGAAATATTTTTTTCACATTTACTTCCTTGTAAAAACAGGTAAATCAATAGGGTTTTTCGTACGGATAAGTACCCAGTGAACGGTTCGTTTAGCTTTATATATTGTTCCGGGTGGGCGTTGTATTGGTTTTTCGGAAGTGTTAGACCTGTAAGAGAAAAATTTAAATGGTTGGGAAAGGCCATGGGATGTAGAAATATTTTTTTCACATTTTACTTCCTTGTAAAAACAGGAAAATCAATAGGGATTTTCGTACGGATATGTACCCAGTGAACGGTTCGTTTAGCTTTATATATTGTCCGGGTGGGCGTTGTATTGGTTTTTCGGATGTGTTAGACCTGTAAGAGAAGAATTTAAATGGTTGGGGAAGGCCATGGGATGTAGAAATATTTTTTTCACATTTTATTTCCTTGTAAAACAGGTAAATCAATAGGGTTTTTCGTACGGATAAGTGCCCAGTGAACGGTTCGTTTAGATTTATATATTGTTCCGGGTGGGCATTGTTTTGGTTTTTCGGAAGTGTTAGACCTGTAAGAGAAAAATTTAAATGGTTGGGAAAGGCCATGGGATGTAGAAATATTTTTTTCACATTTTATTTCCTTGTAAAAACAGGTAAATCAATAGGGTTTTTCGTACGGATAAGTGCCCAGTGAACGGTTCGTTTAGCTTTATATATTGTTCCGGGTGGGCGTTGTTTTGGTTTTTCGGAAGTGTTAGACCTGTAAGAGAAAAATTTAAATGGTTGGGAAAGGCCATGGGATGTAGAATTATTTTTTTCACATTTTACTTCCTTGTAAAACAGGTAAATCAATAGGGTTTTTCGTACGGATAAGTGCCCAGTGAACGGTTCGTTTAGCTTTACATATTGTTCCGGGTGGGCGTTGTTTTGGTTTTTCGGAAGTGTTAGACCTGTAAGAGAAAAATTTAAATGGTTGGAAAAGGCCATGGGATGTAGAAATATTTTTTTCACATTTTACTTCCTTGTAAAAACAGGAAAATCGATAGGGTTTTTCGGACGGATAAGTGCCCAGTGAACGGTTCGTTTAGCTTTATATATTGTTCCGGGTGGGCATTGTTTTGGTTTTTCGGAAGTGTTAGACCTGTAAGAGAAAAATTTAAATGGTTGGGAAAGGCCATGAGATGTAGAAATATTTTTTTTACATTTTATTTCCTTGTAAAAACAGGTAAATCAATAGGGTTTTTCGTACGGATAAGTGCCCAGTGAACGGTTCGTTTAGCTTTATATATTGTTCCGGGTGGGCGTTGTTTTGGTTTTTCGGAAGTGTTAGACCTGTAAGAGAAAAATTTAAATGGTTGGGAAAGGCCATGGGATGTAGAATTATTTTTTTCACATTTTACTTCCTTGTAAAAACAGGAAAATCGATAGGGATTTTCGTACGGATAAGTACCCAGTGAACCGTTCGTTTAGCTTTATATATTGTTCGGGGTGGGCGTTGTATTGGATTTTCGGAAGTGTTAGACCTGTAAGAGAAAAATTTAAATGGTTGGGAAAGGCCATGGGATGTACAAATATTTTTTTCACATTTTACTTCCTTGTAAAAACAGGAAAATCGATAGGGATTTTCGGACGGATAAGTACCTAGTGAACGGTTCGTTTATCTTTATATATTGTTCGGGGTGGGCGTTGTATTGGATTTTCGGAAGTGTTAGACCTGTAAGAGAAAAATTTAAATGGTTAGGAAAGGCCATGGGATGTAGAAATATTTTTTTCACATTTACTTCCTTGTAAAAACAGGTAAATCAATAGGGTTTTTCGTACGGATAAGTACCCAGTGAACGGTTCGTTTAGCTTTATATATTGTTCCGGGTGGGCGTTGTATTGGTTTTTCGGAAGTGTTAGACCTGTAAGAGAAAAATTTAAATGGTTGGGAAAGGCCATGGGATGTAGAAATATTTTTTTCACATTTTACTTCCTTGTAAAAACAGGAAAATCAATAGGGATTTTCGTACGGATATGTACCCAGTGAACGGTTCGTTTAGCTTTATATATTGTCCGGGTGGGCGTTGTATTGGTTTTTCGGATGTGTTAGACCTGTAAGAGAAGAATTTAAATGGTTGGGAAAGGCCATGGGATGTAGAAATATTTTTTTCACATTTTATTTCCTTGTAAAACAGGTAAATCAATAGGGTTTTTCGTACGGATAAGTGCCCAGTGAACGGTTCGTTTAGATTTATATATTGTTCCGGGTGGGCATTGTTTTGGTTTTTCGGAAGTGTTAGACCTGTAAGAGAAAAATTTAAATGGTTGGGAAAGGCCATGGGATGTAGAAATATTTTTTTCACATTTTATTTCCTTGTAAAAACAGGTAAATCAATAGGGTTTTTCGTACGGATAAGTGCCCAGTGAACGGTTCGTTTAGCTTTATATATTGTTCCGGGTGGGCGTTGTTTTGGTTTTTCAGAAGTGTTAGACCTGTAAGAGAAAAATTTAAATGGTTGGGAAAGGCCATGGGATGTAGAATTATTTTTTTCACATTTTACTTCCTTGTAAAACAGGTAAATATAGGGTTTTTCGTACGGATAAGTGCCCAGTGAACGGTTCGTTTAGCTTTACATATAGTTCCGGGTGGGCGTTGTTTTGGTTTTTCGGAAGTGTTAGACCTGTAAGAGAAAAATTTAAATGGTTGGAAAAGGCCATGGGATGTAGAAATATTTTTTTCACATTTTACTTCCTTGTAAAAACAGGAAAATCGATAGGGTTTTTCGTACGGATAAGTACCCAGTGAACGGTTCGTTTATCTTTATATATTCTTCCGGGTGGGCGTTGTATTGGTTTTTCGGAAGTGTTAGACCTGTAAGAGAAAAATTTAAACGGTTGGGAAAGGCCATGGGATGTAGAAATGTTTTTTTCACATTTACTTCCTTGTAAAAACAGGTAAATCAATAGGGTTTTTCGTACGGATAAGTACCCAGTGAACGGTTCGTTTAGCTTTATATATTGTTCCGGGTGGGCGTTGTATTGGTTTTTCGGAAGTGTTAGACCTGTAAGAGAAAAATTTAAATGGTTGGGAAAGGCCATGGGATGTAGAAATATTTTTTTCACATTTTACTTCCTTGTAAAAACAGGAAAATCAATAGGGATTTTCGTACGGATATGTACCCAGTGAACGGTTCGTTTAGCTTTATATATATTCCGGGTGGGCGTTGTATTGGTTTTTCGGATGTGTTAGACCTGTAAGAGAAGAATTTAAATGGTTGGGAAAGGCCATGGGATGTAGAAATATTTTTTTCACATTTTACTTCCTTGTAAAAACAGGAAAATCAATAGGGATTTTCGTACGGATATGTACCCAGTGAAATGTTCGTTTAGCTTTATATATTGTCCGGGTGGGCGTTGTATTGGTTTTTCGGATGTGTTAGACCTGTAAGAGAAGAATTTAAATGGTTGGGAAAGGCCATGGGATGTAGAAATATTTTTTTCACATTTTATTTCCTTGTAAAACAGGTAAATCAATAGGGTTTTTCGTACGGATAAGTGCCCAGTGAACGGTTCGTTTAGCTTTATATATTGTTCCGGGTGGGCATTGTTTTGGTTTTTCGGAAGTGTTAGACCTGTAAGAGAAAAATTTTAATGGTTGGGAAAGGCCATGGGATGTAGAAATATTTTTTTCACATTTTATTTCCTTGTAAAAACAGGTAAATCAATAGGGTTTTTCGTACGGATAAGTGCCCAGTGAACGGTTCGTTTAGCTTTATATATTGTTCCGGGTGGGCGTTGTTTTGGTTTTTCGGAAGTGTTAGACCTGTAAGAGAAAAATTTAAATGGTTGGGAAAGGCCATGGGATGTAGAATTATTTTTTTCACATTTTACTTCCTTGTAAAACAGGTAAATCAATAGGGTTTTTCGTACGGATAAGTGCCCAGTGAACGGTTCGTTTAGCTTTACATATTGTTCCGGGTGGGCGTTGTTTTGGTTTTTCGGAAGTGTTAGACCTGTAAGAGAAAAATTTAAATGGTTGGAAAAGGCCATGGGATGTAGAAATATTTTTTTCACATTTTACTTCCTTGTAAAAACAGGAAAATCGATAGGGTTTTTCGTACGGATAAGTACCCAGTGAACGGTTCGTTTATCTTTATATATTCTTCCGGGTGGGCGTTGTATTGGTTTTTCGGAAGTGTTAGACCTGTAAGAGAAAAATTTAAACGGTTGGGAAAGGCCATGGGATGTAGAAATATTTTTTTCACATTTACTTCCTTGTAAAAACAGGTAAATCAATAGGGTTTTTCGTACGGATAAGTATCCAGTGAACGGTTCGTTTAGCTTTATATATTGTTCCGGGTGGGCGTTGTATTGGTTTTTCGGAAGTGTTAGACCTGTAAGAGAAAAATTTAAATGGTTGGGAAAGGCCATGGGATGTAGAAATATTTTTTTCACATTTTACTTCCTTGTAAAAACAGGAAAATCAATAGGGATTTTCGTACGGATATGTACCCAGTGAACGGTTCGTTTAGCTTTATATATTGTTCCGGGTGGGCGTTGTATTGGTTTTTCGGATGTGTTAGACCTGTAAGAGAAGAATTTAAATGGTTGGGAAAGGCCATGGGATGTAGAAATATTTTTTTCACATTTTATTTCCTTGTAAAACAGGTAAATCAATAGGGTTTTTCGTACGGATAAGTGCCCAGTGAACGGTTCGTTTAGCTTTATATATTGTTCCGGGTGGGCATTGTTTTGGTTTTTCTGAAGTGTTAGACCTGTAAGAGAAAAATTTAAATGGTTGGGAAAGGCCATGGGATGTAGAAATATTTTTTTCACATTTTATTTCCTTGTAAAAACAGGTAAATCAATAGGGTTTTTCGTACGGATAAGTGCCCAGTGAACGGTTCATTTAGCTTTATATATTGTTCCGGGTGGGCGTTGTTTTGGTTTTTCGGAAGTGTTAGACCTGTAAGAGAAAAATTTAAATGGTTGGGAAAGGCCATGGGATGTAGAATTATTTTTTTCACATTTTACTTCCTTGTAAAACAGGTAAATCAATAGGGTTTTTCGTACGGATAAGTGCCCAGTGAACGGTTCGTTTAGCTTTATATATTGTTCCGGGTGGGCGTTGTTTTGGTTTTTCGGAAG
Organism: Paroedura picta; assembly: GCF_049243985.1. Taxonomy (NCBI): domain Eukaryota; kingdom Metazoa; phylum Chordata; class Lepidosauria; order Squamata; family Gekkonidae; genus Paroedura; species Paroedura picta. Next base: position 188,885,578 of record NC_135369.1, read on the forward strand.
TGTTAGACCTGTAAGAGAAAAATTTAAATGGTTGGAAAAGGCCATGGGATGTAGAAATATTTTTTTCACATTTTACTTCCTTGTAAAAACAGGAAAATCGATAGGGATTTTCGTACGGATAAGTACCCAGTGAACGGTTCGTTTATCTTAATATATTCTTCCGGGTGGGCGTTGTATTGGTTTTTCGGAAGTGTTAGACCTGTAAGAGAAAAATTTAAACGGTTGGGAAAGCCATGGGATGTAGAAATATTTTTTTCACATTTACTTCCTTGTAAAAACAGGTAAATCAATAGGGTTTTTCGTACGGATAAGTACCCAGTGAACCGTTTGTTTAGCTTTATATATTGTTCCGGGTGGGCGTTGTATTGGTTTTTCGGAAGTGTTAGACCTGTAAGAGAAAAATTTAAATGGTTGGGAAAGGCCATGGGATGTAGAAATATTTTTTTCACATTTTATTTCCTTTTAAAAACAGGTAAATCAATAGGGATTTTCGTACGGATAAGTACCCAGTGAACGGTTCGTTTAGCTTTATATATTGTTCCGGGTGGGCGTTGTATTGGTTTTTTGGAAGTGTTAGACCTGTAAGAGAAAAATTTAAATGGTTGGGAAAGGCCATGGGATGTAGAATTATTTTTTCCACATTTTACTTCCTTGTAAAAATAGGAAAATCAATAGGGATTTTCGTACGGATATGTACCCAGGGAACGGTTCATTTAGCTTTATATATTGTTCCGGGTGGGCGTTGTATTGGTTTTTCGGAAGCGTTAGACCTGTAAGAGAAAAATTTAAATGGTTGGGAAAGGCCATGGGATGTAGAAATATTTTTTTCACATTTTATTTCCTTGTAAAAACAGGTAAATCAATAGGGTTTTTCGTACGGATAAGTGCCCAGTGAACGGTTCATATAGCTTTATATATTGTTCCGGGTGGGCGTTGTATTGTTTTTTCGGAAGTGTTAGACCTGTAAGAGAAAAATTTAAATGGTTGGGAAAGGCCATGGGATGTAGAAATATTTTTTCACATTTTACTTCCTTGTAAAAACAGGAAAATCAATAGGGATTTTCGTACGGATATGTACCCAGTGAACGGTTCGTTTAGCTTTATATATTGTTCCGGGTGGGCGTTGTATTGGTTTTTCGGATGTGTTAGACCTGTAAGAGAAGAATTTAAATGGTTGGGAAAGGCCATGGGATGTAGAAATATTTTTTTCACATTTTATTTCCTTGTAAAACAGGTAAATCAATAGGGTTTTTCGGACGGATAAGTGCCCAGTGAACGGTTCGTTTAGCTTTATATATTGTTCCGGGTGGGCATTGTTTTGGTTTTTCGGAAGTGTTAGACCTGTAAGAGAAAAATTTAAATGGTTGGGAAAGGCCATGGGATGTAGAAATATTTTTTTTACATTTTATTTCCTTGTAAAAACAGGTAAATCAATAGGGTTTTTCGTACGGATAAGTGCCCAGTGAACGGTTCGTTTAGCTTTATATATTGTTCCGGGTGGGCGTTGTTTTGGTTTTTCGGAAGTGTTAGACCTGTAAGAGAAAAATTTAAATGGTTGGGAAAGGCCATGGGATGTAGAATTATTTTTTTCACATTTTACTTCCTTGTAAAAACAGGAAAATCGATAGGGATTTTCGTACGTATAAGTACCCAGTGAACCGTTCGTTTAGCTTTATATATTGTTCGGGGTGGGCGTTGTATTGGATTTTCGGAAGTGTTAGACCTGTAAGAGAAAAATTTAAATGGTTAGGAAAGGCCATGGGATGTAGAAATATTTTTTTCACATTTTACTTCCTTGTAAAAACAGGAAAATCGATAGGGATTTTCGGACGGATAAGTACCTAGTGAACGGTTCATTTAGCTTTATATATTGTTCCGGGTGGGCGTTGTATTGGTTTTTCGGAAGCGTTAGACCTGTAAGAGAAAAATTTAAATGGTTGGGAAAGGCCATGGGATGTAGAAATATTTTTTTCACATTTTATTTCCTTGTAAAAACAGGTAAATCAATAGGGTTTTTCGTACGGATAAGTGCCCAGTGAACGGTTCATATAGCTTTATATATTGTTCCGGGTGGGCGTTGTATTGATTTTTCAGAAGTGTTAGACCTGTAAGAGAAAAATTTAAATGGTTGGGAAAGGCCATGGGATGTAGAAATATTTTTTCACATTTTACTTCCTTGTAAAAACAGGAAAATCAATAGGGATTTTCGTACGGATATGTACCCAGTGAACGGTTCGTTTAGCTTTACATATTGTTCCGGGTGGGCGTTGTTTTGGTTTTTCGGAAGTGTTAGACCTGTAAGAGAAAAATTTAAATGGTTGGAAAAGGCCATGGGATGTAGAAATATTTTTTTCACATTTTACTTCCTTGTAAAAACAGGAAAATCGATAGGGTTTTTCGTACGGATAAGTACCCAGTGAACGGTTCGTTTATCTTTATATATTCTTCCGGGTGGGCGTTGTATTGGTTTTTCGGAAGTGTTAGACCTGTAAGAGAAAAATTTAAACGGTTGGGAAAGGCCATGGGATGTAGAAATATTTTTTTCACATTTTACTTCCTTGTAAAAACAGGAAAATCAATAGGGATTTTCGTACGGATATGTACCCAGTGAACGGTTCGTTTAGCTTTATATATTGTTCCGGGTGGGCGTTGTATTGGTTTTTCGGATGTGTTAGACCTGTAAGAGAAGAATTTAAATGGTTGGGAAAGGCCATGGGATGTAGAAATATTTTTTTCACATTTTATTTCCTTGTAAAAACAGGTAAATCAATAGGGTTTTTCGTACGGATAAGTGCCCAGTGAACGGTTCATTTCGCTTTATATATTGTTCCGGGTGGGCGTTGTTTTGGTTTTTCGGAAGTGTTAGACCTGTAAGAGAAAAATTTAAATGGTTGGGAAAGGCCATGGGATGTAGAATTATTTTTTTCACATTTTACTTCCTTGTAAAACAGGTAAATCAATAGGGTTTTTCGTACGGATAAGTGCCCAGTGAACGGTTCGTTTAGCTTTATATATTGTTCCGGGTGGGCGTTGTTTTGGTTTTTCGGAAGTGTTAGACCTGTAAGAGAAAAATTTAAATGGTTGGAAAAGGCCATGGGATGTAGAAATATTTTTTTCACATTTTACTTCCTTGTAAAAACAGGAAAATCGATAGGGATTTTCGTACGGATAAGTACCCAGTGAACGGTTCGTTTATCTTAATATATTCTTGCGGGTGGGCGTTGTATTGGTTTTTCGGAAGTGTTAGACCTGTAAGAGAAAAATTTAAACGGTTGGGAAAGCCATGGGATGTAGAAATATTTTTTTCACATTTACTTCCTTGTAAAAACAGGTAAATCAATAGGGTTTTTCGTACGGATAAGTACCCAGTGAACCGTTTGTTTAGCTTTATATATTGTTCCGGGTGGGCGTTGTATTGGTTTTTCGGAAGTGTTAGACCTGTAAGAGAAAAATTTAAATGGTTGGGAAAGGCCATGGGATGTAGAAATATTTTTTTCACATTTTATTTCCTTTTAAAAACAGGTAAATCAATAGGGATTTTCGTACGGATAAGTACCCAGTGAACGGTTCGTTTAGCTTTATATATTGTTCCGGGTGGGCGTTGTATTGGTTTTTTGGAAGTGTTAGACCTGTAAGAGAAAAATTTAAATGGTTGGGAAAGGCCATGGGATGTAGAATTATTTTTTCCACATTTTACTTCCTTGTAAAAATAGGAAAATCAATAGGGATTTTCGTACGGATATGTACCCAGGGAACGGTTCATTTAGCTTTATATATTGTTCCGGGTGGGCGTTGTATTGGTTTTTCGGAAGCGTTAGACCTGTAAGAGAAAAATTTAAATGGTTGGGAAAGGCCATGGGATGTAGAAATATTTTTTTCACATTTTATTTCCTTGTAAAAACAGGTAAATCAATAGGGTTTTTCGTACGGATAAGTGCCCAGTGAACGGTTCATATAGCTTTATATATTGTTCCGGGTGGGCGTTGTATTGTTTTTTCGGAAGCGTTAGACCTGTAAGAGAAAAATTTAAATGGTTGGGAAAGGCCATGGGATGTAGAAATATTTTTTCACATTTTACTTCCTTGTAAAAACAGGAAAATCAATAGGGATTTTCGTACGGATATGTACCCAGTGAACGGTTCGTTTAGCTTTATATATTGTTCCGGGTGGGCGTTGTATTGGTTTTTCGGATGTGTTAGACCTGTAAGAGAAGAATTTAAATGGTTGGGAAAGGCCATGGGATGTAGAAATATTTTTTTCACATTTTATTTCCTTGTAAAACAGGTAAATCAATAGGGTTTTTCGGACGGATAAGTGCCCAGTGAACGGTTCGTTTAGCTTTATATATTGTTCCGGGTGGGCATTGTTTTGGTTTTTCGGAAGTGTTAGACCTGTAAGAGAAAAATTTAAATGGTTGGGAAAGGCCATGGGATGTAGAAATATTTTTTTTACATTTTATTTCCTTGTAAAAACAGGTAAATCAATAGGGTTTTTCGTACGGATAAGTGCCCAGTGAACGGTTCGTTTAGCTTTATATATTGTTCCGGGTGGGCGTTGTTTTGGTTTTTCGGAAGTGTTAGACCTGTAAGAGAAAAATTTAAATGGTTGGGAAAGGCCATGGGATGTAGAATTATTTTTTTCACATTTTACTTCCTTGTAAAAACAGGAAAATCGATAGGGATTTTCGTACGTATAAGTACCCAGTGAACCGTTCGTTTAGCTTTATATATTGTTCGGGGTGGGCGTTGTATTGGATTTTCGGAAGTGTTAGACCTGTAAGAGAAAAATTTAAATGGTTAGGAAAGGCCATGGGATGTAGAAATATTTTTTTCACATTTTACTTCCTTGTAAAAACAGGAAAATCGATAGGGATTTTCGGACGGATAAGTACCTAGTGAACGGTTCATTTAGCTTTATATATTGTTCCGGGTGGGCGTTGTATTGGTTTTTCGGAAGCGTTAGACCTGTAAGAGAAAAATTTAAATGGTTGGGAAAGGCCATGGGATGTAGAAATATTTTTTTCACATTTTATTTCCTTGTAAAAACAGGTAAATCAATAGGGTTTTTCGTACGGATAAGTGCCCAGTGAACGGTTCATATAGCTTTATATATTGTTCCGGGTGGGCGTTGTATTGTTTTTTCAGAAGTGTTAGACATGTAAGAGAAAAATTTAAATGGTTGGGAAAGGCCATGGGATGTAGAAATATTTTTTCACATTTTACTTCCTTGTAAAAACAGGAAAATCAATAGGGATTTTCGTACGGATATGTACCCAGTGAACGGTTCGTTTAGCTTTATATATTGTTCCGGGTGGGCGTTGTATTGGTTTTTCGGATGTGTTAGACCTGTAAGAGAAGAATTTAAATGGTTGGGAAAGGCCATGGGATGTAGAAATATTTTTTTCACATTTTATTTCCTTGTAAAACAGGTAAATCAATAGGGTTTTTCGGACGGATAAGTGCCCAGTGAACGGTTCGTTTAGCTTTATATATTGTTCCGGGTGGGCATTGTTTTGGTTTTTCGGAAGTGTTAGACCTGTAAGAGAAAAATTTAAATGGTTGGGAAAGGCCATGGGATGTAGAAATATTTTTTTTACATTTTATTTCCTTGTAAAAACAGGTAAATCAATAGGGTTTTTCGTACGGATAAGTGCCCAGTGAACGGTTCGTTTAGCTTTATATATTGTTCCGGGTGGGCGTTGTTTTGGTTTTTCGGAAGTGTTAGACCTGTAAGAGAAAAATTTAAATGGTTGGGAAAGGCCATGGGATGTAGAATTATTTTTTTCACATTTTACTTCCTTGTAAAAACAGGAAAATCGATAGGGATTTTCGTACGGATAAGTACCCAGTGAACCGTTCGTTTAGCTTTATATATTGTTCGGGGTGGGCGTTGTATTGGATTTTCGGAAGTGTTAGACCTGTAAGAGAAAAATTTAAATGGTTGGGAAAGGCCATGGGATGTAGAAATATTTTTTTCACATATTACTTCCTTGTAAAAACAGGAAAATCGATAGGGATTTTCGGACGGATAAGTACCTAGTGAACGGTTCGTTTATCTTTATATATTGTTCGGGGTGGGCGTTGTATTGGATTTTCGGAAGTGTTAGACCTGTAAGAGAAAAATTTAAATGGTTAGGAAAGGCCATGGGATGTAGAAATATTTTTTTCACATTTACTTCCTTGTAAAAACAGGTAAATCAATAGGGTTTTTCGTACGGATAAGTACCCAGTGAACGGTTCGTTTAGCTTTATATATTGTTCCGGGTGGGCGTTGTATTGGTTTTTCGGAAGTGTTAGACCTGTAAGAGAAAAATTTAAATGGTTGGGAAAGGCCATGGGATGTAGAAATATTTTTTTCACATTTTAATTCCTTGTAAAAACAGGAAAATCAATAGGGATTTTCGTACGGATATGTACCCAGTGAACGGTTCGTTTAGCTTTATATATTGTCCGGGTGGGCGTTGTATTGGTTTTTCGGATGTGTTAGACCTGTAAGAGAAGAATTTAAATGGTTGGGAAAGGCCATGGGATGTAGAAATATTTTTTTCACATTTTATTTCCTTGTAAAACAGGTAAATCAATAGGGTTTTTCGTACGGATAAGTGCCCAGTGAACGGTTCGTTTAGCTTTATATATTGTTCCGGGTGGGCATTGTTTTGGTTTTTCGGAAGTGTTAGACCTGTAAGAGAAAAATTTAAATGGTTGGGAAAGGCCATGGGATGTAGAAATATTTTTTTCACATTTTATTTCCTTGTAAAAACAGGTAAATCAATAGGGTTTTTCGTACGGATAAGTGCCCAGTGAACGGTTCGTTTAGCTTTATATATTGTTCCGGGTGGGCGTTGTTTTGGTTTTTCGGAAGTGTTAGACCTGTAAGAGAAAAATTTAAATGGTTGGGAAAGGCCATGGGATGTAGAATTATTTTTTTCACATTTTACTTCCTTGTAAAACAGGTAAATCAATAGGGTTTTTTGTACGGATAAGTGCCCAGTGAACGGTTCGTTTAGCTTTACATATTGTTCCGGGTGGGCGTTGTTTTGGTTTTTCGGAAGTGTTAGACCTGTAAGAGAAAAATTTAAATGGTTGGAAAAGGCCATGGGATGTAGAAATATTTTTTTCACATTTTACTTCCTTGTAAAAACAGGAAAATCGATAGGGATTTTCCTACGGATAAGTACCCAGTGAACGGTTCGTTTATCTTTATATATTCTTCCGGGTGGGCGTTGTATTGGTTTTTCGGAAGTGTTAGACCTGTAAGAGAAAAATTTAAACGGTTGGGAAAGGCCATGGGATGTAGAAATATTTTTTTCACATTTACTTCCTTGTAAAAACAGGTAAATCAATAGGGTTTTTCGTACGGATAAGTACCCAGTGAACCGTTCGTTTAGCTTTATATATTGTTCCGGGTGGGCGTTGTATTGGTTTTTCGGAAGTGTTAGACCTGTAAGAGAAAAATTTAAATGGTTAGGAAAGGCCATGGGATGTAGAAATATTTTTTTCACATTTACTTCCTTGTAAAAACAGGTAAATCAATAGGGTTTTTCGTACGGATAAGTACCCAGTGAACGGTTCGTTTAGCTTTATATATTGTTCCGGGTGGGCGTTGTATTGGTTTTTCGGAAGTGTTAGACCTGTAAGAGAAAAATTTAAATGGTTGGGAAAGGCCATGGGATGTAGAAATATTTTTTTCACATTTTATTTCCTTTTAAAAACAGGTAAATCAATAGGGATTTTCGTACGGATAAGTGCCCAGTGAATGGTTCATATAGCTTTATATATTGTTCCGGGTGGGCGTTGTATTGTTTTTTCGGAAGTGTTAGACCTGTAAGAGAAAAATTTAAATGGTTGGGAAAGGCCATGGGATTTAGAAATATTTCTTTCACATTTTACTTCCTTATAAAACCAGGAAAATCAATAGGGATTTTCGTACGGATATGTACCCAGTGAACGGTTCGTTTAGCTTTATATATTGTTCCGGGTGGGCGTTGTATTGGTTTTTCGGAAGCGTTAGACCTGTAAGAGAAAAATTTAAATGGTTGGGAAAGGCCATGGGATGTAGAAATATTTTTTTCACGTTTTATTTCCTTGTAAAAACAGGTAAATCAATAGGGTTTTTCGTACGGATAAGTGCCCAGTGAACGGTTCGTTTAGCTTTATATATTGTTCCGGGTGGGCGTTGTTTTGGTTTTTCGGAAGTGTTAGACCTGTAAGAGAAAAATTTAAATGGTTGGGAAAGGCCATGGGATGTAGAAATATTTTTTCACATTTTACTTCCTTGTAAAAACAGGAAAATCAATAGGGATTTTCGTACGGATATGTACCCAGTGAACGGTTCGTTTAGCTTTATATTTTGTTCCGGGTGGGCGTTGTATTGGTTTTTCGGATGTGTTAGACCTGTAAGAGAAGGATTTAAATGGTTGGGAAAGGCCATGGGATGTAGAAATATTTTTTTCACATTTTATTTCCTTGTAAAACAGGTAAATCAATAGGGTTTTTCGGACGGATAAGTGCCCAGTGAACGGTTCGTTTAGCTTTATATATTGTTCCGGGTGGGCATTGTTTTGGTTTTTCGGAAGTGTTAGACCTGTAAGAGAAAAATTTAAATGGTTGGGAAAGGCCATGGGATGTAGAAATATTTTTTTTACATTTTATTTCCTTGTAAAAACAGGTAAATCAATAGGGTTTTTCGTACGGATAAGTGCCCAGTGAACGGTTCGTTTAGCTTTATATATTGTTCCGGGTGGGCGTTGTTTTGGTTTTTCGGAAGTGTTAGACCTGTAAGAGAAAAATTTAAATGGTTGGGAAAGGCCATGGGATGTAGAATTATTTTTTTCACATTTTACTTCCTTGTAAAAACAGGAAAATCGATAGGGATTTTCGTACGGATAAGTACCCAGTGAACCGTTCGTTTAGCTTTATATATTGTTCGGGGTGGGCGTTGTATTGGATTTTCGGAAGTGTTAGACCTGTAAGAGAAAAATTTAAATGGTTGGGAAAGGCCATGGGATGTAGAAATATTTTTTTCACATTTTACTTCCTTGTAAAAACAGGAAAATCGATAGGGATTTTCGGACGGATAAGTACCTAGTGAACGGTTCGTTTATCTTTATATATTGTTCGGGGTGGGCGTTGTATTGGATTTTCGGAAGTGTTAGACCTGTAAGAGAAAAATTTAAATGGTTAGGATAGGCCATGGGATGTAGAAATATTTTTTTCACATTTACTTCCTTGTAAAAACAGGTAAATCAATAGGGTTTTTCGTACGGATAAGTACCCAGTGAACGGTTCGTTTAGCTTTATATAATGTTCCGGGTGGGCGTTGTATTGGTTTTTCGGAAGTGTTAGACCTGTAAGAGAAAAATTTAAATGGTTGGGAAAGGCCATGGGATGTAGAAATATTTTTTTCACATTTTACTTCCTTGTAAAAACAGGAAAATCAATAGGGATTTTCGTACGGATATGTACCCAGTGAACGGTTCGTTTAGATTTATATATTGTCCGGGTGGGCGTTGTATTGGTTTTTCGGATGTGTTAGACCTGTAAGAGAAGAATTTAAATGGTTGGGAAAGGCCATGGGATGTAGAAATATTTTTTTCACATTTTATTTCCTTGTAAAACAGGTAAATCAATAGGGTTTTTCGTACGGATAAGTGCCCAGTGAACGGTTTGTTTAGCTTTATATATTGTTCCGGGTGGGCATTGTTTTGGTTTTTCGGAAGTGTTAGACCTGTAAGAGAAAAATTTAAATGGTTGGGAAAGGCCATGGGATGTAGAAATATTTTTTTCACATTTTATTTCCTTGTAAAAACAGGTAAATCAATAGGGTTTTTCGTACGGATAAGTGCCCAGTGAACGGTTCGTTTAGCTTTATATATTGTTCCGGGTGGGCGTTGTTTTGGTTTTTCGGAAGTGTTAGACCTGTAAGAGAAAAATTTAAATGGTTGGGAAAGGCCATGGGATGTAGAATTATTTTTTTCACATTTTACTTCCTTGTAAAAACAGGTAAATCAATAGGGTTTTTCGTACGGATAAGTGCCCAGTGAACGGTTCGTTTAGCTTTACATATTGTTCCGGGTGGGCGTTGTTTTGGTTTTTCGGAAGTGTTAGACCTGTAAGAGAAAAATTTAAATGGTTGGGAAAGGCTATGGTATGTAGAAATATTTTTTTCACATTTTATTTCCTTTTAAAAACAGGTAAATCAATAGGGATTTTCGTACGGATAAGTACCCAGTGAACGGTTCGTTTAGCTTTATATATTGTTCCGGGTGGGCGTTGTATTGGTTTTTTGGAAGTGTTAGACCTGTAAGAGAAAAATTTAAATGGTTGGGAAAGGCCATGGGATGTAGAATTATTTTTTTCACATTTTACTTCCTTGTAAAAACAGGAAAATCAATAGGGATTTTCGTACGGATATGTACCCAGGGAACGGTTCATTTAGCTTTATATATTGTTCCGGGTGGGCGTTGTATTGGTTTTTCGGAAGCGTTAGACCTGTAAGAGAAAAATTTAAATGGTTGGGAAAGGCCATGGGATGTAGAAATATTTTTTTCACATTTTATTTCCTTGTAAAAACAGGTAAATCAATAGGGTTTTTCGTACGGATAAGTGCCCAGTGAACGGTTCGTTTAGCTTTATATATTGTTCCGGGTGGGCGTTGTTTTGGTTTTTCGGAAGTGTTAGACCTGTAAGAGAAAAATTTAAATGGTTGGGAAAGGCCATGGGATGTAGAAATATTTTTTTCACATTTTACTTCCTTGTAAAAACAGGAAAATCGATAGGGATTTTCGGACGGATAAGTACCTAGTGAACGGTTCGTTTATCTTTATATATTGTTCGGGGTGGGCGTTGTATTGGATTTTCGGAAGTGTTAGACCTGTAAGAGAAAAATTTAAATGGTTAGGAAAGGCCATGGGATGTAGAAATATTTTTTTCACATTTACTTCCTTGTAAAAACAGGTAAATCAATAGGGTTTTTCGTACGGATAAGTACCCAGTGAACGGTTCGTTTAGCTTTATATATTGTTCCGGGTGGGCGTTGTATTGGTTTTTCGGAAGTGTTAGACCTGTAAGAGAAAAATTTAAATGGTTGGGAAAGGCCATGGGATGTAGAAATATTTTTTTCACATTTTACTTCCTTGTAAAAACAGGAAAATCAATAGGGATTTTCGTACGGATATGTACCCAGTGAACGGTTCGTTTAGCTTTATATATTGTCCGGGTGGGCGTTGTATTGGTTTTTCGGATGTGTTAGACCTGTAAGAGAAGAATTTAAATGGTTGGGAAAGGCCATGGGATGTAGAAATATTTTTTTCACATTTTATTTCCTTGTAAAACAGGTAAATCAATAGGGTTTTTCGTACGGATAAGTGCCCAGTGAACGGTTTGTTTAGCTTTATATATTGTTCCGGGTGGGCATTGTTTTGGTTTTTCGGAAGTGTTAGACCTGTAAGAGAAAAATTTAAATGGTTGGGAAAGGCCATGGGATGTAGAAATATTTTTTTCACATTTTATTTCCTTGTAAAAACAGGTAAATCAATAGGGTTTTTCGTACGGATAAGTGCCCAGTGAACGGTTCGTTTAGCTTTATATATTGTTCCGGGTGGGCGTTGTTTTGGTTTTTCGGAAGTGTTAGACCTGTAAGAGAAAAATTTAAATGGTTGGGAAAGGCCATGGGATGTAGAATTATTTTTTTCACATTTTACTTCCTTGTAAAAACAGGTAAATCAATAGGGTTTTTCGTACGGATAAGTGCCCAGTGAACGGTTCGTTTAGCTTTACATATTGTTCCGGGTGGGCGTTGTTTTGGTTTTTCGGAAGTGTTAGACCTGTAAGAGAAAAATTTAAATGGTTGGGAAAGGCTATGGTATGTAGAAATATTTTTTTCACATTTTATTTCCTTTTAAAAACAGGTAAATCAATAGGGATTTTCGTACGGATAAGTACCCAGTGAACGGTTCGTTTAGCTTTATATATTGTTCCGGGTGGGCGTTGTATTGGTTTTTTGGAAGTGTTAGACCTGTAAGAGAAAAATTTAAATGGTTGGGAAAGGCCATGGGATGTAGAATTATTTTTTTCACATTTTACTTCCTTGTAAAAACAGGAAAATCAATAGGGATTTTCGTACGGATATGTACCCAGGGAACGGTTCATTTAGCTTTATATATTGTTCCGGGTGGGCGTTGTATTGGTTTTTCGGAAGCGTTAGACCTGTAAGAGAAAAATTTAAATGGTTGGGAAAGGCCATGGGATGTAGAAATATTTTTTTCACATTTTATTTCCTTGTAAAAACAGGTAAATCAATAGGGTTTTTCGTACGGATAAGTGCCCAGTGAATGGTTCATATAGCTTTATATATTGTTCCGGGTGGGCGTTGTATTGTTTTTTCGGAAGTGTTAGACCTGTAAGAGAAAAATTTAAATGGTTGGGAAAGGCCATGGGATGTAGAAATGTTTTTTTCACATTTTATTTCCTTGTAAATACAGGTAAATCAATAGGGTTTTTCGTACGGATAAGTGCCCAGTGAACGGCTCGTTTAGCTTTATATATTGTTCCGGGTGGGCGTTGTATTGGTTTTTCGGAAGTGTTAGACCTGTAAGAGAAAAATTTAAATGGTTGGGAAAGGCCATGGGATGTAGAAATATTTTTTTCACATTTTATTTCCTTGTAAAACAGGTAAATCAATAGGGTTTTTCGTACGGATAAGTGCCCAGTGAACGGTTCGTTTAGCTTTATATATTGTTCCGGGTGGGCATTGTTTTGGTTTTTCGGAAGCGTTAGACCTGTAAGAGAAAAATTTAAACGGTTGGGAAAAGCCATGGGATGTAGAAATATTTTTTTCACATTTTACTTCCTTGTAAAACAGGTAAATCAATAGGGTTTTTCGTACGGATAAGTACCCAGTGAACGGTTCGTTTATCTTTATATATTCTTCCGGGTGGGCGTTGTATTGGTTTTTCGGAAGTGTTAGACCTGTAAGAGAAAAATTTAAACGGTTGGGAAAGGCCATGGGATGTAGAAATATTTTTTTCACATTTACTTCCTTGTAAAAACAGGTAAATCAATAGGGTTTTTCGTACGGATAAGTGCCCAGTGAATGGTTCATATAACTTTATATATTGTTCCGGGTGGGCGTTGTATTGTTTTTTCGGAAGTGTTAGACCTGTAAGAGAAAAATTTAAATGGTTGGGAAAGGCCATGGGATGTAGAAATATTTTTTTCACATTTTACTTCCTTATAAAACCAGGAAAATCAATATTGATTTTCGTACGGATATGTACCCAGTGAACGGTTCGTTTAGCTTTATATATTGTTCCGGGTGGGCGTTGTATTGGTTTTTCGGAAGCGTTAGACCTGTAAGAGAAAAATTTAAATGGTTGGGAAAGGCCATGGGATGTAGAAATATTTTTTTCACGTTTTATTGCCTTGTAAAAACAGGTAAATCAATAGGGTTTTTCGTACGGATAAGTGCCCAGTGAACGGTTCGTTTAGCTTTATATATTGTTCCGCGTGGGCGTTGTTTTGGTTTTTCGGAAGTGTTAGACCTGTAAGAGAAAAATTTAAATGGTTGGGAAAGGCCATGGGATGTAGAAATATTTTTTTCACATTTTACTTCCTTGTAAAAACAGGAAAATCGATAGGGATTTTCGTACGGATAAGTACCCAGTGAACGGTTCGTTTATCTTTATATATTCTTCCGGGTGGGCGTTGTATTGGTTTTTCGGAAGTGTTAGACCTGTAAGAGAAAAATTTAAATGGTTGGGAAAGGCCATGGGATGTAGAAATATTTTTTTCACATTTTACTTCCTTGTAAAAACAGGAAAATCAATAGGGATTTTCGTACGGATATGTAACCAGTGAACGGTTCGTTTAGCTTTATATATTGTTCCGGGTGGGCGTTGTATTGGTTTTTCGGAAGTGTTAGACCTGTAAGAGAAAAATTTAAATGGTTGGGAAAGGCCATGGGATGTAGAAATATTTTTTTCACGTTTTATTGCCTTGTAAAAACAGGTAAATCAATAGGGTTTTTCGTACGGATAAGTGCCCAGTGAACGGTTCGTTTAGCTTTATATATTGTTCCGCGTGGGCGTTGTTTTGGTTTTTCGGAAGTGTTAGACCTGTAAGAGAAAAATTTAAATGGTTGGGAAAGGCCATGGGATGTAGAAATATTTTTTTCACATTTTACTTCCTTGTAAAAACAGGAAAATCGATAGGGATTTTCGTACGGATAAGTACCCAGTGAACGGTTCGTTTATCTTTATATATTCTTCCGGGTGGGCGTTGTATTGGTTTTTCGGAAGTGTTAGACCTGTAAGAGAAAAATTTAAATGGTTGGGAAAGGCCATGGGATGTAGAAATATTTTTTTCACATTTTACTTCCTTGTAAAAACAGGAAAATCAATAGGGATTTTCGTACGGATATGTAACCAGTGAACGGTTCGTTTAGCTTTATATATTGTTCCGGGTGGGCGTTGTATTGGTTTTTCGGAAGTGTTAGACCTGTAAGAGAAAAATTTAATTGGTTGGGAAAGGCCATGGGATGTAGAAATATTTTTTTCACATTTTATTTCCTTGTAAAAACAGGTAAATCAATAGGGATTTTCGTACGGATAAGTGCCCAGTGAACGGTTCATTTAGCTTTATATATTGTTCCGGGTTGGCGTTGTTTTGGTTTTTCGGAAGTGTTAGACCTGTAAGAGAATAATTTAAATGGTTGGGAAAGGCCATGGGATGTAGAAATGTTTTTTTCACATTTTATTTCCTTGTAAATACAGGTAAATCAATAGGGTTTTTCGTACGGATAAGTGCCCAGTGAACGGCTCGTTTAGCTTTATATATTGTTCCGGGTGGGCGTTGTATTGGTTTTTCGGAAGTGTTAGACCTGTAAGAGAAAAATTTAAATGGTTGGGAAAGGCCATGGGATGTAGAAATATTTTTTTCACATTTTATTTCCTTGTAAAACAGGTAAATCAATAGGGTTTTTCGTACGGATAAGTGCCCAGTGAACGGTTCGTTTAGCTTTATATATTGTTCCGGGTGGGCATTGTTTTGGTTTTTCGGAAGTGTTAGACCTGTAAGAGAAAAATTTAAATGGTTGGAAAAGGCCATGGGATGTAGAAATATTTTTTTCACATTTTACTTCCTTGTAAAAACAGGAAAATCGATAGGGATTTTCGTACGGATAAGTACCCAGTGAACGGTTCGTTTATCTTTATATATTCTTCCGGGTGGGCGTTGTATTGGTTTTTCGGAAGTGTTAGACCTGTAAGAGAAAAATTTAAACGGTTGGGAAAGGCCATGGGATGTAGAAATATTTTTTTCACATTTACTTCCTTGTAAAAACAGGTAAATCAATAGGGTTTTTCGTACGGATAAGTGCCCAGTGAATGGTTCATATAACTTTATATATTGTTCCGGGTGGGCGTTGTATTGTTTTTTCGGAAGTGTTAGACCTGTAAGAGAAAAATTTAAATGGTTGGGAAAGGCCATGGGATGTAGAAATATTTTTTTCACATTTTACTTCCTTATAAAACCAGGAAAATCAATAGGGATTTTCGTACGGATATGTACCCAGTGAACGGTTCGTTTAGCTTTATATATTGTTCCGGGTGGGCGTTGTATTGGTTTTTCGGAAGCGTTAGACCTGTAAGAGAAAAATTTAAATGGTTGGGAAAGGCCATGGGATGTAGAAATATTTTTTTCACATTTTATTTCCTTGTAAAAACAGGTAAATCAATAGGGTTTTTCGTACGGATAAGTGCCCAGTGAACGGTTCGTTTAGCTTTATATATTGTTCCGGGTGGGCGTTGTTTTGGTTTTTCGGAAGTGTTAGACCTGTAAGAGAAAAATTTAAATGGTTGGGAAAGGCCATGGGATGTAGAAATATTTTTTTCACATTTTACTTCCTTGTAAAAACAGGAAAATCGATAGGGATTTTCGTACGGATAAGTACCCAGTGAACGGTTCGTTTATCTTTATATATTCTTCCGGGTGGGCGTTGTATTGGTTTTTCGGAAGTGTTAGACCTGTAAGAGAAAAATTTAAATGGTTGGGAAAGGCCATGGGATGTAGAAATATTTTTTTCACATTTTACTTCCTTGTAAAAACAGGAAAATCAATAGGGATTTTCGTACGGATATGTACCCAGTGAACGGTTCGTTTAGCTTTATATATTGTTCCGGGTGGGCGTTGTATTGGTTTTTCAGAAGTGTTAGACCTGTAAGAGAAAAATTTAAATGGTTGGGAAAGGCCATGGGATGTAGAAATATTTTTTTCACATTTTATTTCCTTGTAAAAACAGATAAATCAATAGGGTTTTTCGTACGGATAAGTGCCCAGTGAACGGTTCATTTAGCTTTATATATTGTTCCGGGTTGGCGTTGTTTTGGTTTTTCGGAAGTGTTAGACCTGTAAGAGAATAATTTAAATGGTTGGGAAAGGCCATGGGATGTATAAATGTTTTTTTCACATTTTATTTCCTTGTAAATACAGGTAAATCAATAGGGTTTTTCGTACGGATAAGTGCCCAGTGAACGGCTCGTTTAGCTTTATATATTGTTCCGGGTGGGCGTTGTATTGGTTTTTCGGAAGTGTTAGACCTGTAAGAGAAAAATTTAAATGGTTGGGAAAGGCCATGGGATGTAGAAATATTTTTTTCACATTTTACTTCCTTGTAAAAACAGGAAAATCGATAGGGATTTTCGTACGGATAAGTACCCAGTGAACGGTTCGTTTATCTTTATATATTCTTCCGGGTAGGCGTTGTATTGGTTTTTCGGAAGTGTTAGACCTGTAAGAGAAAAATTTAAACGGTTGGGAAAGGCCATGGGATGTAGAAATATTTTTTTCACATTTACTTCCTTGTAAAAACAGGTAAATCAATAGGGTTTTTCGTACGGATAAGTGCCCAGTGAATGGTTCATATAACTTTATATATTGTTCCGGGTGGGCGTTGTATTGTTTTTTCGGAAGTGTTAGACCTGTAAGAGAAAAATTTAAATGGTTGGGAAAGGCCATGGGATGTAGAAATATTTTTTTCACATTTTACTTCCTTATAAAACCAGGAAAATCAATAGGGATTTTCGTACGGATATGTACCCAGTGAACGGTTCGTTTAGCTTTATATATTGTTCCGGGTGGGCGTTGTATTGGTTTTTCGGAAGCGTTAGACCTGTAAGAGAAAAATTTAAATGGTTGGGAAAGGCCATGGGATGTAGAAATATTTTTTTCACATTTTATTTCCTTGTAAAAACAGGTAAATCAATAGGGTTTTTCGTACGGATAAGTGCCCAGTGAACGGTTCGTTTAGCTTTATATATTGTTCCGGGTGGGCGTTGTTTTGGTTTTTCGGAAGTGTTAGACCTGTAAGAGAAAAATTTAAATGGTTGGGAAAGGCCATGGGATGTAGAAATATTTTTTTCACATTTTACTTCCTTGTAAAAACAGGAAAATCGATAGGGATTTTCGTACGGATAAGTACCCAGTGAACGGTTCGTTTATCTTTATATATTCTTCCGGGTGGGCGTTGTATTGGTTTTTCGGAAGTGTTAGACCTGTAAGAGAAAAATTTAAATGGTTGGGAAAGGCCATGGGATGTAGAAATATTTTTTTCACATTTTACTTCCTTGTAAAAACAGGAAAATCAATAGGGATTTTCGTACGGATATGTACCCAGTGAACGGTTCGTTTAGCTTTATATATTGTTCCGGGTGGGCGTTGTATTGGTTTTTCAGAAGTGTTAGACCTGTAAGGGAAAAATTTAAATGGTTGGGAAAGGCCATGGGATGTAGAAATATTTTTTTCACATTTTACTTCCTTGTAAAACAGGTAAATCAATAGGGTTTTTCGTACGGATAAGTACCCAGTGAACGGTTCGTTTATCTTTATATATTCTTCCGGGTGGGCGTTGTATTGGTTTTTCGGAAGTGTTAGACCTGTAAGAGAAAAATTTAAACGGTTGGGAAAGGCCATGGGATGTAGAAATATTTTTTTCACATTTACTTCCTTGTAAAAACAGGTAAATCAATAGGGTTTTTCGTACGGATAAGTGCCCAGTGAATGGTTCATATAACTTTATATATTGTTCCGGGTGGGCGTTGTATTGTTTTTTCGGAAGTGTTAGACCTGTAAGAGAAAAATTTAAATGGTTGGGAAAGACCATGGGATGTAGAAATATTTTTTTCACATTTTACTTCCTTATAAAACCAGGAAAATCAATATTGATTTTCGTACGGATATGTACCCAGTGAACGGTTCGTTTAGCTTTATATATTGTTCCGGGTGGGCGTTGTATTGGTTTTTCGGAAGCGTTAGACCTGTAAGAGAAAAATTTACATGGTTGGGAAAGGCCATGGGATGTAGAAATATTTTTTTCACGTTTTATTTCCTTGTAAAAACAGGTAAATCAATAGGGTTTTTCGTACGGATAAGTGCCCAGTGAACGGTTCGTTTAGCTTTATATATTGTTCCGCGTGGGCGTTGTTTTGGTTTTTCGGAAGTGTTAGACCTGTAAGAGAAAAATTTAAATGGTTGGGAAAGGCCATGGGATGTAGAAATATTTTTTTCACATTTTACTTCCTTGTAAAAACAGGAAAATCGATAGGGATTTTCGTACGGATAAGTACCCAGTGAACGGTTCGTTTATCTTTATATATTCTTCCGGGTGGGCGTTGTATTGGTTTTTCGGAAGTGTTAGACCTGTAAGAGAAAAATTTAAATGGTTGGGAAAGGCCATGGGATGTAGAAATATTTTTTTCACATTTTACTTCCTTGTAAAAACAGGAAAATCAATAGGGATTTTCGTACGGATATGTACCCAGTGAACGTTTCGTTTAGCTTTATATATTGTTCCGGGTGGGCGTTGTATTGGTTTTTCGGAAGTGTTAGACCTGTAAGAGAAAAATTTAAATGGTTGGGAAAGGCCATGGGATGTAGAAATATTTTTTTCACATTTTATTTCCTTGTAAAAACAGGTAAATCAATAGGGTTTTTCGTACGGATAAGTGCCCAGTGAACGGTTCATTTAGCTTTATATATTGTTCCGGGTTGGCGTTGTTTTGGTTTTTCGGAAGTGTTAGACCTGTAAGAGAATAATTTAAATGGTTGGGAAAGGCCATGGGATGTAGAAATGTTTTTTTCACATTTTATTTCCTTGTAAATACAGGTAAATCAATAGGGTTTTTCGTACGGATAAGTGCCCAGTGAACGGCTCGTTTAGCTTTATATATTGTTCCGGGTGGGCGTTGTATTGGTTTTTCGGAAGTGTTAGACCTGTAAGAGAAAAATTTAAATGGTTGGGAAAGGCCATGGGATGTAGAAATATTTTTTTCACATTTTATTTCCTTGTAAAACAGGTAAATCAATAGGGTTTTTCGTACGGATAAGTGCCCAGTGAACGGTTCGTTTAGCTTTATATATTGTTCCGGGTGGGCATTGTTTTGGTTTTTCGGAAGTGTTAGACCTGTAAGAGAAAAATTTAAATGGTTGGGAAAAGCCATGGGATGTAGAAATATTTTTTTCACATTTTACTTCCTTGTAAAACAGGTAAATCAATAGGGTTTTTCGTACGGATAAGTGCCCAGTGAACGGTTCGTTTAGCTTTATATATTGTTCTAGGTGGGCGTTGTTTTGGTTTTTCGGAAGTGTTAGACCTGTAAGAGAAAAATTTAAATGGTTGGGAAAGGCCATGGGATGTAGAAATATTTTTTTCACATTTTATTTCCTTGTAAAAACAGGTAAATCAATAGGGTTTTTCGTACGGATAAGTGCCCAGTGAACGGTTCATTTAGCTTTATATATTGTTCCGGGTTGGCGTTGTTTTGGTTTTTCGGAAGTGTTAGACCTGTAAGAGAATAATTTAAATAGTTGGGAAAGGCCATGGGATGTAGAAATGTTTTTTTCACATTTTATTTCCTTGTAAATACAGGTAAATCAATAGGGTTTTTCGTACGGATAAGTGCCCAGTGAACGGCTCGTTTAGCTTTATATATTGTTCCGGGTGGGCGTTGTATTGGTTTTTCGGAAGTGTTAGACCTGTAAGAGAAAAATTTAAATGGTTGGGAAAGGCCATGGGATGTAGAAATATTTTTTTCACATTTTATTTCCTTGTAAAACAGGTAAATCAATAGGGTTTTTCGTACGGATAAGTGCCCAGTGAACGGTTCGTTTAGCTTTATATATTGTTCCGGGTGGGCATTGTTTTGGTTTTTCGGAAGTGTTAGACCTGTAAGAGAAAAATTTAAATGGTTGGGAAAAGCCATGGGATGTAGAAATATTTTTTTCACATTTTACTTCCTTGTAAAACAGGTAAATCAATAGGGTTTTTCGTACGGATAAGTGCCCAGTGAACGGTTCGTTTAGCTTTATATATTGTTCTAGGTGGGCGTTGTTTTGGTTTTTCGGAAGTGTTAGACCTGTAAGAGAAAAATTTAAATGGTTGGAAAAGGCCATGGGATGTAGAAATATTTTTTTCACATTTTACTTCCTTGTAAAAACAGGAAAATCGATAGGGATTTTCGTACGGATAAGTACCCAGTGAACGGTTCGTTTATCTTTATATATTCTTCCGGGTGGGCGTTGTATTGGTTTTTCGGAAGTGTTAGACCTGTAAGAGAAAAATTTAAACGGTTGGGAAAGGCCATGGGATGTAGAAATATTTTTTTTCACATTTACTTCCTTGTAAAAACAGGTAAATCAATAGGGTTTTTCGTACGGATAAGTGCCCAGTGAATGGTTCATATAACTTTATATATTGTTCCGGGTGGGCGTTGTATTGTTTTTTCGGAAGTGTTAGACCTGTAAGAGAAAAATTTAAATGGTTGGGAAAGGCCATGGGATGTAGAAATATTTTTTTCACATTTTACTTCCTTATAAAACCAGGAAAATCAATAGGGATTTTCGTACGGATATGTCCCCAGTGAACGGTTCGTTTAGCTTTATATATTGTTCCGGGTGGGCGTTGTTTTGGTTTTTCGGAAGTGTTAGACCTGTAAGAGAAAAATTTAAATGGTTGGGAAAGGCCATGGGATGTAGAAATATTTTTTTCACATTTTACTTCCTTGTAAAAACAGGAAAATCGATAGGGATTTTCGTACGGATAAGTACCCAGTGAACGGTTCGTTTATCTTTATATATTCTTCCGGGTGGGCGTTGTATTGGTTTTTCGGAAGTGTTAGACCTGTAAGAGAAAAATTTAAATGGTTGGGAAAGGCCATGGGATGTAGAAATATTTTTTTCACATTTTACTTCCTTGTAAAAACAGGAAAATCAATAGGGATTTTCGTACGGATATGTACCCAGTGAACGGTTCGTTTAGCTTTATATATTGTTCCGGGTGGGCGTTGTATTGGTTTTTCAGAAGTGTTAGACCTGTAAGAGAAAAATTTAAATGGTTGGGAAAGGCCATGGGATGTAGAAATATTTTTTTCACATTTTATTTCCTTGTAAAAACAGGTAAATCAATAGGGTTTTTCGTACGGATAAGTGCCCAGTGAACGGTTCATTTAGCTTTATATATTGTTCCGGGTTGGCGTTGTTTTGGTTTTCGGAAGTGTTAGACCTGTAAGAGAATAATTTAAATGGTTGGGAAAGGCCATGGGATGTAGAAATGTTTTTTTCACATTTTATTTCCTTGTAAATACAGGTAAATCAATAGGGTTTTTCGTACGGATAAGTGCCCAGTGAACGGCTCGTTTAGCTTTATATATTGTTCCGGGTGGGCGTTGTATTGGTTTTTCGGAAGTGTTAGACCTGTAAGAGAAAAATTTAAATGGTTGGGAAAGGCCATGGGATGTAGAAATATTTTTTTCACATTTTACTTCCTTGTAAAAACAGGAAAATCGATAGGGATTTTCGTACGGATAAGTACCCAGTGAACGGTTCGTTTATCTTTATATATTCTTCCGGGTGGGCGTTGTATTGGTTTTTCGGAAGTGTTAGACCTGTAAGAGAAAAATTTAAACGGTTGGGAAAGGCCATGGGATGTAGAAATATTTTTTTCACATTTACTTCCTTGTAAAAACAGGTAAATCAATAGGGTTTTTCGTACGGATAAGTGCCCAGTGAATGGTTCATATAACTTTATATATTGTTCCGGGTGGGCGTTGTATTGTTTTTTCGGAAGTGTTAGACCTGTAAGAGAAAAATTTAAATGGTTGGGAAAGGCCATGGGATGTAGAAATATTTTTTTCACATTTTACTTCCTTATAAAACCAGGAAAATCAATAGGGATTTTCGTACGGATATGTACCCAGTGAACGGTTCGCTTAGCTTTATATATTGTTCCGGGTGGGCGTTGTATTGGTTTTTCGGAAGCGTTAGACCTGTAAGAGAAAAATTTAAATGGTTGGGAAAGGCCATGGGATGTAGAAATATTTTTTTCACATTTTATTTCCTTGTAAAAACAGGTAAATCAATAGGGTTTTTCGTACGGATAAGTGCCCAGTGAACGGTTCGTTTAGCTTTATATATTGTTCCGGGTGGGCGTTGTTTTGGTTTTTCGGAAGTGTTAGACCTGTAAGAGAAAAATTTAAATGGTTGGGAAAGGCCATGGGATGTAGAAATATTTTTTTCACATTTTACTTCCTTGTAAAAACAGGAAAATCGATAGGGATTTTCGTACGGATAAGTACCCAGTGAACGGTTCGTTTATCTTTATATATTCTTCCGGGTGGGCGTTGTATTGGTTTTTCGGAAGTGTTAGACCTGTAAGAGAAAAATTTAAATGGTTGGGAAAGGCCATGGGATGTAGAAATATTTTTTTCACATTTTACTTCCTTGTAAAAACAGGAAAATCAATAGGGATTTTCGTACGGATATGTACCCAGTGAACGGTTCGTTTAGCTTTATATATTGTTCCGGGTGGGCGTTGTATTGGTTTTTCAGAAGTGTTAGACCTGTAAGAGAAAAATTTAAATGGTTGGGAAAGGCCATGGGATGTAGAAATATTTTTTTCACATTTTATTTCCTTGTAAAAACAGGTAAATCAATAGGGTTTTTCGTACGGATAAGTGCCCAGTGAACGGTTCATTTAGCTTTATATATTGTTCCGGGTTGGCGTTGTTTAGGTTTTTCGGAAGTGTTAGACCTGTAAGAGATTAATTTAAATGGTTGGGAAAGGCCATAGGATGTAGAAATGTTTTTTTCACATTTTATTTCCTTGTAAATACAGGTAAATCAATAGGGTTTTTCGTACGGATAAGTGCCCAGTGAACGGTTCGTTTAGCTTTATATATTGTTCCGGGTGGGCGTTGTATTGATTTTTCGGAAGTGTTAGACCTGTAAGAGAAAAATTTAAATGGTTGGGAAAGGCCATGGGATGTAGAAATATTTTTTTCACATTTTATTTCCTTGTAAAAACAGGTAAATCAATAGGGATTTTCGTACGGATAAGTGCCCAGTGAACGGTTCGTTTAGCTTTATATATTGTTCCGGCTGGGCGTTGTATTGGTTTTTCGGAAGTGTTAGACCTGTAAGAGAAAAATATAAATGGTTGGGAAAGGCCATGGGATGTAGAAATATTTTTTTCACATTTTACTTCCTTGTAAAAACAGGAAAATCAATAGGGATTTTCATACGGATATGTACCCAGTGAACGGTTCGTTTATCTTTATATATTCTTCCGGGTGAGCATTGTATTGGATTTTCGGAAGTGTTAGACCTGTAAGAGAAAAATTTAAATGGTTGGGAAAGGCCATGGGATGTAGAAATATTTTTCTCACATTTACTTCCTTGTAAAAACAGGTAAATCAATAGGGTTTTTCGTACGGATAAGTACCCAGTGAACGGTTCTTTTAGCTTTATATATTGTTCCGGGTGGGCGTTGTATTGGTTTTACGGAAGTGTTAGACCTGTAAGAGAAAAATTTAAATGGTTGGGAAAGGCCATGGTATGTAGAAATATTTTTTTCACATTTTACTTCCTTGTAAAAACAGGAAAATCGATAGGGATTTTCGTACGGATAAGTACCCAGTGAACGGTTCGTTTATCTTTATATATTCTTCCGGGTGGCCGTTGTATTGGTTTTTCGGAAGTGTTAGACCTGTAAGAGAAAAATTTAAATGGTTGGGAAAGGCCATGGGATGTAGAAATATTTTTTTCACATTTTACTTCCTTGTAAAAACAGGAAAATCAATAGGGATTTTCGTACGGATATGTACCCAGTGAACGGTTCGTTTAGCTTTATATATTGTTCCGGGTGGGCGTTGTATTGGTTTTTCGGAAATGTTAGACCTGTAAGAGAAAAATTTAAATGGTTGGGAAAGGCCATGGGATGTAGAAATATTTTTTTCACATTTTATTTCCTTGTAAAAACAGGTAAATCAATAGGGTTTTTCGTACGGATAAGTGTCCAGTGAACGGTTCATTTAGCTTTATATATTGTTCCGGGTTGGCGTTGTTTTGGTTTTTCGGAAGTGTTAGACCTGTAAGAGAATAATTTAAATGGTTGGGAAAGGCCATGGGATGTAGAAATGTTTTTTTCACATTTTATTTCCTTGTAAATACAGGTAAATCAATAGGGTTTTTCGTACGGATAAGTGCCCAGTGAACGGCTCGTTTAGCTTTATATATTGTTCCGGGTGGGCGTTGTATTGGTTTTTCGGAAGTGTTAGACCTGTAAGAGAAAAATTTAAATGGTTGGGAAAGGCCATGGGATGTAGAAATATTTTTTTCACATTTTATTTCCTTGTAAAAACAGGTAAATCAATAGGGATTTTCGTACGGATAAGTGCCAAGTGAACGGTTCGTTTAGCTTTAAATATTGTTCCGGGTGGGCGTTGTATTGGTTTTTCGGAAGTGTTAGACCTGTAAGAGAAAAATATAAATGGTTGGGAAAGGCCATGGGATGTAGAAATATTTTTTTCACATTTTACTTCCTTGTAAAAACAGGAAAATCAATAGGGATTTTCATACGGATATGTACCCAGTGAACGGTTCGTTTATCTTTATATATTCTTCCGGGTGAGCATTGTATTGGATTTTCGGAAGTGTTAGACCTGTAAGAGAAAAATTTAAATGGTTGGGAAAGGCCATGGGATGTAGAAATATTTTTCTCACATTTACTTCCTTGTAAAAACAGGTAAATCAATAGGGTTTTTCGTACGGATAAGTACCCAGTGAACGGTTCTTTTAGCTTTATATATTGTTCCGGGTGGGCGTTGTATTGGTTTTTCGGAAGTGTTAGACCTGTAAGAGAAAAATTTAAATGGTTGGGAAAGGCCATGGTATGTAGAAATATTTTTTTCACATTTTACTTCCTTGTAAAAACAGGTAAATCAATAGGGATTTTCGTACGGATAAGTGCCAAGTGAACGGTTCGTTTAGCTTTATATATTGTTCCGGGTGGGCGTTGTATTGGTTTTTCGGAAGTGTTAGACCTGTAAGAGAAAAATATAAATGGTTGGGAAAGGCCATGGGATGTAGAAATATTTTTTTCACATTTTACTTCCTTGTAAAAACAGGAAAATCAATAGGGATTTTCATACGGATATGTACCCAGTGAACGGTTCGTTTATCTTTATATATTCTTCCGGGTGAGCATTGTATTGGATTTTCGGAAGTGTTAGACCTGTAAGAGAAAAATTTAAATGGTTGGGAAAGGCCATGGGATGTAGAAATATTTTTCTCACATTTACTTCCTTGTAAAAACAGGTAAATCAATAGGGTTTTTCGTACGGATAAGTACCCAGTGAACGGTTCTTTTAGCTTTATATATTGTTCCGGGTGGGCGTTGTATTGGTTTTACGGAAGTGTTAGACCTGTAAGAGAAAAATTTAAATGGTTGGGAAAGGCCATGGTATGTAGAAATATTTTTTTCACATTTTACTTCCTTGTAAAAACAGGAAAATCGATAGGGATTTTCGTACGGATAAGTACCCAGTGAACGGTTCGTTTATCTTTATATATTCTTCCGGGTGGCCGTTGTATTGGTTTTTCGGAAGTGTTAGACCTGTAAGAGAAAAATTTAAATGGTTGGGAAAGGCCATGGGATGTAGAAATATTTTTTTCACATTTTACTTCCTTGTAAAAACAGGAAAATCAATAGGGATTTTCGTACGGATATGTACCCAGTGAACGGTTCGTTTAGCTTTATATATTGTTCCGGGTGGGCGTTGTATTGGTTTTTCGGAAATGTTAGACCTGTAAGAGAAAAATTTAAATGGTTGGGAAAGGCCATGGGATGTAGAAATATTTTTTTCACATTTTATTTCCTTGTAAAAACAGGTAAATCAATAGGGTTTTTCGTACGGATAAGTGTCCAGTGAACGGTTCATTTAGCTTTATATATTGTTCCGGGTTGGCGTTGTTTTGGTTTTTCGGAAGTGTTAGACCTGTAAGAGAATAATTTAAATGGTTGGGAAAGGCCATGGGATGTAGAAATGTTTTTTTCACATTTTATTTCCTTGTAAATACAGGTAAATCAATAGGGTTTTTCGTACGGATAAGTGCCCAGTGAACGGCTCGTTTAGCTTTATATATTGTTCCGGGTGGGCGTTGTATTGGTTTTTCGGAAGTGTTAGACCTGTAAGAGAAAAATTTAAATGGTTGGGAAAGGCCATGGGATGTAGAAATATTTTTTTCACATTTTATTTCCTTGTAAAAACAGGTAAATCAATAGAGATTTTCGTACGGATAAGTGCCAAGTGAACGGTTCGTTTAGCTTTAAATATTGTTCCGGGTGGGCGTTGTATTGGTTTTTCGGAAGTGTTAGACCTGTAAGAGAAAAATATAAATGGTTGGGAAAGGCCATGGGATGTAGAAATATTTTTTTCACATTTTACTTCCTTGTAAAAACAGGAAAATCAATAGGGATTTTCATACGGATATGTACCCAGTGAACGGTTCGTTTATCTTTATATATTCTTCCGGGTGAGCATTGTATTGGATTTTCGGAAGTGTTAGACCTGTAAGAGAAAAATTTAAATGGTTGGGAAAGGCCATGGGATGTAGAAATATTTTTCTCACATTTACTTCCTTGTAAAAACAGGTAAATCAATAGGGTTTTTCGTACGGATAAGTACCCAGTGAACGGTTCTTTTAGCTTTATATATTGTTCCGGGTGGGCGTTGTATTGGTTTTTCGGAAGTGTTAGACCAGTAAGAGAAAAATTTAAATGGTTGGGAAAGGCCATGGTATGTAGAAATATTTTTTTCACATTTTACTTCCTTGTAAAAACAGGTAAATCAATAGGGATTTTCGTACGGATAAGTGCCAAGTGAACGGTTCGTTTAGCTTTATATATTGTTCCGGGTGGGCGTTGTATTGGTTTTTCGGAAGTGTTAGACCTGTAAGAGAAAAATATAAATGGTTGGGAAAGGCCATGGGATGTAGAAATATTTTTTTCACATTTTACTTCCTTGTAAAAACAGGAAAATCAATAGGGATTTTCATACGGATATGTACCCAGTGAACGGTTCGTTTATCTTTATATATTCTTCCGGGTGAGCATTGTATTGGATTTTCGGAAGTGTTAGACCTGTAAGAGAAAAATTTAAATGGTTGGGAAAGGCCATGGGATGTAGAAATATTTTTCTCACATTTACTTCCTTGTAAAAACAGGTAAATCAATAGGGTTTTTCGTACGGATAAGTACCCAGTGAACGGCTCGTTTAGCTTTATATATTGTTCCGGGTGGGCGTTGTATTGGTTTTTCGGAAGTGTTAGACCTGTAAGAGAAAAATTTAAATGGTTGGGAAAGGCCATGGGATGTAGAAATATTTTTTTCACATTTTATTTCCTTGTAAAAACAGGTAAATCAATAGGGATTTTCGTACGGATAAGTGCCAAGTGAACGGTTCGTTTAGCTTTATATATTGTTCCGGGTGGGCGTTGTATTGGTTTTTCGGAAGTTTTAGACCTGTAAGAGAAAAATATAAATGGTTGGGAAAGGCCATGGGATGTAGAAATATTTTTTTCACATTTTACTTCCTTGTAAAAACAGGAAAATCAATAGGGATTTTCATACGGATATGTACCCAGTGAACGGTTCGTTTATCTTTATATATTCTTCCGGGTGAGCATTGTATTGGATTTTCGGAAGTGTTAGACCTGTAAGAGAAAAATTTAAATGGTTGGGAAAGGCCATGGGATGTAGAAATATTTTTCTCACATTTACTTCCTTGTAAAAACAGGTAAATCAATAGGGTTTTTCGTACGGATAAGTACCCAGTGAACGGTTCTTTTAGCTTTATATATTGTTCGGGGTGGGCGTTGTATTGGTTTTTCGGAAGTGTTAGACCTGTAAGAGAAAAATATAAATGGTTGGGAAAGGCCATGGGATGTAGAAATATTTTTTTCACATTTTACTTCCTTGTAAAAACAGGAAAATCAATAGGGATTTTCATACGGATATGTACCCAGTGAACGGTTCGTTTATCTTTATATATTCTTCCGGGTGAGCATTGTATTGGATTTTCGGAAGTGTTAGACCTGTAAGAGAAAAATTTAAATGGTTGGGAAAGGCCATGGGATGTAGAAATATTTTTCTCACATTTACTTCCTTGTAAAAACAGGTAAATCAATAGGGTTTTTCGTACGGATAAGTACCCAGTGAACGGTTCTTTTAGCTTTATATATTGTTCCGGGTGGGCGTTGTATTGGTTTTACGGAAGTGTTAGACCTGTAAGAGAAAAATTTAAATGGTTGGGAAAGGCCATGGTATGTAGAAATATTTTTTTCACATTTTACTTCCTTGTAAAAACAGGAAAATCGATAGGGATTTTCGTACGGATAAGTACCCAGTGAACGGTTCGTTTATCTTTATATATTCTTCCGGGTGGGCGTTGTATTGGTTTTTCGGAAGTGTTAGACCTGTAAGAGAAAAATTTAAATGGTTGGGAAAGGCCATGGGATGTAGAAATATTTTTTTCACATTTTACTTCCTTGTAAAAACAGGAAAATCAATAGGGATTTTCGTACGGATATGTACCCAGTGAACGGTTCGTTTAGCTTTATATATTGTTCCGGGTGGGCGTTGTATTGGTTTTTCGGAAATGTTAGACCTGTAAGAGAAAAATTTAAATGGTTGGGAAAGGCCATGGGATGTAGAAATATTTTTTTCACATTTTATTTCCTTGTAAAAACAGGTAAATCAATAGGGTTTTTCGTACGGATAAGTGCCCAGTGAACGGTTCATTTAGCTTTATATATTGTTCCGGGTTGGCGTTGTTTTGGTTTTTCGGAAGTGTTAGACCTGTAAGAGAATAATTTAAAAGGTTGGGAAAGGCCATGGGATGTAGAAATGTTTTTTTCACATTTTATTTCCTTGTAAATACAGGTAAATCAATAGGGTTTTTCGTACGGATAAGTGCCCAGTGAACGGCTCGTTTAGCTTTATATATTGTTCCGGGTGGGCGTTGTATTGGTTTTTCGGAAGTGTTAGACCTGTAAGAGAAAAATTTAAATGGTTGGGAAAGGCCATGGGATGTAGAAATATTTTTTTCACATTTTATTTCCTTGTAAAAACAGGTAAACCAATAGGGATTTTCGTACGGATAAGTGCCAAGTGAACGGTTCGTTTAGCTTTATATATTGTTCCGGGTGGGCGTTGTATTGGTTTTTCGGAAGTGTTAGACCTGTAAGAGAAAAATATAAATGGTTGGGAAAGGCCATGGGATGTAGAAATATTTTTCTCACATTTACTTCCTTGTAAAAACAGGTAAATCAATAGGGTTTTTCGTACGGATAAGTACCCAGTGAACGGTTCTTTTAGCTTTATATATTGTTCCGGGTGGGCGTTGTATTGGTTTTTCGGAAGTGTTAGACCTGTAAGAGAAAAATTTAAATGGTTGGGAAAGGCCATGGGATGTAGAAATATTTTTTTCACATTTTACTTCCTTGTAAAAACAGGAAAATCGATAGGGATTTTCGTACGGATAAGTACCCAGTGAACGGTTCGTTTATCTTTATATATTCTTCCGGGTGGGCGTTGTATTGGTTTTTCGGAAGTGTTAGACCTGTAAGAGAAAAATTTAAATGGTTGGGAAAGGCCATGGGATGTAGAAATATTTTTTTCACATTTTACTTCCTTGTAAAAACAGGAAAATCAATAGGGATTTTCGTACGGATATGTACCCAGTGAACGGTTCGTTTAGCTTTATATATTGTTCCGGGTGGGCGTTGTATTGGTTTTTCGGAAGTGTTAGACCTGTAAGAGAAAAATTTTAATGGTTGGGAAAGGCCATGGGATGTAGAAATATTTTTTTCACATTTTATTTCCTTGTAAAAACAGGTAAATCAATAGGGTTTTTCGTACGGATAAGTGCCCAGTGAACGGTTCATTTAGCTTTATATATTGTTCCGGGTTGGCGTTGTTTTGGTTTTTCGGAAGTGTTAGACCTGTAAGAGAATAATTTAAATGGTTGGGAAAGGCCATGGGATGTAGAAATGTTTTTTTCACATTTTATTTCCTTGTAAATACAGGTAAATCAATAGGGTTTTTCGTACGGATAAGTGCCCAGTGAACGGCTCGTTTAGCTTTATATATTGTTCCGGGTGGGAGTTGTATTGGTTTTTCGGAAGTGTTAGACCTGTAAGAGAAAAATTTAAATGGTTGGGAAAGGCCATGGGATGTAGAAATATTTTTTTCACATTTTATTTCCTTGTAAAAACAGGTAAATCAATAGGGATTTTCGTACGGATAAGTGCCAAGTGAACGGTTCGTTTAGCTTTATATATTGTTCCGGGTGGGCGTTGTATTGGTTTTTCGGAAGTGTTAGACCTGTAAGAGAAAAATATAAATGGTTGGGAAAGGCCATGGGATGTAGAAATATTTTTTTCACATTTTACTTCCTTGTAAAAACAGGAAAATCAATAGGGATTTTCATACGGATATGTACCCAGTGAACGGTTCGTTTAGCTTTATATATTGTTCCCGGTGGGCATTGTATTGGTTTTTCGGAAGTGTTAGACCTGTAAGAGAAAAATTTAAATGGTTGGGAAAGGCCATGGGATGTAGAAATATTTTTTTCACATTTTATTTCCTTGTAAAAACAGGTAAATCAATAGGGTTTTTCGTACGGATAAGTGCCCAGTGAACGGTTCGTTTAGCTTTATATATTGTTCCGGGTGGGCATTGTTTAGGTTTTTCGGAAGTGTTAGACCTGTAAGAGAAAAATTTAAATGGTTGGGAAAGGCCATGGGATGTAGAAATATTTTTTTCACATTTTATTTCCTTGTAAAAACAGGTAAATCAATAGGGTTTTTCGTACGGATAAGTGCCCAGTGAACGGTTCGTTTAGCTTTATATATTGTTCCGGGTGGGCGTTGTATTGGTTTTTCGGAAGTGTTAAACCGGTAAGAGAAAAATTTATATGGTTGGGAAAGGCCATGGGATGTAGAAATATTTTTTTCACATTTTATTTCCTTGTTAAAACAGGTAAATCAATAGGGTTTTTCGTACGGATAAGTGCCCAGTGAACGGTTCGTTTAGCTTTATATATTGTTCCGGGTGGGCGTTGTTTTGGTTTTTCGGAAGTGTTAGACCTGTAAGAGAAAAATTTAAATGGTTGGGAAAGGCCATGGGATGTAGAAATATTTTTTTCACATTTTACTTCCTTGTAAAAACAGGAAAATCGATAGGGATTTTTGTACGGATAAGTACCCAGTGAACGGTTCGTTTATCTTTATATATTCTTCCGGGTGGGCGTTGTATTGGTTTTTCGGAAGTGTTAGACCTGTAAGAGAAAAATTTAAATGGTTGGGAAAGGCCATGGGATGTAGAAATATTTTTTTCACATTTTACTTCCTTGTAAAAACAGGAAAATCAATAGGGATTTTCATACAGATATGTACCCAGTGAACGGTTCGTTTAGCTTTATATATTGTTCCGGGTGGGCGTTGTATTGGATTTTAGGAAGTGTTAGACCTGTAAGAGAAAAATTTAAATGGTTGGGAAAGGCCATGGGATGTAGAAATATTTTTCTCACATTTACTTCCTTGTAAAAACAGGTAAATCAATAGGGTTTTTCGTACGGATAAGTACCCAGTGAACGGTTCTTTTAGCTTTATATATTGTTCGGGGTGGGCGTTGTATTGGTTTTTCGGAAGTGTTAGACCTGTAAGAGAAAAATATAAATGGTTGGGAAAGGCCATGGGATGTAGAAATATTTTTTTCACATTTTACTTCCTTGTAAAAACAGGAAAATCAATAGGGATTTTCATACGGATATGTACCCAGTGAACGGTTCGTTTATCTTTATATATTCTTCCGGGTGAGCATTGTATTGGATTTTCGGAAGTGTTAGACCTGTAAGAGAAAAATTTAAATGGTTGGGAAAGGCCATGGGATGTAGAAATATTTTTCTCACATTTACTTCCTTGTAAAAACAGGTAAATCAATAGGGTTTTTCGTACGGATAAGTACCCAGTGAACGGTTCTTTTAGCTTTATATATTGTTCCGGGTGGGCGTTGTATTGGTTTTACGGAAGTGTTAGACCTGTAAGAGAAAAATTTAAATGGTTGGGAAAGGCCATGGTATGTAGAAATATTTTTTTCACATTTTAATTCCTTGTAAAAACAGGAAAATCGATAGGGATTTTCGTACGGATAAGTACCCAGTGAACGGTTCGTTTATCTTTATATATTCTTCCGGGTGGGCGTTGTATTGGTTTTTCGGAAGTGTTAGACCTGTAAGAGAAAAATTTAAATGGTTGGGAAAGGCCATGGGATGTAGAAATATTTTTTTCACATTTTACTTCCTTGTAAAAACAGGAAAATCAATAGGGATTTTCGTACGGATATGTACCCAGTGAACGGTTCGTTTAGCTTTATATATTGTTCCGGGTGGGCGTTGTATTGGTTTTTCGGAAATGTTAGACCTGTAAGAGAAAAATTTAAATGGTTGGGAAAGGCCATGGGATGTAGAAATATTTTTTTCACATTTTATTTCCTTGTAAAAACAGGTAAATCAATAGGGTTTTTCGTACGGATAAGTGCCCAGTGAACGGTTCATTTAGCTTTATATATTGTTCCGGGTTGGCGTTGTTTTGGTTTTTCGGAAGTGTTAGACCTGTAAGAGAATAATTTAAAAGGTTGGGAAAGGCCATGGGATGTAGAAATGTTTTTTTCACATTTTATTTCCTTGTAAATACAGGTAAATCAATAGGGTTTTTCGTACGGATAAGTGCCCAGTGAACGGCTCGTTTAGCTTTATATATTGTTCCGGGTGGGCGTTGTATTGGTTTTTCGGAAGTGTTAGACCTGTAAGAGAAAAATTTAAATGGTTGGGAAAGGCCATGGGATGTAGAAATATTTTTCTCACATTTACTTCCTTGTAAAAACAGGTAAATCAATAGGGTTTTTCGTACGGATAAGTACCCAGTGAACGGTTCTTTTAGCTTTATATATTGTTCCGGGTGGGCGTTGTATTGGTTTTTCGGAAGTGTTAGACCTGTAAGAGAAAAATTTAAATGGTTGGGAAAGGCCATGGGATGTAGAAATATTTTTTTCACATTTTACTTCCTTGTAAAAACAGGAAAATCGATAGGGATTTTCGTACGGATAAGTACCCAGTGAACGGTTCGTTTATCTTTATATATTCTTCCGGGTGGGCGTTGTATTGGTTTTTCGGAAGTGTTAGACCTGTAAGAGAAAAATTTAAATGGTTGGGAAAGGCCATGGGATGTAGAAATATTTTTTTCACATTTTACTTCCTTGTAAAAACAGGAAAATCAATAGGGATTTTCGTACGGATATGTACCCAGTGAACGGTTCGTTTAGCTTTATATATTGTTCCGGGTGGGCGTTGTATTGGTTTTTCGGAAGTGTTAGACCTGTAAGAGAAAAATTTTAATGGTTGGGAAAGGCCATGGGATGTAGAAATATTTTTTTCACATTTTATTTCCTTGTAAAAACAGGTAAATCAATAGGGTTTTTCGTACGGATAAGTGCCCAGTGAACGGTTCATTTAGCTTTATATATTGTTCCGGGTTGGCGTTGTTTTGGTTTTTCGGAAGTGTTAGACCTGTAAGAGAATAATTTAAATGGTTGGGAAAGGCCATGGGATGTAGAAATGTTTTTTTCACATTTTATTTCCTTGTAAATACAGGTAAATCAATAGGGTTTTTCGTACGGATAAGTGCCCAGTGAACGGCTCGTTTAGCTTTATATATTGTTCCGGGTGGGAGTTGTATTGGTTTTTCGGAAGTGTTAGACCTGTAAGAGAAAAATTTAAATGGTTGGGAAAGGCCATGGGATGTAGAAATATTTTTTTCACATTTTATTTCCTTGTAAAAACAGGTAAATCAATAGGGATTTTCGTACGGATAAGTGCCAAGTGAACGGTTCGTTTAGCTTTATATATTGTTCCGGGTGGGCGTTGTATTGGTTTTTCGGAAGTGTTAGACCTGTAAGAGAAAAATATAAATGGTTGGGAAAGGCCATGGGATGTAGAAATATTTTTTTCACATTTTACTTCCTTGTAAAAACAGGAAAATCAATAGGGATTTTCATACGGATATGTACCCAGTGAACGGTTCGTTTATCTTTATATATTCTTCCGGGTGAGCATTGTATTGGATTTTCGGAAGTGTTAGACCTGTAAGAGAAAAATTTAAATGGTTGGGAAAGGCCATGGGATGTAGAAATATTTTTCTCACATTTACTTCCTTGTAAAAACAGGTAAATCAATAGGGTTTTTCGTACGGATAAGTACCCAGTGAACGGTTCTTTTAGCTTTATATATTGTTCCGGGTGGGCGTTGTATTGGTTTTTCGGAAGCGTTAGACCTGTAAGAGAAAAATTTAAATGGTTGGGAAAGGCCATGGTATGTAGAAATATTTTTTTCACATTTTATTTCCTTTTAAAAACAGGTAAATCAATAGGGATTTTCGTACGGATAAGTGCCAAGTGAACGGTTCGTTTAGCTTTATATATTGTTCCGGGTGGGCGTTGTATTGGTTTTTCGGAAGTGTTAGACCTGTAAGAGAAAAATATAAATGGTTGGGAAAGGCCATGGGATGTAGAAATATTTTTTTCACATTTTACTTCCATGTAAAAACAGGAAAATCAATAGGGATTTTCATACGGATATGTACCCAGTGAACGGTTCGTTTAGCTTTATATATTGTTCCCGGTGGGCATTGTATTGGTTTTTCGGAAGTGTTAGACCTGTAAGAGAAAAATTTAAATGGTTGGGAAAGGCCATGGGATGTAGAAATATTTTTTTCACATTTTATTTCCTTGTAAAAACAGGTAAATCAATAGGGTTTTTCGTACGGATAAGTGCCCAGTGAACGGTTCGTTTAGCTTTATATATTGTTCCGGGTGGGCATTGTTTAGGTTTTTCGGAAGTGTTAGACCTGTAAGAGAAAAATTTAAATGGTTGGGAAAGGCCATGGGATGTAGAAATATTTTTTTCACATTTTATTTCCTTGTAAAAACAGGTAAATCAATAGGGTTTTTCGTACGGATAAGTGCCCAGTGAACGGTTCGTTTAGCTTTATATATTGTTCCGGGTGGGCGTTGTATTGGTTTTTCGGAAGTGTTAAACCGGTAAGAGAAAAATTTATATGGTTGGGAAAGGCCATGGGATGTAGAAATATTTTTTTCACATTTTATTTCCTTGTTAAAACAGGTAAATCAATAGGGTTTTTCGTACGGATAAGTGCCCAGTGAACGGTTCGTTTAGCTTTATATATTGTTCCGGGTGGGCGTTGTTTTGGTTTTTCGGAAGTGTTAGACCTGTAAGAGAAAAATTTAAATGGTTGGGAAAGGCCATGGGATGTAGAAATATTTTTTTCACATTTTACTTCCTTGTAAAAACAGGAAAATCGATAGGGATTTTTGTACGGATAAGTACCCAGTGAACGGTTCGTTTATCTTTATATATTCTTCCGGGTGGGCGTTGTATTGGTTTTTCGGAAGTGTTAGACCTGTAAGAGAAAAATTTAAATGGTTGGGAAAGGCCATGGGATGTAGAAATATTTTTTTCACATTTTACTTCCTTGTAAAAACAGGAAAATCAATAGGGATTTTCGTACAGATATGTACCCAGTGAACGGTTCGTTTAGCTTTATATATTGTTCCGGGTGGGCGTTGTATTGGATTTTAGGAAGTGTTAGACCTGTAAGAGAAAAATTTAAATGGTTGGGAAAGGCCATGGGATGTAGAAATATTTTTTTCACATTTTATTTCCTTGTAAAAACAGGTAAATCAATAGGGTTTTTCGTACGGATATGTGCCCAGTGAACGGTTCATTTAGCTTTATATATTGTTCCGGGTTGGCGTTGTTTTGGTTTTTCGGAAGTGTTAGACCTGTAAGAGAATAATTTAAATGGTTGGGAAAGGCCATGGGATGTAGAAATGTTTTTTTCACATTTTATTTCCTTGTAAATACAGGTAAATCAATAGGGTTTTTCGTACGGATAAGTGCCCAGTGAACGGCTCGTTTAGCTTTATATATTGTTCCGGGTGGGCATTGTTTAGGTTTTTCGGAAGTGTTAGACCTGTAAGAGAAAAATTTAAATGGTTGGGAAAGGCCATGGGATGTAGAAATATTTTTTTCACATTTTATTTCCTTGTAAAAACAGGTAAATCAATAGGGTTTTTCGTACGGATAAGTGCCCAGTGAACGGTTCGTTTAGCTTTATATATTGTTCCGGGTGGGCGTTGTATTGGTTTTTCGGAAGTGTTAAACCGGTAAGAGAAAAATTTATATGGTTGGGAAAGGCCATGGGATGTAGAAATATTTTTTTCACATTTTACTTCCTTGTAAAAACAGGAAAATCGATAGGGATTTTCGTACGGATAAGTACCCAGTGAACGGTTCGTTTATCTTTATATATTCTTCCGGGTGGGCGTTGTATTGGTTTTTCGGAAGTGTTAGACCTGTAAGAGAAAAATTTAAATGGTTGGGAAAGGCCATGGGATGTAGAAATATTTTTTTCACATTTTACTTCCTTGTATAAACAGGAAAATCAATAGGGATTTTCGTACGGATATGTACCCAGTGAACGGTTCGTTTAGCTTTATATATTGTTCCGGGTGGGCGTTGTATTGGTTTTTCGGAAGTGTTAGACCTGTAAGAGAAAAATTTTAATGGTTGGGAAAGGCCATGGGATGTAGAAATATTTTTTTCACATTTTATTTCCTTGTAAAAACAGGTAAATCAATAGGGTTTTTCGTACGGATAAGTGCCCAGTGAACGGTTCATTTAGCTTTATATATTGTTCCGGGTTGGCGTTGTTTTGGTTTTTCGGAAGTGTTAGACCTGTAAGAGAATAATTTAAATGGTTGGGAAAGGCCATGGGATGTAGAAATGTTTTTTTCACATTTTATTTCCTTGTAAATACAGGTAAATCAATAGGGTTTTTCGTACGGATAAGTGCCCAGTGAACGGCTCGTTTAGCTTTATATATTGTTCCGGGTGGGAGTTGTATTGGTTTTTCGGAAGTGTTAGACCTGTAAGAGAAAAATTTAAATGGTTGGGAAAGGCCATGGGATGTAGAAATATTTTTTTCACATTTTATTTCCTTGTAAAAACAGGTAAATCAATAGGGATTTTCGTACGGATAAGTGCCAAGTGAACGGTTCGTTTAGCTTTATATATTGTTCCGGGTGGGCGTTGTATTGGTTTTTCGGAAGTGTTAGACCTGTAAGAGAAAAATATAAATGGTTGGGAAAGGCCATGGGATGTAGAAATATTTTTTTCACATTTTACTTCCTTGTAAAAACAGGAAAATCAATAGGGATTTTCATACGGATATGTACCCAGTGAACGGTTCGTTTATCTTTATATATTCTTCCGGGTGAGCATTGTATTGGATTTTCGGAAGTGTTAGACCTGTAAGAGAAAAATTTAAATGGTTGGGAAAGGCCATGGGATGTAGAAATATTTTTCTCACATTTACTTCCTTGTAAAAACAGGTAAATCAATAGGGTTTTTCGTACGGATAAGTACCCAGTGAACGGTTCTTTTAGCTTTATATATTGTTCCGGGTGGGCGTTGTATTGGTTTTTCGGAAGCGTTAGACCTGTAAGAGAAAAATTTAAATGGTTGGGAAAGGCCATGGTATGTAGAAATATTTTTTTCACATTTTATTTCCTTTTAAAAACAGGTAAATCAATAGGGATTTTCGTACGGATAAGTGCCAAGTGAACGGTTCGTTTAGCTTTATATATTGTTCCGGGTGGGCGTTGTATTGGTTTTTCGGAAGTGTTAGACCTGTAAGAGAAAAATATAAATGGTTGGGAAAGGCCATGGGATGTAGAAATATTTTTTTCACATTTTACTTCCATGTAAAAACAGGAAAATCAATAGGGATTTTCATACGGATATGTACCCAGTGAACGGTTCGTTTAGCTTTATATATTGTTCCCGGTGGGCATTGTATTGGTTTTTCGGAAGTGTTAGACCTGTAAGAGAAAAATTTAAATGGTTGGGAAAGGCCATGGGATGTAGAAATATTTTTTTCACATTTTATTTCCTTGTAAAAACAGGTAAATCAATAGGGTTTTTCGTACGGATAAGTGCCCAGTGAACGGTTCGTTTAGCTTTATATATTGTTCCGGGTGGGCATTGTTTAGGTTTTTCGGAAGTGTTAGACCTGTAAGAGAAAAATTTAAATGGTTGGGAAAGGCCATGGGATGTAGAAATATTTTTTTCACATTTTATTTCCTTGTAAAAACAGGTAAATCAATAGGGTTTTTCGTACGGATAAGTGCCCAGTGAACGGTTCGTTTAGCTTTATATATTGTTCCGGGTGGGCGTTGTATTGGTTTTTCGGAAGTGTTAGACCTGTAAGAGAAAAATATAAATGGTTGGGAAAGGCCATGGGATGTAGAAATATTTTTTTCACATTTTACTTCCTTGTAAAAACAGGAAAATCAATAGGGATTTTCGTACAGATATGTACCCAGTGAACGGTTCGTTTAGCTTTATATATTGTTCCGGGTGGGCGTTGTATTGGATTTTAGGAAGTGTTAGACCTGTAAGAGAAAAATTTAAATGGTTGGGAAAGGCCATGGGATGTAGAAATATTTTTTTCACATTTTATTTCCTTGTAAAAACAGGTAAATCAATAGGGTTTTTCGTACGGATATGTGCCCAGTGAACGGTTCATTTAGCTTTATATATTGTTCCGGGTTGGCGTTGTTTTGGTTTTTCGGAAGTGTTAGACCTGTAAGAGAATAATTTAAATGGTTGGGAAAGGCCATGGGATGTAGAAATGTTTTTTTCACATTTTATTTCCTTGTAAATACAGGTAAATCAATAGGGTTTTTCGTACGGATAAGTGCCCAGTGAACGGCTCGTTTAGCTTTATATATTGTTCCGGGTGGGCGTTGTATTGGTTTTTCGGAAGTGTTAGACCTGTAAGAGAAAAATTTAAATGGTTGGGAAAGGCCATGGGATGTAGAAATATTTTTTTCACATTTTATTTCCTTGTAAAAACAGGTAAATCAATAGGGTTTTTCGTACGGATAAGTGCCCAGTTAACGGTTCGTTTAGCTTTATATATTGTTCCGGTTGGGCGTTGTATTGGTTTTTCGGAAGTGTTAGACCTGTAAGAGAAAAATTTAAATGGTTGGGAAAGGCCATGGGATGTAGAAATATTTTGTTCACATTTTATTTCCTTGTAAAAACAGGTAAATCAATAGGGTTTTTCTTACGGATAAGTGCCCAGTGAACGGTTCGTTTATCTTTATATATTCTTCCGGGTGGGCGTTGTATTGGTTTTTCGGAAGTGTTAGAACTGTAAGAGAAAAATTTAAATGGTTGGGAAAGGCCATGGGATGTAGAAATATTTTTTTCACATTTTATTTCCTTGTTAAAACAGGTAAATCAATAGGGTTTTTCGTACGGATAAGTGCCCAGTGAACCGTTCGTTTAGCTTTATATATTGTTCCGGGTGGGCGTTGTTTTGGTTTTTCGGAAGTGTTAGACCTGTAAGAGAAAAATTTAAATGGTTGAGAAAGGCCATGGGATGTAGAAATATTTTTTTCACATTTTACTTCCTTGTAAAAACAGGTAAATCGATAGGGTTTTTCGTACAGATAAGTGCCCAGTGAACGGTTCGTTTAGCTTTATATATTGTTCCGGGTGGGCGTTGTATTGGTTTTTCAGAAGTGTTAAACCTGTAAGAGAAAAATTTAAATGGTTGGGAAAGGCCATGGGATGTAGAAATATTTTTTTCACATTTTATTTCCTTGTTAAAACAGGTAAATCAATAGGGTTTTTCGTACGGATAAGTGCCCAGTGAACGGTTCGTTTAGCTTTATATATTGTTCCGGGTGGGCGTTGTTTTGGTTTTTCGGAAGTGTTAGACCTGTAAGAGAAAAATTTAAATGGTTGGGAAAGGCCATGGGATGTAGAAATATTTTTTTCACATTTTATTTCCTTGTAAAAACAGGTAAATCAATAGGGTTTTTCGTACGGATAAGTGCCCAGTGAACGGTTCGTTTAGCTTTATATATTGTTCCGGGTGGGCGTTGTTTTGGTTTTTCAGAAGTGTTAGACCTGTAAGAGAAAAATTTAAATGGTTGGGAAAGGCCATGGGATGTAGAATTATTTTTTTCACATTTTACTTCCTTGTAAAACAGGTAAATCAATAGGGTTTTTCGTACGGATAAGTGCCCAGTGAACGGTTCGTTTAGCTTTACATATAGTTCCGGGTGGGCGTTGTTTTGGTTTTTCGGAAGTGTTAGACCTGTAAGAGAAAAATTTAAATGGTTGGAAAAGGCCATGGGATGTAGAAATATTTTTTTCACATTTTACTTCCTTGTAAAAACAGGAAAATCGATAGGGTTTTTCGTACGGATAAGTACCCAGTGAACGGTTCGTTTATCTTTATATATTCTTCCGGGTGGGCGTTGTATTGGTTTTTCGGAAGTGTTAGACCTGTAAGAGAAAAATTTAAACGGTTGGGAAAGGCCATGGGATGTAGAAATGTTTTTTTCACATTTACTTCCTTGTAAAAACAGGTAAATCAATAGGGTTTTTCGTACGGATAAGTACCCAGTGAACGGTTCGTTTAGCTTTATATATTGTTCCGGGTGGGCGTTGTATTGGTTTTTCGGAAGTGTTAGACCTGTAAGAGAAAAATTTAAATGGTTGGGAAAGGCCATGGGATGTAGAAATATTTTTTTCACATTTTACTTCCTTGTAAAAACAGGAAAATCAATAGGGATTTTCGTACGGATATGTACCCAGTGAACGGTTCGTTTAGCTTTATATATATTCCGGGTGGGCGTTGTATTGGTTTTTCGGATGTGTTAGACCTGTAAGAGAAGAATTTAAATGGTTGGGAAAGGCCATGGGATGTAGAAATATTTTTTTCACATTTTACTTCCTTGTAAAAACAGGAAAATCAATAGGGATTTTCGTACGGATATGTACCCAGTGAAATGTTCGTTTAGCTTTATATATTGTCCGGGTGGGCGTTGTATTGGTTTTTCGGATGTGTTAGACCTGTAAGAGAAGAATTTAAATGGTTGGGAAAGGCCATGGGATGTAGAAATATTTTTTTCACATTTTATTTCCTTGTAAAACAGGTAAATCAATAGGGTTTTTCGTACGGATAAGTGCCCAGTGAACGGTTCGTTTAGCTTTATATATTGTTCCGGGTGGGCATTGTTTTGGTTTTTCGGAAGTGTTAGACCTGTAAGAGAAAAATTTTAATGGTTGGGAAAGGCCATGGGATGTAGAAATATTTTTTTCACATTTTATTTCCTTGTAAAAACAGGTAAATCAATAGGGTTTTTCGTACGGATAAGTGCCCAGTGAACGGTTCGTTTAGCTTTATATATTGTTCCGGGTGGGCGTTGTTTTGGTTTTTCGGAAGTATTAGACCTGTAAGAGAAAAATTTAAATGGTTGGGAAAGGCCATGGGATGTAGAATTATTTTTTTCACATTTTACTTCCTTGTAAAACAGGTAAATCAATAGGGTTTTTCGTACGGATAAGTGCCCAGTGAACGGTTCGTTTAGCTTTACATATTGTTCCGGGTGGGCGTTGTTTTGGTTTTTCGGAAGTGTTAGACCTGTAAGAGAAAAATTTAAATGGTTGGAAAAGGCCATGGGATGTAGAAATATTTTTTTCACATTTTACTTCCTTGTAAAAACAGGAAAATCGATAGGGTTTTTCGTACGGATAAGTACCCAGTGAACGGTTCGTTTATCTTTATATATTCTTCCGGGTGGGCGTTGTATTGGTTTTTCGGAAGTGTTAGACCTGTAAGAGAAAAATTTAAACGGTTGGGAAAGGCCATGGGATGTAGAAATATTTTTTTCACATTTACTTCCTTGTAAAAACAGGTAAATCAATAGGGTTTTTCGTACGGATAAGTATCCAGTGAACGGTTCGTTTAGCTTTATATATTGTTCCGGGTGGGCGTTGTATTGGTTTTTCGGAAGTGTTAGACCTGTAAGAGAAAAATTTAAATGGTTGGGAAAGGCCATGGGATGTAGAAATATTTTTTTCACATTTTACTTCCTTGTAAAAACAGGAAAATCAATAGGGATTTTCGTACGGATATGTACCCAGTGAACGGTTCGTTTAGCTTTATATATTGTTCCGGGTGGGCGTTGTATTGGTTTTTCGGATGTGTTAGACCTGTAAGAGAAGAATTTAAATGGTTGGGAAAGGCCATGGGATGTAGAAATATTTTTTTCACATTTTATTTCCTTGTAAAACAGGTAAATCAATAGGGTTTTTCGTACGGATAAGTGCCCAGTGAACGGTTCGTTTAGCTTTATATATTGTTCCGGGTGGGCATTGTTTTGGTTTTTCTGAAGTGTTAGACCTGTAAGAGAAAAATTTAAATGGTTGGGAAAGGCCATGGGATGTAGAAATATTTTTTTCACATTTTATTTCCTTGTAAAAACAGGTAAATCAATAGGGTTTTTCGTACGGATAAGTGCCCAGTGAACGGTTCATTTAGCTTTATATATTGTTCCGGGTGGGCGTTGTTTTGGTTTTTCGGAAGTGTTAGACCTGTAAGAGAAAAATTTAAATGGTTGGGAAAGGCCATGGGATGTAGAATTATTTTTTTCACATTTTACTTCCTTGTAAAACAGGTAAATCAATAGGGTTTTTCGTACGGATAAGTGCCCAGTGAACGGTTCGTTTAGCTTTATATATTGTTCCGGGTGGGCGTTGTTTTGGTTTTTCGGAAGTGTTAGACCTGTAAGAGAAAAATTTAAATGGTTGGAAAAGGCCATGGGATGTAGAAATATTTTTTTCACATTTTACTTCCTTGTAAAAACAGGAAAATCGATAGGGATTTTCGTACGGATAAGTACCCAGTGAACGGTTCGTTTATCTTAATATATTCTTCCGGGTGGGCGTTGTATTGGTTTTTCGGAAGTGTTAGACCTGTAAGAGAAAAATTTAAACGGTTGGGAAAGCCATGGGATGTAGAAATATTTTTTTCACATTTACTTCCTTGTAAAAACAGGTAAATCAATAGGGTTTTTCGTACGGATAAGTACCCAGTGAACCGTTTGTTTAGCTTTATATATTGTTCCGGGTGGGCGTTGTATTGGTTTTTCGGAAGTGTTAGACCTGTAAGAGAAAAATTTAAATGGTTGGGAAAGGCCATGGGATGTAGAAATATTTTTTTCACATTTTATTTCCTTTTAAAAACAGGTAAATCAATAGGGATTTTCGTACGGATAAGTACCCAGTGAACGGTTCGTTTAGCTTTATATATTGTTCCGGGTGGGCGTTGTATTGGTTTTTTGGAAGTGTTAGACCTGTAAGAGAAAAATTTAAATGGTTGGGAAAGGCCATGGGATGTAGAATTATTTTTTCCACATTTTACTTCCTTGTAAAAATAGGAAAATCAATAGGGATTTTCGTACGGATATGTACCCAGGGAACGGTTCATTTAGCTTTATATATTGTTCCGGGTGGGCGTTGTATTGGTTTTTCGGAAGCGTTAGACCTGTAAGAGAAAAATTTAAATGGTTGGGAAAGGCCATGGGATGTAGAAATATTTTTTTCACATTTTATTTCCTTGTAAAAACAGGTAAATCAATAGGGTTTTTCGTACGGATAAGTGCCCAGTGAACGGTTCATATAGCTTTATATATTGTTCCGGGTGGGCGTTGTATTGTTTTTTCGGAAGTGTTAGACCTGTAAGAGAAAAATTTAAATGGTTGGGAAAGGCCATGGGATGTAGAAATATTTTTTCACATTTTACTTCCTTGTAAAAACAGGAAAATCAATAGGGATTTTCGTACGGATATGTACCCAGTGAACGGTTCGTTTAGCTTTATATATTGTTCCGGGTGGGCGTTGTATTGGTTTTTCGGATGTGTTAGACCTGTAAGAGAAGAATTTAAATGGTTGGGAAAGGCCATGGGATGTAGAAATATTTTTTTCACATTTTATTTCCTTGTAAAACAGGTAAATCAATAGGGTTTTTCGGACGGATAAGTGCCCAGTGAACGGTTCGTTTAGCTTTATATATTGTTCCGGGTGGGCATTGTTTTGGTTTTTCGGAAGTGTTAGACCTGTAAGAGAAAAATTTAAATGGTTGGGAAAGGCCATGGGATGTAGAAATATTTTTTTTACATTTTATTTCCTTGTAAAAACAGGTAAATCAATAGGGTTTTTCGTACGGATAAGTGCCCAGTGAACGGTTCGTTTAGCTTTATATATTGTTCCGGGTGGGCGTTGTTTTGGTTTTTCGGAAGTGTTAGACCTGTAAGAGAAAAATTTAAATGGTTGGGAAAGGCCATGGGATGTAGAATTATTTTTTTCACATTTTACTTCCTTGTAAAAACAGGAAAATCGATAGGGATTTTCGTACGTATAAGTACCCAGTGAACCGTTCGTTTAGCTTTATATATTGTTCGGGGTGGGCGTTGTA
This sequence comes from Paroedura picta, assembly GCF_049243985.1. Taxonomy (NCBI): domain Eukaryota; kingdom Metazoa; phylum Chordata; class Lepidosauria; order Squamata; family Gekkonidae; genus Paroedura; species Paroedura picta. The sequence continues at coordinate 188,930,382 of NC_135369.1, forward strand.
TTGGATTTTCGGAAGTGTTAGACCTGTAAGAGAAAAATTTAAATGGTTAGGAAAGGCCATGGGATGTAGAAATATTTTTTTCACATTTTACTTCCTTGTAAAAACAGGAAAATCGATAGGGATTTTCGGACGGATAAGTACCTAGTGAACGGTTCATTTAGCTTTATATATTGTTCCGGGTGGGCGTTGTATTGGTTTTTCGGAAGCGTTAGACCTGTAAGAGAAAAATTTAAATGGTTGGGAAAGGCCATGGGATGTAGAAATATTTTTTTCACATTTTATTTCCTTGTAAAAACAGGTAAATCAATAGGGTTTTTCGTACGGATAAGTGCCCAGTGAACGGTTCATATAGCTTTATATATTGTTCCGGGTGGGCGTTGTATTGATTTTTCAGAAGTGTTAGACCTGTAAGAGAAAAATTTAAATGGTTGGGAAAGGCCATGGGATGTAGAAATATTTTTTCACATTTTACTTCCTTGTAAAAACAGGAAAATCAATAGGGATTTTCGTACGGATATGTACCCAGTGAACGGTTCGTTTAGCTTTACATATTGTTCCGGGTGGGCGTTGTTTTGGTTTTTCGGAAGTGTTAGACCTGTAAGAGAAAAATTTAAATGGTTGGAAAAGGCCATGGGATGTAGAAATATTTTTTTCACATTTTACTTCCTTGTAAAAACAGGAAAATCGATAGGGTTTTTCGTACGGATAAGTACCCAGTGAACGGTTCGTTTATCTTTATATATTCTTCCGGGTGGGCGTTGTATTGGTTTTTCGGAAGTGTTAGACCTGTAAGAGAAAAATTTAAACGGTTGGGAAAGGCCATGGGATGTAGAAATATTTTTTTCACATTTACTTCCTTGTAAAAACAGGTAAATCAATAGGGTTTTTCGTACGGATAAGTATCCAGTGAACGGTTCGTTTAGCTTTATATATTGTTCCGGGTGGGCGTTGTATTGGTTTTTCGGAAGTGTTAGACCTGTAAGAGAAAAATTTAAATGGTTGGGAAAGGCCATGGGATGTAGAAATATTTTTTTCACATTTTACTTCCTTGTAAAAACAGGAAAATCAATAGGGATTTTCGTACGGATATGTACCCAGTGAACGGTTCGTTTAGCTTTATATATTGTTCCGGGTGGGCGTTGTATTGGTTTTTCGGATGTGTTAGACCTGTAAGAGAAGAATTTAAATGGTTGGGAAAGGCCATGGGATGTAGAAATATTTTTTTCACATTTTATTTCCTTGTAAAACAGGTAAATCAATAGGGTTTTTCGTACGGATAAGTGCCCAGTGAACGGTTCGTTTAGCTTTATATATTGTTCCGGGTGGGCATTGTTTTGGTTTTTCTGAAGTGTTAGACCTGTAAGAGAAAAATTTAAATGGTTGGGAAAGGCCATGGGATGTAGAAATATTTTTTTCACATTTTATTTCCTTGTAAAAACAGGTAAATCAATAGGGTTTTTCGTACGGATAAGTGCCCAGTGAACGGTTCATTTAGCTTTATATATTGTTCCGGGTGGGCGTTGTTTTGGTTTTTCGGAAGTGTTAGACCTGTAAGAGAAAAATTTAAATGGTTGGGAAAGGCCATGGGATGTAGAATTATTTTTTTCACATTTTACTTCCTTGTAAAACAGGTAAATCAATAGGGTTTTTCGTACGGATAAGTGCCCAGTGAACGGTTCGTTTAGCTTTATATATTGTTCCGGGTGGGCGTTGTTTTGGTTTTTCGGAAGTGTTAGACCTGTAAGAGAAAAATTTAAATGGTTGGAAAAGGCCATGGGATGTAGAAATATTTTTTTCACATTTTACTTCCTTGTAAAAACAGGAAAATCGATAGGGATTTTCGTACGGATAAGTACCCAGTGAACGGTTCGTTTATCTTAATATATTCTTCCGGGTGGGCGTTGTATTGGTTTTTCGGAAGTGTTAGACCTGTAAGAGAAAAATTTAAACGGTTGGGAAAGCCATGGGATGTAGAAATATTTTTTTCACATTTACTTCCTTGTAAAAACAGGTAAATCAATAGGGTTTTTCGTACGGATAAGTACCCAGTGAACCGTTTGTTTAGCTTTATATATTGTTCCGGGTGGGCGTTGTATTGGTTTTTCGGAAGTGTTAGACCTGTAAGAGAAAAATTTAAATGGTTGGGAAAGGCCATGGGATGTAGAAATATTTTTTTCACATTTTATTTCCTTTTAAAAACAGGTAAATCAATAGGGATTTTCGTACGGATAAGTACCCAGTGAACGGTTCGTTTAGCTTTATATATTGTTCCGGGTGGGCGTTGTATTGGTTTTTTGGAAGTGTTAGACCTGTAAGAGAAAAATTTAAATGGTTGGGAAAGGCCATGGGATGTAGAATTATTTTTTCCACATTTTACTTCCTTGTAAAAATAGGAAAATCAATAGGGATTTTCGTACGGATATGTACCCAGGGAACGGTTCATTTAGCTTTATATATTGTTCCGGGTGGGCGTTGTATTGGTTTTTCGGAAGCGTTAGACCTGTAAGAGAAAAATTTAAATGGTTGGGAAAGGCCATGGGATGTAGAAATATTTTTTTCACATTTTATTTCCTTGTAAAAACAGGTAAATCAATAGGGTTTTTCGTACGGATAAGTGCCCAGTGAACGGTTCATATAGCTTTATATATTGTTCCGGGTGGGCGTTGTATTGTTTTTTCGGAAGTGTTAGACCTGTAAGAGAAAAATTTAAATGGTTGGGAAAGGCCATGGGATGTAGAAATATTTTTTCACATTTTACTTCCTTGTAAAAACAGGAAAATCAATAGGGATTTTCGTACGGATATGTACCCAGTGAACGGTTCGTTTAGCTTTATATATTGTTCCGGGTGGGCGTTGTATTGGTTTTTCGGATGTGTTAGACCTGTAAGAGAAGAATTTAAATGGTTGGGAAAGGCCATGGGATGTAGAAATATTTTTTTCACATTTTATTTCCTTGTAAAACAGGTAAATCAATAGGGTTTTTCGGACGGATAAGTGCCCAGTGAACGGTTCGTTTAGCTTTATATATTGTTCCGGGTGGGCATTGTTTTGGTTTTTCGGAAGTGTTAGACCTGTAAGAGAAAAATTTAAATGGTTGGGAAAGGCCATGGGATGTAGAAATATTTTTTTTACATTTTATTTCCTTGTAAAAACAGGTAAATCAATAGGGTTTTTCGTACGGATAAGTGCCCAGTGAACGGTTCGTTTAGCTTTATATATTGTTCCGGGTGGGCGTTGTTTTGGTTTTTCGGAAGTGTTAGACCTGTAAGAGAAAAATTTAAATGGTTGGGAAAGGCCATGGGATGTAGAATTATTTTTTTCACATTTTACTTCCTTGTAAAAACAGGAAAATCGATAGGGATTTTCGTACGTATAAGTACCCAGTGAACCGTTCGTTTAGCTTTATATATTGTTCGGGGTGGGCGTTGTATTGGATTTTCGGAAGTGTTAGACCTGTAAGAGAAAAATTTAAATGGTTAGGAAAGGCCATGGGATGTAGAAATATTTTTTTCACATTTTACTTCCTTGTAAAAACAGGAAAATCGATAGGGATTTTCGGACGGATAAGTACCTAGTGAACGGTTCATTTAGCTTTATATATTGTTCCGGGTGGGCGTTGTATTGGTTTTTCGGAAGCGTTAGACCTGTAAGAGAAAAATTTAAATGGTTGGGAAAGGCCATGGGATGTAGAAATATTTTTTTCACATTTTATTTCCTTGTAAAAACAGGTAAATCAATAGGGTTTTTCGTACGGATAAGTGCCCAGTGAACGGTTCATATAGCTTTATATATTGTTCCGGGTGGGCGTTGTATTGATTTTTCAGAAGTGTTAGACCTGTAAGAGAAAAATTTAAATGGTTGGGAAAGGCCATGGGATGTAGAAATATTTTTTCACATTTTACTTCCTTGTAAAAACAGGAAAATCAATAGGGATTTTCGTACGGATATGTACCCAGTGAACGGTTCGTTTAGCTTTACATATTGTTCCGGGTGGGCGTTGTTTTGGTTTTTCGGAAGTGTTAGACCTGTAAGAGAAAAATTTAAATGGTTGGAAAAGGCCATGGGATGTAGAAATATTTTTTTCACATTTTACTTCCTTGTAAAAACAGGAAAATCGATAGGGTTTTTCGTACGGATAAGTACCCAGTGAACGGTTCGTTTATCTTTATATATTCTTCCGGGTGGGCGTTGTATTGGTTTTTCGGAAGTGTTAGACCTGTAAGAGAAAAATTTAAACGGTTGGGAAAGGCCATGGGATGTAGAAATATTTTTTTCACATTTTACTTCCTTGTAAAAACAGGAAAATCAATAGGGATTTTCGTACGGATATGTACCCAGTGAACGGTTCGTTTAGCTTTATATATTGTTCCGGGTGGGCGTTGTATTGGTTTTTCGGATGTGTTAGACCTGTAAGAGAAGAATTTAAATGGTTGGGAAAGGCCATGGGATGTAGAAATATTTTTTTCACATTTTATTTCCTTGTAAAAACAGGTAAATCAATAGGGTTTTTCGTACGGATAAGTGCCCAGTGAACGGTTCATTTCGCTTTATATATTGTTCCGGGTGGGCGTTGTTTTGGTTTTTCGGAAGTGTTAGACCTGTAAGAGAAAAATTTAAATGGTTGGGAAAGGCCATGGGATGTAGAATTATTTTTTTCACATTTTACTTCCTTGTAAAACAGGTAAATCAATAGGGTTTTTCGTACGGATAAGTGCCCAGTGAACGGTTCGTTTAGCTTTATATATTGTTCCGGGTGGGCGTTGTTTTGGTTTTTCGGAAGTGTTAGACCTGTAAGAGAAAAATTTAAATGGTTGGAAAAGGCCATGGGATGTAGAAATATTTTTTTCACATTTTACTTCCTTGTAAAAACAGGAAAATCGATAGGGATTTTCGTACGGATAAGTACCCAGTGAACGGTTCGTTTATCTTAATATATTCTTGCGGGTGGGCGTTGTATTGGTTTTTCGGAAGTGTTAGACCTGTAAGAGAAAAATTTAAACGGTTGGGAAAGCCATGGGATGTAGAAATATTTTTTTCACATTTACTTCCTTGTAAAAACAGGTAAATCAATAGGGTTTTTCGTACGGATAAGTACCCAGTGAACCGTTTGTTTAGCTTTATATATTGTTCCGGGTGGGCGTTGTATTGGTTTTTCGGAAGTGTTAGACCTGTAAGAGAAAAATTTAAATGGTTGGGAAAGGCCATGGGATGTAGAAATATTTTTTTCACATTTTATTTCCTTTTAAAAACAGGTAAATCAATAGGGATTTTCGTACGGATAAGTACCCAGTGAACGGTTCGTTTAGCTTTATATATTGTTCCGGGTGGGCGTTGTATTGGTTTTTTGGAAGTGTTAGACCTGTAAGAGAAAAATTTAAATGGTTGGGAAAGGCCATGGGATGTAGAATTATTTTTTCCACATTTTACTTCCTTGTAAAAATAGGAAAATCAATAGGGATTTTCGTACGGATATGTACCCAGGGAACGGTTCATTTAGCTTTATATATTGTTCCGGGTGGGCGTTGTATTGGTTTTTCGGAAGCGTTAGACCTGTAAGAGAAAAATTTAAATGGTTGGGAAAGGCCATGGGATGTAGAAATATTTTTTTCACATTTTATTTCCTTGTAAAAACAGGTAAATCAATAGGGTTTTTCGTACGGATAAGTGCCCAGTGAACGGTTCATATAGCTTTATATATTGTTCCGGGTGGGCGTTGTATTGTTTTTTCGGAAGCGTTAGACCTGTAAGAGAAAAATTTAAATGGTTGGGAAAGGCCATGGGATGTAGAAATATTTTTTCACATTTTACTTCCTTGTAAAAACAGGAAAATCAATAGGGATTTTCGTACGGATATGTACCCAGTGAACGGTTCGTTTAGCTTTATATATTGTTCCGGGTGGGCGTTGTATTGGTTTTTCGGATGTGTTAGACCTGTAAGAGAAGAATTTAAATGGTTGGGAAAGGCCATGGGATGTAGAAATATTTTTTTCACATTTTATTTCCTTGTAAAACAGGTAAATCAATAGGGTTTTTCGGACGGATAAGTGCCCAGTGAACGGTTCGTTTAGCTTTATATAATGTTCCGGGTGGGCATTGTTTTGGTTTTTCGGAAGTGTTAGACCTGTAAGAGAAAAATTTAAATGGTTGGGAAAGGCCATGGGATGTAGAAATATTTTTTTTACATTTTATTTCCTTGTAAAAACAGGTAAATCAATAGGGTTTTTCGTACGGATAAGTGCCCAGTGAACGGTTCGTTTAGCTTTATATATTGTTCCGGGTGGGCGTTGTTTTGGTTTTTCGGAAGTGTTAGACCTGTAAGAGAAAAATTTAAATGGTTGGGAAAGGCCATGGGATGTAGAATTATTTTTTTCACATTTTACTTCCTTGTAAAAACAGGAAAATCGATAGGGATTTTCGTACGTATAAGTACCCAGTGAACCGTTCGTTTAGCTTTATATATTGTTCGGGGTGGGCGTTGTATTGGATTTTCGGAAGTGTTAGACCTGTAAGAGAAAAATTTAAATGGTTAGGAAAGGCCATGGGATGTAGAAATATTTTTTTCACATTTTACTTCCTTGTAAAAACAGGAAAATCGATAGGGATTTTCGGACGGATAAGTACCTAGTGAACGGTTCATTTAGCTTTATATATTGTTCCGGGTGGGCGTTGTATTGGTTTTTCGGAAGCGTTAGACCTGTAAGAGAAAAATTTAAATGGTTGGGAAAGGCCATGGGATGTAGAAATATTTTTTTCACATTTTATTTCCTTGTAAAAACAGGTAAATCAATAGGGTTTTTCGTACGGATAAGTGCCCAGTGAACGGTTCATATAGCTTTATATATTGTTCCGGGTGGGCGTTGTATTGTTTTTTCAGAAGTGTTAGACCTGTAAGAGAAAAATTTAAATGGTTGGGAAAGGCCATGGGATGTAGAAATATTTTTTCACATTTTACTTCCTTGTAAAAACAGGAAAATCAATAGGGATTTTCGTACGGATATGTACCCAGTGAACGGTTCGTTTAGCTTTATATATTGTTCCGGGTGGGCGTTGTATTGGTTTTTCGGATGTGTTAGACCTGTAAGAGAAGAATTTAAATGGTTGGGAAAGGCCATGGGATGTAGAAATATTTTTTTCACATTTTATTTCCTTGTAAAACAGGTAAATCAATAGGGTTTTTCGGACGGATAAGTGCCCAGTGAACGGTTCGTTTAGCTTTATATATTGTTCCGGGTGGGCATTGTTTTGGTTTTTCGGAAGTGTTAGACCTGTAAGAGAAAAATTTAAATGGTTGGGAAAGGCCATGGGATGTAGAAATATTTTTTTTACATTTTATTTCCTTGTAAAAACAGGTAAATCAATAGGGTTTTTCGTACGGATAAGTGCCCAGTGAACGGTTCGTTTAGCTTTATATATTGTTCCGGGTGGGCGTTGTTTTGGTTTTTCGGAAGTGTTAGACCTGTAAGAGAAAAATTTAAATGGTTGGGAAAGGCCATGGGATGTAGAATTATTTTTTTCACATTTTACTTCCTTGTAAAAACAGGAAAATCGATAGGGATTTTCGTACGGATAAGTACCCAGTGAACCGTTCGTTTAGCTTTATATATTGTTCGGGGTGGGCGTTGTATTGGATTTTCGGAAGTGTTAGACCTGTAAGAGAAAAATTTAAATGGTTGGGAAAGGCCATGGGATGTAGAAATATTTTTTTCACATTTTACTTCCTTGTAAAAACAGGAAAATCGATAGGGATTTTCGGACGGATAAGTACCTAGTGAACGGTTCGTTTATCTTTATATATTGTTCGGGGTGGGCGTTGTATTGGATTTTCGGAAGTGTTAGACCTGTAAGAGAAAAATTTAAATGGTTAGGAAAGGCCATGGGATGTAGAAATATTTTTTTCACATTTACTTCCTTGTAAAAACAGGTAAATCAATAGGGTTTTTCGTACGGATAAGTACCCAGTGAACGGTTCGTTTAGCTTTATATATTGTTCCGGGTGGGCGTTGTATTGGTTTTTCGGAAGTGTTAGACCTGTAAGAGAAAAATTTAAATGGTTGGGAAAGGCCATGGGATGTAGAAATATTTTTTTCACATTTTAATTCCTTGTAAAAACAGGAAAATCAATAGGGATTTTCGTACGGATATGTACCCAGTGAACGGTTCGTTTAGCTTTATATATTGTCCGGGTGGGCGTTGTATTGGTTTTTCGGATGTGTTAGACCTGTAAGAGAAGAATTTAAATGGTTGGGAAAGGCCATGGGATGTAGAAATATTTTTTTCACATTTTATTTCCTTGTAAAACAGGTAAATCAATAGGGTTTTTCGTACGGATAAGTGCCCAGTGAACGGTTCGTTTAGCTTTATATATTGTTCCGGGTGGGCATTGTTTTGGTTTTTCGGAAGTGTTAGACCTGTAAGAGAAAAATTTAAATGGTTGGGAAAGGCCATGGGATGTAGAAATATTTTTTTCACATTTTATTTCCTTGTAAAAACAGGTAAATCAATAGGGTTTTTCGTACGGATAAGTGCCCAGTGAACGGTTCGTTTAGCTTTATATATTGTTCCGGGTGGGCGTTGTTTTGGTTTTTCGGAAGTGTTAGACCTGTAAGAGAAAAATTTAAATGGTTGGGAAAGGCCATGGGATGTAGAATTATTTTTTTCACATTTTACTTCCTTGTAAAACAGGTAAATCAATAGGGTTTTTTGTACGGATAAGTGCCCAGTGAACGGTTCGTTTAGCTTTACATATTGTTCCGGGTGGGCGTTGTTTTGGTTTTTCGGAAGTGTTAGACCTGTAAGAGAAAAATTTAAATGGTTGGAAAAGGCCATGGGATGTAGAAATATTTTTTTCACATTTTACTTCCTTGTAAAAACAGGAAAATCGATAGGGATTTTCCTACGGATAAGTACCCAGTGAACGGTTCGTTTATCTTTATATATTCTTCCGGGTGGGCGTTGTATTGGTTTTTCGGAAGTGTTAGACCTGTAAGAGAAAAATTTAAACGGTTGGGAAAGGCCATGGGATGTAGAAATATTTTTTTCACATTTACTTCCTTGTAAAAACAGGTAAATCAATAGGGTTTTTCGTACGGATAAGTACCCAGTGAACCGTTCGTTTAGCTTTATATATTGTTCCGGGTGGGCGTTGTATTGGTTTTTCGGAAGTGTTAGACCTGTAAGAGAAAAATTTAAATGGTTAGGAAAGGCCATGGGATGTAGAAATATTTTTTTCACATTTACTTCCTTGTAAAAACAGGTAAATCAATAGGGTTTTTCGTACGGATAAGTACCCAGTGAACGGTTCTTTTAGCTTTATATATTGTTCCGGGTGGGCGTTGTATTGGTTTTTCGGAAGTGTTAGACCTGTAAGAGAAAAATTTAAATGGTTGGGAAAGGCCATGGGATGTAGAAATATTTTTTTCACATTTTATTTCCTTTTAAAAACAGGTAAATCAATAGGGATTTTCGTACGGATAAGTGCCCAGTGAATGGTTCATATAGCTTTATATATTGTTCCGGGTGGGCGTTGTATTGTTTTTTCGGAAGTGTTAGACCTGTAAGAGAAAAATTTAAATGGTTGGGAAAGGCCATGGGATTTAGAAATATTTCTTTCACATTTTACTTCCTTATAAAACCAGGAAAATCAATAGGGATTTTCGTACGGATATGTACCCAGTGAACGGTTCGTTTAGCTTTATATATTGTTCCGGGTGGGCGTTGTATTGGTTTTTCGGAAGCGTTAGACCTGTAAGAGAAAAATTTAAATGGTTGGGAAAGGCCATGGGATGTAGAAATATTTTTTTCACGTTTTATTTCCTTGTAAAAACAGGTAAATCAATAGGGTTTTTCGTACGGATAAGTGCCCAGTGAACGGTTCGTTTAGCTTTATATATTGTTCCGGGTGGGCGTTGTTTTGGTTTTTCGGAAGTGTTAGACCTGTAAGAGAAAAATTTAAATGGTTGGGAAAGGCCATGGGATGTAGAAATATTTTTTCACATTTTACTTCCTTGTAAAAACAGGAAAATCAATAGGGATTTTCGTACGGATATGTACCCAGTGAACGGTTCGTTTAGCTTTATATTTTGTTCCGGGTGGGCGTTGTATTGGTTTTTCGGATGTGTTAGACCTGTAAGAGAAGGATTTAAATGGTTGGGAAAGGCCATGGGATGTAGAAATATTTTTTTCACATTTTATTTCCTTGTAAAACAGGTAAATCAATAGGGTTTTTCGGACGGATAAGTGCCCAGTGAACGGTTCGTTTAGCTTTATATATTGTTCCGGGTGGGCATTGTTTTGGTTTTTCGGAAGTGTTAGACCTGTAAGAGAAAAATTTAAATGGTTGGGAAAGGCCATGGGATGTAGAAATATTTTTTTTACATTTTATTTCCTTGTAAAAACAGGTAAATCAATAGGGTTTTTCGTACGGATAAGTGCCCAGTGAACGGTTCGTTTAGCTTTATATATTGTTCCGGGTGGGCGTTGTTTTGGTTTTTCGGAAGTGTTAGACCTGTAAGAGAAAAATTTAAATGGTTGGGAAAGGCCATGGGATGTAGAATTATTTTTTTCACATTTTACTTCCTTGTAAAAACAGGAAAATCGATAGGGATTTTCGTACGGATAAGTACCCAGTGAACCGTTCGTTTAGCTTTATATATTGTTCGGGGTGGGCGTTGTATTGGATTTTCGGAAGTGTTAGACCTGTAAGAGAAAAATTTAAATGGTTGGGAAAGGCCATGGGATGTAGAAATATTTTTTTCACATTTTACTTCCTTGTAAAAACAGGAAAATCGATAGGGATTTTCGGACGGATAAGTACCTAGTGAACGGTTCGTTTATCTTTATATATTGTTCGGGGTGGGCGTTGTATTGGATTTTCGGAAGTGTTAGACCTGTAAGAGAAAAATTTAAATGGTTAGGATAGGCCATGGGATGTAGAAATATTTTTTTCACATTTACTTCCTTGTAAAAACAGGTAAATCAATAGGGTTTTTCGTACGGATAAGTACCCAGTGAACGGTTCGTTTAGCTTTATATAATGTTCCGGGTGGGCGTTGTATTGGTTTTTCGGAAGTGTTAGACCTGTAAGAGAAAAATTTAAATGGTTGGGAAAGGCCATGGGATGTAGAAATATTTTTTTCACATTTTACTTCCTTGTAAAAACAGGAAAATCAATAGGGATTTTCGTACGGATATGTACCCAGTGAACGGTTCGTTTAGCTTTATATATTGTCCGGGTGGGCGTTGTATTGGTTTTTCGGATGTGTTAGACCTGTAAGAGAAGAATTTAAATGGTTGGGAAAGGCCATGGGATGTAGAAATATTTTTTTCACATTTTATTTCCTTGTAAAACAGGTAAATCAATAGGGTTTTTCGTACGGATAAGTGCCCAGTGAACGGTTTGTTTAGCTTTATATATTGTTCCGGGTGGGCATTGTTTTGGTTTTTCGGAAGTGTTAGACCTGTAAGAGAAAAATTTAAATGGTTGGGAAAGGCCATGGGATGTAGAAATATTTTTTTCACATTTTATTTCCTTGTAAAAACAGGTAAATCAATAGGGTTTTTCGTACGGATAAGTGCCCAGTGAACGGTTCGTTTAGCTTTATATATTGTTCCGGGTGGGCGTTGTTTTGGTTTTTCGGAAGTGTTAGACCTGTAAGAGAAAAATTTAAATGGTTGGGAAAGGCCATGGGATGTAGAATTATTTTTTTCACATTTTACTTCCTTGTAAAAACAGGTAAATCAATAGGGTTTTTCGTACGGATAAGTGCCCAGTGAACGGTTCGTTTAGCTTTACATATTGTTCCGGGTGGGCGTTGTTTTGGTTTTTCGGAAGTGTTAGACCTGTAAGAGAAAAATTTAAATGGTTGGGAAAGGCTATGGTATGTAGAAATATTTTTTTCACATTTTATTTCCTTTTAAAAACAGGTAAATCAATAGGGATTTTCGTACGGATAAGTACCCAGTGAACGGTTCGTTTAGCTTTATATATTGTTCCGGGTGGGCGTTGTATTGGTTTTTTGGAAGTGTTAGACCTGTAAGAGAAAAATTTAAATGGTTGGGAAAGGCCATGGGATGTAGAATTATTTTTTTCACATTTTACTTCCTTGTAAAAACAGGAAAATCAATAGGGATTTTCGTACGGATATGTACCCAGGGAACGGTTCATTTAGCTTTATATATTGTTCCGGGTGGGCGTTGTATTGGTTTTTCGGAAGCGTTAGACCTGTAAGAGAAAAATTTAAATGGTTGGGAAAGGCCATGGGATGTAGAAATATTTTTTTCACATTTTATTTCCTTGTAAAAACAGGTAAATCAATAGGGTTTTTCGTACGGATAAGTGCCCAGTGAACGGTTCGTTTAGCTTTATATATTGTTCCGGGTGGGCGTTGTTTTGGTTTTTCGGAAGTGTTAGACCTGTAAGAGAAAAATTTAAATGGTTGGGAAAGGCCATGGGATGTAGAAATATTTTTTTCACATTTTACTTCCTTGTAAAAACAGGAAAATCGATAGGGATTTTCGGACGGATAAGTACCTAGTGAACGGTTCGTTTATCTTTATATATTGTTCGGGGTGGGCGTTGTATTGGATTTTCGGAAGTGTTAGACCTGTAAGAGAAAAATTTAAATGGTTAGGAAAGGCCATGGGATGTAGAAATATTTTTTTCACATTTACTTCCTTGTAAAAACAGGTAAATCAATAGGGTTTTTCGTACGGATAAGTACCCAGTGAACGGTTCGTTTAGCTTTATATATTGTTCCGGGTGGGCGTTGTATTGGTTTTTCGGAAGTGTTAGACCTGTAAGAGAAAAATTTAAATGGTTGGGAAAGGCCATGGGATGTAGAAATATTTTTTTCACATTTTACTTCCTTGTAAAAACAGGAAAATCAATAGGGATTTTCGTACGGATATGTACCCAGTGAACGGTTCGTTTAGCTTTATATATTGTCCGGGTGGGCGTTGTATTGGTTTTTCGGATGTGTTAGACCTGTAAGAGAAGAATTTAAATGGTTGGGAAAGGCCATGGGATGTAGAAATATTTTTTTCACATTTTATTTCCTTGTAAAACAGGTAAATCAATAGGGTTTTTCGTACGGATAAGTGCCCAGTGAACGGTTTGTTTAGCTTTATATATTGTTCCGGGTGGGCATTGTTTTGGTTTTTCGGAAGTGTTAGACCTGTAAGAGAAAAATTTAAATGGTTGGGAAAGGCCATGGGATGTAGAAATATTTTTTTCACATTTTATTTCCTTGTAAAAACAGGTAAATCAATAGGGTTTTTCGTACGGATAAGTGCCCAGTGAACGGTTCGTTTAGCTTTATATATTGTTCCGGGTGGGCGTTGTTTTGGTTTTTCGGAAGTGTTAGACCTGTAAGAGAAAAATTTAAATGGTTGGGAAAGGCCATGGGATGTAGAATTATTTTTTTCACATTTTACTTCCTTGTAAAAACAGGTAAATCAATAGGGTTTTTCGTACGGATAAGTGCCCAGTGAACGGTTCGTTTAGCTTTACATATTGTTCCGGGTGGGCGTTGTTTTGGTTTTTCGGAAGTGTTAGACCTGTAAGAGAAAAATTTAAATGGTTGGGAAAGGCTATGGTATGTAGAAATATTTTTTTCACATTTTATTTCCTTTTAAAAACAGGTAAATCAATAGGGATTTTCGTACGGATAAGTACCCAGTGAACGGTTCGTTTAGCTTTATATATTGTTCCGGGTGGGCGTTGTATTGGTTTTTTGGAAGTGTTAGACCTGTAAGAGAAAAATTTAAATGGTTGGGAAAGGCCATGGGATGTAGAATTATTTTTTTCACATTTTACTTCCTTGTAAAAACAGGAAAATCAATAGGGATTTTCGTACGGATATGTACCCAGGGAACGGTTCATTTAGCTTTATATATTGTTCCGGGTGGGCGTTGTATTGGTTTTTCGGAAGCGTTAGACCTGTAAGAGAAAAATTTAAATGGTTGGGAAAGGCCATGGGATGTAGAAATATTTTTTTCACATTTTATTTCCTTGTAAAAACAGGTAAATCAATAGGGTTTTTCGTACGGATAAGTGCCCAGTGAATGGTTCATATAGCTTTATATATTGTTCCGGGTGGGCGTTGTATTGTTTTTTCGGAAGTGTTAGACCTGTAAGAGAAAAATTTAAATGGTTGGGAAAGGCCATGGGATGTAGAAATGTTTTTTTCACATTTTATTTCCTTGTAAATACAGGTAAATCAATAGGGTTTTTCGTACGGATAAGTGCCCAGTGAACGGCTCGTTTAGCTTTATATATTGTTCCGGGTGGGCGTTGTATTGGTTTTTCGGAAGTGTTAGACCTGTAAGAGAAAAATTTAAATGGTTGGGAAAGGCCATGGGATGTAGAAATATTTTTTTCACATTTTATTTCCTTGTAAAACAGGTAAATCAATAGGGTTTTTCGTACGGATAAGTGCCCAGTGAACGGTTCGTTTAGCTTTATATATTGTTCCGGGTGGGCATTGTTTTGGTTTTTCGGAAGCGTTAGACCTGTAAGAGAAAAATTTAAACGGTTGGGAAAAGCCATGGGATGTAGAAATATTTTTTTCACATTTTACTTCCTTGTAAAACAGGTAAATCAATAGGGTTTTTCGTACGGATAAGTACCCAGTGAACGGTTCGTTTATCTTTATATATTCTTCCGGGTGGGCGTTGTATTGGTTTTTCGGAAGTGTTAGACCTGTAAGAGAAAAATTTAAACGGTTGGGAAAGGCCATGGGATGTAGAAATATTTTTTTCACATTTACTTCCTTGTAAAAACAGGTAAATCAATAGGGTTTTTCGTACGGATAAGTGCCCAGTGAATGGTTCATATAACTTTATATATTGTTCCGGGTGGGCGTTGTATTGTTTTTTCGGAAGTGTTAGACCTGTAAGAGAAAAATTTAAATGGTTGGGAAAGGCCATGGGATGTAGAAATATTTTTTTCACATTTTACTTCCTTATAAAACCAGGAAAATCAATATTGATTTTCGTACGGATATGTACCCAGTGAACGGTTCGTTTAGCTTTATATATTGTTCCGGGTGGGCGTTGTATTGGTTTTTCGGAAGCGTTAGACCTGTAAGAGAAAAATTTAAATGGTTGGGAAAGGCCATGGGATGTAGAAATATTTTTTTCACGTTTTATTGCCTTGTAAAAACAGGTAAATCAATAGGGTTTTTCGTACGGATAAGTGCCCAGTGAACGGTTCGTTTAGCTTTATATATTGTTCCGCGTGGGCGTTGTTTTGGTTTTTCGGAAGTGTTAGACCTGTAAGAGAAAAATTTAAATGGTTGGGAAAGGCCATGGGATGTAGAAATATTTTTTTCACATTTTACTTCCTTGTAAAAACAGGAAAATCGATAGGGATTTTCGTACGGATAAGTACCCAGTGAACGGTTCGTTTATCTTTATATATTCTTCCGGGTGGGCGTTGTATTGGTTTTTCGGAAGTGTTAGACCTGTAAGAGAAAAATTTAAATGGTTGGGAAAGGCCATGGGATGTAGAAATATTTTTTTCACATTTTACTTCCTTGTAAAAACAGGAAAATCAATAGGGATTTTCGTACGGATATGTAACCAGTGAACGGTTCGTTTAGCTTTATATATTGTTCCGGGTGGGCGTTGTATTGGTTTTTCGGAAGTGTTAGACCTGTAAGAGAAAAATTTAATTGGTTGGGAAAGGCCATGGGATGTAGAAATATTTTTTTCACATTTTATTTCCTTGTAAAAACAGGTAAATCAATAGGGATTTTCGTACGGATAAGTGCCCAGTGAACGGTTCATTTAGCTTTATATATTGTTCCGGGTTGGCGTTGTTTTGGTTTTTCGGAAGTGTTAGACCTGTAAGAGAATAATTTAAATGGTTGGGAAAGGCCATGGGATGTAGAAATGTTTTTTTCACATTTTATTTCCTTGTAAATACAGGTAAATCAATAGGGTTTTTCGTACGGATAAGTGCCCAGTGAACGGCTCGTTTAGCTTTATATATTGTTCCGGGTGGGCGTTGTATTGGTTTTTCGGAAGTGTTAGACCTGTAAGAGAAAAATTTAAATGGTTGGGAAAGGCCATGGGATGTAGAAATATTTTTTTCACATTTTATTTCCTTGTAAAACAGGTAAATCAATAGGGTTTTTCGTACGGATAAGTGCCCAGTGAACGGTTCGTTTAGCTTTATATATTGTTCCGGGTGGGCATTGTTTTGGTTTTTCGGAAGTGTTAGACCTGTAAGAGAAAAATTTAAATGGTTGGAAAAGGCCATGGGATGTAGAAATATTTTTTTCACATTTTACTTCCTTGTAAAAACAGGAAAATCGATAGGGATTTTCGTACGGATAAGTACCCAGTGAACGGTTCGTTTATCTTTATATATTCTTCCGGGTGGGCGTTGTATTGGTTTTTCGGAAGTGTTAGACCTGTAAGAGAAAAATTTAAACGGTTGGGAAAGGCCATGGGATGTAGAAATATTTTTTTCACATTTACTTCCTTGTAAAAACAGGTAAATCAATAGGGTTTTTCGTACGGATAAGTGCCCAGTGAATGGTTCATATAACTTTATATATTGTTCCGGGTGGGCGTTGTATTGTTTTTTCGGAAGTGTTAGACCTGTAAGAGAAAAATTTAAATGGTTGGGAAAGGCCATGGGATGTAGAAATATTTTTTTCACATTTTACTTCCTTATAAAACCAGGAAAATCAATAGGGATTTTCGTACGGATATGTACCCAGTGAACGGTTCGTTTAGCTTTATATATTGTTCCGGGTGGGCGTTGTATTGGTTTTTCGGAAGCGTTAGACCTGTAAGAGAAAAATTTAAATGGTTGGGAAAGGCCATGGGATGTAGAAATATTTTTTTCACATTTTATTTCCTTGTAAAAACAGGTAAATCAATAGGGTTTTTCGTACGGATAAGTGCCCAGTGAACGGTTCGTTTAGCTTTATATATTGTTCCGGGTGGGCGTTGTTTTGGTTTTTCGGAAGTGTTAGACCTGTAAGAGAAAAATTTAAATGGTTGGGAAAGGCCATGGGATGTAGAAATATTTTTTTCACATTTTACTTCCTTGTAAAAACAGGAAAATCGATAGGGATTTTCGTACGGATAAGTACCCAGTGAACGGTTCGTTTATCTTTATATATTCTTCCGGGTGGGCGTTGTATTGGTTTTTCGGAAGTGTTAGACCTGTAAGAGAAAAATTTAAATGGTTGGGAAAGGCCATGGGATGTAGAAATATTTTTTTCACATTTTACTTCCTTGTAAAAACAGGAAAATCAATAGGGATTTTCGTACGGATATGTACCCAGTGAACGGTTCGTTTAGCTTTATATATTGTTCCGGGTGGGCGTTGTATTGGTTTTTCAGAAGTGTTAGACCTGTAAGAGAAAAATTTAAATGGTTGGGAAAGGCCATGGGATGTAGAAATATTTTTTTCACATTTTATTTCCTTGTAAAAACAGATAAATCAATAGGGTTTTTCGTACGGATAAGTGCCCAGTGAACGGTTCATTTAGCTTTATATATTGTTCCGGGTTGGCGTTGTTTTGGTTTTTCGGAAGTGTTAGACCTGTAAGAGAATAATTTAAATGGTTGGGAAAGGCCATGGGATGTAGAAATGTTTTTTTCACATTTTATTTCCTTGTAAATACAGGTAAATCAATAGGGTTTTTCGTACGGATAAGTGCCCAGTGAACGGCTCGTTTAGCTTTATATATTGTTCCGGGTGGGCGTTGTTTTGGTTTTTCGGAAGTGTTAGACCTGTAAGAGAAAAATTTAAATGGTTGGGAAAGGCCATGGGATGTAGAATTATTTTTTTCACATTTTACTTCCTTGTAAAAACAGGAAAATCGATAGGGATTTTCGTACGGATAAGTACCCAGTGAACCGTTCGTTTAGCTTTATATATTGTTCGGGGTGGGCGTTGTATTGGATTTTCGGAAGTGTTAGACCTGTAAGAGAAAAATTTAAATGGTTGGGAAAGGCCATGGGATGTAGAAATATTTTTTTCACATTTTACTTCCTTGTAAAAACAGGAAAATCGATAGGGATTTTCGGACGGATAAGTACCTAGTGAACGGTTCGTTTATCTTTATATATTGTTCGGGGTGGGCGTTGTATTGGATTTTCGGAAGTGTTAGACCTGTAAGAGAAAAATTTAAATGGTTAGGATAGGCCATGGGATGTAGAAATATTTTTTTCACATTTACTTCCTTGTAAAAACAGGTAAATCAATAGGGTTTTTCGTACGGATAAGTACCCAGTGAACGGTTCGTTTAGCTTTATATAATGTTCCGGGTGGGCGTTGTATTGGTTTTTCGGAAGTGTTAGACCTGTAAGAGAAAAATTTAAATGGTTGGGAAAGGCCATGGGATGTAGAAATATTTTTTTCACATTTTACTTCCTTGTAAAAACAGGAAAATCAATAGGGATTTTCGTACGGATATGTACCCAGTGAACGGTTCGTTTAGCTTTATATATTGTCCGGGTGGGCGTTGTATTGGTTTTTCGGATGTGTTAGACCTGTAAGAGAAGAATTTAAATGGTTGGGAAAGGCCATGGGATGTAGAAATATTTTTTTCACATTTTATTTCCTTGTAAAACAGGTAAATCAATAGGGTTTTTCGTACGGATAAGTGCCCAGTGAACGGTTTGTTTAGCTTTATATATTGTTCCGGGTGGGCATTGTTTTGGTTTTTCGGAAGTGTTAGACCTGTAAGAGAAAAATTTAAATGGTTGGGAAAGGCCATGGGATGTAGAAATATTTTTTTCACATTTTATTTCCTTGTAAAAACAGGTAAATCAATAGGGTTTTTCGTACGGATAAGTGCCCAGTGAACGGTTCGTTTAGCTTTATATATTGTTCCGGGTGGGCGTTGTTTTGGTTTTTCGGAAGTGTTAGACCTGTAAGAGAAAAATTTAAATGGTTGGGAAAGGCCATGGGATGTAGAATTATTTTTTTCACATTTTACTTCCTTGTAAAAACAGGTAAATCAATAGGGTTTTTCGTACGGATAAGTGCCCAGTGAACGGTTCGTTTAGCTTTACATATTGTTCCGGGTGGGCGTTGTTTTGGTTTTTCGGAAGTGTTAGACCTGTAAGAGAAAAATTTAAATGGTTGGGAAAGGCTATGGTATGTAGAAATATTTTTTTCACATTTTATTTCCTTTTAAAAACAGGTAAATCAATAGGGATTTTCGTACGGATAAGTACCCAGTGAACGGTTCGTTTAGCTTTATATATTGTTCCGGGTGGGCGTTGTATTGGTTTTTTGGAAGTGTTAGACCTGTAAGAGAAAAATTTAAATGGTTGGGAAAGGCCATGGGATGTAGAATTATTTTTTTCACATTTTACTTCCTTGTAAAAACAGGAAAATCAATAGGGATTTTCGTACGGATATGTACCCAGGGAACGGTTCATTTAGCTTTATATATTGTTCCGGGTGGGCGTTGTATTGGTTTTTCGGAAGCGTTAGACCTGTAAGAGAAAAATTTAAATGGTTGGGAAAGGCCATGGGATGTAGAAATATTTTTTTCACATTTTATTTCCTTGTAAAAACAGGTAAATCAATAGGGTTTTTCGTACGGATAAGTGCCCAGTGAACGGTTCGTTTAGCTTTATATATTGTTCCGGGTGGGCGTTGTTTTGGTTTTTCGGAAGTGTTAGACCTGTAAGAGAAAAATTTAAATGGTTGGGAAAGGCCATGGGATGTAGAAATATTTTTTTCACATTTTACTTCCTTGTAAAAACAGGAAAATCGATAGGGATTTTCGGACGGATAAGTACCTAGTGAACGGTTCGTTTATCTTTATATATTGTTCGGGGTGGGCGTTGTATTGGATTTTCGGAAGTGTTAGACCTGTAAGAGAAAAATTTAAATGGTTAGGAAAGGCCATGGGATGTAGAAATATTTTTTTCACATTTACTTCCTTGTAAAAACAGGTAAATCAATAGGGTTTTTCGTACGGATAAGTACCCAGTGAACGGTTCGTTTAGCTTTATATATTGTTCCGGGTGGGCGTTGTATTGGTTTTTCGGAAGTGTTAGACCTGTAAGAGAAAAATTTAAATGGTTGGGAAAGGCCATGGGATGTAGAAATATTTTTTTCACATTTTACTTCCTTGTAAAAACAGGAAAATCAATAGGGATTTTCGTACGGATATGTACCCAGTGAACGGTTCGTTTAGCTTTATATATTGTCCGGGTGGGCGTTGTATTGGTTTTTCGGATGTGTTAGACCTGTAAGAGAAGAATTTAAATGGTTGGGAAAGGCCATGGGATGTAGAAATATTTTTTTCACATTTTATTTCCTTGTAAAACAGGTAAATCAATAGGGTTTTTCGTACGGATAAGTGCCCAGTGAACGGTTTGTTTAGCTTTATATATTGTTCCGGGTGGGCATTGTTTTGGTTTTTCGGAAGTGTTAGACCTGTAAGAGAAAAATTTAAATGGTTGGGAAAGGCCATGGGATGTAGAAATATTTTTTTCACATTTTATTTCCTTGTAAAAACAGGTAAATCAATAGGGTTTTTCGTACGGATAAGTGCCCAGTGAACGGTTCGTTTAGCTTTATATATTGTTCCGGGTGGGCGTTGTTTTGGTTTTTCGGAAGTGTTAGACCTGTAAGAGAAAAATTTAAATGGTTGGGAAAGGCCATGGGATGTAGAATTATTTTTTTCACATTTTACTTCCTTGTAAAAACAGGTAAATCAATAGGGTTTTTCGTACGGATAAGTGCCCAGTGAACGGTTCGTTTAGCTTTACATATTGTTCCGGGTGGGCGTTGTTTTGGTTTTTCGGAAGTGTTAGACCTGTAAGAGAAAAATTTAAATGGTTGGGAAAGGCTATGGTATGTAGAAATATTTTTTTCACATTTTATTTCCTTTTAAAAACAGGTAAATCAATAGGGATTTTCGTACGGATAAGTACCCAGTGAACGGTTCGTTTAGCTTTATATATTGTTCCGGGTGGGCGTTGTATTGGTTTTTTGGAAGTGTTAGACCTGTAAGAGAAAAATTTAAATGGTTGGGAAAGGCCATGGGATGTAGAATTATTTTTTTCACATTTTACTTCCTTGTAAAAACAGGAAAATCAATAGGGATTTTCGTACGGATATGTACCCAGGGAACGGTTCATTTAGCTTTATATATTTTTCCGGGTGGGCGTTGTATTGGTTTTTCGGAAGCGTTAGACCTGTAAGAGAAAAATTTAAATGGTTGGGAAAGGCCATGGGATGTAGAAATATTTTTTTCACATTTTATTTCCTTGTAAAAACAGGTAAATCAATAGGGTTTTTCGTACGGATAAGTGCCCAGTGAATGGTTCATATAGCTTTATATATTGTTCCGGGTGGGCGTTGTATTGTTTTTTCGGAAGTGTTAGACCTGTAAGAGAAAAATTTAAATGGTTGGGAAAGGCCATGGGATGTAGAAATGTTTTTTTCACATTTTATTTCCTTGTAAATACAGGTAAATCAATAGGGTTTTTCGTACGGATAAGTGCCCAGTGAACGGCTCGTTTAGCTTTATATATTGTTCCGGGTGGGCGTTGTATTGGTTTTTCGGAAGTGTTAGACCTGTAAGAGAAAAATTTAAATGGTTGGGAAAGGCCATGGGATGTAGAAATATTTTTTTCACATTTTATTTCCTTGTAAAACAGGTAAATCAATAGGGTTTTTCGTACGGATAAGTGCCCAGTGAACGGTTCGTTTAGCTTTATATATTGTTCCGGGTGGGCATTGTTTTGGTTTTTCGGAAGCGTTAGACCTGTAAGAGAAAAATTTAAACGGTTGGGAAAAGCCATGGGATGTAGAAATATTTTTTTCACATTTTACTTCCTTGTAAAACAGGTAAATCAATAGGGTTTTTCGTACGGATAAGTACCCAGTGAACGGTTCGTTTATCTTTATATATTCTTCCGGGTGGGCGTTGTATTGGTTTTTCGGAAGTGTTAGACCTGTAAGAGAAAAATTTAAACGGTTGGGAAAGGCCATGGGATGTAGAAATATTTTTTTCACATTTACTTCCTTGTAAAAACAGGTAAATCAATAGGGTTTTTCGTACGGATAAGTGCCCAGTGAATGGTTCATATAACTTTATATATTGTTCCGGGTGGGCGTTGTATTGTTTTTTCGGAAGTGTTAGACCTGTAAGAGAAAAATTTAAATGGTTGGGAAAGGCCATGGGATGTAGAAATATTTTTTTCACATTTTACTTCCTTATAAAACCAGGAAAATCAATATTGATTTTCGTACGGATATGTACCCAGTGAACGGTTCGTTTAGCTTTATATATTGTTCCGGGTGGGCGTTGTATTGGTTTTTCGGAAGCGTTAGACCTGTAAGAGAAAAATTTAAATGGTTGGGAAAGGCCATGGGATGTAGAAATATTTTTTTCACGTTTTATTGCCTTGTAAAAACAGGTAAATCAATAGGGTTTTTCGTACGGATAAGTGCCCAGTGAACGGTTCGTTTAGCTTTATATATTGTTCCGCGTGGGCGTTGTTTTGGTTTTTCGGAAGTGTTAGACCTGTAAGAGAAAAATTTAAATGGTTGGGAAAGGCCATGGGATGTAGAAATATTTTTTTCACATTTTACTTCCTTGTAAAAACAGGAAAATCGATAGGGATTTTCGTACGGATAAGTACCCAGTGAACGGTTCGTTTATCTTTATATATTCTTCCGGGTGGGCGTTGTATTGGTTTTTCGGAAGTGTTAGACCTGTAAGAGAAAAATTTAAATGGTTGGGAAAGGCCATGGGATGTAGAAATATTTTTTTCACATTTTACTTCCTTGTAAAAACAGGAAAATCAATAGGGATTTTCGTACGGATATGTAACCAGTGAACGGTTCGTTTAGCTTTATATATTGTTCCGGGTGGGCGTTGTATTGGTTTTTCGGAAGTGTTAGACCTGTAAGAGAAAAATTTAATTGGTTGGGAAAGGCCATGGGATGTAGAAATATTTTTTTCACATTTTATTTCCTTGTAAAAACAGGTAAATCAATAGGGATTTTCGTACGGATAAGTGCCCAGTGAACGGTTCATTTAGCTTTATATATTGTTCCGGGTTGGCGTTGTTTTGGTTTTTCGGAAGTGTTAGACCTGTAAGAGAATAATTTAAATGGTTGGGAAAGGCCATGGGATGTAGAAATGTTTTTTTCACATTTTATTTCCTTGTAAATACAGGTAAATCAATAGGGTTTTTCGTACGGATAAGTGCCCAGTGAACGGCTCGTTTAGCTTTATATATTGTTCCGGGTGGGCGTTGTATTGGTTTTTCGGAAGTGTTAGACCTGTAAGAGAAAAATTTAAATGGTTGGGAAAGGCCATGGGATGTAGAAATATTTTTTTCACATTTTATTTCCTTGTAAAACAGGTAAATCAATAGGGTTTTTCGTACGGATAAGTGCCCAGTGAACGGTTCGTTTAGCTTTATATATTGTTCCGGGTGGGCATTGTTTTGGTTTTTCGGAAGTGTTAGACCTGTAAGAGAAAAATTTAAATGGTTGGAAAAGGCCATGGGATGTAGAAATATTTTTTTCACATTTTACTTCCTTGTAAAAACAGGAAAATCGATAGGGATTTTCGTACGGATAAGTACCCAGTGAACGGTTCGTTTATCTTTATATATTCTTCCGGGTGGGCGTTGTATTGGTTTTTCGGAAGTGTTAGACCTGTAAGAGAAAAATTTAAACGGTTGGGAAAGGCCATGGGATGTAGAAATATTTTTTTCACATTTACTTCCTTGTAAAAACAGGTAAATCAATAGGGTTTTTCGTACGGATAAGTGCCCAGTGAATGGTTCATATAACTTTATATATTGTTCCGGGTGGGCGTTGTATTGTTTTTTCGGAAGTGTTAGACCTGTAAGAGAAAAATTTAAATGGTTGGGAAAGGCCATGGGATGTAGAAATATTTTTTTCACATTTTACTTCCTTATAAAACCAGGAAAATCAATAGGGATTTTCGTACGGATATGTACCCAGTGAACGGTTCGTTTAGCTTTATATATTGTTCCGGGTGGGCGTTGTATTGGTTTTTCGGAAGCGTTAGACCTGTAAGAGAAAAATTTAAATGGTTGGGAAAGGCCATGGGATGTAGAAATATTTTTTTCACATTTTATTTCCTTGTAAAAACAGGTAAATCAATAGGGTTTTTCGTACGGATAAGTGCCCAGTGAACGGTTCGTTTAGCTTTATATATTGTTCCGGGTGGGCGTTGTTTTGGTTTTTCGGAAGTGTTAGACCTGTAAGAGAAAAATTTAAATGGTTGGGAAAGGCCATGGGATGTAGAAATATTTTTTTCACATTTTACTTCCTTGTAAAAACAGGAAAATCGATAGGGATTTTCGTACGGATAAGTACCCAGTGAACGGTTCGTTTATCTTTATATATTCTTCCGGGTGGGAGTTGTATTGGTTTTTCGGAAGTGTTAGACCTGTAAGAGAAAAATTTAAATGGTTGGGAAAGGCCATGGGATGTAGAAATATTTTTTTCACATTTTACTTCCTTGTAAAAACAGGAAAATCAATAGGGATTTTCGTACGGATATGTACCCAGTGAACGGTTCGTTTAGCTTTATATATTGTTCCGGGTGGGCGTTGTATTGGTTTTTCAGAAGTGTTAGACCTGTAAGAGAAAAATTTAAATGGTTGGGAAAGGCCATGGGATGTAGAAATATTTTTTTCACATTTTATTTCCTTGTAAAAACAGATAAATCAATAGGGTTTTTCGTACGGATAAGTGCCCAGTGAACGGTTCATTTAGCTTTATATATTGTTCCGGGTTGGCGTTGTTTTGGTTTTTCGGAAGTGTTAGACCTGTAAGAGAATAATTTAAATGGTTGGGAAAGGCCATGGGATGTAGAAATGTTTTTTTCACATTTTATTTCCTTGTAAATACAGGTAAATCAATAGGGTTTTTCGTACGGATAAGTGCCCAGTGAACGGCTCGTTTAGCTTTATATATTGTTCCGGGTGGGCGTTGTATTGGTTTTTCGGAAGTGTTAGACCTGTAAGAGAAAAATTTAAATGGTTGGGAAAGGCCATGGGATGTAGAAATATTTTTTTCACATTTTACTTCCTTGTAAAAACAGGAAAATCGATAGGGATTTTCGTACGGATAAGTACCCAGTGAACGGTTCGTTTATCTTTATATATTCTTCCGGGTAGGCGTTGTATTGGTTTTTCGGAAGTGTTAGACCTGTAAGAGAAAAATTTATACGGTTGGGAAAGGCCATGGGATGTAGAAATATTTTTTTCACATTTACTTCCTTGTAAAAACAGGTAAATCAATAGGGTTTTTCGTACGGATAAGTGCCCAGTGAATGGTTCATATAACTTTATATATTGTTCCGGGTGGGCGTTGTATTGTTTTTTCGGAAGTGTTAGACCTGTAAGAGAAAAATTTAAATGGTTGGGAAAGGCCATGGGATGTAGAAATATTTTTTTCACATTTTACTTCCTTATAAAACCAGGAAAATCAATAGGGATTTTCGTACGGATATGTACCCAGTGAACGGTTCGTTTAGCTTTATATATTGTTCCGGGTGGGCGTTGTATTGGTTTTTCGGAAGCGTTAGACCTGTAAGAGAAAAATTTAAATGGTTGGGAAAGGCCATGGGATGTAGAAATATTTTTTTCACATTTTATTTCCTTGTAAAAACAGGTAAATCAATAGGGTTTTTCGTACGGATAAGTACCCAGTGAACGGTTCGTTTAGCTTTATATATTGTTCCGGGTGGGCGTTGTTTTGGTTTTTCGGAAGTGTTAGACCTGTAAGAGAAAAATTTAAATGGTTGGGAAAGGCCATGGGATGTAGAAATATTTTTTTCACATTTTACTTCCTTGTAAAAACAGGAAAATCGATAGGGATTTTCGTACGGATAAGTACCCAGTGAACGGTTCGTTTATCTTTATATATTCTTCCGGGTGGGCGTTGTATTGGTTTTTCGGAAGTGTTAGACCTGTAAGAGAAAAATTTAAATGGTTGGGAAAGGCCATGGGATGTAGAAATATTTTTTTCACATTTTACTTCCTTGTAAAAACAGGAAAATCAATAGGGATTTTCGTACGGATATGTACCCAGTGAACGGTTCGTTTAGCTTTATATATTGTTCCGGGTGGGCGTTGTATTGGTTTTTCAGAAGTGTTAGACCTGTAAGGGAAAAATTTAAATGGTTGGGAAAGGCCATGGGATGTAGAAATATTTTTTTCACATTTTACTTCCTTGTAAAACAGGTAAATCAATAGGGTTTTTCGTACGGATAAGTACCCAGTGAACGGTTCGTTTATCTTTATATATTCTTCCGGGTGGGCGTTGTATTGGTTTTTCGGAAGTGTTAGACCTGTAAGAGAAAAATTTAAACGGTTGGGAAAGGCCATGGGATGTAGAAATATTTTTTTCACATTTACTTCCTTGTAAAAACAGGTAAATCAATAGGGTTTTTCGTACGGATAAGTGCCCAGTGAATGGTTCATATAACTTTATATATTGTTCCGGGTGGGCGTTGTATTGTTTTTTCGGAAGTGTTAGACCTGTAAGAGAAAAATTTAAATGGTTGGGAAAGACCATGGGATGTAGAAATATTTTTTTCACATTTTACTTCCTTATAAAACCAGGAAAATCAATATTGATTTTCGTACGGATATGTACCCAGTGAACGGTTCGTTTAGCTTTATATATTGTTCCGGGTGGGCGTTGTATTGGTTTTTCGGAAGCGTTAGACCTGTAAGAGAAAAATTTACATGGTTGGGAAAGGCCATGGGATGTAGAAATATTTTTTTCACGTTTTATTTCCTTGTAAAAACAGGTAAATCAATAGGGTTTTTCGTACGGATAAGTGCCCAGTGAACGGTTCGTTTAGCTTTATATATTGTTCCGCGTGGGCGTTGTTTTGGTTTTTCGGAAGTGTTAGACCTGTAAGAGAAAAATTTAAATGGTTGGGAAAGGCCATGGGATGTAGAAATATTTTTTTCACATTTTACTTCCTTGTAAAAACAGGAAAATCGATAGGGATTTTCGTACGGATAAGTACCCAGTGAACGGTTCGTTTATCTTTATATATTCTTCCGGGTGGGCGTTGTATTGGTTTTTCGGAAGTGTTAGACCTGTAAGAGAAAAATTTAAATGGTTGGGAAAGGCCATGGGATGTAGAAATATTTTTTTCACATTTTACTTCCTTGTAAAAACAGGAAAATCAATAGGGATTTTCGTACGGATATGTACCCAGTGAACGTTTCGTTTAGCTTTATATATTGTTCCGGGTGGGCGTTGTATTGGTTTTTCGGAAGTGTTAGACCTGTAAGAGAAAAATTTAAATGGTTGGGAAAGGCCATGGGATGTAGAAATATTTTTTTCACATTTTATTTCCTTGTAAAAACAGGTAAATCAATAGGGTTTTTCGTACGGATAAGTGCCCAGTGAACGGTTCATTTAGCTTTATATATTGTTCCGGGTTGGCGTTGTTTTGGTTTTTCGGAAGTGTTAGACCTGTAAGAGAATAATTTAAATGGTTGGGAAAGGCCATGGGATGTAGAAATGTTTTTTTCACATTTTATTTCCTTGTAAATACAGGTAAATCAATAGGGTTTTTCGTACGGATAAGTGCCCAGTGAACGGCTCGTTTAGCTTTATATATTGTTCCGGGTGGGCGTTGTATTGGTTTTTCGGAAGTGTTAGACCTGTAAGAGAAAAATTTAAATGGTTGGGAAAGGCCATGGGATGTAGAAATATTTTTTTCACATTTTATTTCCTTGTAAAACAGGTAAATCAATAGGGTTTTTCGTACGGATAAGTGCCCAGTGAACGGTTCGTTTAGCTTTATATATTGTTCCGGGTGGGCATTGTTTTGGTTTTTCGGAAGTGTTAGACCTGTAAGAGAAAAATTTAAATGGTTGGGAAAAGCCATGGGATGTAGAAATATTTTTTTCACATTTTACTTCCTTGTAAAACAGGTAAATCAATAGGGTTTTTCGTACGGATAAGTGCCCAGTGAACGGTTCGTTTAGCTTTATATATTGTTCTAGGTGGGCGTTGTTTTGGTTTTTCGGAAGTGTTAGACCTGTAAGAGAAAAATTTAAATGGTTGGGAAAGGCCATGGGATGTAGAAATATTTTTTTCACATTTTATTTCCTTGTAAAAACAGGTAAATCAATAGGGTTTTTCGTACGGATAAGTGCCCAGTGAACGGTTCATTTAGCTTTATATATTGTTCCGGGTTGGCGTTGTTTTGGTTTTTCGGAAGTGTTAGACCTGTAAGAGAATAATTTAAATGGTTGGGAAAGGCCATGGGATGTAGAAATGTTTTTTTCACATTTTATTTCCTTGTAAATACAGGTAAATCAATAGGGTTTTTCGTACGGATAAGTGCCCAGTGAACGGCTCGTTTAGCTTTATATATTGTTCCGGGTGGGCGTTGTATTGGTTTTTCGGAAGTGTTAGACCTGTAAGAGAAAAATTTAAATGGTTGGGAAAGGCCATGGGATGTAGAAATATTTTTTTCACATTTTATTTCCTTGTAAAACAGGTAAATCAATAGGGTTTTTCGTACGGATAAGTGCCCAGTGAACGGTTCGTTTAGCTTTATATATTGTTCCGGGTGGGCATTGTTTTGGTTTTTCGGAAGTGTTAGACCTGTAAGAGAAAAATTTAAATGGTTGGGAAAAGCCATGGGATGTAGAAATATTTTTTTCACATTTTACTTCCTTGTAAAACAGGTAAATCAATAGGGTTTTTCGTACGGATAAGTGCCCAGTGAACGGTTCGTTTAGCTTTATATATTGTTCTAGGTGGGCGTTGTTTTGGTTTTTCGGAAGTGTTAGACCTGTAAGAGAAAAATTTAAATGGTTGGAAAAGGCCATGGGATGTAGAAATATTTTTTTCACATTTTACTTCCTTGTAAAAACAGGAAAATCGATAGGGATTTTCGTACGGATAAGTACCCAGTGAACGGTTCGTTTATCTTTATATATTCTTCCGGGTGGGCGTTGTATTGGTTTTTCGGAAGTGTTAGACCTGTAAGAGAAAAATTTAAACGGTTGGGAAAGGCCATGGGATGTAGAAATATTTTTTTTCACATTTACTTCCTTGTAAAAACAGGTAAATCAATAGGGTTTTTCGTACGGATAAGTGCCCAGTGAATGGTTCATATAACTTTATATATTGTTCCGGGTGGGCGTTGTATTGTTTTTTCGGAAGTGTTAGACCTGTAAGAGAAAAATTTAAATGGTTGGGAAAGGCCATGGGATGTAGAAATATTTTTTTCACATTTTACTTCCTTATAAAACCAGGAAAATCAATAGGGATTTTCGTACGGATATGTCCCCAGTGAACGGTTCGTTTAGCTTTATATATTGTTCCGGGTGGGCGTTGTTTTGGTTTTTCGGAAGTGTTAGACCTGTAAGAGAAAAATTTAAATGGTTGGGAAAGGCCATGGGATGTAGAAATATTTTTTTCACATTTTACTTCCTTGTAAAAACAGGAAAATCGATAGGGATTTTCGTACGGATAAGTACCCAGTGAACGGTTCGTTTATCTTTATATATTCTTCCGGGTGGGCGTTGTATTGGTTTTTCGGAAGTGTTAGACCTGTAAGAGAAAAATTTAAATGGTTGGGAAAGGCCATGGGATGTAGAAATATTTTTTTCACATTTTACTTCCTTGTAAAAACAGGAAAATCAATAGGGATTTTCGTACGGATATGTACCCAGTGAACGGTTCGTTTAGCTTTATATATTGTTCCGGGTGGGCGTTGTATTGGTTTTTCAGAAGTGTTAGACCTGTAAGAGAAAAATTTAAATGGTTGGGAAAGGCCATGGGATGTAGAAATATTTTTTTCACATTTTATTTCCTTGTAAAAACAGGTAAATCAATAGGGTTTTTCGTACGGATAAGTGCCCAGTGAACGGTTCATTTAGCTTTATATATTGTTCCGGGTTGGCGTTGTTTTGGTTTTCGGAAGTGTTAGACCTGTAAGAGAATAATTTAAATGGTTGGGAAAGGCCATGGGATGTAGAAATGTTTTTTTCACATTTTATTTCCTTGTAAATACAGGTAAATCAATAGGGTTTTTCGTACGGATAAGTGCCCAGTGAACGGCTCGTTTAGCTTTATATATTGTTCCGGGTGGGCGTTGTATTGGTTTTTCGGAAGTGTTAGACCTGTAAGAGAAAAATTTAAATGGTTGGGAAAGGCCATGGGATGTAGAAATATTTTTTTCACATTTTACTTCCTTGTAAAAACAGGAAAATCGATAGGGATTTTCGTACGGATAAGTACCCAGTGAACGGTTCGTTTATCTTTATATATTCTTCCGGGTGGGCGTTGTATTGGTTTTTCGGAAGTGTTAGACCTGTAAGAGAAAAATTTAAACGGTTGGGAAAGGCCATGGGATGTAGAAATATTTTTTTCACATTTACTTCCTTGTAAAAACAGGTAAATCAATAGGGTTTTTCGTACGGATAAGTGCCCAGTGAATGGTTCATATAACTTTATATATTGTTCCGGGTGGGCGTTGTATTGTTTTTTCGGAAGTGTTAGACCTGTAAGAGAAAAATTTAAATGGTTGGGAAAGGCCATGGGATGTAGAAATATTTTTTTCACATTTTACTTCCTTATAAAACCAGGAAAATCAATAGGGATTTTCGTACGGATATGTACCCAGTGAACGGTTCGTTTAGCTTTATATATTGTTCCGGGTGGGCGTTGTATTGGTTTTTCGGAAGCGTTAGACCTGTAAGAGAAAAATTTAAATGGTTGGGAAAGGCCATGGGATGTAGAAATATTTTTTTCACATTTTATTTCCTTGTAAAAACAGGTAAATCAATAGGGTTTTTCGTACGGATAAGTGCCCAGTGAACGGTTCGTTTAGCTTTATATATTGTTCCGGGTGGGCGTTGTTTTGGTTTTTCGGAAGTGTTAGACCTGTAAGAGAAAAATTTAAATGGTTGGGAAAGGCCATGGGATGTAGAAATATTTTTTTCACATTTTACTTCCTTGTAAAAACAGGAAAATCGATAGGGATTTTCGTACGGATAAGTACCCAGTGAACGGTTCGTTTATCTTTATATATTCTTCCGGGTGGGCGTTGTATTGGTTTTTCGGAAGTGTTAGACCTGTAAGAGAAAAATTTAAATGGTTGGGAAAGGCCATGGGATGTAGAAATATTTTTTTCACATTTTACTTCCTTGTAAAAACAGGAAAATCAATAGGGATTTTCGTACGGATATGTACCCAGTGAACGGTTCGTTTAGCTTTATATATTGTTCCGGGTGGGCGTTGTATTGGTTTTTCAGAAGTGTTAGACCTGTAAGAGAAAAATTTAAATGGTTGGGAAAGGCCATGGGATGTAGAAATATTTTTTTCACATTTTATTTCCTTGTAAAAACAGGTAAATCAATAGGGTTTTTCGTACGGATAAGTGCCCAGTGAACGGTTCATTTAGCTTTATATATTGTTCCGGGTTGGCGTTGTTTAGGTTTTTCGGAAGTGTTAGACCTGTAAGAGATTAATTTAAATGGTTGGGAAAGGCCATAGGATGTAGAAATGTTTTTTTCACATTTTATTTCCTTGTAAATACAGGTAAATCAATAGGGTTTTTCGTACGGATAAGTGCCCAGTGAACGGCTCGTTTAGCTTTATATATTGTTCCGGGTGGGCGTTGTATTGATTTTTCGGAAGTGTTAGACCTGTAAGAGAAAAATTTAAATGGTTGGGAAAGGCCATGGGATGTAGAAATATTTTTTTCACATTTTATTTCCTTGTAAAAACAGGTAAATCAATAGGGATTTTCGTACGGATAAGTGCCCAGTGAACGGTTCGTTTAGCTTTATATATTGTTCCGGCTGGGCGTTGTATTGGTTTTTCGGAAGTGTTAGACCTGTAAGAGAAAAATATAAATGGTTGGGAAAGGCCATGGGATGTAGAAATATTTTTTTCACATTTTACTTCCTTGTAAAAACAGGAAAATCAATAGGGATTTTCATACGGATATGTACCCAGTGAACGGTTCGTTTATCTTTATATATTCTTCCGGGTGAGCATTGTATTGGATTTTCGGAAGTGTTAGACCTGTAAGAGAAAAATTTAAATGGTTGGGAAAGGCCATGGGATGTAGAAATATTTTTCTCACATTTACTTCCTTGTAAAAACAGGTAAATCAATAGGGTTTTTCGTACGGATAAGTACCCAGTGAACGGTTCTTTTAGCTTTATATATTGTTCCGGGTGGGCGTTGTATTGGTTTTACGGAAGTGTTAGACCTGTAAGAGAAAAATTTAAATGGTTGGGAAAGGCCATGGTATGTAGAAATATTTTTTTCACATTTTACTTCCTTGTAAAAACAGGAAAATCGATAGGGATTTTCGTACGGATAAGTACCCAGTGAACGGTTCGTTTATCTTTATATATTCTTCCGGGTGGCCGTTGTATTGGTTTTTCGGAAGTGTTAGACCTGTAAGAGAAAAATTTAAATGGTTGGGAAAGGCCATGGGATGTAGAAATATTTTTTTCACATTTTACTTCCTTGTAAAAACAGGAAAATCAATAGGGATTTTCGTACGGATATGTACCCAGTGAACGGTTCGTTTAGCTTTATATATTGTTCCGGGTGGGCGTTGTATTGGTTTTTCGGAAATGTTAGACCTGTAAGAGAAAAATTTAAATGGTTGGGAAAGGCCATGGGATGTAGAAATATTTTTTTCACATTTTATTTCCTTGTAAAAACAGGTAAATCAATAGGGTTTTTCGTACGGATAAGTGTCCAGTGAACGGTTCATTTAGCTTTATATATTGTTCCGGGTTGGCGTTGTTTTGGTTTTTCGGAAGTGTTAGACCTGTAAGAGAATAATTTAAATGGTTGGGAAAGGCCATGGGATGTAGAAATGTTTTTTTCACATTTTATTTCCTTGTAAATACAGGTAAATCAATAGGGTTTTTCGTACGGATAAGTGCCCAGTGAACGGCTCGTTTAGCTTTATATATTGTTCCGGGTGGGCGTTGTATTGGTTTTTCGGAAGTGTTAGACCTGTAAGAGAAAAATTTAAATGGTTGGGAAAGGCCATGGGATGTAGAAATATTTTTTTCACATTTTATTTCCTTGTAAAAACAGGTAAATCAATAGGGATTTTCGTACGGATAAGTGCCAAGTGAACGGTTCGTTTAGCTTTAAATATTGTTCCGGGTGGGCGTTGTATTGGTTTTTCGGAAGTGTTAGACCTGTAAGAGAAAAATATAAATGGTTGGGAAAGGCCATGGGATGTAGAAATATTTTTTTCACATTTTACTTCCTTGTAAAAACAGGAAAATCAATAGGGATTTTCATACGGATATGTACCCAGTGAACGGTTCGTTTATCTTTATATATTCTTCCGGGTGAGCATTGTATTGGATTTTCGGAAGTGTTAGACCTGTAAGAGAAAAATTTAAATGGTTGGGAAAGGCCATGGGATGTAGAAATATTTTTCTCACATTTACTTCCTTGTAAAAACAGGTAAATCAATAGGGTTTTTCGTACGGATAAGTACCCAGTGAACGGTTCTTTTAGCTTTATATATTGTTCCGGGTGGGCGTTGTATTGGTTTTTCGGAAGTGTTAGACCTGTAAGAGAAAAATTTAAATGGTTGGGAAAGGCCATGGTATGTAGAAATATTTTTTTCACATTTTACTTCCTTGTAAAAACAGGTAAATCAATAGGGATTTTCGTACGGATAAGTGCCAAGTGAACGGTTCGTTTAGCTTTATATATTGTTCCGGGTGGGCGTTGTATTGGTTTTTCGGAAGTGTTAGACCTGTAAGAGAAAAATATAAATGGTTGGGAAAGGCCATGGGATGTAGAAATATTTTTTTCACATTTTACTTCCTTGTAAAAACAGGAAAATCAATAGGGATTTTCATACGGATATGTACCCAGTGAACGGTTCGTTTATCTTTATATATTCTTCCGGGTGAGCATTGTATTGGATTTTCGGAAGTGTTAGACCTGTAAGAGAAAAATTTAAATGGTTGGGAAAGGCCATGGGATGTAGAAATATTTTTCTCACATTTACTTCCTTGTAAAAACAGGTAAATCAATAGGGTTTTTCGTACGGATAAGTACCCAGTGAACGGTTCTTTTAGCTTTATATATTGTTCCGGGTGGGCGTTGTATTGGTTTTACGGAAGTGTTAGACCTGTAAGAGAAAAATTTAAATGGTTGGGAAAGGCCATGGTATGTAGAAATATTTTTTTCACATTTTACTTCCTTGTAAAAACAGGAAAATCGATAGGGATTTTCGTACGGATAAGTACCCAGTGAACGGTTCGTTTATCTTTATATATTCTTCCGGGTGGCCGTTGTATTGGTTTTTCGGAAGTGTTAGACCTGTAAGAGAAAAATTTAAATGGTTGGGAAAGGCCATGGGATGTAGAAATATTTTTTTCACATTTTACTTCCTTGTAAAAACAGGAAAATCAATAGGGATTTTCGTACGGATATGTACCCAGTGAACGGTTCGTTTAGCTTTATATATTGTTCCGGGTGGGCGTTGTATTGGTTTTTCGGAAATGTTAGACCTGTAAGAGAAAAATTTAAATGGTTGGGAAAGGCCATGGGATGTAGAAATATTTTTTTCACATTTTATTTCCTTGTAAAAACAGGTAAATCAATAGGGTTTTTCGTACGGATAAGTGTCCAGTGAACGGTTCATTTAGCTTTATATATTGTTCCGGGTTGGCGTTGTTTTGGTTTTTCGGAAGTGTTAGACCTGTAAGAGAATAATTTAAATGGTTGGGAAAGGCCATGGGATGTAGAAATGTTTTTTTCACATTTTATTTCCTTGTAAATACAGGTAAATCAATAGGGTTTTTCGTACGGATAAGTGCCCAGTGAACGGCTCGTTTAGCTTTATATATTGTTCCGGGTGGGCGTTGTATTGGTTTTTCGGAAGTGTTAGACCTGTAAGAGAAAAATTTAAATGGTTGGGAAAGGCCATGGGATGTAGAAATATTTTTTTCACATTTTATTTCCTTGTAAAAACAGGTAAATCAATAGAGATTTTCGTACGGATAAGTGCCAAGTGAACGGTTCGTTTAGCTTTAAATATTGTTCCGGGTGGGCGTTGTATTGGTTTTTCGGAAGTGTTAGACCTGTAAGAGAAAAATATAAATGGTTGGGAAAGGCCATGGGATGTAGAAATATTTTTTTCACATTTTACTTCCTTGTAAAAACAGGAAAATCAATAGGGATTTTCATACGGATATGTACCCAGTGAACGGTTCGTTTATCTTTATATATTCTTCCGGGTGAGCATTGTATTGGATTTTCGGAAGTGTTAGACCTGTAAGAGAAAAATTTAAATGGTTGGGAAAGGCCATGGGATGTAGAAATATTTTTCTCACATTTACTTCCTTGTAAAAACAGGTAAATCAATAGGGTTTTTCGTACGGATAAGTACCCAGTGAACGGTTCTTTTAGCTTTATATATTGTTCCGGGTGGGCGTTGTATTGGTTTTTCGGAAGTGTTAGACCAGTAAGAGAAAAATTTAAATGGTTGGGAAAGGCCATGGTATGTAGAAATATTTTTTTCACATTTTACTTCCTTGTAAAAACAGGTAAATCAATAGGGATTTTCGTACGGATAAGTGCCAAGTGAACGGTTCGTTTAGCTTTATATATTGTTCCGGGTGGGCGTTGTATTGGTTTTTCGGAAGTGTTAGACCTGTAAGAGAAAAATATAAATGGTTGGGAAAGGCCATGGGATGTAGAAATATTTTTTTCACATTTTACTTCCTTGTAAAAACAGGAAAATCAATAGGGATTTTCATACGGATATGTACCCAGTGAACGGTTCGTTTATCTTTATATATTCTTCCGGGTGAGCATTGTATTGGATTTTCGGAAGTGTTAGACCTGTAAGAGAAAAATTTAAATGGTTGGGAAAGGCCATGGGATGTAGAAATATTTTTCTCACATTTACTTCCTTGTAAAAACAGGTAAATCAATAGGGTTTTTCGTACGGATAAGTACCCAGTGAACGGCTCGTTTAGCTTTATATATTGTTCCGGGTGGGCGTTGTATTGGTTTTTCGGAAGTGTTAGACCTGTAAGAGAAAAATTTAAATGGTTGGGAAAGGCCATGGGATGTAGAAATATTTTTTTCACATTTTATTTCCTTGTAAAAACAGGTAAATCAATAGGGATTTTCGTACGGATAAGTGCCAAGTGAACGGTTCGTTTAGCTTTATATATTGTTCCGGGTGGGCGTTGTATTGGTTTTTCGGAAGTTTTAGACCTGTAAGAGAAAAATATAAATGGTTGGGAAAGGCCATGGGATGTAGAAATATTTTTTTCACATTTTACTTCCTTGTAAAAACAGGAAAATCAATAGGGATTTTCATACGGATATGTACCCAGTGAACGGTTCGTTTATCTTTATATATTCTTCCGGGTGAGCATTGTATTGGATTTTCGGAAGTGTTAGACCTGTAAGAGAAAAATTTAAATGG
This sequence comes from Paroedura picta, assembly GCF_049243985.1. Classification (NCBI taxonomy): domain Eukaryota; kingdom Metazoa; phylum Chordata; class Lepidosauria; order Squamata; family Gekkonidae; genus Paroedura; species Paroedura picta. The sequence goes on from NC_135369.1 coordinate 188,966,849, forward strand.
TTGGGAAAGGCCATGGGATGTAGAAATATTTTTCTCACATTTACTTCCTTGTAAAAACAGGTAAATCAATAGGGTTTTTCGTACGGATAAGTACCCAGTGAACGGTTCTTTTAGCTTTATATATTGTTCGGGGTGGGCGTTGTATTGGTTTTTCGGAAGTGTTAGACCTGTAAGAGAAAAATATAAATGGTTGGGAAAGGCCATGGGATGTAGAAATATTTTTTTCACATTTTACTTCCTTGTAAAAACAGGAAAATCAATAGGGATTTTCATACGGATATGTACCCAGTGAACGGTTCGTTTATCTTTATATATTCTTCCGGGTGAGCATTGTATTGGATTTTCGGAAGTGTTAGACCTGTAAGAGAAAAATTTAAATGGTTGGGAAAGGCCATGGGATGTAGAAATATTTTTCTCACATTTACTTCCTTGTAAAAACAGGTAAATCAATAGGGTTTTTCGTACGGATAAGTACCCAGTGAACGGTTCTTTTAGCTTTATATATTGTTCCGGGTGGGCGTTGTATTGGTTTTACGGAAGTGTTAGACCTGTAAGAGAAAAATTTAAATGGTTGGGAAAGGCCATGGTATGTAGAAATATTTTTTTCACATTTTACTTCCTTGTAAAAACAGGAAAATCGATAGGGATTTTCGTACGGATAAGTACCCAGTGAACGGTTCGTTTATCTTTATATATTCTTCCGGGTGGGCGTTGTATTGGTTTTTCGGAAGTGTTAGACCTGTAAGAGAAAAATTTAAATGGTTGGGAAAGGCCATGGGATGTAGAAATATTTTTTTCACATTTTACTTCCTTGTAAAAACAGGAAAATCAATAGGGATTTTCGTACGGATATGTACCCAGTGAACGGTTCGTTTAGCTTTATATATTGTTCCGGGTGGGCGTTGTATTGGTTTTTCGGAAATGTTAGACCTGTAAGAGAAAAATTTAAATGGTTGGGAAAGGCCATGGGATGTAGAAATATTTTTTTCACATTTTATTTCCTTGTAAAAACAGGTAAATCAATAGGGTTTTTCGTACGGATAAGTGCCCAGTGAACGGTTCATTTAGCTTTATATATTGTTCCGGGTTGGCGTTGTTTTGGTTTTTCGGAAGTGTTAGACCTGTAAGAGAATAATTTAAAAGGTTGGGAAAGGCCATGGGATGTAGAAATGTTTTTTTCACATTTTATTTCCTTGTAAATACAGGTAAATCAATAGGGTTTTTCGTACGGATAAGTGCCCAGTGAACGGCTCGTTTAGCTTTATATATTGTTCCGGGTGGGCGTTGTATTGGTTTTTCGGAAGTGTTAGACCTGTAAGAGAAAAATTTAAATGGTTGGGAAAGGCCATGGGATGTAGAAATATTTTTTTCACATTTTATTTCCTTGTAAAAACAGGTAAACCAATAGGGATTTTCGTACGGATAAGTGCCAAGTGAACGGTTCGTTTAGCTTTATATATTGTTCCGGGTGGGCGTTGTATTGGTTTTTCGGAAGTGTTAGACCTGTAAGAGAAAAATATAAATGGTTGGGAAAGGCCATGGGATGTAGAAATATTTTTCTCACATTTACTTCCTTGTAAAAACAGGTAAATCAATAGGGTTTTTCGTACGGATAAGTACCCAGTGAACGGTTCTTTTAGCTTTATATATTGTTCCGGGTGGGCGTTGTATTGGTTTTTCGGAAGTGTTAGACCTGTAAGAGAAAAATTTAAATGGTTGGGAAAGGCCATGGGATGTAGAAATATTTTTTTCACATTTTACTTCCTTGTAAAAACAGGAAAATCGATAGGGATTTTCGTACGGATAAGTACCCAGTGAACGGTTCGTTTATCTTTATATATTCTTCCGGGTGGGCGTTGTATTGGTTTTTCGGAAGTGTTAGACCTGTAAGAGAAAAATTTAAATGGTTGGGAAAGGCCATGGGATGTAGAAATATTTTTTTCACATTTTACTTCCTTGTAAAAACAGGAAAATCAATAGGGATTTTCGTACGGATATGTACCCAGTGAACGGTTCGTTTAGCTTTATATATTGTTCCGGGTGGGCGTTGTATTGGTTTTTCGGAAGTGTTAGACCTGTAAGAGAAAAATTTTAATGGTTGGGAAAGGCCATGGGATGTAGAAATATTTTTTTCACATTTTATTTCCTTGTAAAAACAGGTAAATCAATAGGGTTTTTCGTACGGATAAGTGCCCAGTGAACGGTTCATTTAGCTTTATATATTGTTCCGGGTTGGCGTTGTTTTGGTTTTTCGGAAGTGTTAGACCTGTAAGAGAATAATTTAAATGGTTGGGAAAGGCCATGGGATGTAGAAATGTTTTTTTCACATTTTATTTCCTTGTAAATACAGGTAAATCAATAGGGTTTTTCGTACGGATAAGTGCCCAGTGAACGGCTCGTTTAGCTTTATATATTGTTCCGGGTGGGAGTTGTATTGGTTTTTCGGAAGTGTTAGACCTGTAAGAGAAAAATTTAAATGGTTGGGAAAGGCCATGGGATGTAGAAATATTTTTTTCACATTTTATTTCCTTGTAAAAACAGGTAAATCAATAGGGATTTTCGTACGGATAAGTGCCAAGTGAACGGTTCGTTTAGCTTTATATATTGTTCCGGGTGGGCGTTGTATTGGTTTTTCGGAAGTGTTAGACCTGTAAGAGAAAAATATAAATGGTTGGGAAAGGCCATGGGATGTAGAAATATTTTTTTCACATTTTACTTCCTTGTAAAAACAGGAAAATCAATAGGGATTTTCATACGGATATGTACCCAGTGAACGGTTCGTTTATCTTTATATATTCTTCCGGGTGAGCATTGTATTGGATTTTCGGAAGTGTTAGACCTGTAAGAGAAAAATTTAAATGGTTGGGAAAGGCCATGGGATGTAGAAATATTTTTCTCACATTTACTTCCTTGTAAAAACAGGTAAATCAATAGGGTTTTTCGTACGGATAAGTACCCAGTGAACGGTTCTTTTAGCTTTATATATTGTTCCGGGTGGGCGTTGTATTGGTTTTTCGGAAGCGTTAGACCTGTAAGAGAAAAATTTAAATGGTTGGGAAAGGCCATGGTATGTAGAAATATTTTTTTCACATTTTATTTCCTTTTAAAAACAGGTAAATCAATAGGGATTTTCGTACGGATAAGTGCCAAGTGAACGGTTCGTTTAGCTTTATATATTGTTCCGGGTGGGCGTTGTATTGGTTTTTCGGAAGTGTTAGACCTGTAAGAGAAAAATATAAATGGTTGGGAAAGGCCATGGGATGTAGAAATATTTTTTTCACATTTTACTTCCATGTAAAAACAGGAAAATCAATAGGGATTTTCATACGGATATGTACCCAGTGAACGGTTCGTTTAGCTTTATATATTGTTCCCGGTGGGCATTGTATTGGTTTTTCGGAAGTGTTAGACCTGTAAGAGAAAAATTTAAATGGTTGGGAAAGGCCATGGGATGTAGAAATATTTTTTTCACATTTTATTTCCTTGTAAAAACAGGTAAATCAATAGGGTTTTTCGTACGGATAAGTGCCCAGTGAACGGTTCGTTTAGCTTTATATATTGTTCCGGGTGGGCATTGTTTAGGTTTTTCGGAAGTGTTAGACCTGTAAGAGAAAAATTTAAATGGTTGGGAAAGGCCATGGGATGTAGAAATATTTTTTTCACATTTTATTTCCTTGTAAAAACAGGTAAATCAATAGGGTTTTTCGTACGGATAAGTGCCCAGTGAACGGTTCGTTTAGCTTTATATATTGTTCCGGGTGGGCGTTGTATTGGTTTTTCGGAAGTGTTAAACCGGTAAGAGAAAAATTTATATGGTTGGGAAAGGCCATGGGATGTAGAAATATTTTTTTCACATTTTATTTCCTTGTTAAAACAGGTAAATCAATAGGGTTTTTCGTACGGATAAGTGCCCAGTGAACGGTTCGTTTAGCTTTATATATTGTTCCGGGTGGGCGTTGTTTTGGTTTTTCGGAAGTGTTAGACCTGTAAGAGAAAAATTTAAATGGTTGGGAAAGGCCATGGGATGTAGAAATATTTTTTTCACATTTTACTTCCTTGTAAAAACAGGAAAATCGATAGGGATTTTTGTACGGATAAGTACCCAGTGAACGGTTCGTTTATCTTTATATATTCTTCCGGGTGGGCGTTGTATTGGTTTTTCGGAAGTGTTAGACCTGTAAGAGAAAAATTTAAATGGTTGGGAAAGGCCATGGGATGTAGAAATATTTTTTTCACATTTTACTTCCTTGTAAAAACAGGAAAATCAATAGGGATTTTCATACAGATATGTACCCAGTGAACGGTTCGTTTAGCTTTATATATTGTTCCGGGTGGGCGTTGTATTGGATTTTAGGAAGTGTTAGACCTGTAAGAGAAAAATTTAAATGGTTGGGAAAGGCCATGGGATGTAGAAATATTTTTCTCACATTTACTTCCTTGTAAAAACAGGTAAATCAATAGGGTTTTTCGTACGGATAAGTACCCAGTGAACGGTTCTTTTAGCTTTATATATTGTTCGGGGTGGGCGTTGTATTGGTTTTTCGGAAGTGTTAGACCTGTAAGAGAAAAATATAAATGGTTGGGAAAGGCCATGGGATGTAGAAATATTTTTTTCACATTTTACTTCCTTGTAAAAACAGGAAAATCAATAGGGATTTTCATACGGATATGTACCCAGTGAACGGTTCGTTTATCTTTATATATTCTTCCGGGTGAGCATTGTATTGGATTTTCGGAAGTGTTAGACCTGTAAGAGAAAAATTTAAATGGTTGGGAAAGGCCATGGGATGTAGAAATATTTTTCTCACATTTACTTCCTTGTAAAAACAGGTAAATCAATAGGGTTTTTCGTACGGATAAGTACCCAGTGAACGGTTCTTTTAGCTTTATATATTGTTCCGGGTGGGCGTTGTATTGGTTTTACGGAAGTGTTAGACCTGTAAGAGAAAAATTTAAATGGTTGGGAAAGGCCATGGTATGTAGAAATATTTTTTTCACATTTTACTTCCTTGTAAAAACAGGAAAATCGATAGGGATTTTCGTACGGATAAGTACCCAGTGAACGGTTCGTTTATCTTTATATATTCTTCCGGGTGGGCGTTGTATTGGTTTTTCGGAAGTGTTAGACCTGTAAGAGAAAAATTTAAATGGTTGGGAAAGGCCATGGGATGTAGAAATATTTTTTTCACATTTTACTTCCTTGTAAAAACAGGAAAATCAATAGGGATTTTCGTACGGATATGTACCCAGTGAACGGTTCGTTTAGCTTTATATATTGTTCCGGGTGGGCGTTGTATTGGTTTTTCGGAAATGTTAGACCTGTAAGAGAAAAATTTAAATGGTTGGGAAAGGCCATGGGATGTAGAAATATTTTTTTCACATTTTATTTCCTTGTAAAAACAGGTAAATCAATAGGGTTTTTCGTACGGATAAGTGCCCAGTGAACGGTTCATTTAGCTTTATATATTGTTCCGGGTTGGCGTTGTTTTGGTTTTTCGGAAGTGTTAGACCTGTAAGAGAATAATTTAAAAGGTTGGGAAAGGCCATGGGATGTAGAAATGTTTTTTTCACATTTTATTTCCTTGTAAATACAGGTAAATCAATAGGGTTTTTCGTACGGATAAGTGCCCAGTGAACGGCTCGTTTAGCTTTATATATTGTTCCGGGTGGGCGTTGTATTGGTTTTTCGGAAGTGTTAGACCTGTAAGAGAAAAATTTAAATGGTTGGGAAAGGCCATGGGATGTAGAAATATTTTTCTCACATTTACTTCCTTGTAAAAACAGGTAAATCAATAGGGTTTTTCGTACGGATAAGTACCCAGTGAACGGTTCTTTTAGCTTTATATATTGTTCCGGGTGGGCGTTGTATTGGTTTTTCGGAAGTGTTAGACCTGTAAGAGAAAAATTTAAATGGTTGGGAAAGGCCATGGGATGTAGAAATATTTTTTTCACATTTTACTTCCTTGTAAAAACAGGAAAATCGATAGGGATTTTCGTACGGATAAGTACCCAGTGAACGGTTCGTTTATCTTTATATATTCTTCCGGGTGGGCGTTGTATTGGTTTTTCGGAAGTGTTAGACCTGTAAGAGAAAAATTTAAATGGTTGGGAAAGGCCATGGGATGTAGAAATATTTTTTTCACATTTTACTTCCTTGTAAAAACAGGAAAATCAATAGGGATTTTCGTACGGATATGTACCCAGTGAACGGTTCGTTTAGCTTTATATATTGTTCCGGGTGGGCGTTGTATTGGTTTTTCGGAAGTGTTAGACCTGTAAGAGAAAAATTTTAATGGTTGGGAAAGGCCATGGGATGTAGAAATATTTTTTTCACATTTTATTTCCTTGTAAAAACAGGTAAATCAATAGGGTTTTTCGTACGGATAAGTGCCCAGTGAACGGTTCATTTAGCTTTATATATTGTTCCGGGTTGGCGTTGTTTTGGTTTTTCGGAAGTGTTAGACCTGTAAGAGAATAATTTAAATGGTTGGGAAAGGCCATGGGATGTAGAAATGTTTTTTTCACATTTTATTTCCTTGTAAATACAGGTAAATCAATAGGGTTTTTCGTACGGATAAGTGCCCAGTGAACGGCTCGTTTAGCTTTATATATTGTTCCGGGTGGGAGTTGTATTGGTTTTTCGGAAGTGTTAGACCTGTAAGAGAAAAATTTAAATGGTTGGGAAAGGCCATGGGATGTAGAAATATTTTTTTCACATTTTATTTCCTTGTAAAAACAGGTAAATCAATAGGGATTTTCATACGGATATGTACCCAGTGAACGGTTCGTTTATCTTTATATATTCTTCCGGGTGAGCATTGTATTGGATTTTCGGAAGTGTTAGACCTGTAAGAGAAAAATTTAAATGGTTGGGAAAGGCCATGGGATGTAGAAATATTTTTCTCACATTTACTTCCTTGTAAAAACAGGTAAATCAATAGGGTTTTTCGTACGGATAAGTACCCAGTGAACGGTTCTTTTAGCTTTATATATTGTTCCGGGTGGGCGTTGTATTGGTTTTTCGGAAGCGTTAGACCTGTAAGAGAAAAATTTAAATGGTTGGGAAAGGCCATGGTATGTAGAAATATTTTTTTCACATTTTATTTCCTTTTAAAAACAGGTAAATCAATAGGGATTTTCGTACGGATAAGTGCCAAGTGAACGGTTCGTTTAGCTTTATATATTGTTCCGGGTGGGCGTTGTATTGGTTTTTCGGAAGTGTTAGACCTGTAAGAGAAAAATATAAATGGTTGGGAAAGGCCATGGGATGTAGAAATATTTTTTTCACATTTTACTTCCATGTAAAAACAGGAAAATCAATAGGGATTTTCATACGGATATGTACCCAGTGAACGGTTCGTTTAGCTTTATATATTGTTCCCGGTGGGCATTGTATTGGTTTTTCGGAAGTGTTAGACCTGTAAGAGAAAAATTTAAATGGTTGGGAAAGGCCATGGGATGTAGAAATATTTTTTTCACATTTTATTTCCTTGTAAAAACAGGTAAATCAATAGGGTTTTTCGTACGGATAAGTGCCCAGTGAACGGTTCGTTTAGCTTTATATATTGTTCCGGGTGGGCATTGTTTAGGTTTTTCGGAAGTGTTAGACCTGTAAGAGAAAAATTTAAATGGTTGGGAAAGGCCATGGGATGTAGAAATATTTTTTTCACATTTTATTTCCTTGTAAAAACAGGTAAATCAATAGGGTTTTTCGTACGGATAAGTGCCCAGTGAACGGTTCGTTTAGCTTTATATATTGTTCCGGGTGGGCGTTGTATTGGTTTTTCGGAAGTGTTAAACCGGTAAGAGAAAAATTTATATGGTTGGGAAAGGCCATGGGATGTAGAAATATTTTTTTCACATTTTATTTCCTTGTTAAAACAGGTAAATCAATAGGGTTTTTCGTACGGATAAGTGCCCAGTGAACGGTTCGTTTAGCTTTATATATTGTTCCGGGTGGGCGTTGTTTTGGTTTTTCGGAAGTGTTAGACCTGTAAGAGAAAAATTTAAATGGTTGGGAAAGGCCATGGGATGTAGAAATATTTTTTTCACATTTTACTTCCTTGTAAAAACAGGAAAATCGATAGGGATTTTTGTACGGATAAGTACCCAGTGAACGGTTCGTTTATCTTTATATATTCTTCCGGGTGGGCGTTGTATTGGTTTTTCGGAAGTGTTAGACCTGTAAGAGAAAAATTTAAATGGTTGGGAAAGGCCATGGGATGTAGAAATATTTTTTTCACATTTTACTTCCTTGTAAAAACAGGAAAATCAATAGGGATTTTCGTACAGATATGTACCCAGTGAACGGTTCGTTTAGCTTTATATATTGTTCCGGGTGGGCGTTGTATTGGATTTTAGGAAGTGTTAGACCTGTAAGAGAAAAATTTAAATGGTTGGGAAAGGCCATGGGATGTAGAAATATTTTTTTCACATTTTATTTCCTTGTAAAAACAGGTAAATCAATAGGGTTTTTCGTACGGATATGTGCCCAGTGAACGGTTCATTTAGCTTTATATATTGTTCCGGGTTGGCGTTGTTTTGGTTTTTCGGAAGTGTTAGACCTGTAAGAGAATAATTTAAATGGTTGGGAAAGGCCATGGGATGTAGAAATGTTTTTTTCACATTTTATTTCCTTGTAAATACAGGTAAATCAATAGGGTTTTTCGTACGGATAAGTGCCCAGTGAACGGCTCGTTTAGCTTTATATATTGTTCCGGGTGGGCATTGTTTAGGTTTTTCGGAAGTGTTAGACCTGTAAGAGAAAAATTTAAATGGTTGGGAAAGGCCATGGGATGTAGAAATATTTTTTTCACATTTTATTTCCTTGTAAAAACAGGTAAATCAATAGGGTTTTTCGTACGGATAAGTGCCCAGTGAACGGTTCGTTTAGCTTTATATATTGTTCCGGGTGGGCGTTGTATTGGTTTTTCGGAAGTGTTAAACCGGTAAGAGAAAAATTTATATGGTTGGGAAAGGCCATGGGATGTAGAAATATTTTTTTCACATTTTACTTCCTTGTAAAAACAGGAAAATCGATAGGGATTTTCGTACGGATAAGTACCCAGTGAACGGTTCGTTTATCTTTATATATTCTTCCGGGTGGGCGTTGTATTGGTTTTTCGGAAGTGTTAGACCTGTAAGAGAAAAATTTAAATGGTTGGGAAAGGCCATGGGATGTAGAAATATTTTTTTCACATTTTACTTCCTTGTAAAAACAGGAAAATCAATAGGGATTTTCGTACGGATATGTACCCAGTGAACGGTTCGTTTAGCTTTATATATTGTTCCGGGTGGGCGTTGTATTGGTTTTTCGGAAGTGTTAGACCTGTAAGAGAAAAATTTTAATGGTTGGGAAAGGCCATGGGATGTAGAAATATTTTTTTCACATTTTATTTCCTTGTAAAAACAGGTAAATCAATAGGGTTTTTCGTACGGATAAGTGCCCAGTGAACGGTTCATTTAGCTTTATATATTGTTCCGGGTTGGCGTTGTTTTGGTTTTTCGGAAGTGTTAGACCTGTAAGAGAATAATTTAAATGGTTGGGAAAGGCCATGGGATGTAGAAATGTTTTTTTCACATTTTATTTCCTTGTAAATACAGGTAAATCAATAGGGTTTTTCGTACGGATAAGTGCCCAGTGAACGGCTCGTTTAGCTTTATATATTGTTCCGGGTGGGAGTTGTATTGGTTTTTCGGAAGTGTTAGACCTGTAAGAGAAAAATTTAAATGGTTGGGAAAGGCCATGGGATGTAGAAATATTTTTTTCACATTTTATTTCCTTGTAAAAACAGGTAAATCAATAGGGATTTTCGTACGGATAAGTGCCCAGTGAACGGCTCGTTTAGCTTTATATATTGTTCCGGGTGGGCGTTGTATTGGTTTTTCGGAAGTGTTAGACCTGTAAGAGAAAAATATAAATGGTTGGGAAAGGCCATGGGATGTAGAAATATTTTTTTCACATTTTACTTCCTTGTAAAAACAGGAAAATCAATAGGGATTTTCATACGGATATGTACCCAGTGAACGGTTCGTTTATCTTTATATATTCTTCCGGGTGAGCATTGTATTGGATTTTCGGAAGTGTTAGACCTGTAAGAGAAAAATTTAAATGGTTGGGAAAGGCCATGGGATGTAGAAATATTTTTCTCACATTTACTTCCTTGTAAAAACAGGTAAATCAATAGGGTTTTTCGTACGGATAAGTACCCAGTGAACGGTTCTTTTAGCTTTATATATTGTTCCGGGTGGGCGTTGTATTGGTTTTTCGGAAGCGTTAGACCTGTAAGAGAAAAATTTAAATGGTTGGGAAAGGCCATGGTATGTAGAAATATTTTTTTCACATTTTATTTCCTTTTAAAAACAGGTAAATCAATAGGGATTTTCGTACGGATAAGTGCCAAGTGAACGGTTCGTTTAGCTTTATATATTGTTCCGGGTGGGCGTTGTATTGGTTTTTCGGAAGTGTTAGACCTGTAAGAGAAAAATATAAATGGTTGGGAAAGGCCATGGGATGTAGAAATATTTTTTTCACATTTTACTTCCATGTAAAAACAGGAAAATCAATAGGGATTTTCATACGGATATGTACCCAGTGAACGGTTCGTTTAGCTTTATATATTGTTCCCGGTGGGCATTGTATTGGTTTTTCGGAAGTGTTAGACCTGTAAGAGAAAAATTTAAATGGTTGGGAAAGGCCATGGGATGTAGAAATATTTTTTTCACATTTTATTTCCTTGTAAAAACAGGTAAATCAATAGGGTTTTTCGTACGGATAAGTGCCCAGTGAACGGTTCGTTTAGCTTTATATATTGTTCCGGGTGGGCATTGTTTAGGTTTTTCGGAAGTGTTAGACCTGTAAGAGAAAAATTTAAATGGTTGGGAAAGGCCATGGGATGTAGAAATATTTTTTTCACATTTTATTTCCTTGTAAAAACAGGTAAATCAATAGGGTTTTTCGTACGGATAAGTGCCCAGTGAACGGTTCGTTTAGCTTTATATATTGTTCCGGGTGGGCGTTGTATTGGTTTTTCGGAAGTGTTAGACCTGTAAGAGAAAAATATAAATGGTTGGGAAAGGCCATGGGATGTAGAAATATTTTTTTCACATTTTACTTCCTTGTAAAAACAGGAAAATCAATAGGGATTTTCGTACAGATATGTACCCAGTGAACGGTTCGTTTAGCTTTATATATTGTTCCGGGTGGGCGTTGTATTGGATTTTAGGAAGTGTTAGACCTGTAAGAGAAAAATTTAAATGGTTGGGAAAGGCCATGGGATGTAGAAATATTTTTTTCACATTTTATTTCCTTGTAAAAACAGGTAAATCAATAGGGTTTTTCGTACGGATATGTGCCCAGTGAACGGTTCATTTAGCTTTATATATTGTTCCGGGTTGGCGTTGTTTTGGTTTTTCGGAAGTGTTAGACCTGTAAGAGAATAATTTAAATGGTTGGGAAAGGCCATGGGATGTAGAAATGTTTTTTTCACATTTTATTTCCTTGTAAATACAGGTAAATCAATAGGGTTTTTCGTACGGATAAGTGCCCAGTGAACGGCTCGTTTAGCTTTATATATTGTTCCGGGTGGGCGTTGTATTGGTTTTTCGGAAGTGTTAGACCTGTAAGAGAAAAATTTAAATGGTTGGGAAAGGCCATGGGATGTAGAAATATTTTTTTCACATTTTATTTCCTTGTAAAAACAGGTAAATCAATAGGGTTTTTCGTACGGATAAGTGCCCAGTTAACGGTTCGTTTAGCTTTATATATTGTTCCGGTTGGGCGTTGTATTGGTTTTTCGGAAGTGTTAGACCTGTAAGAGAAAAATTTAAATGGTTGGGAAAGGCCATGGGATGTAGAAATATTTTGTTCACATTTTATTTCCTTGTAAAAACAGGTAAATCAATAGGGTTTTTCTTACGGATAAGTGCCCAGTGAACGGTTCGTTTATCTTTATATATTCTTCCGGGTGGGCGTTGTATTGGTTTTTCGGAAGTGTTAGAACTGTAAGAGAAAAATTTAAATGGTTGGGAAAGGCCATGGGATGTAGAAATATTTTTTTCACATTTTATTTCCTTGTTAAAACAGGTAAATCAATAGGGTTTTTCGTACGGATAAGTGCCCAGTGAACCGTTCGTTTAGCTTTATATATTGTTCCGGGTGGGCGTTGTTTTGGTTTTTCGGAAGTGTTAGACCTGTAAGAGAAAAATTTAAATGGTTGAGAAAGGCCATGGGATGTAGAAATATTTTTTTCACATTTTACTTCCTTGTAAAAACAGGTAAATCGATAGGGTTTTTCGTACAGATAAGTGCCCAGTGAACGGTTCGTTTAGCTTTATATATTGTTCCGGGTGGGCGTTGTATTGGTTTTTCAGAAGTGTTAAACCTGTAAGAGAAAAATTTAAATGGTTGGGAAAGGCCATGGGATGTAGAAATATTTTTTTCACATTTTATTTCCTTGTTAAAACAGGTAAATCAATAGGGTTTTTCGTACGGATAAGTGCCCAGTGAACGGTTCGTTTAGCTTTATATATTGTTCCGGGTGGGCGTTGTTTTGGTTTTTCGGAAGTGTTAGACCTGTAAGAGAAAAATTTAAATGGTTGGGAAAGGCCATGGGATGTAGAAATATTTTTTTCACATTTTACTTCCTTGTAAAAACAGGAAAATCGATAGGGATTTTCGTACGGATAAGTACCCAGTGAACGGTTCGTTTATCTTTATATATTCTTCCGGGTGGGCGTTGTATTGGTTTTTAGGAAGTGTTAGACCTGTAAGAGAAAAATTTAAATGGTTGGGAAAGGCCATGGGATGTAGAAATATTTTTTTCACATTTTATTTCCTTGTAAAAACAGGAAAATCAATAGGGTTTTTCGTACGGATAAGTGCCCTGTGAACGGTTCATTTAGCTTTATGTATTGTTCCGGGTTGGCGTTGTTTTGGTTTTTCGGAAGTGTTAGACCTGTAAGAGAATAATTTAAATGGTTGGGAAAGGCCATGGGATGTAGAAATGTTTTTTCACATTTTATTTCCTTGTAAATACAGGTAAATCAATAGGGTTTTTCGTACGGATAAGTGCCCAGTGAACGGCTCGTTTAGCTTTATATATTGTTCCGGGTGGGCGTTGTATTGGTTTTTCGGAAGTGTTAGACCTGTAAGAGAAAAATTTAAATGGTTGGGAAAGGCCATGGGATGTAGAAATATTTTTTTCACATTTTATTTCCTTGTAAAAACAGGTAAATCAATAGGGATTTTCGTACGGATAAGTGCCCAGTTAACGGTTCGTTTAGCTTTATATATTGTTCCGGGTGGGCGTTGTATTGGTTTTTCGGAAGTGTTAGAACTGTAAGAGAAAAATTTAAATGGTTGGGAAAGGCCATGGGATGTAGAAATATTTTTTTCACATTTCATTTCCTTGTTAAAACAGGTAAATCAATAGGGTTTTTCGTACGGATAAGTGCCCAGTGAACGGTTCGTTTAGCTTTATATATTGTTCCGGGTGGGCGTTGTTTTGGTTTTTCGGAAGTGTTAGACCTGTAAGAGAAAAATTTAAATGGTTGAGAAAGGCCATGGGATGTAGAAATATTTTTTTCACATTTTACTTCCTTGTAAAAACAGGTAAATCGATAGGGTTTTTCGTACGGATAAGTGCCCAGTGAACGGTTCGTTTAGCTTTATATATTGTTCCGGGTAGGCGTTGTATTGGTTTTTCGGAAGTGTTAGACCTGTAAGAGAAAAATTTAAATGGTTGGGAAAGGCCATGGTTTGTAGAAATATTTTTTTCACATTTTATTTCCTTGTAAATACAGGTAAATCGATAGGGATTTTCGTACGGATAAGTGCCCAGTGAACTGTTCGTTTAGCTTTATATATTGTTCCGGGTTGGCGTTGTTTTGGTTTTTCGGAAGTGTTAGACCTGTAAGAGAAAAATATAAATGGTTGGGAAAGGCCATGGGATGTAGAAATATTTTTTTCACATTTTACTTCCTTGTAAAAACAGGAAAATCAATAGGGATTTTCATACGGATATGTACCCAGTGAACGGTTCGTTTATCTTTATATATTCTTCCGGGTGAGCATTGTATTGGATTTTCGGAAGTGTTAGACCTGTAAGAGAAAAATTTAAATGGTTGGGAAAGGCCATGGGATGTAGAAATATTTTTCTCACATTTACTTCCTTGTAAAAACAGGTAAATCAATAGGGTTTTTCGTACGGATAAGTACCCAGTGAACGGTTCTTTTAGCTTTATATATTGTTCCGGGTGGGCGTTGTATAGGTTTTTCGGAAGCGTTAGACCTGTAAGAGAAAAATTTAAATGGTTGGGAAAGGCCATGGTATGTAGAAATATTTTTTTCACATTTTATTTCCTTGTAAAAACAGGTAAATCAATAGGGATTTTCGTACGGATAAGTGCCAAGTGAACGGTTCGTTTAGCTTTATATATTGTTCCGGGTGGGCGTTGTATTGGTTTTTCGGAAGTGTTAGACCTGTAAGAGAAAAATATAAATGGTTGGGAAAGGCCATGGGATGTAGAAATATTTTTTTCACATTTTACTTCCATGTAAAAACAGGAAAATCAATAGGGATTTTCATACGGATATGTACCCAGTGAACGGTTCGTTTAGCTTTATATATTGTTCCCGGTGGGCATTGTATTGGTTTTTCGGAAGTGTTAGACCTGTAAGAGAAAAATTTAAATGGTTGGGAAAGGCCATGGGATGTAGAAATATTTTTTTCACATTTTATTTCCTTGTAAAAACAGGTAAATCAATAGGGTTTTTCGTACGGATAAGTGCCCAGTGAACGGTTCGTTTAGCTTTATATATTGTTCCGGGTGGGCGTTGTATTGGTTTTTAGGAAGTGTTAGACCTGTAAGAGAAAAATTTATATGGTTGGGAAAGGCCATGGGATGTAGAAATATTTTTTTCACATTTTATTTCCTTGTTAAAACAGGTAAATCAATAGGGTTTTTCGTACGGATAAGTGCCCAGTGAACGGTTCGTTTAGCTTTATATATTGTTCCGGGTGGGCGTTGTTTTGGTTTTTCGGAAGTGTTAGACCTGTAAGAGAAAAATTTAAATGGTTGGGAAAGGCCATGGGATGTAGAAATATTTTTTTCACATTTTACTTCCTTGTAAAAACAGGAAA
Organism: Paroedura picta; assembly: GCF_049243985.1. Classification (NCBI taxonomy): domain Eukaryota; kingdom Metazoa; phylum Chordata; class Lepidosauria; order Squamata; family Gekkonidae; genus Paroedura; species Paroedura picta. The sequence goes on from NC_135369.1 coordinate 188,981,992, forward strand.
ATCGATAGGGATTTTTGTACGGATAAGTACCCAGTGAACGGTTCGTTTATCTTTATATATTCTTCCGGGTGGGCGTTGTATTGGTTTTTCGGAAGTGTTAGACCTGTAAGAGAAAAATTTAAATGGTTGGGAAAGGCCATGGGATGTAGAAATATTTTTTTCACATTTTACTTCCTTGTAAAAACAGGAAAATCAATAGGGATTTTCGTACAGATATGTACCCAGTGAACGGTTCGTTTAGCTTTATATATTGTTCCGGGTGGGCGTTGTATTGGTTTTTAGGAAGTGTTAGACCTGTAAGAGAAAAATTTAAATGGTTGGGAAAGGCCATGGGATGTAGAAATATTTTTTTCACATTTTATTTCCTTGTAAAAACAGGTAAATCAATAGGGTTTTTCGTACGGATATGTGCCCAGTGAACGGTTCATTTAGCTTTATATATTGTTCCGGGTTGGCGTTGTTTTGGTTTTTCGGAAGTGTTAGACCTGTAAGAGAATAATTTAAATGGTTGGGAAAGGCCATGGGATGTAGAAATGTTTTTTTCACATTTTATTTCCTTGTAAATACAGGTAAATCAATAGGGTTTTTCGTACGGATAAGTGCCCAGTGAACGGCTCGTTTAGCTTTATATATTGTTCCGGGTGGGCGTTGTATTGGTTTTTCGGAAGTGTTAGACCTGTAAGAGAAAAATTTAAATGGTTGGGAAAGGCCATGGGATGTAGAAATATTTTTTTCACATTTTATTTCCTTGTAAAAACAGGTAAATCAATAGGGTTTTTCGTACGGATAAGTGCCCAGTTAACGGTTCGTTTAGCTTTATATATTGTTCCGGGTGGGCGTTGTATTGGTTTTTCGGAAGTGTTAGACCTGTAAGAGAAAAATTTAAATGGTTGGGAAAGGCCATGGGATGTAGAAATATTTTGTTCACATTTTATTTCCTTGTAAAAACAGGTAAATCAATAGGGTTTTTCTTACGGATAAGTGCCCAGTGAACGGTTCGTTTATCTTTATATATTCTTCCGGGTGGGCGTTGTATTGGTTTTTCGGAAGTGTTAGAACTGTAAGAGAAAAATTTAAATGGTTGGGAAAGGCCATGGGATGTAGAAATATTTTTTTCACATTTTATTTCCTTGTTAAAACAGGTAAATCAATAGGGTTTTTCGTACGGATAAGTGCCCAGTGAACCGTTCGTTTAGCTTTATATATTGTTCCGGGTGGGCGTTGTTTTGGTTTTTCGGAAGTGTTAGACCTGTAAGAGAAAAATTTAAATGGTTGAGAAAGGCCATGGGATGTAGAAATATTTTTTTCACATTTTACTTCCTTGTAAAAACAGGTAAATCGATAGGGTTTTTCGTACAGATAAGTGCCCAGTGAACGGTTCGTTTAGCTTTATATATTGTTCCGGGTGGGCGTTGTATTGGTTTTTCAGAAGTGTTAAACCTGTAAGAGAAAAATTTAAATGGTTGGGAAAGGCCATGGGATGTAGAAATATTTTTTTCACATTTTATTTCCTTGTTAAAACAGGTAAATCAATAGGGTTTTTCGTACGGATAAGTGCCCAGTAAACGGTTCGTTTAGCTTTATATATTGTTCCGGGTGGGCGTTGTTTTGGTTTTTCGGAAGTGTTAGACCTGTAAGAGAAAAATTTAAATGGTTGGGAAAGGCCATGGGATGTAGAAATATTTTTTTCACATTTTACTTCCTTGTAAAAACAGGAAAATCGATAGGGATTTTCGTACGGATAAGTACCCAGTGAACGGTTCGTTTATCTTTATATATTCTTCCGGGTGGGCGTTGTATTGGTTTTTAGGAAGTGTTAGACCTGTAAGAGAAAAATTTAAATGGTTGGGAAAGGCCATGGGATGTAGAAATATTTTTTTCACATTTTATTTCCTTGTAAAAACAGGAAAATCAATAGGGTTTTTCGTACGGATAAGTGCCCAGTGAACGGTTCATTTAGCTTTATGTATTGTTCCGGGTTGGCGTTGTTTTGGTTTTTCGGAAGTGTTAGACCTGTAAGAGAATAATTTAAATGGTTGGGAAAGGCCATGGGATGTAGAAATGTTTTTTTCACATTTTATTTCCTTGTAAATACAGGTAAATCAATAGGGTTTTTCGTACGGATAAGTGCCCAGTGAACGGCTCGTTTAGCTTTATATATTGTTCCGGGTGGGCGTTGTATTGGTTTTTCGGAAGTGTTAGACCTGTAAGAGAAAAATTTAAATGGTTGGGAAAGGCCATGGGATGTAGAAATATTTTTTTCACATTTTATTTCCTTGTAAAAACAGGTAAATCAATAGGGTTTTTCGTACGGATAAGTGCCCAGTTAACGGTTCGTTTAGCTTTATATATTGTTCCGGGTGGGCGTTGTATTGGTTTTTCGGAAGTGTTAGAACTGTAAGAGAAAAATTTAAATGGTTGGGAAAGGCCATGGGATGTAGAAATATTTTTTTCACATTTCATTTCCTTGTTAAAACAGGTAAATCAATAGGGTTTTTCGTACGGATAAGTGCCCAGTGAACGGTTCGTTTAGCTTTATATATTGTTCCGGGTGGGCGTTGTTTTGGTTTTTCGGAAGTGTTAGACCTGTAAGAGAAAAATTTAAATGGTTGAGAAAGGCCATGGGATGTAGAAATATTTTTTTCACATTTTACTTCCTTGTAAAAACAGGTAAATCGATAGGGTTTTTCGTACGGATAAGTGCCCAGTGAACGGTTCGTTTAGCTTTATATATTGTTCCGGGTAGGCGTTGTATTGGTTTTTCGGAAGTGTTAGACCTGTAAGAGAAAAATTTAAATGGTTGGGAAAGGCCATGGTTTGTAGAAATATTTTTTTCACATTTTATTTCCTTGTAAAAACAGGTAAATCAATAGGGTTTTTCGTACGGATAAGTGCCCAGTTAACGGTTCGTTTAGCTTTATATATTGTTCCGGGTGGGCGTTGTATTGGTTTTTCGGAAGTGTTAGACCTGTAAGAGAAAAATTTAAATGGTTGGGAAAGGCCATGGGATGTAGAAATATTTTTTTCACATTTTACTTCCTTGTAAAAACAGGTAAATCGATAGGGTTTTTCGTACAGATAAGTGCCCAGTGAACGGTTCGTTTAGCTTTATATATTGTTCCGGGTGGGCGTTGTATTGGTTTTTCGGAAGTGTTAAACCTGTAAGAGAAAAATTTAAATGGTTGGGAAAGGCCATGGGATGTAGAAATATTTTTTTCACATTTTATTTCCTTGTTAAAACAGGTAAATCAATAGGGTTTTTCGTACGGATAAGTGCCCAGTGAACGGTTCGTTTAGCTTTATATATTGTTCCGGGTGGGCGTTGTTTTGGTTTTTCGGAAGTGTTAGACCTGTAAGAGAAAAATTTAAATGGTTGGGAAAGGCCATGGGATGTAGAAATATTTTTTTCACATTTTACTTCCTTGTAAAAACAGGAAAATCGATAGGGATTTTCGTACGGATAAGTACCCAGTGAACGGTTCGTTTATCTTTATATATTCTTCCGGGTGGGCGTTGTATTGGTTTTTAGGAAGTGTTAGACCTGTAAGAGAAAAATTTAAATGGTTGGGAAAGGCCATGGGATGTAGAACTATTTTTTTCACATTTTATTTCCTTGTAAAAACAGGAAAATCAATAGGGTTTTTCGTACGGATAAGTGCCCAGTGAACGGTTCATTTAGCTTTATGTATTGTTCCGGGTTGGCGTTGTTTTGGTTTTTCGGAAGTGTTAGACCTGTAAGAGAATAATTTAAATGGTTGGGAAAGGCCATGGGATGTAGAAATGTTTTTTTCACATTTTATTTCCTTGTAAATACAGGTAAATCAATAGGGTTTTTCGTACGGATAAGTGCCCAGTGAACGGCTCGTTTAGCTTTATATATTGTTCCGGGTGGGCGTTGTTTTGGTTTTTCGGAAGTGTTAGACCTGTAAGAGAAAAATTTAAATGGTTGAGAAAGGCCATGGGATGTAGAAATATTTTTTTCACATTTTACTTCCTTGTAAAAACAGGTAAATCGATAGGGTTTTTCGTACGGATAAGTGCCCAGTGAACGGTTCGTTTAGCTTTATATATTGTTCCGGGTAGGCGTTGTATTGGTTTTTCGGAAGTGTTAGACCTGTAAGAGAAAAATTTAAATGGTTGGGAAAGGCCATGGTTTGTAGAAATATTTTTTTCACATTTTATTTCCTTGTAAATACAGGTAAATCGATAGGGATTTTCGTACGGATAAGTGCCCAGTGAACTGTTCGTTTAGCTTTATATATTGTTCCGGGTTGGCGTTGTTTTGGTTTTTCGGAAGTGTTAGACCTGTAAGAGAATAATTTAAATGGTTGGGAAAGGCCATGGGATGTAGAAATGTTTTTTTCACATTTTATTTCCTTGTAAATACAGGTAAATCAATAGGGTTTTTCGTACGGATAAGTGCCCAGTGAACGGCTCGTTTAGCTTTATATATTGTTCCGGGTGGGCGTTGTATTGGTTTTTCGGAAGTGTTAGACCTGTAAGAGAAAAATTTAAATGGTTGGGAAAGGCCATGGGATGTAGAAATATTTTTTTCACATTTTATTTCCTTGTAAAAACAGGTAAATCAATAGGGTTTTTCGTACGGATAAGTGCCCAGTTAACGGTTCGTTTAGCTTTATATATTGTTCCGGGTGGGCGTTGTATTGGTTTTTCGGAAGTGTTAGACCTGTAAGAGAAAAATTTAAATGGTTGGGAAAGGCCATGGGATGTAGAAATATTTTGTTCACATTTTATTTCCTTGTAAAAACAGGTAAATCAATAGGGTTTTTCTTACGGATAAGTGCCCAGTGAACGGTTCGTTTATCTTTATATATTCTTCCGGGTGGGCGTTGTATTGGTTTTTCGGAAGTGTTAGAACTGTAAGAGAAAAATTTAAATGGTTGGGAAAGGCCATGGGATGTAGAAATATTTTTTTCACATTTCATTTCCTTGTTAAAACAGGTAAATCAATAGGGTTTTTCGTACGGAGAAGTGCCCAGTGAACGGTTCGTTTAGCTTTATATATTGTTCCGGGTGGGCATTGTATTGGTTTTTCGGAAGTGTTAGACCTGTAAGAGAAAAATTTAAATGGTTGGGAAAGGCCATGGTTTGTAGAAATATTTTTTTCACATTTTATTTCCTTGTAAATACAGGTAAATCGATAGGGATTTTCGTACGGATAAGTGCCCAGTGAACTGTTCGTTTAGCTTTATATATTGTTCCGGGTTGGTGTTGTTTTGGTTTTTCGGAAGTGTTAGACCTGTAAGAGAATAATTTAAATGGTTGGGAAAGGCCATGGGATGTAGAAATGTTTTTTTCACATTTTATTTCCTTGTAAATACAGGTAAATCAATAGGGTTTTTCGTACGGATAAGTGCCCAGTGAACGGCTCGTTTAGCTTTATATATTGTTCCGGGTGGGCGTTGTATTGGTTTTTCGGAAGTGTTAGACCTGTAAGAGAAAAATTTAAATGGTTGGGAAAGGCCATGGGATGTAGAAATATTTTTTTCACATTTTATTTCCTTGTAAAAACAGGTAAATCAATAGGGTTTTTCGTACGGATAAGTGCCCAGTTAACGGTTCGTTTAGCTTTATATATTGTTCCGGGTGGGCGTTGTATTGGTTTTTCGGAAGTGTTAGACCTGTAAGAGAAAAATTTAAATGGTTGGGAAAGGCCATGGGATGTAGAAATATTTTGTTCACATTTTATTTCCTTGTAAAAACAGGTAAATCAATAGGGTTTTTCTTACGGATAAGTGCCCAGTGAACGGTTCGTTTATCTTTATATATTCTTCCGGGTGGGCGTTGTATTGGTTTTTCGGAAGTGTTAGAACTGTAAGAGAAAAATTTAAATGGTTGGGAAAGGCCATGGGATGTAGAAATATTTTTTTCACATTTCATTTCCTTGTTAAAACAGGTAAATCAATAGGGTTTTTCGTACGGAGAAGTGCCCAGTGAACGGTTCGTTTAGCTTTATATATTGTTCCGGGTGGGCATTGTATTGGTTTTTCGGAAGTGTTAGACCTGTAAGAGAAAAATTGAAATGGTTGGGAAAGGCCATGGGATGTAGAAATATTTTTTTCACATTTTATTTCCTTGTAAAAACAGGTAAATCAATAGGGTTTTTTGTACGGATATGTGCCCAGTGAACGGTTCATTTAGCTTTATATATTGTTCCGGGTTGGCGTTGTTTTGGTTTTTCGGAAGTGTTAGACCTGTAAGAGAATAATTTAAATGGTTGGGAAATGCCATGCGATGTAGAAATGTTTTTTTCACATTTTATTTCCTTGTAAATACAGGTAAATCAATAGGGTTTTTCGTACGGATAAGTGCCCAGTGAACGGCTCGTTTAGCTTTATATATTGTTCCGGGTGGGCGTTGTATTGGTTTTTCGGAAGTGTTAGACCTGTAAGAGAAAAATTTAAATGGTTGGGAAAGGCCATGGGATGTAGAAATATTTTTTTCACATTTTATTTCCTTGTAAAAACAGGTAAATCAATAGGGTTTTTCGTACGGATAAGTGCCCAGTTAACGGTTCGTTTAGCTTTATATATTGTTCCGGGTGGGCGTTGTATTGGTTTTTCGGAAGTGTTAGACCTGTAAGAGAAAAATTTAAATGGTTGGGAAAGGCCATGGGATGTAGAAATATTTTTTTCACATTTTACTTCCTTGTAAAAACAGGTAAATCGATAGGGTTTTTCGTACAGATAAGTGCCCAGTGAACGGTTCGTTTAGCTTTATATATTGTTCCGGGTGGGCGTTGTATTGGTTTTTCGGAAGTGTTAAACCTGTAAGAGAAAAATTTAAATGGTTGGGAAAGGCCATGGGATGTAGAAATATTTTTTTCACATTTTATTTCCTTGTTAAAACAGGTAAATCAATAGGGTTTTTCGTACGGATAAGTGCCCAGTGAACGGTTCGTTTAGCTTTATATATTGTTCCGGGTGGGCGTTGTTTTGGTTTTTCGGAAGTGTTAGACCTGTAAGAGAAAAATTTAAATGGTTGGGAAAGGCCATGGGATGTAGAAATATTTTTTTCACATTTTACTTCCTTGTAAAAACAGGAAAATCGATAGGGATTTTCGTACGGATAAGTACCCAGTGAACGGTTCGTTTATCTTTATATATTCTTCCGGGTGGGCGTTGTATTGGTTTTTAGGAAGTGTTAGACCTGTAAGAGAAAAATTTAAATGGTTGGGAAAGGCCATGGGATGTAGAACTATTTTTTTCACATTTTATTTCCTTGTAAAAACAGGAAAATCAATAGGGTTTTTCGTACGGATAAGTGCCCAGTGAACGGTTCATTTAGCTTTATGTATTGTTCCGGGTTGGCGTTGTTTTGGTTTTTCGGAAGTGTTAGACCTGTAAGAGAATAATTTAAATGGTTGGGAAAGGCCATGGGATGTAGAAATGTTTTTTTCACATTTTATTTCCTTGTAAATACAGGTAAATCAATAGGGTTTTTCGTACGGATAAGTGCCCAGTGAACGGCTCGTTTAGCTTTATATATTGTTCCGGGTGGGCGTTGTATTGGTTTTTCGGAAGTGTTAGACCTGTAAGAGAAAAATTTAAATGGTTGGGAAAGGCCATGGGATGTAGAAATATTTTTTTCACATTTTATTTCCTTGTAAAAACAGGTAAATCAATAGGGTTTTTCGTACGGATAAGTGCCCAGTTAACGGTTCGTTTAGCTTTATATATTGTTCCGGGTGGGCGTTGTATTGGTTTTTCGGAAGTGTTAGACCTGTAAGAGAAAAATTTAAATGGTTGGGAAAGGCCATGGGATGTAGAAATATTTTTTTCACATTTTATTTCCTTGTAAAAACAGGTAAATCAATAGGGTTTTTCGTACGGATAAGTGCCCAGTTAACGGTTCGTTTAGCTTTATATATTGTTCCGGGTGGGCGTTGTATTGGTTTTTCGGAAGTGTTAGACCTGTAAGAGAAAAATTTAAATGGTTGGGAAAGGCCATGGGATGTAGAAATATTTTGTTCACATTTTATTTCCTTGTAAAAACAGGTAAATCAATAGGGTTTTTCTTACGGATAAGTGCCCAGTGAACGGTTCGTTTATCTTTATATATTCTTCCGGGTGGGCGTTGTATTGGTTTTTCGGAAGTGTTAGAACTGTAAGAGAAAAATTTAAATGGTTGGGAAAGGCCATGGGATGTAGAAATATTTTTTTCACATTTCATTTCCTTGTTAAAACAGGTAAATCAATAGGGTTTTTCGTACGGAGAAGTGCCCAGTGAACGGTTCGTTTAGCTTTATATATTGTTCCGGGTGGGCGTTGTATTGGTTTTTCGGAAGTGTTAGACCTGTAAGAGAAAAATTGAAATGGTTGGGAAAGGCCATGGGATGTAGAAATATTTTGTTCACATTTTATTTCCTTGTAAAAACAGGTAAATCAATAGGGTTTTTCTTACGGATAAGTGCCCAGTGAACGGTTCGTTTATCTTTATATATTCTTCCGGGTGGGCGTTGTATTGGTTTTTCGGAAGTGTTAGAACTGTAAGAGAAAAATTTAAATGGTTGGGAAAGGCCATGGGATGTAGAAATATTTTTTTCACATTTCATTTCCTTGTTAAAACAGGTAAATCAATAGGGTTTTTCGTACGGAGAAGTGCCCAGTGAACGGTTCATTTAGCTTTATATATTGTTCCGGGTGGGCGTTGTATTGGTTTTTCGGAAGTGTTAGACCTGTAAGAGAAAAATTTAAATGGTTGGGAAAGGCCATGGGATGTAGAAATATTTTTTTCACATTTTATTTCCTTGTAAAAACAGGTAAATCAATAGGGTTTTTCGTACGGATATGTGCCCAGTGAACGGTTCATTTAGCTTTATATATTGTTCCGGGTTGGCGTTGTTTTGGTTTTTCGGAAGTGTTAGACCTGTAAGAGAATAATTTAAATGGTTGGGAAATGCCATGCGATGTAGAAATGTTTTTTTCACATTTTATTTCCTTGTAAATACAGGTAAATCAATAGGGTTTTTCGTACGGATAAGTGCCCAGTGAACGGCTCGTTTAGCTTTATATATTGTTCCGGGTGGGCGTTGTATTGGTTTTTCGGAAGTGTTAGACCTGTAAGAGAAAAATTTAAATGGTTGGGAAAGGCCATGGGATGTAGAAATATTTTTTTCACATTTTATTTCCTTGTAAAAACAGGTAAATCAATAGGGTTTTTCGTACGGATAAGTGCCCAGTTAACGGTTCGTTTAGCTTTATATATTGTTCCGGGTGGGCGTTGTATTGGTTTTTCGGAAGTGTTAGACCTGTAAGAGAAAAATTTAAATGGTTGGGAAAGGCCATGGGATGTAGAAATATTTTTTTCACATTTTACTTCCTTGTAAAAACAGGAAAATCGATAGGGATTTTCGTACGGATAAGTACCCAGTGAACGGTTCGTTTATCTTTATATATTCTTCCGGGTGGGCGTTGTATTGGTTTTTAGGAAGTGTTAGACCTGTAAGAGAAAAATTTAAATGGTTGGGAAAGGCCATGGGATGTAGAACTATTTTTTTCACATTTTATTTCCTTGTAAAAACAGGAAAATCAATAGGGTTTTTCGTACGGATAAGTGCCCAGTGAACGGTTCATTTAGCTTTATGTATTGTTCCGGGTTGGCGTTGTTTTGGTTTTTCGGAAGTGTTAGACCTGTAAGAGAATAATTTAAATGGTTGGGAAAGGCCATGGGATGTAGAAATGTTTTTTTCACATTTTATTTCCTTGTAAATACAGGTAAATCAATAGGGTTTTTCGTACGGATAAGTGCCCAGTGAACGGCTCGTTTAGCTTTATATATTGTTCCGGGTGGGCGTTGTATTGGTTTTTCGGAAGTGTTAGACCTGTAAGAGAAAAATTTAAATGGTTGGGAAAGGCCATGGGATGTAGAAATATTTTTTTCACATTTTATTTCCTTGTAAAAACAGGTAAATCAATAGGGTTTTTCGTACGGATAAGTGCCCAGTTAACGGTTCGTTTAGCTTTATATATTGTTCCGGGTGGGCGTTGTATTGGTTTTTCGGAAGTGTTAGACCTGTAAGAGAAAAATTTAAATGGTTGGGAAAGGCCATGGGATGTAGAAATATTTTGTTCACATTTTATTTCCTTGTAAAAACAGGTAAATCAATAGGGTTTTTCTTACGGATAAGTGCCCAGTGAACGGTTCGTTTATCTTTATATATTCTTCCGGGTGGGCGTTGTATTGGTTTTTCGGAAGTGTTAGAACTGTAAGAGAAAAATTTAAATGGTTGGGAAAGGCCATGGGATGTAGAAATATTTTTTTCACATTTCATTTCCTTGTTAAAACAGGTAAATCAATAGGGTTTTTCGTACGGATAAGTGCCCAGTTAACGGTTCGTTTAGCTTTATATATTGTTCCGGGTGGGCGTTGTATTGGTTTTTCGGAAGTGTTAGACCTGTAAGAGAAAAATTTAAATGGTTGGGAAAGGCCATGGGATGTAGAAATATTTTGTTCACATTTTATTTCCTTGTAAAAACAGGTAAATCAATAGGGTTTTTCTTACGGATAAGTGCCCAGTGAACGGTTCGTTTAGCTTTATATATTGTTCCGGGTGGGCGTTGTATTGGTTTTTCGGAAGTGTTAGACCTGTAAGAGAAAAATTTAAATGGTTGGGAAAGGCCATGGGATGTAGAAATATTTTGTTCACATTTTATTTCCTTGTAAAAACAGGTAAATCAATAGGGTTTTTCTTACGGATAAGTGCCCAGTTAACGGTTCGTTTATCTTTATATATTCTTCCGGGTGGGCGTTGTATTGGTTTTTCGGAAGTGTTAGAACTGTAAGAGAAAAATTTAAATGGTTGGGAAAGGCCATGGGATGTAGAAATATTTTTTTCACATTTCATTTCCTTGTTAAAACAGGTAAATCAATAGGGTTTTTCGTACGGATAAGTGCCCAGTTAACGGTTCGTTTAGCTTTATATATTGTTCCGGGTGGGCGTTGTATTGGTTTTTCGGAAGTGTTAGACCTGTAAGAGAAAAATTTAAATGGTTGGGAAAGGCCATGGGATGTAGAAATATTTTGTTCACATTTTATTTCCTTGTAAATACAGGTAAATCAATAGGGTTTTTCTTACGGATAAGTGCCCAGTGAACGGTTCGTTTATCTTTATATATTCTTCCGGGTGGGCGTTGTATTGGTTTTTCGGAAGTGTTAGACCTGTAAGAGAAAAATTTAAATGGTTGAGAAAGGCCATGGGATGTAGAAATATTTTTTTCACATTTTACTTCCTTGTAAAAACAGGTAAATCGATAGGGTTTTTCGTACGGATAAGTGCCCAGTGAACGGTTCGTTTAGCTTTCTATATTGTTCCGGGTAGGCGTTGTATTGGTTTTTCGGAAGTGTTAGACCTGTAAGAGAAAAATTTAAATGGTTGGGAAAGGCCATGGTTTGTAGAAATATTTTTTTCACATTTTATTTCCTTGTAAATACAGGTAAATCGATAGGGATTTTCGTACGGATAAGTGCCCAGTGAACTGTTCGTTTAGCTTTATATATTGTTCCGGGTGGGCGTTATATTGGTTTTTCGGAAGTGTTAAACCTGTAAGAGAAAAATTTCAATGGTTGGGAAAGGCCATGGGATGTAGAAATATTTTTTTCACATTTTACTTCCTTGTAAAAACAGGCAAATCGATAGGGATTTTCGTACAGATAAGTACCCAGTGAACGGTTCGTTTATCTTTATATATTCTTCGGGGTGGGCGTTTTATTGGTTTTTCGGAAGTGTTAGACCTGTAAGAGAAATATTTAAATGGTTGGGAAAGGCCATGGGATGTAGAAATATTTTTTTCACATTTTATTTCCTTGTAAAAACAGGTAAATCAATAGGGTTTTTCGTACGGAGAAGTGCCCAGTGAACGGTTCGTTTAGCTTTATATATTGTTCCGGGTGGGCGTTGTATTGGTTTTTCGGAAGTGTTAGACCTGTAAGAGAAAAATTTAAATGGTTGGGAAAGGCCATGGGATGTAGAAATATTTTCTTCACATTTTATTTCCTTGTAAAAACAGGTAAATCGATAGGGTTTTTCGTACGGATAAGGGCCCAGTGAACGGTTCGTTTAGCTTTAAATATTGTTCTGGGTGGGCGTTGTTTTGGTTTTTCAGAAGTGTTAGACCTGTAAGATAAAAATTTAAATGGTTGGGAAAGGCCATGGGATGTAGAAATATTTTTTTCACATTTTATTTCCTTGTAAAAACAGGTAAATCAATAGGGTTTTTCGTACGGATAAGTGCCCAGTGAACGGTTCACTTAGCTTTATATATTGTTCCGGGTGGGCTTTGTTTTGGTTTTTCGGAAGTGTTAGACCTGTAAGAGAAAAATTTAAATGGTTGGGAAAGGCCATGGGATGTAGAAATGTTTTTTTCACATTTTATTTCCTTGTAAATACAGGTAAATCAATAGGGTTTTTCGTACGGATAAGTGCCCAGTGAACGGCTCGTTTAGCTTTATATATTGTTCCGGGTGGGCGTTGTATTGGTTTTTCGGAAGTGTTAGACCTGTAAGAGAAAAATTTAAATGGTTGGGAAAGGCCATGGGATGTAGAAATATTTTTTTCACATTTTATTTCCTTGTAAAAACAGGTAAATCAATAGGGTTTTTCGTACGGATAAGTGCCCAGTTAACGGTTCGTTTAGCTTTATATATTGTTCCGGGTGGGCGTTGTATTGGTTTTTCGGAAGTGTTAGACCTGTAAGAGAAAAATTTAAATGGTTGGGAAAGGCCATGGGATGTAGAAATATTTTGTTCACATTTTATTTCCTTGTAAAAACAGGTAAATCAATAGGGTTTTTCTTACGGATAAGTGCCCAGTGAACGGTTCGTTTATCTTTATATATTCTTCCGGGTGGGCGTTGTATTGGTTTTTCGGAAGTGTTAGAACTGTAAGAGAAAAATTTAAATGGTTGGGAAAGGCCATGGGATGTAGAAATATTTTTTTCACATTTCATTTCCTTGTTAAAACAGGTAAATCAATAGGGTTTTTCGTACGGATAAGTGCCCAGTTAACGGTTCGTTTAGCTTTATATATTGTTCCGGGTGGGCGTTGTATTGGTTTTTCGGAAGTGTTAGACCTGTAAGAGAAAAATTTAAATGGTTGGGAAAGGCCATGGGATGTAGAAATATTTTGTTCACATTTTATTTCCTTGTAAAAACAGGTAAATCAATAGGGTTTTTCTTACGGATAAGTGCCCAGTGAACGGTTCGTTTATCTTTATATATTCTTCCGGGTGGGCGTTGTATTGGTTTTTCGGAAGTGTTAGACCTGTAAGAGAAAAATTTAAATGGTTGAGAAAGGCCATGGGATGTAGAAATATTTTTTTCACATTTTACTTCCTTGTAAAAACAGGTAAATCGATAGGGTTTTTCGTACGGATAAGTGCCCAGTGAACGGTTCGTTTAGCTTTCTATATTGTTCCGGGTAGGCGTTGTATTGGTTTTTCGGAAGTGTTAGACCTGTAAGAGAAAAATTTAAATGGTTGGGAAAGGCCATGGTTTGTAGAAATATTTTTTTCACATTTTATTTCCTTGTAAATACAGGTAAATCGATAGGGATTTTCGTACGGATAAGTGCCCAGTGAACTGTTCGTTTAGCTTTATATATTGTTCCGGGTGGGCGTTATATTGGTTTTTCGGAAGTGTTAAACCTGTAAGAGAAAAATTTCAATGGTTGGGAAAGGCCATGGGATGTAGAAATATTTTTTTCACATTTTACTTCCTTGTAAAAAGAGGCAAATCGATAGGGATTTTCGTACAGATAAGTACCCAGTGAACGGTTCGTTTATCTTTATATATTCTTCGGGGTGGGCGTTGTATTGGTTTTTCGGAAGTGTTAGACCTGTAAGAGAAAAATTTAAATGGTTGGGAAAGGCCATGGGATGTAGAAATATTTTCTTCACATTTTATTTCCTTGTAAAAACAGGTAAATCGATAGGGTTTTTCGTACGGATAAGGGCCCAGTGAACGGTTCGTTTAGCTTTATATATTGTTCTGGGTGGGCGTTGTTTTGGTTTTTCAGAAGTGTTAGACCTGTAAGATAAAAATTTAAATGGTTGGGAAAGGCCATGGGATGTAGAAATATTTTTTTCACATTTTATTTCCTTGTAAAAACAGGTAAATCAATAGGGTTTTTCGTACGGATAAGTGCCCAGTGAACGGTTCACTTAGCTTTATATATTGTTCCGGGTGGGCGTTGTTTTGGTTTTTCGGAAGTGTTAGACCTGTAAGAGAAAAATTTAAATGGTTGGGAAAGGCCATGGGATGTAGAAATGTTTTTTTCACATTTTACTTCCTTGTAAAAACAGGTAAATCAATAGGGTTTTTCGTACGGATAAGTGCCCAGTGAAAGGTTCGTTTAGCTTTATATATTGTTCCGGGTGGGCGTTTTATTGGTTTTTCGGAAGTGTTAGACCTGTAAGAGAAAAATTTAAATCGTTGGGAAAGGCCATGGTTTGTAGAAATATTTTTTTCACATTTTATTTCCTTGTAAAAACAGGTAAATCAATAGGGTTTTTCGTACGGATAAGTGCCCAGTGAACGGTTCGTTTAGCTTTATATATTGTTCCGGGTGGGCGTTGTATTGGTTTTTCGGAAGTGTTAAACCTGTAAGAGAAAAATTTAAATGGTTGGGAAAGGCCATGGGATGTAGAAATATTTTTTTCACATTTTATTTCCTTGTTAAAACAGGTAAATCAATAGGGTTTTTCGTACGGATAAGTGCCCAGTGAACGGTTCGTTTAGCTTTATATATTGTTCCGGGTGGGCGTTGTTTTGGTTTTTCGGAAGTGTTAGACCTGTAAGAGAAAAATTTAAATGGTTGGGAAAGGCCATGGGATGTAGAAATATTTTTTTCACATTTTACTTCCTTGTAAAAACAGGAAAATCGATAGGGATTTTCGTACGGATAAGTACCCAGTGAACGGTTCGTTTATCTTTATATATTGTTCCGGGTGGGCGTTGTATTGGTTTTTCGCAAGTGTTAGACCTGTAAGAGAAAAATTTAAATGGTTGGGAAAGGCCATGGGATGTAGAAATATTTTTTTCACATTTTATTTCCTTGTTAAAACAGGTAAATCAATAGGGTTTTTCGTACGGATAAGTGCCCAGTGAACGGTTCGTTTAGCTTTATATATTGTTCCGGGTGGGCGTTGTTTTGGTTTTTCGGAAGTGTTAGACCTGTAAGAGAAAAATTTAAATGGTTGGGAAAGGCCATGGGATGTAGAAATATTTTTTTCACATTTTACTTCCTTGTAAAAACAGGAAAATCGATAGGGATTTTCGTACGGATAAGTACCCAGTGAACGGTTCGTTTATCTTTATATATTCTTCCGGGTGGGCGTTGTATTGGTTTTTCGGAAGTGTTAGACCTGTAAGAGAAAAATTTAAATGGTTGGGAAAGGCCATGGGATGTTGAAATATTTTTTTCACATTTTATTTCCTTGTAAAAACAGGTAAATCAATAGGGTTTTTCGTACGGATAAGTGCCCAGTGAACGGTTCGTTTAGCTTTATATATTGTTCCGGGTGGGCGTTGTATTGGTTTTTCGGAAGTGTTAGACCTGTAAGAGAAAAATTTAAATGGTTGGGAAAGGCCATGGTTTGTAGAAATATTTTTTTCACATTTTATTTCCTTGTAAATACAGGTAAATCGATAGGGATTTTCGTACGGATAAGGGCCCAGTGAACGGTTCGTTTAGCTTTATATATTGTTCCGGGTGGGCGTTGTATTGGTTTTTCAGAAGTGTTAGACCTGTAAGAGAAAAATTTAAATGGTTGGGAAAGGCCATGGGATGTAGAAATATTTTTTTCACATTTTATTTCCTTGTAAAAACAGGTAAATCAATAGGGTTTTTCGTACGGATAAGTGCCCAGTGAACGGTTCGTTTAGCTTTATATATTGTTCAGGGTGGGCGTTGTATTGGTTTTTCGGAAGTGTTAGACCTGTAAGAGAAAAATTTAAATGGTTGGGAAAGGCCATGGTTTGTAGAAATATTTTTTTCACATTTTATTTCCTTGTAAATACAGGTAAATCGATAGGGATTTTCGTACGGATAAGGGCCCAGTGAACGGTTCGTTTAGCTTTATATATTGTTCCGGGTGGGCGTTGTATTGGTTTTTCGGAAGTGTTAGACCTGTAAGAGAAAAATTTAAATGGTTGGGAAAGGCCATGGGATGTAGAAATATTTTTTTCACATTTTATTTCCTTGTTAAAACAGGTAAATCAATAGGGTTTTTCGTACGGATAAGTGCCCAGTGAACGGTTCGTTTAGCTTTATATATTGTTCAGGGTGGGCGTTGTATTGGTTTTTCGGAAGTGTTAGACCTGTAAGAGAAAAATTTAAATGGTTGGGAAAGGCCATGGGATGTAGAAATATTTTTTCACATTTTATTTCCCTGTAAAAACAGGTAAATCAATAGGGATTTTCGTACGGATAAGTACCCAGTGAACGGTTCGTTTAGCTTTATATATTTTTCCGAGTGGGCGTTGTATGGGTTTTTCAGAAGTGTTATACCTGTAAGAGAAAATTTTAAATGGTTGGGAAAGGCCATGGGATGTAGAAATATTTTTTTCACATTTTACTTCCTTGTAAAAACAGGAAAATCAATAGGGACTTTGGTACGGATAAGTACCCAGTGAACGGTTCGTTTATCTTTATATATTCTTCGGGGTGGGCGTTTTATTGGTTTTTCGGAAGTGTTAGACCTGTAAGAGAAATATTTAAATGGTTGGGAAAGGCCATGGGATGTAGAAATATTTTTTTCACATTTTATTTCCTTGTAAAAACAGGTAAATCAATAGGGTTTTTCGTACGGAGAAGTGCCCAGTGAACGGTTCGTTTAGCTTTATATATTGTTCCGGGTGGGCGTTGTATTGGTTTTTCGGAAGTGTTAGACCTGTAAGAGAAAAATTTAAATGGTTGGGAAAGGCCATGGGATGTAGAAATATTTTCTTCACATTTTATTTCCTTGTAAAAACAGGTAAATCGATAGGGTTTTTCGTACGGATAAGGGCCCAGTGAACGGTTCGTTTAGCTTTATATATTGTTCTGGGTGGGCGTTGTTTTGGTTTTTCAGAAGTGTTAGACCTGTAAGATAAAAATTTAAATGGTTGGGAAAGGCCATGGGATGTAGAAATATTTTTTTCACATTTTATTTCCTTGTAAAAACAGGTAAATCAATAGGGTTTTTCGTACGGATAAGTGCCCAGTGAACGGTTCACTTAGCTTTATATATTGTTCCGGGTGGGCTTTGTTTTGGTTTTTCGGAAGTGTTAGACCTGTAAGAGAAAAATTTAAATGGTTGGGAAAGGCCATGGGATGTAGAAATGTTTTTTTCACATTTTATTTCCTTGTAAATACAGGTAAATCAATAGGGTTTTTCGTACGGATAAGTGCCCAGTGAACGGCTCGTTTAGCTTTATATATTGTTCCGGGTGGGCGTTGTATTGGTTTTTCGGAAGTGTTAGACCTGTAAGAGAAAAATTTAAATGGTTGGGAAAGGCCATGGGATGTAGAAATATTTTTTTCACATTTTATTTCCTTGTAAAAACAGGTAAATCAATAGGGTTTTTCGTACGGATAAGTGCCCAGTTAACGGTTCGTTTAGCTTTATATATTGTTCCGGGTGGGCGTTGTATTGGTTTTTCGGAAGTGTTAGACCTGTAAGAGAAAAATTTAAATGGTTGGGAAAGGCCATGGGATGTAGAAATATTTTGTTCACATTTTATTTCCTTGTAAAAACAGGTAAATCAATAGGGTTTTTCTTACGGATAAGTGCCCAGTGAACGGTTCGTTTATCTTTATATATTCTTCCGGGTGGGCGTTGTATTGGTTTTTCGGAAGTGTTAGAACTGTAAGAGAAAAATTTAAATGGTTGGGAAAGGCCATGGGATGTAGAAATATTTTTTTCACATTTCATTTCCTTGTTAAAACAGGTAAATCAATAGGGTTTTTCGTACGGATAAGTGCCCAGTTAACGGTTCGTTTAGCTTTATATATTGTTCCGGGTGGGCGTTGTATTGGTTTTTCGGAAGTGTTAGACCTGTAAGAGAAAAATTTAAATGGTTGGGAAAGGCCATGGGATGTAGAAATATTTTGTTCACATTTTATTTCCTTGTAAAAACAGGTAAATCAATAGGGTTTTTCTTACGGATAAGTGCCCAGTGAACGGTTCGTTTATCTTTATATATTCTTCCGGGTGGGCGTTGTATTGGTTTTTCGGAAGTGTTAGACCTGTAAGAGAAAAATTTAAATGGTTGAGAAAGGCCATGGGATGTAGAAATATTTTTTTCACATTTTACTTCCTTGTAAAAACAGGTAAATCGATAGGGTTTTTCGTACGGATAAGTGCCCAGTGAACGGTTCGTTTAGCTTTCTATATTGTTCCGGGTAGGCGTTGTATTGGTTTTTCGGAAGTGTTAGACCTGTAAGAGAAAAATTTAAATGGTTGGGAAAGGCCATGGTTTGTAGAAATATTTTTTTCACATTTTATTTCCTTGTAAATACAGGTAAATCGATAGGGATTTTCGTACGGATAAGTGCCCAGTGAACTGTTCGTTTAGCTTTATATATTGTTCCGGGTGGGCGTTCTATTGGTTTTTCGGAAGTGTTAAACCTGTAAGAGAAAAATTTCAATGGTTGGGAAAGGCCATGGGATGTAGAAATATTTTTTTCACATTTTACTTCCTTGTAAAAACAGGCAAATCGATAGGGATTTTCGTACAGATAAGTACCCAGTGAACGGTTCGTTTATCTTTATATATTCTTCGGGGTGGGCGTTGTATTGGTTTTTCGGAAGTGTTAGACCTGTAAGAGAAAAATTTAAATGGTTGGGAAAGGCCATGGGATGTAGAAATATTTTCTTCACATTTTATTTCCTTGTAAAAACAGGTAAATCGATAGGGTTTTTCGTACGGATAAGGGCCCAGTGAACGGTTCGTTTAGCTTTATATATTGTTCTGGGTGGGCGTTGTTTTGGTTTTTCAGAAGTGTTAGACCTGTAAGATAAAAATTTAAATGGTTGGGAAAGGCCATGGGATGTAGAAATATTTTTTTCACATTTTATTTCCTTGTAAAAACAGGTAAATCAATAGGGTTTTTCGTACGGATAAGTGCCCAGTGAACGGTTCACTTAGCTTTATATATTGTTCCGGGTGGGCGTTGTTTTGGTTTTTCGGAAGTGTTAGACCTGTAAGAGAAAAATTTAAATGGTTGGGAAAGGCCATGGGATGTAGAAATGTTTTTTTCACATTTTACTTCCTTGTAAAAACAGGTAAATCAATAGGGTTTTTCGTACGGATAAGTGCCCAGTGAACGGTTCGTTTAGCTTTATATATTGTTCCGGGTGGGCGTTTTATTGGTTTTTCGGAAGTGTTAGACCTGTAAGAGAAAAATTTAAATCGTTGGGAAAGGCCATGGTTTGTAGAAATATTTTTTTCACATTTTATTTCCTTGTAAAAACAGGTAAATCAATAGGGTTTTTCGTACGGATAAGTGCCCAGTGAACGGTTCGTTTAGCTTTATATATTGTTCCGGGTGGGCGTTGTATTGGTTTTTCGGAAGTGTTAAACCTGTAAGAGAAAAATTTAAATGGTTGGGAAAGGCCATGGGATGTAGAAATATTTTTTTCACATTTTATTTCCTTGTTAAAACAGGTAAATCAATAGGGTTTTTCGTACGGATAAGTGCCCAGTGAACGGTTCGTTTAGCTTTATATATTGTTCCGGGTGGGCGTTGTTTTGGTTTTTCGGAAGTGTTAGACCTGTAAGAGAAAAATTTAAATGGTTGGGAAAGGCCATGGGATGTAGAAATATTTTTTTCACATTTTACTTCCTTGTAAAAACAGGAAAATCGATAGGGATTTTCGTACGGATAAGTACCCAGTGAACGGTTCGTTTATCTTTATATATTGTTCCGGGTGGGCGTTGTATTGGTTTTTCGCAAGTGTTAGACCTGTAAGAGAAAAATTTAAATGGTTGGGAAAGGCCATGGGATGTAGAAATATTTTTTTCACATTTTATTTCCTTGTTAAAACAGGTAAATCAATAGGGTTTTTCGTACGGATAAGTGCCCAGTGAACGGTTCGTTTAGCTTTATATATTGTTCCGGGTGGGCGTTGTTTTGGTTTTTCGGAAGTGTTAGACCTGTAAGAGAAAAATTTAAATGGTTGGGAAAGGCCATGGGATGTAGAAATATTTTTTTCACATTTTACTTCCTTGTAAAAACAGGAAAATCGATAGGGATTTTCGTACGGATAAGTACCCAGTGAACGGTTCGTTTATCTTTATATATTCTTCCGGGTGGGCGTTGTATTGGTTTTTCGGAAGTGTTAGACCTGTAAGAGAAAAATTTAAATGGTTGGGAAAGGCCATGGGATGTAGAAATATTTTTTTCACATTTTATTTCCTTGTAAAAACAGGTAAATCAATAGGGTTTTTCGTACGGATAAGTGCCCAGTGAACGGTTCGTTTAGCTTTATATATTGTTCCGGGTGGGCGTTGTATTGGTTTTTCGGAAGTGTTAGACCTGTAAGAGAAAAATTTAAATGGTTGGGAAAGGCCATGGTTTGTAGAAATATTTTTTTCACATTTTATTTCCTTGTAAATACAGGTAAATCGATAGGGATTTTCGTACGGATAAGGGCCCAGTGAACGGTTCGTTTAGCTTTATATATTGTTCCGGGTGGGCGTTGTATTGGTTTTTCAGAAGTGTTAGACCTGTAAGAGAAAAATTTAAATGGTTGGGAAAGGCCATGGGATGTAGAAATATTTTTTTCACATTTTATTTCCTTGTAAAAACAGGTAAATCAATAGGGTTTTTCGTACGGATAAGTGCCCAGTGAACGGTTCGTTTAGCTTTATATATTGTTCAGGGTGGGCGTTGTATTGGTTTTTCGGAAGTGTTAGACCTGTAAGAGAAAAATTTAAATGGTTGGGAAAGGCCATGGTTTGTAGAAATATTTTTTTCACATTTTATTTCCTTGTAAATACAGGTAAATCGATAGGGATTTTCGTACGGATAAGGGCCCAGTGAACGGTTCGTTTAGCTTTATATATTGTTCCGGGTGGGCGTTGTATTGGTTTTTCGGAAGTGTTAGACCTGTAAGAGAAAAATTTAAATGGTTGGGAAAGGCCATGGGATGTAGAAATATTTTTTTCACATTTTATTTCCTTGTTAAAACAGGTAAATCAATAGGGTTTTTCGTACGGATAAGTGCCCAGTGAACGGTTCGTTTAGCTTTATATATTGTTCAGGGTGGGCGTTGTATTGGTTTTTCGGAAGTGTTAGACCTGTAAGAGAAAAATTTAAATGGTTGGGAAAGGCCATGGGATGTAGAAATATTTTTTCACATTTTATTTCCCTGTAAAAACAGGTAAATCAATAGGGATTTTCGTACGGATAAGTACCCAGTGAACGGTTCGTTTAGCTTTATATATTTTTCCGAGTGGGCGTTGTATGGGTTTTTCAGAAGTGTTATACCTGTAAGAGAAAATTTTAAATGGTTGGGAAAGGCCATGGGATGTAGAAATATTTTTTTCACATTTTACTTCCTTGTAAAAACAGGAAAATCAATAGGGACTTTGGTACGGATAAGTACCCAGTGAACGGTGCGTTTAGCTTTATATATTGTTCCGGGTGGGCGTTGTATTGGTTTTTCACAAGTGTTAGACGTGTAAGAGAAAAATTTAAATGGTTGGGAAAGGCCATGGGATGTAGAAATATTTTTTTCACATTTTACTTCCTTGTAAAAACAGGTAAATCAATAGGGTTTTTCGTACGGATAAGTACCCAGTGAACGGTTCGTTTAGCTTTATATATTGTTCCGGGTGGGCGTTGTATTGGTTTTTCGGAAGTGTTAGACCTGTAACAGAAAAATTTAAATGGTTGGGAAAGGCCATGGGATGTAGAAATATTTTTTCACATTTTATTTCCTTGTAAAAACAGGTAAATCAATAGGGTTTTTCGTACGGATAAGTGCCCAGTGAACGGTTCATTTAGCTTCATATATTGTTCCGGGTGGGTGTTGTATTGGTTTTTCGGAAGTGTTAGACCTGTAAGAGAAAATTTTAAATGGTTGGGAAAGGACATGGGATGTAGAAATATTTTTTTCACATTTTATTTCCTTGTAAAAACAGGTAAATCAATAGGGTTTTTCGTACGGATAAGTGCCCAGTGAACGGTTCGTTTAGCTTTATATATTGTTCCGGGAGGGCGTTGTTTTGGTTTTTCGGAAGTGTTAGACCTGTAAGAGAAAAATTTAAATGGTTGAGAAAGGCCATGGGATGTAGAAATATTTTTTTCACATTTTACTTCCTTGTAAAAACAGGTAAATCGATAGGGTTTTTCGTACGGTTAAGTGCCCAGTGAACGGTTCGTTTAGCTTTATATATTGTTCCGGGTAGGCGTTGTATTGGTTTTTCGGAAGTGTTAGACCTGTAAGAGAAAAATTTAAATGGTTGGGAAAGGCCATGGTTTGTAGAAATATTTTTTTCACATTTTATTTCCTTGTAAAAACAGGTAAATCGATAGGGATTTTCGTACGGATAAGTGCCCAGTGAACTGTTCGTTTAGCTTTATATATTGTTCCGGGTGGGCGTTCTATTGGTTTTTCGGAAGTGTTAAACCTGTAAGAGAAAAATTTCAATGGTTGGGAAAGGCCATGGGATGTAGAAATATTTTTTTCACATTTTACTTCGTTGTAAAAACAGGAAAATCGATAGGGATTTTCGTACAGATAAGTACCCAGTGAACGGTTCGTTTATCTTTATATATTCTTCCGGGTGGGTGTTGTATTGGTTTTTCGGAAGTGTTAGACCTGTAAGAGAAATATTTAAATGGTTGGGAAAGGCCATGGGATGTAGAAATATTTTTTTCACATTTACTTCCTTCTAAAAACAAGTAAATCAATAGGGTTTTTCGTACGGATAAGTACCCAGTGAACGGTTCGTTTAGCTTTATATATTTTTCCGGGTGGGAGTTGTATTGGTTTTTCGCGAGTGTTAGACCTGTAAGAGAAAAATTTAAATGGTTGGGAAATGCCATGGGATGTAGAAATATTTTTTTCACATTTTATTTCCTTGTAAAAACAGGTAAATCAATAGGGTTTTTCGTACGGAGAAGTGCCCAGTGAACGGCTCGTTTAGCTTTATATATTGTTCCGGGTGGGCGTTGTATTGGTTTTTCGGAAGTGTTAGACCTGTAACAGAAAAATTTAAATGGTTGGGAAAGGCCATGGGATGTAGAAATATTTTCTTCACATTTTATTTCCTTGTAAAAACAGGTAAATCGATAGGGTTTTTCGTACGGATAAGTGCCCAGTGAACGGTTCGTTTAGCTTTATATATTGTTCAGGGTGGGCGTTGTATTGGTTTTTCGGAAGTGTTAGACCTGTAAGAGAAAAATTTAAATGGTTGGGAAAGGCCATGGTTTGTAGAAATATTTTTTTCACATTTTATTTCCTTGTAAATACAGGTAAATCGATAGGGATTTTCGTACGGATAAGGGCCCAGTGAACGGTTCGTTTAGCTTTATATATTGTTCCGGGTGGGCGTTGTATTGGTTTTTCGGAAGTGTTAGACCTGTAAGAGAAAAATTTAAATGGTTGGGAAAGGCCATGGGATGTAGAAATATTTTTTTCACATTTTATTTCCTTGTTAAAACAGGTAAATCAATAGGGTTTTTCGTACGGATAAGTGCCCAGTGAACGGTTCGTTTAGCTTTATATATTGTTCAGGGTGGGCGTTGTATTGGTTTTTCGGAAGTGTTAGACCTGTAAGAGAAAAATTTAAATGGTTGGGAAAGGCCATGGGATGTAGAAATATTTTTTCACATTTTATTTCCCTGTAAAAACAGGTAAATCAATAGGGATTTTCGTACGGATAAGTACCCAGTGAACGGTTCGTTTAGCTTTATATATTTTTCCGAGTGGGCGTTGTATGGGTTTTTCAGAAGTGTTATACCTGTAAGAGAAAATTTTAAATGGTTGGGAAAGGCCATGGGATGTAGAAATATTTTTTTCACATTTTACTTCCTTGTAAAAACAGGAAAATCAATAGGGACTTTGGTACGGATAAGTACCCAGTGAACGGTGCGTTTAGCTTTATATATTGTTCCGGGTGGGCGTTGTATTGGTTTTTCACAAGTGTTAGACGTGTAAGAGAAAAATTTAAATGGTTGGGAAAGGCCATGGGATGTAGAAATATTTTTTTCACATTTTACTTCCTTGTAAAAACAGGTAAATCAATAGGGTTTTTCGTACGGATAAGTACCCAGTGAACGGTTCGTTTAGCTTTATATATTGTTCCGGGTGGGCGTTGTATTGGTTTTTCGGAAGTGTTAGACCTGTAACAGAAAAATTTAAATGGTTGGGAAAGGCCATGGGATGTAGAAATATTTTTTCACATTTTATTTCCTTGTAAAAACAGGTAAATCAATAGGGTTTTTCGTACGGATAAGTGCCCAGTGAACGGTTCGTTTAGCTTCATATATTGTTCCGGGTGGGTGTTGTATTGGTTTTTCGGAAGTGTTAGACCTGTAAGAGAAAATTTTAAATGGTTGGGAAAGGACATGGGATGTAGAAATATTTTTTTCACATTTTATTTCCTTGTAAAAACAGGTAAATCAATAGGGTTTTTCGTACGGATAAGTGCCCAGTGAACGGTTCGTTTAGCTTTATATATTGTTCCGGGAGGGCGTTGTTTTGGTTTTTCGGAAGTGTTAGACCTGTAAGAGAAAAATTTAAATGGTTGAGAAAGGCCATGGGATGTAGAAATATTTTTTTCACATTTTACTTCCTTGTAAAAACAGGTAAATCGATAGGGTTTTTCGTACGGATAAGTGCCCAGTGAACGGTTCGTTTAGCTTTATATATTGTTCCGGGTAGGCGTTGTATTGGTTTTTCGGAAGTGTTAGACCTGTAAGAGAAAAATTTAAATGGTTGGGAAAGGCCATGGTTTGTAGAAATATTTTTTTCACATTTTATTTCCTTGTAAAAACAGGTAAATCGATAGGGATTTTCGTACGGATAAGTGCCCAGTGAACTGTTCGTTTAGCTTTATATATTGTTCCGGGTGGGCGTTCTATTGGTTTTTCGGAAGTGTTAAACCTGTAAGAGAAAAATTTCAATGGTTGGGAAAGGCCATGGGATGTAGAAATATTTTTTTCACATTTTACTTCGTTGTAAAAACAGGAAAATCGATAGGGATTTTCGTACAGATAAGTACCCAGTGAACGGTTCGTTTATCTTTATATATTCTTCCGGGTGGGTGTTGTATTGGTTTTTCGGAAGTGTTAGACCTGTAAGAGAAATATTTAAATGGTTGGGAAAGGCCATGGGATGTAGAAATATTTTTTTCACATTTACTTCCTTCTAAAAACAAGTAAATCAATAGGGTTTTTCGTACGGATAAGTACCCAGTGAACGGTTCGTTTAGCTTTATATATTTTTCCGGGTGGGAGTTGTATTGGTTTTTCGCAAGTGTTAGACCTGTAAGAGAAAAATTTAAATGGTTGGGAAATGCCATGGGATGTAGAAATATTTTTTTCACATTTTATTTCCTTGTAAAAACAGGTAAATCAATAGGGTTTTTCGTACGGAGAAGTGCCCAGTGAACGGCTCGTTTAGCTTTATATATTGTTCCGGGTGGGCGTTGTATTGGTTTTTCGGAAGTGTTAGACCTGTAACAGAAAAATTTAAATGGTTGGGAAAGGCCATGGGATGTAGAAATATTTTCTTCACATTTTATTTCCTTGTAAAAACAGGTAAATCGATAGGGTTTTTCGTACGGATAAGTGCCCAGTGAACGGTTCGTTTAGCTTTATATATTGTTCCGGGTGGGCGTTGTATTGGTTTTTCGGAAGTGTTAGACCTGTAAGAGAAAAATTTAAATGGTTGGGAAAGGCCATGATTTGTAGAAATATTTTTTTCACATTTTATTTCCTTGTAAATACAGGTAAATCGATAGGGATTTTCGTACGTATAAGTGCCCAGTGAACGGTTCGTTTAGCTTTATATATTGTTCCGGGTGGGCGTTGTATTGGTTTTTCGGAAGTGTTAGACCTGTAAGAGAAAAATTTAAATGGTTGGGAAAGGCCATGGGATGTAGAAATATTTTTTTCACATTTTATTTCCTTGTAAAAACAGGTAAATCAATAGGGTTTTTCGTACGGATAAGTGCCCAGTGAACGGTTCGTTTAGCTTTATATATTGTTCCGGGTGGGCGTTGTTTTGGTTTTTCGGAAGTGTTAGACCTGTAAGAGAAAACTTTATATGGTTGGGAAAGGCCATGGGATGTAGAAATATTTTTTTCACATTTTACTTCCTTGTAAAAACAGGAAAATCGATAGGGATTTTTGTACGGATAAGTACCTAGTGAACGGTTCGTTTATCTTTATATATTCTTCCGGGTGGGCGTTGTATTGGATTTTCGGAAGTGTTAGACGTGTAAGAGAAAAATTTAAATGGTTGGGAAAGGCCATGGGATGTAGAAATATTTTTTTCACATTTACTTCCTTGTAAAAACAGGTAAATCAATAGGGTTTTTCGTACGGATAAGTACCCAGTGAACGGTTCGTTTAGCTTTATATATTGTTCCGGGTGGGCGTTGTATTGGTTTTTCGGAAGTGTTAGACCTGTAAGAGAAAAATTTAAATGGTTGGGAAAGGCCATGGGATGTAGAAATATTTTTTTCACATTTTACTTCCTTGTAAAAACAGGTAAATCAATAGGGTTTTTCGTACGGATAAGTACCCAGTGAACGGTTCGTTTAGCTTTATATATTGTTCCGGGTGGGCGTTGTATTGGTTTTTCGGAAGTGTTAGACCTGTAAGAGAAAAATTTAAATGGTTGGGAAAGGCCATGGGATGTAGAAATATTTTTTCACATTTTATTTCCTTGTAAAAACAGGTAAATCAATAGGGTTTTTCGTACGGATAAGTGCCCGGTGAACGGTTCGTTTAGCTTCATATATTGTTCCGGGTGGGTGTTGTATTGGTTTTTCGGAAGTGTTAGACGTGTAAGAGAAAAATTTAAATGGTTGGGAAAGGCCATGGGATGTAGAAATATTTTTTTCACATTTTATTTCCTTGTAAAAACAGGTAAATCAGTAGGGTTTTTCGTACGGATAAGTGCCCAGTGAACGATTCGTTTAGCTTTATATATTGTTCTGGGTGGGCGTTGTTTTGGTTTTTCAGAAGTGTTAGACCTGTAAGAGAAAATTTTAAATGGTTGGGAAAGGACATGGGATGTAGAAATATTTTTTTCACATTTTATTTCCTTGTAAAAACAGGTAAATCAATAGGGTTTTTCGTACGGATAAGTGCCCAGTGAACGGTTCGTTTAGCTTTATATATTGTTCCGGGAGGGCGTTGTTTTGGTTTTTCGGAAGTGTTAGACCTGTAAGAGAAAAATTTAAATGGTTGAGAAAGGCCATGGGATGTAGAAATATTTTTTTCACATTTTACTTCCTTGTAAAAACAGGTAAATCGATAGGGTTTTTCGTACGGATAAGTGCCCAGTGAACGGTTCGTTTAGCTTTATATATTGTTCCGGGTAGGCGTTGTATTGGTTTTTCGGAAGTGTTAGACCTGTAAGAGAAAAATTTAAATGGTTGGGAAAGGCCATGGTTTGTAGAAATATTTTTTTCACATTTTACTTCGTTGTAAAAACAGGAAAATCGATAGGGATTTTCGTACAGATAAGTACCCAGTGAACGGTTCGTTTATCTTTATATATTCTTCCGGGTGGGTGTTGTATTGGTTTTTCGGAAGTGTTAGACCTGTAAGAGAAATATTTAAATGGTTGGGAAAGGCCATGGGATGTAGAAATATTTTTTATACATTTACTTCCTTCTAAAAACAGGTAAATCAATAGGGTTTTTCGTACGGATAAGTACCCAGTGAACGGTTCGTTTAGCTTTATATATTTTTCCGGGTGGGAGTTGTATTGGTTTTTCGCAAGTGTTAGACCTGTAAGAGAAAAATTTAAATGGTTGGGAAATGCCATGGGATGTAGAAATATTTTTTTCACATTTTATTTCCTTGTAAAAACAGGTAAATCAATAGGGTTTTTCGTACGGAGAAGTGCCCAGTGAACGGCTCGTTTAGCTTTATATATTGTTCCGGGTGGGCGTTGTATTGGTTTTTCGGAAGTGTTAGACCTGTAACAGAAAAATTTAAATGGTTGGGAAAGGCCATGGGATGTAGAAATATTTTCTTCACATTTTATTTCCTTGTAAAAACAGGTAAATCGATAGGGTTTTTCGTACGGATAAGTGCCCAGTGAACGGTTCGTTTAGCTTTATATATTGTTCCGGGTGGGCGTTGTATTGGTTTTTCGGAAGTGTTAGACCTGTAAGAGAAAAATTTAAATGGTTGGGAAAGGCCATGATTTGTAGAAATATTTTTTTCACATGTTATTTCCTTGTAAATACAGGTAAATCGATAGGGATTTTCGTACGGATAAGTGCCCAGTGAACGGTTCGTTTAGCTTTATATATTGTTCCGGGTGGGCGTTGTATTGGTTTTTCGGAAGTGTTAGACCTGTAAGAGAAAAATTTAAATGGTTGGGAAAGGCCATGGGATGTAGAAATATTTTTTTCACATTTTATTTCCTTGTAAATACAGGTAAATCGATAGGGATTTTCGTACGGAGAAGTGCCCAGTGAACGGTTCGTTAAGCTTTATATATTGTTCCGGGTGGGTGTTGTATTAGTTTTTCGGAAGTGTTAGACCTGTAAGAGAAATATTTAAATGGTTGGGAAAGGCCATGGGATGTAGAAATATTTTTTTCACATTTACTTCCTTGTAAAAACAGGTAAATCAATAGGGTTTTTCGTACGGATAAGTACCCAGTGAACGGTTCGTTTAGCTTTATATATTTTTCCGGGTGGGAGTTGTATTGGTTTTTCGCAAGTGTTAGACATGTAAGAGAAAAATTTAACTGGTTGGGAAATGCCATGGGATGTAGAAATATTTTTTTCACATTTTATTTCCTTGTAAAAACAGGTAAATCAATAGGGTTTTTCGTACGGAGAAGTGCCCAGTGAACGGCTCGTTTAGCTTTATATATTGTTCCGGGTGGGCGTTGTATTGGTTTTTCGGAAGTGTTAGACCTGTAACAGAAAAATTTAAATGGTTGGGAAAGGCCATGGGATGTAGAAATATTTTCTTCACATTTTATTTCCTTGTAAAAACAGGTAAATCGATAGGGTTTTTCGTACGGATAAGTGCCCAGTGAACGGTTCGTTTAGCTTTATATATTGTTCCGGGTGGGCGTTGTATTGGTTTTTCGGAAGTGTTAGACCTGTAAGAGAAAAATTTAAATGGTTGGGAAAGGCCATGATTTGTAGAAATATTTTTTTCACATTTTATTTCCTTGTAAATACAGGTAAATCGATAGGGATTTTCGTACGTATAAGTGCCCAGTGAACGGTTCGTTTAGCTTTATATATTGTTCCGGGTGGGCGTTGTATTGGTTTTTCGGAAGTGTTAGACCTGTAAGAGAAAAATTTAAATGGTTGGGAAAGGCCATGGGATGTAGAAATATTTTTTTCACATTTTATTTCCTTATAAATACAGGTAAATCGATAGGGATTTTCGTACGGAGAAGTGCCCAGTGAACGGTTCGTTAAGCTTTATATATTGTTCCGGGTGGGCGTTGTATTGGTTTTTCGGAAGTGTTAGACCTGTAAGAGAAAAATTTAAATGGTTGGGAAAGGCCATGGGATGTAGAAATATTTTTTTCACATTTTATTTCCTTGTAAAAACAGGTAAATCAATAGGGTTTTTCGTACGGATAAGTGCCCAGTGAACGGTTCGTTTAGCTTTATATATTGTTCCGGGTGGGCGTTGTTTTGGTTTTTCGGAAGTGTTAGACCTGTAAGAGAAAACTTTATATGGTTGGTAAAGGCCATGGGATGTAGAAATATTTTTTTCACATTTTACTTCCTTGTAAAAACAGGAAAATCGATAGGGATTTTTGAACGGATAAGTACCTAGTGAACGGTTCGTTTATCTTTATATATTCTTCCGGGTGGGCGTTGTATTGGATTTTCGGGAGTGTTAGACGTGTAAGAGAAAAATTTAAATGGTTGGGAAAGGCCATGGGATGTAGAAATATTTTTTTCACATTTACTTCCTTGTAAAAACAGGTAAATCAATAGGGTTTTTCGTACGGATAAGTACCCAGTGAACGGTTCGTTTAGCTTTATATATTGTTCCGGGTAGGCGTTGTATTGGTTTTTCGGAAGTGTTAGACCTGTAAGAGAAAAATTTAAATGGTTGGGAAAGGCCATGGGATGTAGAAATATTTTTTTCACATTTTATTTCCTTTTAAAAACAGGTAAATCAATAGGGATTTTCGTACGGATAAGTACCAAGTGAACGGTTCGTTTAGCTTTATATATTGTTCCGGGTGGGCGTTGTATTGGTTTTTCGGAAGTATTAGACCTGTAAGAGAAAAATTTAAATGGTTGGGAAAGGCCATGGGATGTAGAAATATTTTTTTCACATTTTACTTCCTTGTAAAAACAGGAAAATCAATAGGGATTTTCGTACGGATATGTACCCAATGAACGGTTCGTTTAGCTTTATATATTGTTCCGGGTGGGCGTTGTATTGGTTTTTCGGAAGTGTTAGACCTGTAAGAGAAAAATTTAAATGGTTGGGAAAGGCCATGGGATGTAGAAATATTTTTTTCACATTTTATTTCCTTGTAAAAACAGGTAAATCAATAGGGTTTTTCGTACGGATAAGTGCCCAGTGAACGGTTCGTTTAGCTTTATATATTGTTCCGGGTGGGCATTGTTTAGGTTTTTCGGAAGTGTTAGACCTGTAAGAGAAAAATTTAAATGGTTGGGAAAGGCCATGGGATGTAGAAATATTTTTTTCACATTTTATTTCCTTGTAAAAACAGGTAAATCAATAGGGTTTTTCGTACGGATAAGTGCCCAGTGAAGAGCCTCTTGTGGCGCAGAGTGGTAAGGCAGCCGTCTGAAAGCTTTGCCCATAAGGCTGGGAGTTCAATCCCAGCAGCCGGCTCAAGGTTGACTCAGCCTTCCATCCTTCCGAGGTCGGTAAAATGAGTACCCAGCTTGCTGGGGGGTAAACGGTCATGACTGGGGAAGGCACTGGCAAACCACCCCGTATTGAGTCTGCCATGAAAACGCTAGAGGGCGTCACCCCAAGGGTCAGACATGACTCGGTGCTTGCACAGGGGATACCTTTACCTTTACCTTTAAGTGCCCAGTGAACGGTTCGTTTAACTTTATATATTGTTCCGGGTAGGCGTTGTATTGGTTTTTCGGAAGTGTTAAACCTGTACGAGAAAAATTTAAATGGTTGGGAAAGGCCATGGGATGTAGAAATATTTTTTTCACATTTTATTTCCTTGTTAAAACAGGTAAATCAATAGGGTTTTTCGTACGGATAAGTGCCCAGTGAACGGTTCGTTTAGCTTTATATATTGTTCCGGGTGGGCGTTGTTTTGGTTTTTCGGAAGTGTTAGACCTCTAAGAGAAAAATTTAAATGGTTGGGAAAGGCCATGGGATGTAGAAATATTTTTTTCACATTTTACTTCCTTGTAAAAACAGGAAAATCGATAGGGATTTTCGTACGGATAAGTACCCAGTGAACGGTTCGTTTATCTTTATATATTCTTCCGGGTGGGCGTTGTATTGGATTTTCGGAAGTGTTAGACGTGTAAGAGAAAAATTTAAATGGTTGGGAAAGGCCATGGGATGTAGAAATATTTTTTTCACATTTATTTCCTTGTAAAAACAGGTAAATCAATAGGGTTTTTCGTACGGATAAGTACCCAGTGAACGGTTCGTTTAACTTTATATATTGTTCCGGGTGGGCGTTGTATTGGTTTTTCGGAAGTGTTAGACCTGTAAGAGAAAAATTTAAATGGTTGGGAAAGGCCATGGGATGTAGAAATATTTTTTTCACATTTTATTTCCTTTTAAAAACAGGTAAATCAATAGGGATTTTCGTACGGATAAGTACCAAGTGAACGGTTCGTTTAGCTTTATATATTGTTCCGGGTGGGCGTTGTATTGGTTTTTCGGAAGTATTAGACCTGTAAGAGAAAAATTTAAATGGTTGGGAAAGGCCATGGGATGTAGAAATATTTTTTTCACATTTTACTTCCTTGTAAAAACAGGAAAATCAATAGGGATTTTCGTACGGATATGTACCCAATGAACGGTTCGTTTAGCTTTATATATTGTTCCGGGTGGGCGTTGTATTGGTTTTTCGGAAGTGTTAGACCTGTAAGAGAAAAATTTAAATGGTTGGGAAAGGCCATGGGATGTAGAAATATTTTTTTCACATTTTATTTCCTTGTAAAAACAGGTAAATCAATAGGGTTTTTCGTACGGATAAGTGCCCAGTGAACGGTTCGTTTAGCTTTATATATTGTTCCGGGTGGGCATTGTTTAGGTTTTTCGGAAGTGTTAGACCTGTAAGAGAAAAATTTAAATGGTTGGGAAAGGCCATGGGATGTAGAAATATTTTTTTCACATTTTATTTCCTTGTAAAAACAGGTAAATCAATAGGGTTTTTCGTACGGATAAGTGCCCAGTGAACGGTTCGTTTAACTTTATATATTGTTCCGGGTAGGCGTTGTATTGGTTTTTCGGAAGTGTTAAACCTGTACGAGAAAAATTTAAATGGTTGGGAAAGGCCATGGGATGTAGAAATATTTTTTTCACATTTTATTTCCTTGTTAAAACAGGTAAATCAATAGGGTTTTTCGTACGGATAAGTACCCAGTGAACGGTTCGTTTAGCTTTATATATTGTTCCGGGTGGGCGTTGTTTTGGTTTTTCGGAAGTGTTAGACCTCTAAGAGAAAAATTTAAATGGTTGGGAAAGGCCATGGGATGTAGAAATATTTTTTTCACATTTTACTTCCTTGTAAAAACAGGAAAATCGATAGGGATTTTCGTACGGATAAGTACCCAGTGAACGGTTCGTTTATCTTTATATATTCTTCCGGGTGGGCGTTGTATTGGTTTTTCGGAAGTGTTAGACCTGTAAGAGAAAAATTTAAATGGTTGGGAAAGGCCATGGGATGTAGAAATATTTTTTTCACATTTTACTTCCTTGTAAAAACAGGAAAATCAATAGGGATTTTCGTACGGATATGTACCCAGTGAACGGTTCGTTTAGCTTTATATATTGTTCCGGGTGGGCGTTGTATTGGTTTTTCGGAAGTGTTAGACCTGTAAGAGAAAAATTTAAATGGTTGGGAAAGGCCATGGGATGTAGAAATATTTTTTTCACATTTTATTTCCTTGTAAAAACAGGTAAATCAATAGGGTTTTTCGTACGGATAAGTGCCCAGTGAACGGTTCGTTTAGCTTTATATATTGTTCCGGGTGGGCATTGTTTAGGTTTTTCAGAAGTGTTAGACCGGTAAGAGAAAAATTTAAATGGTTGGGAAAGGCCATGGGATGTAGAAATATTTTTTTCACATTTTATTTCCTTGTAAAAACAGGTAAATCAATAGGGTTTTTCGTACGGATAAGTGCCCAATGAACGGTTCATTTAGCTTTATATATTGTTCCGGGTGGGCGTTGTTTTGGTTTTTCGGAAGTGTTAGACCTGTAAGAGAAAAATTTAAATGGTTGGGAAAGGCCATGGGATGTAGAAATGTTTTTTTCACATTTTACTTCCTTGTAAAAACAGGTAAATCAATAGGGTTTTTCGTACGGATAAGTGCCCAGTGAACGGTTCGTTTAGCTTTATATATTGTTCCGGGTGGGCATTGTTTAGGTTTTTCAGAAGTGTTAGACCGGTAAGAGAAAAATTTTAATGGTTGGGAAAGGCCATGGGATGTAGAAATATTTTTTTCACATTTTATTTCCTTGTTAAAACAGGTAAATCAATAGGGTTTTTCGTACGGATAAGTGCCCAGTGAACGGTTCGTTTATCTTTATATATTCTTCCGGGTGGGCGTTGTATTGGTTTTTCGGAAGTGTTAGACCTGTAAGAGAAAAATTTAAATGGTTGGGAAAGGCCATGGGATGTAGAAATATTTTTTTCACATTTTACTTCCTTGTAAAAACAGGAAAATCAATAGGGATTTTCGTACGGATATGTACCCAGTGAACGGTTCGTTTAGCTTTATATATTGTTCCGGGTGGGCGTTGTATTGGTTTTTCGGAAGTGTTAAACCTGTACGAGAAAAATTTAAATGGTTGGGAAAGGCCATGGGATGTAGAAATATTTTTTTCACATTTTATTTCCTTGTAAAAACAAGTAAATCAATAGGGTTTTTCTTACGGATAAGTGCCCAATGAACGGTTCATTTAGCTTTATATATTGTTCCGGGTGGGCATTGTTTAGGTTTTTCGGAAGTGTTAGACCTGTAAGAGAAAAATTTAAATGGTTGGGAAAGGCCATGGGATGTAGAAATATTTTTTTCACATTTTATTTCCTTGTAAAAACAGGTAAATCAATAGGGTTTTTCGTACGGATAAGTGCCCAGTGAACGGTTCGTTTAACTTTATATATTGTTCCGGGTGGGCGTTGTATTGGTTTTTCGGAAGTGTTAGACCTGTAACAGAAAAATTTTAATGGTTGGGAAAGGCCATGGGATGTAGAAATATTTTTTTCACATTTTATTTCCTTGTTAAAACAGGTAAATCAATAGGGTTTTTCGTACGGATAAGTGCCCAGTGAACGGTTCGTTTATCTTTATATATTCTTCCGGGTGGGCGTTGTATTGGTTTTTCGGAAGTGTTAGACCTGTAAGAGAAAAATTTAAATGGTTGGGAAAGGCCATGGGATGTAGAAATATTTTTTTCACATTTTACTTCCTTGTAAAAACAGGAAAATCAATAGGGATTTTCGTACGGATATGTACCCAGTGAACGGTTCGTTTAGCTTCATATATTGTTCCGGGTGGGCGTTGTATTGGTTTTTCGGAAGTGTTAAACCTGTACGAGAAAAATTTAAATGGTTGGGAAAGGCCATGGGATGTAGAAATATTTTTTTCACATTTTATTTCCTTGTAAAAACAAGTAAATCAATAGGGTTTTTCTTACGGATAAGTGCCCAATGAACGGTTCATTTAGCTTTATATATTGTTCCGGGTGGGCGTTGTTTTGGTTTTTCGGAAGTGTTAGACCTGTAAGAGAAAAATTTAAATGGTTGGGAAAGGCCATGGGATGTAGAAATGTTTTTTTCACATTTTACTTCCTTGTAAAAACAGGTAAATCAATAGGGTTTTTCGTACGGATAAGTGCCCAGTGAACGGTTCGTTTAGCTTTATATATTGTTCCGGGTGGGCATTGTTTAGGTTTTTCAGAAGTGTTAGACCGGTAAGAGAAAAATTTAAATGGTTGGGAAAGGCCATGGGATGTAGAAATATTTTTTTCACATTTTATTTCCTTGTAAAACAGGTAAATCAATAGGGTTTTTCGTACGGATAAGTGCCCAATGAACGGTTCATTTAGCTTTAGATATTTTTCCGGGTGGGCGTTGTTTTGGTTTTTCGGAAGTGTTAGACCTGTAAGAGAAAAATTTAAATGGTTGGGAAAGGCCATGGGATGTAGAAATGTTTTTTTTACATTTTACTTCCTTGTAAAAACAGGTAAATCAATAGGGTTTTTCGTACGGATAAGTGCCCAGTGAACGGTTCGTTTAGCTTTATATATTGTTCCGGGTGGGCGTTGTATTGGTTTTTCGGAAGTGTTAGACCTGTAAGAGAAAAATTTAAATGGTTGGGAAAGGCCATGGTTTGTAGAAATATTTTTTTCACATTTTATTTCCTTGTAAATACAGGTAAATCGATAGGGATTTTCATACGGATAAGTGCCCAGTGAACGGTTCGTTTAGCTTTATATATTGTTCCGGGTGGGCGTTGTATTGGTTTTTCGGAAGTGTTAGACCTGTAAGAGAAAAATTTAAATGGTTGGGAAATGCCATGGGATGTAGAAATATTTTTTTCACATTTTATTTCCTTGTAAAAACAGGTAAATCAATAGGGTTTTTCGTACGGAGAAGTGCCCAGTGAACGGCTCGTTTAGCTTTATATATTGTTCCGGGTGGGCGTTGTATTGGTTTTTCGGAAGTGTTAGACCTGTAACAGAAAAATTTAAATGGTTGGGAAAGGCCATGGGATGTAGAAATATTTTCTTCACATTTTATTTCCTTGTAAAAACAGGTAAATCGATAGGGTTTTTCGTACGGATAAGTGCCCAGTGAACGGTTCGTTTAGCTTTATATATTGTTCCGGGTGGGCGTTGTATTGGTTTTTCGGAAGTGTTAGACCTGTAAGAGAAAAATTTAAACGGTTGGGAAAGGCCATGATTTGTAGAAATATTTTTTTCACATTTTATTTCCTTGTAAATACAGGTAAATCGATAGGGATTTTCGTACGTATAAGTGCCCAGTGAACGGTTCGTTTAGCTTTATATATTGTTCCGGGTGGGCGTTGTATTGGTTTTTCGGAAGTGTTAGACCTGTAAGAGAAAAATTTAAATGGTTGGGAAAGGCCATGGGATGTAGAAATATTTTTTTCACATTTTATTTCCTTGTAAATACAGGTAAATCGATAGGGATTTTCGTACGGAGAAGTGCCCAGTGATCGGTTCGTTAAGCTTTATATATTGTTCCGGGTGGGCGTTGTATTGGTTTTTCGGAAGTGTTAGACCTGTAAGAGAAAAATTTAAATGGTTGGGAAAGGCCATGGGATGTAGAAATATTTTTTTCACATTTTATTTCCTTGTAAAAACAGGTAAATCAATAGGGTTTTTCGTACGGATAAGTGCCCAGTGAACGGTTCGTTTAGCTTTATATATTGTTCCGGGTGGGCGTTGTTTTGGTTTTTCGGAAGTGTTAGACCTGTAAGAGAAAACTTTATATGGTTGGGAAAGGCCATGGGATGTAGAAATATTTTTTTCACATTTTACTTCCTTGTAAAAACAGGAAAATCGATAGGGATTTTTGTACGGATAAGTACCTAGTGAACGGTTCGTTTATCTTTATATATTCTTCCGGGTGGGCGTTGTATTGGATTTTCGGAAGTGTTAGACGTGTAAGAGAAAAATTTAAATGGTTGGGAAAGGCCATGGGATGTAGAAATATTTTTTTCACATTTACTTCCTTGTAAAAACAGGTAAATCAATAGGGTTTTTCGTACGGATAAGTACCCAGTGAACGGTTCGTTTAGCTTTATATATTGTTCCGGGTGGGCGTTGTATTGGTTTTTCGGAAGTATTAGACCTGTAAGAGAAAAATTTAAATGGTTGGGAAAGGCCATGGGATGTAGA
The DNA here is from genome assembly GCF_049243985.1 of Paroedura picta. NCBI lineage: Eukaryota > Metazoa > Chordata > Lepidosauria > Squamata > Gekkonidae > Paroedura > Paroedura picta. The sequence continues at coordinate 189,019,285 of NC_135369.1, forward strand.
AATATTTTTTTCACATTTTATTTCCTTGTAAAAACAGGTAAATCAATAGGGTTTTTCGTACGGATAAGTGCCCAGTGAACGGTTCGTTTAGCTTTATATATTGTTCCGGGTGGCCATTGTTTAGGTTTTTCAGAAGTGTTAGACCGGTAAGAGAAAAATTTAAATGGTTGGGAAAGGCCATGGGATGTAGAAATATTTTTTTCACATTTTATTTCCTTGTAAAAACAGGTAAATCAATAGGGTTTTTCGTACGGATAAGTGCCCAATGAACGGTTCATTTAGCTTTATATATTGTTCCGGGTGGGCGTTGTTTTGGTTTTTCGGAAGTGTTAGACCTGTAAGAGAAAAATTTAAATGGTTGGGAAAGGCCATGGGATGTAGAAATGTTTTTTTCACATTTTACTTCCTTGTAAAAACAGGTAAATCAATAGGGTTTTTCGTACGGATAAGTGCCCAGTGAACGGTTCGTTTAGCTTTATATATTGTTCCGGGTGGGCATTGTTTAGGTTTTTCAGAAGTGTTAGACCGGTAAGAGAAAAATTTAAATGGTTGGGAAAGGCCATGGGATGTAGAAATATTTTTTTCACATTTTATTTCCTTGTAAAAACAGGTAAATCAATAGGGTTTTTCGTACGGATAAGTGCCCAATGAACGGTTCATTTAGCTTTATATATTGTTCCGGGTGGGCGTTGTTTTGGTTTTTCGGAAGTGTTAGACCTGTAAGAGAAAAATTTAAATGGTTGGGAAAGGCCATGGGATGTAGAAATGTTTTTTTTACATTTTATTTCCTTGTAAAAACAGGTAAATCAATAGGGTTTTTCGTACGGATAAGTGCCCAGTGAACGGTTCGTTTAGCTTTATATATTGTTCCGGGTGGGCGTTGTATTGGTTTTTCGGAAGTGTTAGACCTGTAAGAGAAAAATTTAAATGGTTGGGAAAGGCCATGGGATGTAGAAATATTTTTTTCACATTTTACTTCCTTGTAAAAACAGGAAAATCAATAGGGATTTTCGTACGGATATGTACCCAGTGAACGGTTCGTTTAGCTTTATATATTGTTCCGGGTGGGCGTTGTATTGGTTTTTCGGAAGTGTTAGACCTGTAAGAGAAAAATTTAAATGGTTGGGAAAGGCCATGGGATGTAGAAATATTTTTTTCACATTTTATTTCCTTGTAAAAACAGGTAAATCAATAGGGTTTTTCGTACGGATAAGTGCCCAGTGAACGGTTCGTTTAGCTTTATATATTGTTCCGGGTGGGCATTGTTTAGGTTTTTCGGAAGTCTTAGACCTGTAAGAGAAAAATTTAAATGGTTGGGAAAGGCCATGGGATGTAGAAATATTTTTTTCACATTTTATTTCCTTGTAAAAACAGGTAAATCAATAGGGTTTTTCGTACGGATAAGTGCCCAGTGAACGGTTCGTTTAACTTTATATATTGTTCCGGGTGGGCGTTGTATTGGTTTTTCGGAAGTGTTAGACCTGTAACAGAAAAATTTAAATGGTTGGGAAAGGCCATGGGATGTAGAAATGTTTTTTTCACATTTTACTTCCTTGTAAAAACAGGTAAATCAATAGGGTTTTTCGTACGGATAAGTGCCCAGTGAACGGTTCGTTTAGCTTTATATATTGTTCCGGGTGGGCATTGTTTAGGTTTTTCAGAAGTGTTAGACCGGTAAGAGAAAAATTTAAATGGTTGGGAAAGGCCATGGGATGTAGAAATATTTTTTTCACATTTTATTTCCTTGTAAAAACAGGTAAATCAATAGGGTTTTTCGTACGGATAAGTGCCCAATGAACGGTTCATTTAGCTTTATATATTGTTCCGGGTGGGCGTTGTTTTGGTTTTTCGGAAGTGTTAGACATGTAAGAGAAAAATTTAAATGGTTGGGAAAGGCCATGGGATGTAGAAATGTTTTTTTTACATTTTACTTCCTTGTAAAAACAGGTAAATCAATAGGGTTTTTCGTACGGATAAGTGCCCAGTGAACGGTTCGTTTAGCTTTATATATTGTTCCGGGTGGGCGTTGTATTGGTTTTTCGGAAGTGTTAGACCTGTAAGAGAAAAATTTAAATGGTTGGGAAAGGCCATGGGATGTAGAAATATTTTTTTCACATTTTACTTCCTTGTAAAAACAGGAAAATCAATAGGGATTTTCGTACGGATATGTACCCAGTGAACGGTTCGTTTAGCTTTATATATTGTTCCGGGTGGGCGTTGTATTGGTTTTTCGGAAGTGTTAGACCTGTAAGAGAAAAATTTAAATGGTTGGGAAAGGCCATGGGATGTAGAAATATTTTTTTCACATTTTATTTCCTTGTAAAAACAGGTAAATCAATAGGGTTTTTCGTATGGATAAGTGCCCAGTGAACGGTTCGTTTAGCTTTATATATTGTTCCGGGTGGGCGTTGTATTGGTTTTTCGGAAGTGTTAGACCTGTAAGAGAAAAATTTAAATGGTTGGGAAAGGCCATGGGATGTAGAAATATTTTTTTCACATTTTATTTCCTTGTAAAAACAGGTAAATCAATAGGGTTTTTCGTACGGATAAGTGCCCAGTGAACGGTTCGTTTAACTTTATATATTGTTCCGGGTGGGCGTTGTATTGGTTTTTCGGAAGTGTTAGACCTGTAACAGAAAAATTTTAATGGTTGGGAAAGGCCATGGGATGTAGAAATATTTTTTTCACATTTTATTTCCTTGTTAAAACAGGTAAATCAATAGGGTTTTTCGTACGGATAAGTGCCCAGTGAACGGTTCGTTTATCTTTATATATTCTTCCGGGTGGGCGTTGTATTGGTTTTTCGGAAGTGTTAGACCTGTAAGAGAAAAATTTAAATGGTTGGGAAAGGCCATGGGATGTAGAAATATTTTTTTCACATTTTACTTCCTTGTAAAAACAGGAAAATTAATAGGGATTTTCGTACGGATATGTACCCAGTGAACGGTTCGTTTAGCTTTATATATTGTTCCGGGTGGGTGTTGTATTGGTTTTTCGGAAGTGTTAGACCTGTAAGAGAAAAATTTAAATGGTTGGGAAAGGCCATGGGATGTAGAAATATTTTTTTCACATTTTATTTCCTTGTAAAAACAGGTAAATCAATAGGGTTTTTCGTACGGATAAGTGCCCAGTGAACGGTTCGTTTAGCTTTATATATTGTTCCGGGTGGGCATTGTTTAGGTTTTTCAGAAGTGTTAAAACTGTACGAGAAAAATTTAAATGGTTGGGAAAGGCCATGGGATGTAGAAATATTTTTTTCACATTTTATTTCCTTGTAAAAACAAGTAAATCAATAGGGTTTTTCTTACGGATAAGTGCCCAATGAACGGTTCATTTAGCTTTATATATTGTTCCGGGTGGGCGTTGTTTTGGTTTTTCGGAAGTGTTAGACCTGTAAGAGAAAAATTTAAATGGTTGGGAAAGGCCATGGGATGTAGAAATATTTTTTTCACATTTTATTTCCTTGTAAAAACAGGTAAATCAATAGGGTTTTTCGTACGGATAAGTGCCCAATGAACGGTTCATTTAGCTTTATATATTGTTCCGGGTGGGCGTTGTTTTGGTTTTTCGGAAGTGTTAGACCTGTAAGAGAAAAATTTAAATGGTTGGGAAAGGCCATGGGATGTAGAAATATTTTTTTCACATTTTATTTCCTTGTAAAAACAGGTAAATCAATAGGGTTTTTCGTACGGATAAGTACCCAGTGAACGGTTCGTTTAGCTTTATATATTTTTCCGGGTGGGAGTTGTATTGGTTTTTCAAAAGTGTTAGACCTGTAAGAGAAAAATTTAAATGGTTGGGAAAGGCCATGGGATGTAGAAATGTTTTTTTCACATTTTACTTCCTTGTAAAAACAGGTAAATCAATAGGGTTTTTCGTACGGAGAAGTGCCCAGTGAACGGCTCGTTTAGCTTTATATATTGTTCCGGGTGGGCGTTGTATTGGTTTTTCGGAAGTGTTAGACCTGTAAGAGAAAAATTTAAATGGTTGGGAAAGGCCATGGTTTGTAGAAATATTTTTTTCACATTTTATTTCCTTGTAAATACAGGTAAATCGATAGGGATTTTCATACGGATAAGTGCCCAGTGAACGGTTCGTTTAGCTTTATATATTGTTCCGGGTGGGCGTTGTATTGGTTTTTCGGAAGTGTTAAACCTGTAAGAGAAAAATTTCAATGGTTGGGAAAGGCCATGGGATGTAGAAATATTTTTTTCACATTTTACTTCCTTGTAAAAACAGCAAAATCGATAGGGATTTTCGTACAGATAAGTACCCAGTGAACGGTTCGTTTATCTTTATATATTCTTCCGGGTGGGCGTTGTATTGGTTTTTCGGAAGTGTTAGACCTGTAAGAGAAATATTTAAATGGTTGGGAAAGGCCATGGGATGTAGAAATATTTTTTTCACATTTTATTTCCTTGTAAAAACAGGTAAATCAATAGGGTTTTTCGTACGGAGAAGTGCCCAGTGAACGGCTCTTTTAGCTTTATATATTGTTCCGGGTGGGCGTTATATTGGTTTTTCGGAAGTGTTAAACCTGTACGAGAAAAATTTAAATGGTTGGGAAAGGCCATGGGATGTAGAAATATTTTTTTCACATTTTACTTCCTTGTAAAAACAGGAAAATCCATAGGGATTTTCGTACGGATAAGTACCCAGTGAACGGTTCGTTTATCTTTATATATTCTTCCGGGTGGGCGTTGTATTGGTTTTTCGGAAGTGTTAGACCTGTAAGAGAAATATTTAAATGGTTGGGAAAGGCCATGGGATGTAGAAATATTTTTTTCACATTTTATTTCCTTGTAAAAACAGGTAAATCAATAGGGTTTTTCGTACGGAGAAGTGCCCAGTGAACGGCTCTTTTAGCTTTATATATTGTTCCGGGTGGGCGTTATATTGGTTTTTCGGAAGTGTTAAACCTGTACGAGAAAAATTTAAATGGTTGGGAAAGGCCATGGGATGTAGAAATATTTTTTTCACATTTTATTTCCTTGTTAAAACAGGTAAATCAATAGGGTTTTTCGTACGGATAAGTGCCCAGTGAACGGTTCGTTTAGCTTTATATATTGTTCCGGGTGGGCATTGTTTTGGTTTTTCGGAAGTTTTAGACCTCTAAGAGAAAAATTTAAATGGTTGGGAAAGGCCATGGGATGTAGAAATATTTTTTTCACATTTTACTTCCTTGTAAAAACAGGAAAATCCATAGGGATTTTCGTACGGATAAGTACCCAGTGAACGGTTCGTTTATCTTTATATATTCTTCCGGGTGGGCGTTGTATTGGTTTTTCGGAAGTGTTAGACCTGTAAGAGAAAAATTTAAATGGTTGGGAACGGCCATGGGATGTAGAAATATTTTTTTCACATTTTACTTCCTTGTAAAAACAGGAAAATCAATAGGGATTTTCGTACGGATATGTACCCAGTGAACGGTTCGTTTAGCTTTATATATTGTTCCGGGTGGGCGTTGTATTGGTTTTTCGGAAGTGTTAGACCTGTAAGAAAAAAATTTAAATGGTTGGGAAAGGCCATGGGATGTAGAAATATTTTTTTCACATTTTATTTCCTTGTAAAAACAGGTAAATCAATAGGGTTTTTCGTACGGATAAGTGCCCAGTGAACGGTTCATTTAGCTTTATATATTGTTCCGGGTGGGCGTTGTTTTGGTTTTTCGGAAGTGTTAGACCTGTAAGAGAAAAATTTAAATGGTTGGGAACGGCCATGGGATGTAGAAATGTTTTTTTCACATTTTACTTCCTTGTAAAAAGAGGTAAATCAATAGGGTTTTTCGTACGGATAAGTGCCCAGTGAACGGTTCGTTTAGCTTTATATATTGTTCCGGGTGGGCGTTGTATTGGTTTTTCGGAAGTGTTAGACCTGTAAGAGAAAAATTTAAATGGTTGGGAAAGGCCATGGTTTGTAGAAATATTTTTTTCACATTTTATTTCCTTGTAAATACAGGTAAATCGATAGGGATTTTCATACGGATAAGTGCCCAGTGAACGGTTCGTTTAGCTTTATATACTGTTCCGGGTGGGCGTTGTATTGGTTTTTCGGAAGTGTTAAACCTGTAAGAGAAAAATTTCAATTTTTGGGAAAGGCCATGGGATGTAGAAATATTTTTTTCACATTTTACGTCCTTGTAAAAACAGCAAAATCGATAGGGATTTTCGTACAGATAAGTACCCAGTGAACGGTTCGTTTATCTTTATATATTCTTCCGGGTGGGCGTTGTATTGGTTTTTCGGAAGTGTTAGACCTGTAAGAGAAATATTTAAATGGTTGGGAAAGGCCATGGGATGTAGAAATATATTTTTCACATTTACTTCCTTGTAAAAACAGGTAAATCAATAGGGTTTTTCGTACGGATAAGTACCCAGTGAACGGTTCGTTTAGCTTTATATATTTTTCCGGGTGGGAGTTGTATTGGTTTTTCGCAAGTGTTAGACCTGTAAGATAAAAATTTAAATGGTTGGGAAAGGCCATGGGATGTAGAAATATTTTTTTCACATTTTATTTCCTTGTAAAACAGGTAAATCAATAGGGTTTTTCGTACGGATAAGTGCCCAGTGAACGGTTCGTTTAGCTTTATATATTGTTCCGGGTGGGCGTTGTTTTGGTTTTTCGGAAGTGTTAGATCTGTAAGAGAAAACTTTAAATGGTTGGGAAAGGCCATGGGATGTAGAAATATTTTTTTCACATTTTACTTCCTTGTAAAAACAGGAAAATCGATAGGGATTTTTGTACGGATAAGTACCTAGTGAACGGTTCGTTTATCTTTATATATTCTTCCGGGTGGGCGTTTTATTGGATTTTCGGAAGTGTTAGACGTGTAAGAGAAAAATTTAAATGGTTGGGAAAGGCCATGGGATGTAGAAATATTTTTTTCACATTTACTTCCTTGTAAAAACAGGTAAATCAATAGGGTTTTTCGTACGGATAAGTACCCAGTGAACGGTTCGTTTAGCTTTATATATTGTTCCGGGTGGGCGTTGTATTGGTTTTTCGGAAGTGTTAGACCTGTAAGAGAAAAATTTAAATGGTTGGGAAAGGCCATGGGATGTAGAAATATTTTTTTCACATTTTACTTCCTTGTAAAAACAGGAAAATCCATAGGGATTTTCGTACGGATATGTACCCAGTGAACGGTTCGTTTAGCTTTATATATTGTTCCGGGTGGGCGTTGTATTGGTTTTTCGGAAGTGTTAGACCTGTAAGAGAAAAATTTAAATGGTTGGGAAAGGCCATGGGATGTAGAAATATTTTTTTCACATTTTATTTCCTTGTAAAAACAGGTAAATCAATAGGGTTTTTCGTACGGATAAGTGCCCAGTGAACGGTTCGTTTAGCTTTATATATTGTTCCGGGTGGGCATTGTTTAGGTTTTTCGGAAGTGTTAGACCTGTAAGAGAAAAATTTAAATGGTTGGGAAAGGCCATGGGATGTAGAAATATTTTTTTCACATTTTATTTCCTTGTAAAAACAGGTAAATCAATAGGGTTTTTCGTACGGATAAGTGCCCAGTGAACGGTTCGTTTAACTTTATATATTGTTCCGGGTGGGCGTTGTATTGGTTTTTCGGAAGTGTTAAACCTGTACGAGAAAAATTTAAATGGTTGGGAAAGGCCATGGGATGTAGAAATATTTTTTTCACATTTTATTTCCTTGTTAAAACAGGTAAATCAATAGGGTTTTTCGTACGGATAAGTGCCCAGTGAACGGTTCGTTTAGCTTTATATATTGTTCCGGGTGGGCGTTGTTTTGGTTTTTCGGAAGTGTTAGACCTCTAAGAGAAATATTTAAATGGTTGGGAAAGGCCATGGGATGTAGAAATATTTTTTTCACATTTTACTTCCTTGTAAAAACAGGAAAATCGATAGGGATTTTCGTACGGATAAGTACCCAGTGAACGGTTCGTTTATCTTTATATATTCTTCTGGGTGGGCGTTGTATTGGTTTTTCGGAAGTGTTAGACCTGTAAGAGAAAAATTTAAATGGTTGGGAAAGGCCATGGGATGTAGAAATATTTTTTTCACATTTTACTTCCTTGTAAAAACAGGAAAATCAATAGGGATTTTCGTACGGATATGTACCCAGTGAACGGTTCGTTTAGCTTTATATATTGTTCCGGGTGGGCGTTGTATTGGTTTTTCGGAAGTGTTAGACCTGTAAGAGAAAAATTTAAATGGTTGGGAAAGGCCATGGGATGTAGAAATATTTTTTTCACAATTTATTTCCTTGTAAAAACAGGTAAATCAATAGGGTTTTTCGTACGGATAAGTGCCCAGTGAACGGTTCGTTTAGCTTTATATATTGTTCCGGGTGGGCATTGTTTAGGTTTTTCAGAAGTGTTAGACCGGTAAGAGAAAAATTTAAATGGTTGGGAAAGGCCATGGGATGTAGAAATATTTTTTTCACATTTTATTTCCTTGTAAAAACAGGTAAATCAATAGGGTTTTTCGTACGGATAAGTGCCCAATGAACGGTTCATTTAGCTTTATATATTGTTCCGGGTGGGCGTTGTTTTGGTTTTTCGGAAGTGTTAGACCTGTAAGAGAAAAATTTAAATGGTTGGGAAAGGCCATGGGATGTAGAAATGTTTTTTTCACATTTTACTTCCTTGTAAAAACAGGTAAATCAATAGGGTTTTTCGTACGGATAAGTGCCCAGTGAACGGTTCGTTTAGCTTTATATATTGTTCCGGGTGGGCATTGTTTAGGTTTTTCAGAAGTGTTAGACCGGTAAGAGAAAAATTTAAATGGTTGGGAAAGGCCATGGGATGTAGAAATATTTTTTTCACATTTTACTTCCTTGTAAAAACAGGAAAATCAATAGGGATTTTCGTACGGATATGTACCCAGTGAACGGTTCGTTTAGCTTTATATATTGTTCCGGGTGGGCGTTGTATTGGTTTTTCAGAAGTGTTAGACCGGTAAGAGAAAAATTTAAATGGTTGGGAAAGGCCATGGGATGTAGAAATATTTTTTTCACATTTTATTTCCTTGTAAAAACAGGTAAATCAATAGGGTTTTTCGTACGGATAAGTGCCCAATGAACGGTTCATTTAGCTTTATATATTGTTCCGGGTGGGCGTTGTTTTGGTTTTTCGGAAGTGTTAGACCTGTAAGAGAAAAATTTAAATGGTTGGGAAAGGCCATGGGATGTAGAAATGTTTTTTTCACATTTTACTTCCTTGTAAAAACAGGTAAATCAATAGGGTTTTTCGTACGGATAAGTGCCCAGTGAACGGTTCGTTTAGCTTTATATATTGTTCCGGGTGGGCGTTGTTTAGGTTTTTCAGAAGTGTTAGACCGGTAAGAGAAAAATTTAAATGGTTGGGAAAGGCCATGGGATGTAGAAATATTTTTTTCACATTTTATTTCCTTGTAAAAACAGGTAAATCAATAGGGTTTTTCGTACGGATAAGTGCCCAATGAACGGTTCATTTAGCTTTATATATTGTTCCGGGTGGGCGTTGTTTTGGTATTTCGGAAGTGTTAGACCTGTAAGAGAAAAATTTAAATGGTTGGGAAAGGCCATGGGATGTAGAAATGTTTTTTTTACATTTTACTTCCTTGTAAAAACAGGTAAATCAATAGGGTTTTTCGTACGGATAAGTGCCCAGTGAACGGTTCGTTTAGCTTTATATATTGTTCCGGGTGGGCGTTGTATTGGTTTTTCGGAAGTGTTAGACCTGTAAGAGAAAAATTTAAATGGTTGGGAAAGGCCATGGGATGTAGAAATATTTTTTTCACATTTTACTTCCTTGTAAAAACAGGAAAATCAATAGGGATTTTCGTACGGATATGTACCCAGTGAACGGTTCGTTTAGCTTTATATATTGTTCCGGGTGGGCGTTGTATTGGTTTTTCGGAAGTGTTAGACCTGTAAGAGAAAAATTTAAATGGTTGGGAAAGGCCATGGGATGTAGAAATATTTTTTTCACATTTTATTTCCTTGTAAAAACAGGTAAATCAATAGGGTTTAACGTACGGATAAGTGCCCAGTGAACGGTTCGTTTAGCTTTATATATTGTTCCGGGTGGGCATTGTTTAGGTTTTTCGGAAGTGTTAGACCTGTAAGAGAAAAATTTAAATGGTTGGGAAAGGCCATGGGATGTAGAAATATTTTTTTCACATTTTATTTCCTTGTAAAACAGGTAAATCAATAGGGTTTTTCGTACGGATAAGTGCCCAGTGAACGGTTCGTTTAACTTTATATATTGTTCCGGGTGGGCGTTGTATTGGTTTTTCGGAAGTGTTAGACCTGTAACAGAAAAATTTAAATGGTTGGGAAAGGCCATGGGATGTAGAAATATTTTTTTCACATTTTATTTCCTTGTTAAAACAGGTAAATCAATAGGGTTTTTCGTACGGATAAGTGCCCAGTGAACGGTTCGTTTAGCTTTATATATTGTTCCGGGTGGGCGTTGTTTTGGTTTTTCGGAAGTGTTAGACCTCTAAGAGAAAAATTTAAATGGTTGGGAAAGGCCATGGGATGTAGAAATATTTTTTTCACATTTTACTTCCTTGTAAAAACAGGAAAATCGATAGGGATTTTCGTACGGATAAGTACCCAGTGAACGGTTCGTTTATCTTTATATATTCTTCCGGGTGGGCGTTGTATTGGTTTTTCGGAAGTGTTAGACCTGTAAGAGAAAAATTTAAATGGTTGGGAAAGGCCATGGGATGTAGAAATATTTTTTTCACATTTTACTTCCTTGTAAAAACAGGAAAATCAATAGGGATTTTCGTACGGATATGTACCCAGTGAACGGTTCGTTTAGCTTTATATATTGTTCCGGGTGGGCGTTGTATTGGTTTTTCGGAAGTGTTAGACCTGTAAGAGAAAAATGTAAATGGTTGGGAAAGGCCATGGGATGTAGAAATATTTTTTTCACATTTTATTTCCTTGTAAAAACAGGTAAATCAATAGGGTTTTTCGTACGGATAAGTGCCCTGTGAACGGTTCGTTTAGCTTTATATATTGTTCCGGGTGGGCATTGTTTAGGTTTTTCAGAAGTGTTAGACCGGTAAGAGAAAAATTTAAATGGTTGGGAAAGGCCATGGGATGTAGAAATATTTTTTCACATTTTATTTCCTTGTAAAAACAGGTAAATCAATAGGGTTTTTCGTACGGATAAGTGCCCAATGAACGGTTCATTTAGCTTTATATATTGTTCCGGGTGGGCGTTGTTTTGGTTTTTCGGAAGTGTTAGACCTGTAAGAGAAAAATTTAAATGGTTGGGAAAGGCCATGGGATGTAGAAATGTTTTTTTCACATTTTACTTCCTTGTAAAAACAGGTAAATCAATAGGGTTTTTCGTACGGATAAGTGCCCAGTGAACGGTTCGTTTAGCTTTATATATTGTTCCGGGTGGGCATTGTTTAGGTTTTTCAGAAGTGTTAGACCGGTAAGAGAAAAATTTAAATGGTTGGGAAAGGCCATGGGATGTAGAAATATTTTTTTCACATTTTATTTCCTTGTAAAAACAGGTAAATCAATAGGGTTTTTCGTACGGATAAGTGCCCAATGAACGGTTCATTTAGCTTTAGATATTGTTCCGGGTGGGCGTTGTTTTGGTTTTTCGGAAGTGTTAGACCTGTAAGAGAAAAATTTAAATGGTTGGGAAAGGCCATGGGATGTAGAAATGTTTTTTTTACATTTTACTTCCTTGTAAAAACAGGTAAATCAATAGGGTTTTTCGTACGGATAAGTGCCCAGTGAACGGTTCGTTTAGCTTTATATATTGTTCCGGGTGGGCGTTGTATTGGTTTTTCGGAAGTGTTAGACCTGTAAGAGAAAAATTTAAATGGTTGGGAAAGGCCATGGTTTGTAGAAATATTTTTTTCACATTTTATTTCCTTCTAAATACAGGTAAATCGATAGGGATTTTCATACGGATAAGTGCCCAGTGAACGCTTGGTTTAGCTTTATATATTGTTCCGGGTGGGCGTTGTATTGGTTTTTCGGAAGTGTTAAACCTGTAAGAGAAAAATTTCAATTTTTGGGAAAGGCCATGGGATGTAGAAATATTTTTTTCACATTTTACTTCCTTGTAAAAACAGCAAAATCGATAGGGATTTTCGTACAGATAAGTACCCAGTGAACGGTTCGTTTATCTTTATATATTCTTCCGGGTGGGCGTTGTATTGGTTTTTCGGAAGTGTTAGACCTGTAAGAGAAATATTTAAATGGTTGGGAAAGGCCATGGGATGTAGAAATATTTTTTTCACATTTACTTCCTTGTAAAAACAGGTAAATCAATAGGGTTTTTCGTACGGATAAGTACCCAGTGAACGGTTCGTTTAGCTTTATATATTTTTCCGGGTGGGAGTTGTATTGGTTTTTCGCAAGTGTTAGACCTGTAAGAGAAAAATTTAAATGGTTGGGAAAGGCCATGGGATGTAGAAATGTTTTTTTCACATTTTACTTCCTTGTAAAAACAGGTAAATCAATAGGGTTTTTCGTACGGAGAAGTGCCCAGTGAACGTCTCGTTTAGCTTTATATATTGTTCCGGGTGGGCGTTGTATTGGTTTTTCGGAAGTGTTAAACCTGTACGAGAAAAATTTAAATGGTTGGGAAAGGCCATGGGATGTAGAAATATTTTTTTCACATTTTATTTCCTTGTAAAAACAGGTAAATCAATAGGGTTTTTCGTACGGATAAGTACCCAGTGAACGGTTCGTTTAGCTTTATATATTTTTCCGGGTGGGAGTTGTATTGGTTTTTCAAAAGTGTTAGACCTGTAAGAGAAAAATTTAAATGGTTGGGAAAGGCCATGGGATGTAGAAATATTTTTTTCACATTTTACTTCCTTGTAAATACAGCAAAATCGATAGGGATTTTCGTACAGATAAGTACCCAGTGAACGGTTCGTTTATCTTTATATATTCTTCCGGGTGGGCGTTGTATTGGTTTTTCGGAAGTGTTAGACCTGTAAGAGAAATATTTAAATGGTTGGGAAAGGCCATGGGATGTAGAAATATTTTTTTCACATTTTATTTCCTTGTAAAAACAGGTAAATCAATAGGGTTTTTCGTACGGAGAAGTGCCCAGTGAACGGCTCTTTTAGCTTTATATATTGTTCCGGGTGGGCGTTGTATTGGTTTTTCGGAAGTGTTAAACCTGTACGAGAAAAATTTAAATGGTTGGGAAAGGCCATGGGATGTAGAAATATTTTTTTCACATTTTATTTCCTTGTTAAAACAGGTAAATCAATAGGGTTTTTCGTACGGATAAGTGCCCAGTGAACGGTTCGTTTAGCTTTATATATTGTTCCGGGTGGGCGTTGTTTTGGTTTTTCGGAAGTTTTAGACCTCTAAGAGAAAAATTTAAATGGTTGGGAAAGGCCATGGGATGTAGAAATATTTTTTTCACATTTTACTTCCTTGTAAAAACAGGAAAATCCATAGGGATTTTCGTACGGATAAGAACCCAGTGAACGGTTCGTTTATCTTTATATATTCTTCCGGGTGGGCGTTGTATTGGTTTTTCGGAAGTGTTAGACCTGTAAGAGAAAAATTTAAATGGTTGGGAAAGGCCATGGGATGTAGAAATATTTTTTTCACATTTTACTTCCTTGTAAAAACAGGAAAATCAATAGGGATTTTCGTACGGATATGTACCCAGTGAACGGTTCGTTTAGCTTTATATATTGTTCCGGGTGGGCGTTGTATTGGTTTTTCGGAAGTGTTAGACCTGTAAGAAAAAAATTTAAATGGTTGGGAAAGGCCATGGGATGTAGAAATATTTTTTTCACATTTTATTTCCTTGTAAAAACAGGTAAATCAATAGGGTTTTTCGTACGGATAAGTGCCCAGTGAACGGTTCATTTAGCTTTATATATTGTTCCGGGTGGGCGTTGTTTTGGTTTTTCGGAAGTGTTAGACCTGTAAGAGAAAAATTTAAATGGTTGGGAAATGCCATGGGATGTAGAAATGTTTTTTTCACATTTTACTTCCTTGTAAAAACAGGTAAATCAATAGGGTTTTTCGTACGGATAAGTGCCCAGTGAACGGTTCGTTTAGCTTTATATATTGTTCCGGGTGGGCGTTGTATTGGTTTTTCGGAAGTGTTAGACCTGTAAGAGAAAAATTTAAATGGTTGGGAAAGGCCATGGTTTGTAGAAATATTTTTTTCACATTTTATTTCCTTGTAAATACAGGTAAATCGATAGGGATTTTCATACGGATAAGTGCCCAGTGAACGGTTCGTTTAGCTTTATATATTGTTCCGGGTGGGCGTTGTATTGGTTTTTCGGAAGTGTTAAACCTGTAAGAGAAAAATTTCAATGTTTGGGAAAGGCCATGGGATGTAGAAATATTTTTTTCACATTTTACTTCCTTGTAAAAACAGCAAAATCGATAGGGATTTTCGTACAGATAAGTACCCAGTGAACGGTTCGTTTATCTTTATATATTCTTCCGGGTGGGCGTTGTATTGGTTTTTCGGAAGTGTTAGACCTGTAAGAGAAATATTTAAATGGTTGGGAAAGGCCATGGGATGTAGAAATGTTTTTTTCACATTTACTTCCTTGTAAAAACAGGTAAATCAATAGGGTTTTTCGTACGGAGAAGTGCCCAGTGAACGGCTCGTTTAGCTTTATATATTGTTCCGGGTGGGCGTTGTATTGGTTTTTCGGAAGTGTTAGACCTGTAAGAGAAAAATTTAAATGGTTGGGAAAGGCCATGGGATGTAGAAATATTTTTTTCAAATTTTACTTCCTTGTAAAAACAGGAAAATCAATAGGGATTTTCGTACGGATATGTACCCAGTGAACGGTTCGTTTAGCTTTATATATTGTTCCGGGTGGGCGTTGTATTGGTTTTTCGGAAGTGTTAGACCTGTAAGAAAAAAATTTATATGGTTGGGAAAGGCCATGGGATGTAGAAATATTTTTTTCACATTTTATTTCCTTGTAAAAACAGGTAAATCAATAGGGTTTTTCGTACGGATAAGTGCCCAGTGAACGGTTCGTTTAGCTTTATATATTGTTCCGGGTGGGCATTGTTTAGGTTTTTCAGAAGTGTTAGACCGGTAAGAGAAAAATTTAAATGGTTGGGAAAGGCCATGGGATGTAGAAATATTTTTTTCACATTTTATTTCCTTGTAAAAACAGGTAAATCAATAGGGTTTTTCGTACGGATAAGTGCCCAGTGAACGGTTCATTTAGCTTTATATATTGTTCCGGGTGGGCGTTGTTTTGGTTTTTCGGAAGTGTTAGACCTGTAAGAGAAAAATTTAAATGGTTGGGAAAGGCCATGGGATGTAGAAATGTTTTTTTCACATTTTACTTCCTTGTAAAAACAGGTAAATCAATAGGGTTTTTCGTACGGATAAGTGCCCAGTGAACGGTTCGTTTAGCTTTATATATTGTTCCGGGTGGGCGTTGTATTGGTTTTTCGGAAGTGTTAGACCTGTAAGAGAAAAATTTAAATGGTTGGGAAAGGCCATGGTTTGTAGAAATATTTTTTTCACATTTTATTTCCTTGTAAATACAGGTAAATCGATAGGGATTTTCATACGGATAAGTGCCCAGTGAACGGTTCGTTTAGCTTTATATATTGTTCCGGGTGGGCGTTGTATTGGTTTTTCGGAAGTGTTAAACCTGTAAGAGAAAAATTTCAATGTTTGGGAAAGGCCATGGGATGTAGAAATATTTTTTTCACATTTTACTTCCTTGTAAAAACAGCAAAATCGATAGGGATTTTCGTACAGATAAGTATCCAGTGAACGGTTCGTTTATCTTTATATATTCTTCCGGGTGGGCGTTGTATTGGTTTTTCGGAAGTGTTAGACCTGTAAGAGAAATATTTAAATGGTTGGGAAAGGCCATGGGATGTAGAAATATTTTTTTCACATTTACTTCCTTGTAAAAACAGGTAAATCAATAGGGTTTTTCGTACGGATAAGTACCCAGTGAACGGTTCGTTTAGCTTTATATATTTTTCCGGGTGGGAGTTGTATTGGTTTTTCGGAAGTGTTAGACCTGTAAGAGAAAAATTTAAATGGTTGGGAAAGGCCATGGTTTGTAGAAATATTTTTTTCACATTTTATTTCCTTGTAAATACAGGTAAATCGATAGGGATTTTCGTACAGAGAAGTGCCCAGTGAACGGCTCTTTTAGATTTATATATTGTTCCGGGTGGGCGTTGTATTGGTTTTTCGGAAGTGTTAAACCTGTACGAGAAAAATTTAAATGGTTGGGAAAGGCCATGGGATGTAGAAATATTTTTTTCACATTTTATTTCCTTGTTAAAACAGGTAAATCAATAGGGTTTTTCGTACGGATAAGTGCCCAGTGAACGGTTCGTTTAGCTTTATATATTGTTCCGGGAGGGCGTTGTTTTGGTTTTTCGGAAGTTTTAGACCTCTAAGAGAAAAATTTAAATGGTTGGGAAAGGCCATGGGATGTAGAAATATTTTTCTCACATTTTACTTCCTTGTAAAAACAGGAAAATCCATAGGGATTTTCGTACGGATAAGTACCCAGTGAACGGTTCGTTTATCTTTATATATTCTTCCGGGTGGGCGTTGTATTGGTTTTTCGGAAGTGTTAGACCTGTAAGAGAAAAATTTAAATGGTTGGGAAAGGCCATGGGATGTAGAAATATTTTTTTCACATTTTATTTCCTTGTAAATACAGGTAAATCGATAGGGATTTTCATACGGATAAGTGCCCAGTGAACGGTTCGTTTAGCTTTATATATTGTTCCGGGTGGGCGTTGTATTGGTTTTTCGGAAGTGTTAAACCTGTAAGAGAAAAATTTCAATGTTTGGGAAAGGCCATGGGATGTAGAAATATTTTTTTCACATTTTACTTCCTTGTAAAAACAGCAAAATCGATAGGGATTTTCGTACAGATAAGTACCCAGTGAACGGTTCGTTTATCTTTATATATTCTTCCGGGTGGGCGTTGTATTGGTTTTTCGGAAGTGTTAGACCTGTAAGAGAAATATTTAAATGGTTGGGAAAGGCCATGGGATGTAGAAATATTTTTTTCACATTTACTTCCTTGTAAAAACAGGTAAATCAATAGGGTTTTTCGTACGGATAAGTACCCAGTGAACGGTTCGTTTAGCTTTATATATTTTTCCGGGTGGGAGTTGTATTGGTTTTTCGGAAGTGTTAGACCTGTAAGAGAAAAATTTAAATGGTTGGGAAAGGCCATGGTTTGTAGAAATATTTTTTTCACATTTTATTTCCTTGTAAATACAGGTAAATCGATAGGGATTTTCGTACGGAGAAGTGCCCAGTGAACGGCTCTTTTAGATTTATATATTGTTCCGGGTGGGCGTTGTATTGGTTTTTCGGAAGTGTTAAACCTGTACGAGAAAAATTTAAATGGTTGGGAAAGGCCATGGCATGTAGAAATATTTTTTTCACATTTTATTTCCTTGTTAAAACAGGTAAATCAATAGGGTTTTTCGTACGGATAAGTGCCCAGTGAACGGTTCGTTTAGCTTTATATATTGTTCCGGGAGGGCGTTGTTTTGGTTTTTCGGAAGTTTTAGACCTCTAAGAGAAAAATTTAAATGGTTGGGAAAGGCCATGGGATGTAGAAATATTTTTCTCACATTTTACTTCCTTGTAAAAACAGGAAAATCCATAGGGATTTTCGTACGGATAAGTACCCAGTGAACGGTTCGTTTATCTTTATATATTCTTCCGGGTGGGCGTTGTATTGGTTTTTCGGAAGTGTTAGACCTGTAAGAGAAAAATTTAAATGGTTGGGAAAGGCCATGGGATGTAGAAATATTTTTTTCACATTTTACTTCCTTGTAAAAACAGGAAAATCAATAGGGATTTTCGTACGGATATGTACCCAGTGAACGGTTCGTTTAGCTTTATATATTGTCCCGGGTGGGCGTTGTATTGGTTTTTCGGAAGTGTTAGACCTGTAAGAGAAAAATTTAAATGGTTTGGAAAGGCCATGGGATGTAGAAATATTTTTTTCACATTTTATTTCCTTGTAAAAACAGGTAAATCAATAGGGTTTTTCGTACGGATAAGTGCCCAGTGAACGGTTCGTTTAGCTTTATATATTGTTCCGGGTGGGCGTTGTTTTGGTTTTTCGGAAGTGTTAGACCTGTAAGAGAAAAATTTAAATGGTTGGGAAAGGCCATGGGAAGTAGAAATGTTTTTTTCACATTTTACTTCCTTGTAAAAACAGGTAAATCAATAGGGTTTTTCGTACGGATAAGTGCCCAGTGAACGGTTCGTTTAGCTTTATATATTGTTCCGGGTGGGCGTTGTATTGGTTTTTCGGAAGTGTTAGACCTGTAAGAGAAAAATTTAAATGGTTGGGAAAGGCCATGGTTTGTAGAAATATTTTTTTCACATTTTATTTCCTTGTAAATACAGGTAAATCGATAGGGATTTTCATACGGATAAGTGCCCAGTGAACGGTTCGTTTAGCTTTATATATTGTTCCGGGTGGGCGTTGTATTGGTTTTTCGGAAGTGTTAAACCTGTAAGAGAAAAATTTCAATGGTTGGGAAAGGCCATGGGATGTAGAAATATTTTTTTCACATTTTACTTCCTTGTAAAAACAGCAAAATCGATAGGGATGTTCGTACAGATAAGTACCCAGTGAACGGTTCGTTTATCTTTATATATTCTTCCGGGTGGGCGTTGTATTGGTTTTTCGGAAGTGTTAGACCTGTAAGAGAAATATTTAAATGGTTGGGAAAGGCCATGGGATGTAGAAATGTTTTTTTCACATTTACTTCCTTGTAAAAACAGGTAAATCAATAGGGTTTTTCGTACGGAGAAGTGCCCAGTGAACGGCTCGTTTAGCTTTATATATTGTTCCGGGTGGGCGTTGTATTGGTTTTTCGGAAGTGTTAGACCTGTAAGAGAAAAATTTAAATGGTTGGGAAAGGCCATGGTTTGTAGAAATATTTTTTTCACATTTTATTTCCTTGTAAATACAGGTAAATCGATAGGGATTTTCGTACGGAGAAGTGCCCAGTGAACGGCTCTTTTAGATTTATATATTGTTCCGGGTGGGCGTTGTATTGGTTTTTCGGAAGTGTTAGACCTGTAAGAGAAAAATTTAAATGGTTGGGAAAGGCCATGGTTTGTAGAAATATTTTTTTCACATTTTATTTCCTTGTAAATACAGGTAAATCGATAGGGATTTTCGTACGGAGAAGTGCCCAGTGAACGGCTCTTTTAGATTTATATATTGTTCCGGGTGGGCGTTGTATTGGTTTTTCGGAAGTGTTAAACCTGTACGAGAAAAATTTAAATGGTTGGGAAAGGCCATGGGATGTAGAAATATTTTTTTCACATTTTATTTCCTTGTTAAAACAGGTAAATCAATAGGGTTTTTCGTACGGATAAGTGCCCAGTGAACGGTTCGTTTAGCTTTAAATATTGTTCCGGGTGGGCGTTGTTTTGGTTTTTCGGAAGTTTTAGACCTCTAAGAGAAAAATTTAAATGGTTGGGAAAGGCCATGGGATGTAGAAATATTTTTTTCACATTTTACTTCCTTGTAAAAAAAGGAAAATCCATAGGGATTTTCGTACGGATAAGTACCCAGTGAACGGTTCGTTTATCTTTATATATTCTTCCGGGTGGGCGTTGTATTGGTTTTTCGGAAGTGTTAGACCTGTAAGAGAAAAATTTAAATGGTTGGGAAAGGCCATGGGATGTAGAAATATTTTTTTCACATTTTACTTCCTTGTAAAAACAGGAAAATCAATAGGGATTTTCGTACGGATATGTACCCAGTGAACGGTTCGTTTAGCTTTATATATTGTCCCGGGTGGGCGTTGTATTGGTTTTTCGGAAGTGTTAGACCTGTAAGAGAAAAATTTAAATGGATTGGAAAGGCCATGGGATGTAGAAATATTTTTTTCACATTTTATTTCCTTGTAAAAACAGGTAAATCAATAGGGTTTTTCGTACGGATAAGTGCCCAGTGAACGGTTCGTTTAGCTTTATATATTGTTCCGGGTGGGCGTTGTTTTGGTTTTTCGGAAGTGTTAGACCTGTAAGAGAAAAATTTAAATGGTTGGGAAAGGCCATGGGATGTAGAAATGTTTTTTTCACATTTTACTTCCTTGTAAAAACAGGTAAATCAATACGGTTTTTCGTACAGATAAGTACCCAGTGAACGGTTCGTTTATCTTTATATATTCTTCCGGGTGGGCGTTGTATTGGTTTTTCGGAAGTGTTAGACCTGTAAGAGAAATATTTAAACGGTTGGGAAAGGCCATGGGATGTAGAAATGTTTTTTTCACATTTACTTCCTTGTAAAAACAGGTAAATCAATAGGGTTTTTCGTACGGAGAAGTGCCCAGTGAACGGCTCGTTTAGCTTTATATATTGTTCCGGGTGGGCGTTGTATTGGTTTTTCGGAAGTGTTAGACCTGTAAGAGAAAAATTTAAATGGTTGGGAAAGGCCATGGTTTGTAGAAATATTTTTTTCACATTTTATTTCCTTGTAAATACAGGTAAATCGATAGGGATTTTCATACGGATAAGTGCCCAGTGAACGGTTCGTTTAGCTTTATATATTGTTCCGGGTGGGCGTTATATTGGTTTTTCGGAAGTGTTAAACCTGTAAGAGAAAAATTTCAATGGTTGGGAAAGGCCATGGGATGTAGAAATATTTTTTTCACATTTTACTTCCTTGTAAAAACAGGTAAATCAATAGGGTTTTTCGTACGGATAAGTACCCAGTGAACGGTTCGTTTAGCCTTATATATTTTTCCGGGTGGGAGTTGTATTGGTTTTTCGCAAGTGTTAGACCTGTAAGAGAAAAATTTAAATGGTTGGGAAAGGCCATGGGATGTAGAAATATTTTTTTCACATTTTATTTCCTTGTAAAAACAGGTAAATCAATAGGGTTTTTCGTACGGAGAAGTGCCCAGTGAACGGCTCGTTTAGCTTTATATATTGTTCCGGGTGGGCGTTGTATTGGTTTTTCGGGAGTGTTAGACCTGTAAGAGAAAAATTTAAATGGTTGGGAAAGGCCATGGGATGTAGAAATATTTTTTTCACATTTTATTTCCTTGTAAAAACAGGTAAATCAATAGGGTTTTTCGTACGGATAAGTGCCCAGTGAACGGTTCGTTTAGCTTTATATATTGTTCCGGGTGGGCGTTGTATTGGTTTTTTGGAAGTGTTAGACCTGTAAGAGAAAAATTTAAATGGTTGGGAAAGGCCATGGGATGTAGAAATATTTTTTTCACATTTTAATTCCTTGTAAAAAAAGGAAAATCCATAGGGATTTTCGTACGGATAAGTACCCAGTGAACGGTTCGTTTATCTTTATATATTCTTCCGGGTGGGTGTTGTATTGGTTTTTCGGAAGTGTTAGACCTGTAAGAGAAAAATTTAAATGGTTGGGAAAGGCCATGGGATGTAGAAATATTTTTTTCACATTTTACTTCCTTGTAAAAACAGGAAAATCAATAGGGATTTTCGTACGGATATGTACCCAGTGAACGGTTCGTTTAGCTTTATATATTGTCCCGGGTGGGCGTTGTATTGGTTTTTCGGAAGTGTTAGACCTGTAAGAGAAAAATTTAAATGGTTTGGAAAGGCCATGGGATGTAGAAATATTTTTTTCACATTTTATTTCCTTGTAAAAACAGGTAAATCAATAGGGTTTTTCGTACGGATAAGTGCCCAGTGAACGGTTCGTTTATCTTTATATATTCTTCCGGGTGGGTGTTGTA
This sequence comes from Paroedura picta, assembly GCF_049243985.1. Lineage (NCBI taxonomy): Eukaryota > Metazoa > Chordata > Lepidosauria > Squamata > Gekkonidae > Paroedura > Paroedura picta. The sequence continues at coordinate 189,040,978 of NC_135369.1, forward strand.
TTGGTTTTTCGGATGTGTTAGACCTGTAAGAGAAAAATTTAAATGGTTGGGAAAGGCCATGGGATGTAGAAATGTTTTTTTCACATTTTACTTCCTTGTAAAAACAGGTAAATCAATAGGGTTTTTCGTGCGGATAAGTGCCCAGTGAACGGCTCGTTTAGCTTTATATATTGTTCCGGGTGGGCGTTGTGTTGGTTTTTCGGAAGTGTTAGACCTGTAAGAGAAAAATTTAAATGGTTGGGAAAGGCCATGGTTTGTAGAAATATTTTTTTCACATTTTATTTCCTTGTAAATACAGGTAAATCGATAGGGATTTTCATACGGATAAGTGCCCAGTGAACGGTTCGTTTAGCTTTATATATTGTTCCGGGTGGGCGTTGTATTGGTTTTTCGGAAGTGTTAAACCTGTAAGAGAAAAATTTCAATGGTTGGGAAAGGCCATGGGATGTAGAAATATTTTTTTCACATTTTACTTCCTTGTAAAAACAGCAAAATCGATAGGGATGTTCGTACAGATAAGTACCCAGTGAACGGTTCGTTTATCTTTATATATTCTTCCGGGTGGGCGTTGTATTGGTTTTTCGCAAGTGTTAGACCTGTAAGAGAAAAATTTAAATGGTTGGGAAAGGCCATGGGATGTAGAAATATTTTTTTCACATTTTATTTCCTTGTAAAAACAGGTAAATCAATAGGGTTTTTCGTACGGAGAAGTGCCCAGTGAACGGCTCGTTTAGCTTTATATATTGTTCCGGGTGGGCGTTGTATTGGTTTTTCGGGAGTGTTAGACCTGTAAGAGAAAAATTTAAATGGTTGGGAAAGGCCATGGGATGTAGAAATATTTTTTTCACATTTTATTTCCTTGTAAAAACAGGTAAATCAATAGGGTTTTTCGTACGGATAAGTGCCCAGTGAACGGTTCGTTTAGCTTTATATATTGTTCCGGGTGGGCGTTGTATTGGTTTTTCGGAAGTGTTAGACCTGTAAGAGAAAAATTTAAATGGTTGGGAAAGGCCATGGGATGTAGAAATATTTTTTTCACATTTTAATTCCTTGTAAAAAAAGGAAAATCCATAGGGATTTTCGTACGGATAAGTACCCAGTGAACGGTTCGTTTATCTTTATATATTCTTCCGGGTGGGTGTTGTATTGGTTTTTCGGAAGTGTTAGACCTGTAAGAGAAAAATTTAAATGGTTGGGAAAGGCCATGGGATGTAGAAATATTTTTTTCACATTTTACTTCCTTGTAAAAACAGGAAAATCAATAGGGATTTTCGTACGGATATGTACCCAGTGAACGGTTCGTTTAGCTTTATATATTGTCCCGGGTGGGCGTTGTATTGGTTTTTCGGAAGTGTTAGACCTGTAAGAGAAAAATTTAAATGGTTTGGAAAGGCCATGGGATGTAGAAATATTTTTTTCACATTTTATTTCCTTGTAAAAACAGGTAAATCAATAGGGTTTTTCGTACGGAGAAGTGCCCAGTGAACGGCTCGTTTAGCTTTATATATTGTTCCGGGTGGGCGTTGTATTGGTTTTTCGGGAGTGTTAGACCTGTAAGAGAAAAATTTAAATGGTTGGGAAAGGCCATGGGATGTAGAAATATTTTTTTCACATTTTATTTCCTTGTAAAAACAGGTAAATCAATAGGGTTTTTCGTACGGATAAGTGCCCAGTGAACGGTTCGTTTAGCTTTATATATTGTTCCGGGTGGGCGTTGTATTGGTTTTTCGGAAGTGTTAGACCTGTAAGAGAAAAATTTAAATGGTTGGGAAAGGCCATGGGATGTAGAAATATTTTTTTCACATTTTAATTCCTTGTAAAAAAAGGAAAATCCATAGGGATTTTCGTACGGATAAGTACCCAGTGAACGGTTCGTTTATCTTTATATATTCTTCCGGGTGGGTGTTGTATTGGTTTTTCGGAAGTGTTAGACCTGTAAGAGAAAAATTTAAATGGTTGGGAAAGGCCATGGGATGTAGAAATATTTTTTTCACATTTTACTTCCTTGTAAAAACAGGAAAATCAATAGGGATTTTCGTACGGATATGTACCCAGTGAACGGTTCGTTTAGCTTTATATATTGTCCCGGGTGGGCGTTGTATTGGTTTTTCGGAAGTGTTAGACCTGTAAGAGAAAAATTTAAATGGTTTGGAAAGGCCATGGGATGTAGAAATATTTTTTTCACATTTTATTTCCTTGTAAAAACAGGTAAATCAATAGGGTTTTTCGTACGGATAAGTGCCCAGTGAACGGTTCGTTTATCTTTATATATTCTTCCGGGTGGGTGTTGTATTGGTTTTTCGGATGTGTTAGACCTGTAAGAGAAAAATTTAAATGGTTGGGAAAGGCCATGGGATGTAGAAATGTTTTTTTCACATTTTACTTCCTTGTAAAAACAGGTAAATCAATAGGGTTTTTCGTACGGATAAGTGCCCAGTGAACGGTTCGTTTAGCTTTATATATTGTTCCGGGTGGGCGTTGTATTGGTTTTTCGGAAGTGTTAGACCTGTAAGAGAAATATTTAAATGGTTGGGAAAGGCCATGGGATGTAGAAATGTTTTTTTCACATTTACTTCCTTGTAAAAACAGGTAAATCAATAGGGTTTTTCGTACGGAGAAGTGCCCAGTGAACGGCTCGTTTAGCTTTATATATTGTTCCGGGTGGGCGTTGTGTTGGTTTTTCGGAAGTGTTAGACCTGTAAGAGAAAAATTTAAATGGTTGGGAAAGGCCATGGTTTGTAGAAATATTTTTTTCACATTTTATTTCCTTGTAAATACAGGTAAATCGATAGGGATTTTCATACGGATAAGTGCCCAGTGAACGGTTCGTTTAGCTTTATATATTGTTCCGGGTGGGCGTTGTATTGGTTTTTCGGAAGTGTTAAACCTGTAAGAGAAAAATTTCAATGGTTGGGAAAGGCCATGGGATGTAGAAATATTTTTTTCACATTTTACTTCCTTGTCAAAACAGCAAGATCGATAGGGATGTTCGTACAGATAAGTACCCAGTGAACGGTTCGTTTATCTTTATATATTCTTCCGGGTGGGCGTTGTATTGGTTTTTCGGAAGTGTTAGACCTGTAAGAGAAAAATTTAAATGGTTGGGAAAGGCCATGGGATGTAGAAATATTTTTTTCACATTTTATTTCCTTGTAAAAACAGGTAAATCAATAGGGTTTTTCGTACGGATAAGTGCCCAGTGAATGGTTCGTTTAGCTTTATATATTGTTCCGGGTGGGCGTTGTTTTGGTTTTTCGGAAGTGTTAGACCTGTAAGAGAAAAATTTAAATGGTTGGGAAAGGCCATGGGATGTAGAAATATTTTTTTCACATTTTACTTCCTTTTAAAAACAGGAAAATCGATAGGGATTTTTGTACGGATAAGTACCTAGTGAACGGTTCGTTTATCTTTATATATTCTTCCGGGTGGGCGTTGTATTGGATTTTCGGAAGTGTTAGACCTGTAAGAGAAAAATTTCAATGGTTGGGAAAGGCCATGGGATGTAGAAATATTTTTTTCACATTTACTTCCTTGTAAAAACAGGTAAATCAATAGGGTTTTTCGTACGGATAAGTACCCAGTGAACGGTTCGTTTAGCTTTATATATTGTTCCGGGTGGGCGTTGTATTGGTTTTTCGGAAGTGTTAGACCTGTAAGAGAAAAATTTAAATGGTTGGGAAAGGCCATGGTTTGTAGAAATATTTTTTTCACATTTTATTTCCTTGTAAATACAGGTAAATCGATAGGGATTTTCATACGGATAAGTGCCCAGTGAACGGTTCGTTTAGCTTTATATATTGTTCCGGGTGGGCGTTGTATTGGTTTTTCGGAAGTGTTAAACCTGTAAGAGAAAAATTTCAATGGTTGGGAAAGGCCATGGGATGTAGAAATATTTTTTTCACATTTTACTTCCTTGTCAAAACAGCAAGATCGATAGGGATGTTCGTACAGATAAGTACCCAGTGAACGGTTCGTTTATCTTTATATATTCTTCCGGGTGGGCGTTGTATTGGTTTTTCGGAAGTGTTAGACCTGTAAGAGAAAAATTTAAATGGTTGGGAAAGGCCATGGGATGTAGAAATATTTTTTTCACATTTTATTTCCTTGTAAAAACAGGTAAATCAATAGGGTTTTTCGTACGGATAAGTGCCCAGTGAATGGTTCGTTTAGCTTTATATATTGTTCCGGGTGGGCGTTGTTTTGGTTTTTCGGAAGTGTTAGACCTGTAAGAGAAAAATTTAAATGGTTGGGAAAGGCCATGGGATGTAGAAATATTTTTTTCACATTTTACTTCCTTTTAAAAACAGGAAAATCGATAGGGATTTTTGTACGGATAAGTACCTAGTGAACGGTTCGTTTATCTTTATATATTCTTCCGGGTGGGCGTTGTATTGGATTTTCGGAAGTGTTAGACCTGTAAGAGAAAAATTTCAATGGTTGGGAAAGGCCATGGGATGTAGAAATATTTTTTTCACATTTACTTCCTTGTAAAAACAGGTAAATCAATAGGGTTTTTCGTACGGATAAGTACCCAGTGAACGGTTCGTTTAGCTTTATATATTGTTCCGGGTGGGCGTTGTATTGGTTTTTCGGAAGTGTTAGACCTGTAAGAGAAAAATTTAAATGGTTGGGAAAGGCCATGGGATGTAGAAATATTTTTTTCACATTTTATTTCCTTTTAAAAACAGGTAAATCAATAGGGATTTTCGTACGGATAAGTACCAAGTGAACGGTTCATTTAGCTTTATATATTGTTCCGGGTGGGCGTTGTATTGGTTTTTCGGAAGTGTTAGACCTGTAAGAGAAAAATTTAAATGGTTGGGAAAGGCCATGGGATGTAGAAATATTTTTTTCACATTTTACTTCCTTGTAAAAACAGGAAAATCAATAGGGATTTTCGTACTGATATGTACCCAGTGAACGGTTCGTTTAGCTTTATATATTGTTCCGGGTGGGCGTTGTATTGGTTTTTCAGAAGTGTTAGACCTGTAAGAGAAATATTTAAATGGTTGGGAAAGGCCATGGGATGTAGAAATATTTTTTTCACATTTTATTTTCTTGTTAAAACAGGTAAATCAATAGGGTTTTTCGTACGGATAAGTGCCCAGTGAATGGTTCGTTTAGCTTTATATATTGTTCCGGGTGGGCGTTGTTTTGGTTTTTCGGAAGTGTTAGACCTGTAAGAGAAAAATTTAAATGGTTGGGAAAGGCCATCGGATGTAGAAATATTTTTTTCACATTTTACTTCCTTGTAAAAACAGGAAAATCGATAGGGATTTTCGTACGGATAAGTACCCAGTGAACGGTTCGTTTATCTTTATATATTCTTCCGGGTGGGCGTTGTATTGGTTTTTCGGAAGTGTTAGACCTGTAAGAGAAAAATTTAAATGGTTGGGAAAGGCCATGGGATGTAGAAATATTTTTTTCACATTTTATTTCCTTGTAAAAACAGGTAAATCAATTGGGTTTTTTGTACGGATAAGTGCCCAGTGAATGGTTCGTTTAGCTTTATATATTGTTCCGGGTGGGCGTTGTTTTGGTTTTTCGGAAGTGTTAGACCTGTAAGAGAAAAATTTAAATGGTTGGGAAAGGCCATGGGATGTAGAAATATTTTTTTCACATTTTACTTCCTTGTAAAAACAGGAAAATCGATAGGGATTTTTGTACGGATAAGTACCTAGTGAACGGTTCGTTTATCTTTATATATTCTTCCGGGTGGGCGTTGTATTGGATTTTCGGAAGTGTTAGACCTGTAAGAGAAAAATTTAAATGGTTGGGAAAGGCCATGGGATGTAGAAATATTTTTTTCACATTTACTTCCTTGTAAAAACAGGTAAATCAATAGGGTTTTTCGTACGGATAAGTACCCTGTGTATGGTTCGTTTAGCTTTATATATTGTTCCGGGTGGGCGTTGTATTGGTTTTTCGGAAGTGTTAGACCTGTAAGAGAAAAATTTAAATGGTTGGGAAAGGCCATGGGATGTAGAAATATTTTTTTTCACATTTTATTTCCTTGTAAAAACAGGTAAATCAATAGGGTTTTTCGTACGGATAAGTGCCCAGTGAATGGTTTGTTTAGCTTTATATATTGTTCCGGGTGGGCGTTGTTTTGGTTTTTCGGAAGTGTTAGACCTGTAAGAGAAAAATTTAAATGGTTGGGAAACGCCATGGGATGTAGAAATATTTTTTTCACATTTTACTTCCTTGTAAAAACAGGAAAATCGATAGGGATTTTTGTACGGATAAGTACCTAGTGAACGGTTCGTTTATCTTTATATATTCTTCCGGGTGGGCGTTGTATTGGATTTTCGGAAGTGTTAGACCTGTAAGAGAAAAATTTCAATGGTTGGGAAAGGCCATGGGATGTAGAAATATTTTTTTCACATTTACTTCCTTGTAAAAACAGGTAAATCAATAGAGTTTTTCGTACGGATAAGTACCCAGTGAACGGTTCGTTTAGCTTTATATATTGTTCCGGGTGGGCGTTGTATTGGTTTTTCGGAAGTGTTAGACCTGTAAGAGAAAAATTTAAATGGTTGGGAAAGGCCATGGGATGTAGAAATATTTTTTTCACATTTTATTTCCTTTTAAAAACAGGTAAATCAATAGGGATTTTCGTACAGATAAGTACCAAGTGAACGGTTCGTTTAGCTTTATATATTGTTCCGGGTGGGCGTTGTATTGGTTTTTCGGAAGTGTTAGACCTGTAAGAGAAAAATTTAAATGGTTGGGAAAGGCCATGGGATGTAGAAATATTTTTTTCACATTTTACTTCCTTGTAAAAACAGGAAAATCAATAGGGATTTTCGTACTGATATGTACCCAGTGAACGGTTCGTTTTGCTTTATATATTGTTCCGGGTGGGCGTTGTATTGGTTTTTCGGAAGTGATAGACCAGTAAGAGAAATATTTAAATGGTTGGGAAAGGCCATGGGATGTAGAAATATTTTTTTCACATTTTATTTCCTTGTTAAAACAGGTAAATCAATAGGGTTTTTCGTACGGATAAGTGCCCAGTTAACGGTTCGTTTAGCTTTATATATTGTTCCGGGTGGGCGTTGTTTTGGTTTTTCGGAAGTGTTAGACCTGTAAGAGAAAAATTTAAATGGTTGGGAAAGGCCATGGGATGTAGAAATATTTTTTTCACATTTTACTTCCTTGTAAAAACAGGAAAATCGATAGGGATTTTCGTACGGATAAGTACCCAGTGAACGGTTCGTTTATCTTTATATATTCTTCCGGGTGGGCGTTGTATTGGTTTTTCGGAAGTGTTAGACCTGTAAGAGAAAAATTTAAATGGTTGGGAAAGGCCATGGGATGTAGAAATATTTTTTTCACATTTTATTTCCTTGTAAAAACAGGTAAATCAATAGGGTTTTTCGTACGGATAAGTGCCCAGTGAATGGTTCGTTTAGCTTTATATATTGTTCCGGGTGGGCGTTGTATTGGTTTTTCAGAAGTGTTAGACCTGTAAGAGAAAAATTTAAATGGTTGGGAAAGGCCATGGGTTGTAGAAATATTTTTTTCACATTTTATTTCCTTTTAAAAACAGGTAAATCAATAGGGATTTTCGTACGGATAAGTACCAAGTGAACGGTTCGTTTAGCTTTATATATTGTTCCGGGTGGGCGTTGTATTGGTTTTTCGGAAGTGTTAGACCTGTAAGAGAAAAATTTAAATGGTTGGGAAAGGCCATGGGATGTAGAAATATTTTTTTCACATTTTACTTCCTTGTAAAAACAGGAAAATCAATAGGTATTTTCGTACTGATATGTACCCAGTGAACGGTTCGTTTAGCTTTATATATTGTTCCGGGTGGGCGTTGTATTGGTTTTTCGGAAGTGTTAGACCTGTAAGAGAAAAATTTAAATGGTTGGGAAAGGCCATGGGATGTAGAAATATTTTTTTCACATTTTATTTCCTTGTTAAAACAGGAAAATCAATAGGGATTTTCGTACTGATATGTACCCAGTGAACGGTTCGTTTAGCTTTATATATTGTTCCGGGTGGGCGTTGTATTGGTTTTTCGGAAGTGTTAGACCTGTAAGAGAAATATTTAAATGGTTGGGAAAGGCCATGGGATGTAGAAATATTTTTTTCACATTTTACTTCCTTGTAAAAACAGGAAAATCAATAGGGATTTTCGTACTGATATGTACCCAGTGAACGGTTCGTTTAGCTTTATATATTGTTCCGGGTGGGCGTTGTATTGGTTTTTCGGAAGTGTTAGACCTGTAAGAGAAATATTTAAATGGTTGGGAAAGGCCATGGGATGTAGAAATATTTTTTTCACATTTTATTTCCTTGTAAAAACAGGTAAATCAATAGGGTTTTTCGTACGGATAAGTGCCCACTGAATGGTTCGTTTAGCTTTATATATTGTTCCGGGTGGGCGTTGTTTTGGTTTTTCGGAAGTGTTAGACCTGTAAGAGAAAAATTTAAATGGTTGGGAAAGGCCATGGGATGTAGAAATATTTTTTTCACATTTTACTTCCTTGTAAAAACAGGAAAATCGATAGGGATTTTTGTACGGATAAGTACCTAGTGAACGGTTCGTTTATCTTTATATATTCTTCCGGGTGGGCGTTGTATTGGATTTTCGGAAGTGTTAGACCTGTAAGAGAAAAATTTAAATGGTTGGGAAAGGCCATGGGATGTAGAAATATTTTTTTCACATTTACTTCCTTGTAAAAACAGGTAAATCAATAGGGTTTTTCGTACGGATAAGTACCCAGTGTATGGTTCGTTTAGCTTTATATATTGTTCCGGGTGGGCGTTGTATTGGTTTTTCGGAAGTGTTAGACCTGTAAGAGAAAAATTTAAATGGTTGGGAAAGGCCATGGGATGTAGAAATATTTTTTTCACATTTTATTTCCTTTTAAAAACAGGTAAATCAATAGGGATTTTCGTACGGATAAGTACCAAGTGAACGGTTCGTTCAGCTTTATATATTGTTCCGGGTGGGCGTTGTATTGGTTTTTCGGAAGTGTTAGACCTGTAAGAGAAATATTTAAATGGTTGGGAAAGGCCATGGGATGTAGAAATGTTTTTTTCACATTTACTTCCTTGTAAAAACAGGTAAATCAATAGGGTTTTTCGTACGGAGAAGTGCCCAGTGAACGGCTCGTTTAGCTTTATATATTGTTCCGGGTGGGCGTTGTATTGGTTTTTCGGAAGTGTTAGACCTGTAAGAGAAAAATTTAAATGGTTGGGAAAGGCCATGGGATGTAGAAATATTTTTTTCACATTTTATTTCCTTTTAAAAACAGGTAAATCAATAGGGATTTTCGTACGGATAAGTACCAAGTGAACGGTTCGTTCAGCTTTATATATTGTTCCGGGTGGGCGATGTATTGGTTTTTCGGAAGTGTTAGACCTGTAAGAGAAATATTTAAATGGTTGGGAAAGGCCATGGGATGTAGAAATGTTTTTTTCACTTTTACTTCCTTGTAAAAACAGGTAAATCAATAGGGTTTTTCGTATGGAGAAGTGCCCAGTGAACGGCTCGTTTAGCTTTATATATTGTTCCGGGTGGGCGTTGTATTGGTTTTTCGGAAGTGTTAGACCTGTAAGAGAAAAATTTAAATGGTTGGGAAAGGCCATGGTTTGTAGAAATATTTTTTTCACATTTTATTTCCTTGTAAATACAGGTAAATCGATAGGGATTTTCATACGGATAAGTGCCCAGTGAACGGTTCGTTTAGCTTTATATATTGTTCCGGGTGGGCGTTGTATTGGTTTTTCGGAAGTGTTAAACCTGTAAGAGAAAAATTTCAATGGTTGGGAAAGGCCATGGGATGTAGAAATATTTTTTTCACATTTTACTTCCTTGTAAAAACAGCAAAATCGATAGGGATGTTCGTACAGATAAGTACCCAGTGAACGGTTCGTTTATCTTTATATATTCTTCCGGGTGGGCGTTGTATTGGTTTTTCGGAAGTGTTAGACCTGTAAGAAAAATATTTAAATGGTTGGGAAAGGCCATGGGATGTAGAAATATTTTTTTCACATTTTATTTCCTTGTAAAAACAGGTAAATCAATAGGGTTTTTCGTACGGATAAGTGCCCAGTGAATGGTTCGTTTAGCTTTATATATTGTTCCGGGTGGGCGTTGTATTGGTTTTTCAGAAGTGTTAGACCTGTAAGAGAAAAATTTAAATGGTTGGGAAAGGCCATGGGATGTAGAAATATTTTTTTCACATTTTATTTCCTTTTAAAAACAGGTAAATCAATAGGGATTTTCGTACGGATAAGTACCAAGTGAACGGTTCGTTCAGCTTTATATATTGTTCCGGGTGGGCGTTGTATTGGTTTTTCGGAAGTGTTAGACCTGTAAGAGAAATATTTAAATGGTTGGGAAAGGCCATGGGATGTAGAAATGTTTTTTTCACATTTACTTCCTTGTAAAAACAGGTAAATCAATAGGGTTTTTCGTACGGAGAAGTGCCCAGTGAATGGCTCGTTTAGCTTTATATATTGTTCCGGGTGGGCGTTGTATTGGTTTTTCGGAAGTGTTAGACCTGTAAGAGAAAAATTTAAATGGTTGGGAAAGGCCATGGGATGTAGAAATATTTTTTTCACATTTTATTTCCTTTTAAAGACAGGTAAATCAATAGGGATTTTCGTACGGATAAGTACCAAGTGAACGGTTCGTTCAGCTTTATATATTCTTCCGGGTGGGCGATGTATTGGTTTTTCGGAAGTGTTAGACCTGTAAGAGAAATATTTAAATGGTTGGGAAAGGCCATGGGATGTAGAAATGTTTTTTTCACTTTTACTTCCTTGTAAAAACAGGTAAATCAATAGGGTTTTTCGTACGGAGAAGTGTCCAGTGAACGGCTCGTTTAGCTTTATATATTGTTCGGGGTGGGCGTTGTATTGGTTTTTCGGAAGTGTTAGACCTGTAAGAGAAAAATTTAAATGGTTGGGAAAGGCCATGGTTTGTAGAAATATTTTTTTCACATTTTATTTCCTTGTAAATACAGGTAAATCGATAGGGATTTTCATAGGGATAAGTGCCCAGTGAACGGTTCGTTTAGCTTTATATATTGTTCCGGGTGGGCGTTGTATTGGTTTTTCGGAAGTGTTAAACCTGTAAGAGAAAAATTTCAATGGTTGGGAAAGGCCATGGGATGTAGAAATATTTTTTTCACATTTTACTTCCTTGTAAAAACAGCAAAATCGATAGGGATGTTCGTACAGATAAGTACCCAGTGAACGGTTCGTTTATCATTATATATTCTTCCGGGTGGGCGTTGTATTGGTTTTTCGGAAGTGTTAGACCTGTAAGAGAAAAATTTAAATGGTTGGGAAAGGCCATGGGATGTAGAAATATTTTTTTCACATTTTACTTCCTTGTAAAAACAGGAAAATCAATAGGGATTTTCGTACTGATATGTACCCAGTGAACGGTTCGTTTAGCTTTATATATTGTTCCGGGTGGGCGTTGTATTGGTTTTTCGGAAGTGTTAGACCTGTAAGAGAAATATTTAAATGGTTGGGAAAGGCCATGGGATGTAGAAATATTTTTTTCACATTTTATTTCCTTGTTAAAACAGGTAAATCAATAGGGTTTTTCGTACGGATAAGTGCCCAGTGAACGGTTCATTTAGCTTTATATATTGTTCCGGGTGGGCGTTGTTTTGGTTTTTCGGAAGTGTTAGACCTGTAAGAGAAAAATTTAAATGGTTGGGAAAGGCCATGGGATGTAGAAATATTTTTTTCACATTTTACTTCCTTGTAAAAACAGGAAAATCGATAGGGATTTTCGTACGGATAAGTACCCAGTGAACGGTTCGTTTATCTTTATATATTCTTCCGGGTGGGCGTTGTATTGGTTTTTCGGAAGTGTTAGACCTGTAAGAGAAAAATTTAAATGGTTGGGAAAGGCCATGGGATGTAGAAATATTTTTTTCACATTTTATTTCCTTGTAAAAACAGGTAAATCAATAGGGTTTTTCGTACGGATAAGTGCCCACTGAATGGTTCGTTTAGCTTTATATATTGTTCCGGGTGGGCGTTGTTTTGGTTTTTCGGAAGTGTTAGACCTGTAAGAGAAAAATTTAAATGGTTGGGAAAGGCCATGGGATGTAGAAATATTTTTTTCACATTTTACTTCCTTGTAAAAACAGGAAAATCGATAGGGATTTTTGTACGGATAAGTACCTAGTGAACGGTTCGTTTATCTTTATATATTCTTCCGGGTGGGCGTTGTATTGGATTTTCGGAAGTGTTAGACCTGTAAGAGAAAAATTTAAATGGTTGGGAAAGGCCATGGGATGTAGAAATATTTTTTTCACATTTACTTCCTTGTAAAAACAGGTAAATCAATAGGGTTTTTCGTACGGATAAGTACCCAGTGTATGGTTCGTTTAGCTTTATATATTGTTCCGGGTGGGCGTTGTATTGGTTTTTCGGAAGTGTTAGACCTGTAAGAGAAAAATTTAAATGGTTGGGAAAGGCCATGGGATGTAGAAATATTTTTTTCACATTTTATTTCCTTTTAAAAACAGGTAAATCAATAGGGATTTTCGTACGGATAAGTACCAAGTGAACGGTTCGTTCAGCTTTATATATTGTTCCGGGTGGGCGTTGTATTGGTTTTTCGGAAGTGTTAGACCTGTAAGAGAAATATTTAAATGGTTGTGAAAGGCCATGGGATGTAGAAATGTTTTTTTCACATTTACTTCCTTGTAAAAACAGGTAAATCAATAGGGTTTATCGTACGGAGAAGTGCCCAGTGAACGGCTCGTTTAGCTTTATATATTGTTCCGGGTGAGCGTTGTATTGGTTTTTCGGAAGTGTTAGACCTGTAAGAGAAAAATTTAAATGGTTGGGAAAGGCCATGGGATGTAGAAATATTTTTTTCACATTTTATTTCCTTTTAAAAACAGTTAAATCAATAGGGATTTTCGTACGGATAAGTACCAAGTGAACGGTTCGTTCAGCTTTATATATTGTTCCGGGTGGGCGTTGTATTGGTTTTTCGGAAGTGTTAGACCTGTAAGAGAAATATTTAAATGGTTGGGAAAGGCCATGGGATGTAGAAATGTTTTTTTCACATTTACTTCCTTGTAAAAACAGGTAAATCAATAGGGTTTTTCGTACGGAGAAGTGCCCAGTGAACGGCTCGTTTAGCTTTATATATTGTTCCGGGTGGGCGTTGTATTGGTTTTTCGGAAGTGTTAGACCTGTAAGAGAAAAATTTAAATGGTTGGGAAAGGCCATGGGATGTAGAAATATTTTTTTCACATTTTATTTCCTTTTAAAAACAGGTAAATCAATAGGGATTTTCGTACGGATAAGTACCAAGTGAACGGTTCGTTCAGCTTTATATATTGTTCCGGGTGGGCGATGTATTGGTTTTTCGGAAGTGTTAGACCTGTAAGAGAAATATTTAAATGGTTGGGAAAGGCCATGGGATGTAGAAATGTTTTTTTCACTTTTACTTCCTTGTAAAAACAGGTAAATCAATAGGGTTTTTCGTACGGAGAAGTGCCCAGTGAACGGCTCGTTTAGCTTTATATATTGTTCCGGGTGGGCGTTGTATTGGTTTTTCGGAAGTGTTAGACCTGTAAGAGAAAAATTTAAATGGTTGGGAAAGGCCATGGTTTGTAGAAATATTTTTTTCACATTTTATTTCCTTGTAAATACAGGTAAATCGATAGGGATTTTCATACGGATAAGTGCCCAGTGAACGGTTCGTTTAGCTTTATATATTGTTCCGGGTGGGCGTTGTATTGGTTTTTCGGAAGTGTTAAACCTGTAAGAGAAAAATTTCAATGGTTGGGAAAGGCCATGGGATGTAGAAATATTTTTTTCACATTTTACTTCCTTGTAAAAACAGCAAAATCGATAGGGATGTTCGTACAGATAAGTACCCAGTGAACGGTTCGTTTATCTTTATATATTCTTCCGGGTGGGCGTTGTATTGGTTTTTCGGAAGTGTTAGACCTGTAAGAAAAATATTTAAATGGTTGGGAAAGGCCATGGGATGTAGAAATATTTTTTTCACATTTTATTTCCTTGTAAAAACAGGTAAATCAATAGGGTTTTTCGTACGGATAAGTGCCCAGTGAATGGTTCGTTTAGCTTTATATATTGTTCCGGGTGGGCGTTGTATTGGTTTTTCAGAAGTGTTAGACCTGTAAGAGAAAAATTTAAATGGTTGGGAAAGGCCATGGGATGTAGAAATATTTTTTTTCACATTTTATTTCCTTTTAAAAACAGGTAAATCAATAGGGATTTTCGTACGGATAAGTACCAAGTGAACGGTTCGTTCAGCTTTATATATTGTTCCGGGTGGGCGTTTTATTGGTTTTTCGGAAGTGTTAGACCTGTAAGAGAAATATTTAAATGGTTGGGAAAGGCCATGGGATGTAGAAATGTTTTTTTCACATTTACTTCCTTGTAAAAACAGGTAAATCAATAGGGTTTTTCGTACGGAGAAGTGCCCAGTGAATGGCTCGTTTAGCTTTATATATTGTTCCGGGTGGGCGTTGTATTGGTTTTTCGGAAGTGTTAGACCTGTAAGAGAAAAATTTAAATGGTTGGGAAAGGCCATGGGATGTAGAAATATTTTTTTCACATTTTATTTCCTTTTAAAAACAGGTAAATCAATAGGGAATTTCGTACAGATAAGTACCAAGTGAACGGTTCGTTCAGCTTTATATATTGTTCCGGGTGGGCGATGTATTGTTTTTTCGGAAGTGTTAGACCTGTAAGAGAAATATTTAAATGGTTGGGAAAGGCCATGGGATGTAGAAATGTTTTTTTCACTTTTACTTCCTTGTAAAAACAGGTAAATCAATAGGGTTTTTCGTACGGAGAAGTGCCCAGTGAACGGCTCGTTTAGCTTTATATATTGTTCCGGGTGGGCGTTGTATTGGTTTTTCGGAAGTGTTAGACCTGTAAGAGAAAAATTTAAATGGTTGGGAAAGGCCATGGTTTGTAGAAATATTTTTTTCACATTTTATTTCCTTGTAAATACAGGTAAATCGATAGGGATTTTCATACGGATAAGTGCCCAGTGAACGGTTCGTTTAGCTTTATATATTGTTCCGGGTGGGCGTTGTATTGGTTTTTCGGAAGTGTTAAACCTGTAAGAGAAAAATTTCAATGGTTGGGAAAGGCCATGGGATGTAGAAATATTTTTTTCACATTTTACTTCCTTGTAAAAACAGCAAAATCGATAGGGATGTTCGTACAGATAAGTACCCAGTGAACGGTTCGTTTAGCTTTATATATTGTTCCGGGTGGGCGTTGTATTGGTTTTTCGGAAGTGTTAGACCTGTAAGAGAAAAATTTAAATGGTTGGGAAAGGCCATGGGATGTAGAAATGTTTTTTTCACATTTACTTCCTTGTAAAAACAGGTAAATCAATAGGGTTTTTCGTACGGAGAAGTGCCCAGTGAACGGCTCGTTTAGCTTTATATATTGTTCCGGGTGGGCGTTGTATTGGTTTTTCGGAAGTGTTAGACCTGTAAGAGAAAAATTTAAATGGTTGGGAAAGGCCATGGGATGTAGAAATATTTTTTTCACATTTTATTTCCTTTTAAAAACAGGTAAATCAATAGAGATTTTCGTACGGATAAGTACCAAGTGAACGGTTCGTTCAGCTTTATATATTGTTCCGGGTGGGCGATGTATTGGTTTTTCGGAAGTGTTAGACCTGTAAGAGAAATATTTAAATGGTTGGGAAAGGCCATGGGATGTAGAAATGTTTTTTTCACTTTTACTTCCTTGTAAAAACAGGTAAATCAATAGGGTTTTTCGTACGGAGAAGTGCCCAGTGAACGGCTCGTTTAGCTTTATATATTGTTCTGGGTGGGCGTTGTATTGGTTTTTCGGAAGTGTTAGACCTGTAAGAGAAAAATTTAAATGGTTGGGAAAGGCCATGGGATGTAGAAATATTTTTTTCACATTTTACTTCCTTGTAAAAACAGCAAAATCGATAGGGATGTTCGTACAGATAAGTACCCAGTGAACGGTTCGTTTATCTTTATATATTCTTCCGGGTGGGCGTTGTATTGGTTTTTCGGAAGTGTTAGACCTGTAAGAAAAATATTTAAATGGTTGGGAAAGGCCATGGGATGTAGAAATATTTTTTTCACATTTTATTTCCTTGTAAAAACAGGTAAATCAATAGGGTTTTTCGTACGGAGAAGTGCCCAGTGAATGGCTCGTTTAGCTTTATATATTGTTCCGGGTGGGCGTTGTATTGGTTTTTCGGAAGTGTTAGACCTGTAAGAGAAAAATTTAAATGGTTGGGAAAGGCCATGGGATGTAGAAATATTTTTTTCACATTTTATTTCCTTTTAAAAACAGGTAAATCAATAGGGATTTTCGTACGGATAAGTACCAAGTGAACGGTTCGTTCAGCTTTATATATTGTTCCGGGTGGGCGATGTATTGGTTTTTCGGAAGTGTTAGACCTGTAAGAGAAATATTTAAATGGTTGGGAAAGGCCATGGGATGTAGAAATGTTTTTTTCACTTTTACTTCCTTGTAAAAACAGGTAAATCAATAGGGTTTTTCGTACGGAGAAGTGCCCAGTGAACGGCTCGTTTAGCTTTATATATTGTTCCGGGTGGGCGTTGTATTGGTTTTTCGGAAGTGTTAGACCTGTAAGAGAAAAATTTAAATGGTTGGGAAAGGCCATGGTTTGTAGAAATATTTTTTTCACATTTTATTTCCTTGTAAATACAGGTAAATCGATAGGGATTTTCATACGGATAAGTGCCCAGTGAACGGTTCGTTTAGCTTTATATATTGTTCCGGGTGGGCGTTGTATTGGTTTTTCGGAAGTGTTAAACCTGTAAGAGAAAAATTTCAATGGTTGGGAAAGGCCATGGGATGTAGAAATATTTTTTTCACATTTTACTTCCTTGTAAAAACAGCAAAATCGATAGGGATGTTCGTACAGATAAGTACCCAGTGAACGGTTCGTTTATCTTTATATATTCTTCCGGGTGGGCGTTGTATTGGTTTTTCGGAAGTGTTAGACCTGTAAGAAAAATATTTAAATGGTTGGGAAAGGCCATGGGATGTAGAAATATTTTTTTCACATTTTATTTCCTTGTAAAAACAGGTAAATCAATAGGGTTTTTCGTACGGATAAGTGCCCAGTGAATGGTTCGTTTAGCTTTATATATTGTTCCCGGTGGGCGTTGTATTGGTTTTTCGGAAGTGTTAGACCTGTAAGAGAAAAATTTAAATGGTTGGGAAAGGCCATGGGATGTAGAAATATTTTTTTCACATTTTATTTCCTTGTAAAAACAGGTAAATCAATAGGGTTTTTCGTACGGATAAGTGCCCAGTGAATGGTTCGTTTAGCTTTATATATTGTTCCGGGTGGGCGTTGTATTGGTTTTTCGGAAGTGTTAAACCTGTAAGAGAAAAATTTCAATGGTTGGGAAAGGCCATGGGATGTAGAAATATTTTTTTCACATTTTACTTCCTTGTAAAAACAGCAAAATCGATAGGGATGTTCGTACAGATAAGTACCCAGTGAACGGTTCGTTTATCTTTATATATTCTTCCGGGTGGGCGTTGTATTGGTTTTTCGGAAGTGTTAGACCTGTAAGAAAAATATTTAAATGGTTGGGAAAGGCCATGGGATGTAGAAATATTTTTTTCACATTTTATTTCCTTGTAAAAACAGGTAAATCAATAGGGTTTTTCGTACGGATAAGTGCCCAGTGAATGGTTCGTTTAGCTTTATATATTGTTCCCGGTGGGCGTTGTATTGGTTTTTCGGAAGTGTTAGACCTGTAAGAGAAAAATTTAAATGGTTGGGAAAGGCCATGGGATGTAGAAATATTTTTTTCACATTTTATTTCCTTGTAAAAACAGGTAAATCAATAGGGTTTTTCGTACGGATAAGTGCCCAGTGAATGGTTCGTTTAGCTTTATATATTGTTCCGGGTGGGCGTTGTATTGGTTTTTCGGAAGTGTTAGACCTGTAAGAGAAAAATTTAAATGGTTGGGAAAGGCCATGGGATGTAGAAATATTTTTTTCACATTTTACTTCCTTGTAAAAACAGCAAAATCGATAGGGATGTTCGTACAGATAAGTACCCAGTGAACGGTTCGTTTAGCTTTATATATTGTTCCGGGTGGGCGTTGTATTGGTTTTTCGGAAGTGTTAGACCTGTAAGAGAAAAATTTAAATGGTTGGGAAAGGCCATGGGATGTAGAAATGTTTTTTTCACATTTACTTCCTTGTAAAAACAGGTAAATCAATAGGGTTTTTCGTACGGAGAAGTGCCCAGTGAACGGCTCGTTTAGGTTTATATATTGTTCCGGGTGGGCGTTGTATTGGTTTTTCGGAAGTGTTAGACCTGTAAGAGAAAAATTTAAATGGTTGGGAAAGGCCATGGGTTGTAGAAATATTTTTTTCACATTTTATTTCCTTGTAAATACAGGTAAATCAATAGGGATTTTCGTACGGATAAGTACCAAGTGAACGGTTCGTTCAGCTTTATATATTGTTCCGGGTGGGCGTTGTATTGGTTTTTCGGAAGTGTTAGACCTGTAAGAGAAATATTTAAATGGTTGTGAAAGGCCATGGGATGTAGAAATGTTTTTTTCACATTTACTTCCTTGTAAAAACAGGTAAATCAATAGGGTTTATCGTACGGAGAAGTGCCCAGTGAACGGCTCGTTTAGCTTTATATATTGTTCCGGGTGAGCGTTGTATTGGTTTTTCGGAAGTGTTAGACCTGTAAGAGAAAAATTTAAATGGTTGGGAAAGGCCATGGGATGTAGAAATATTTTTTTCACATTTTATTTCCTTTTAAAAACAGTTAAATCAATAGGGATTTTCGTACGGATAAGTACCAAGTGAACGGTTCGTTCAGCTTTATATATTGTTCCGGGTGGGCGTTGTATTGGTTTTTCGGAAGTGTTAGACCTGTAAGAGAAATATTTAAATGGTTGGGAAAGGCCATGGGATGTAGAAATGTTTTTTTCACATTTACTTCCTTGTAAAAACAGGTAAATCAATAGGGTTTTTCGTACGGAGAAGTGCCCAGTGAACGGCTCGTTTAGCTTTATATATTGTTCCGGGTGGGCGTTGTATTGGTTTTTCGGAAGTGTTAGACCTGTAAGAGAAAAATTTAAATGGTTGGGAAAGGCCATGGGATGTAGAAATATTTTTTTCACATTTTATTTCCTTTTAAAAACAGGTAAATCAATAGGGATTTTCGTACGGATAAGTACCAAGTGAACGGTTCGTTCAGCTTTATATATTGTTCCGGGTGGGCGATGTATTGGTTTTTCGGAAGTGTTAGACCTGTAAGAGAAATATTTAAATGGTTGGGAAAGGCCATGGGATGTAGAAATGTTTTTTTCACTTTTACTTCCTTGTAAAAACAGGTAAATCAATAGGGTTTTTCGTACGGAGAAGTGCCCAGTGAACGGCTCGTTTAGCTTTATATATTGTTCCGGGTGGGCGTTGTATTGGTTTTTCGGAAGTGTTAGACCTGTAAGAGAAAAATTTAAATGGTTGGGAAAGGCCATGGTTTGTAGAAATATTTTTTTCACATTTTATTTCCTTGTAAATACAGGTAAATCGATAGGGATTTTCATACGGATAAGTGCCCAGTGAACGGTTCGTTTAGCTTTATATATTGTTCCGGGTGGGCGTTGTATTGGTTTTTCGGAAGTGTTAAACCTGTAAGAGAAAAATTTCAATGGTTGGGAAAGGCCATGGGATGTAGAAATATTTTTTTCACATTTTACTTCCTTGTAAAAACAGCAAAATCGATAGGGATGTTCGTACAGATAAGTACCCAGTGAACGGTTCGTTTATCTTTATATATTCTTCCGGGTGGGCGTTGTATTGGTTTTTCGGAAGTGTTAGACCTGTAAGAAAAATATTTAAATGGTTGGGAAAGGCCATGGGATGTAGAAATATTTTTTTCACATTTTATTTCCTTGTAAAAACAGGTAAATCAATAGGGTTTTTCGTACGGATAAGTGCCCAGTGAATGGTTCGTTTAGCTTTATATATTGTTCCGGGTGGGCGTTGTATTGGTTTTTCAGAAGTGTTAGACCTGTAAGAGAAAAATTTAAATGGTTGGGAAAGGCCATGGGATGTAGAAATATTTTTTTTCACATTTTATTTCCTTTTAAAAACAGGTAAATCAATAGGGATTTTCGTACGGATAAGTACCAAGTGAACGGTTCGTTCAGCTTTATATATTGTTCCGGGTGGGCGTTTTATTGGTTTTTCGGAAGTGTTAGACCTGTAAGAGAAATATTTAAATGGTTGGGAAAGGCCATGGGATGTAGAAATGTTTTTTTCACATTTACTTCCTTGTAAAAACAGGTAAATCAATAGGGTTTTTCGTACGGAGAAGTGCCCAGTGAATGGCTCGTTTAGCTTTATATATTGTTCCGGGTGGGCGTTGTATTGGTTTTTCGGAAGTGTTAGACCTGTAAGAGAAAAATTTAAATGGTTGGGAAAGGCCATGGGATGTAGAAATATTTTTTTCACATTTTATTTCCTTTTAAAAACAGGTAAATCAATAGGGATTTTCGTACAGATAAGTACCAAGTGAACGGTTCGTTCAGCTTTATATATTGTTCCGGGTGGGCGATGTATTGTTTTTTCGGAAGTGTTAGACCTGTAAGAGAAATATTTAAATGGTTGGGAAAGGCCATGGGATGTAGAAATGTTTTTTTCACTTTTACTTCCTTGTAAAAACAGGTAAATCAATAGGGTTTTTCGTACGGAGAAGTGCCCAGTGAACGGCTCGTTTAGCTTTATATATTGTTCCGGGTGGGCGTTGTATTGGTTTTTCGGAAGTGTTAGACCTGTAAGAGAAAAATTTAAATGGTTGGGAAAGGCCATGGTTTGTAGAAATATTTTTTTCACATTTTATTTCCTTGTAAATACAGGTAAATCGATAGGGATTTTCATACGGATAAGTGCCCAGTGAACGGTTCGTTTAGCTTTATATATTGTTCCGGGTGGGCGTTGTATTGGTTTTTCGGAAGTGTTAAACCTGTAAGAGAAAAATTTCAATGGTTGGGAAAGGCCATGGGATGTAGAAATATTTTTTTCACATTTTACTTCCTTGTAAAAACAGCAAAATCGATAGGGATGTTCGTACAGATAAGTACCCAGTGAACGGTTCGTTTAGCTTTATATATTGTTCCGGGTGGGCGTTGTATTGGTTTTTCGGAAGTGTTAGACCTGTAAGAGAAAAATTTAAATGGTTGGGAAAGGCCATGGGATGTAGAAATGTTTTTTTCACATTTACTTCCTTGTAAAAACAGGTAAATCAATAGGGTTTTTCGTACGGAGAAGTGCCCAGTGAACGGCTCGTTTAGCTTTATATATTGTTCCGGGTGGGCGTTGTATTGGTTTTTCGGAAGTGTTAGACCTGTAAGAGAAAAATTTAAATGGTTGGGAAAGGCCATGGGATGTAGAAATATTTTTTTCACATTTTATTTCCTTTTAAAAACAGGTAAATCAATAGAGATTTTCGTACGGATAAGTACCAAGTGAACGGTTCGTTCAGCTTTATATATTGTTCCGGGTGGGCGATGTATTGGTTTTTCGGAAGTGTTAGACCTGTAAGAGAAATATTTAAATGGTTGGGAAAGGCCATGGGATGTAGAAATGTTTTTTTCACTTTTACTTCCTTGTAAAAACAGGTAAATCAATAGGGTTTTTCGTACGGAGAAGTGCCCAGTGAACGGCTCGTTTAGCTTTATATATTGTTCTGGGTGGGCGTTGTATTGGTTTTTCGGAAGTGTTAGACCTGTAAGAGAAAAATTTAAATGGTTGGGAAAGGCCATGGGATGTAGAAATATTTTTTTCACATTTTACTTCCTTGTAAAAACAGCAAAATCGATAGGGATGTTCGTACGGATAAGTACCAAGTGAACGGTTCGTTCAGCTTTATATATTGTTCCGGGTGGGCGATGTATTGGTTTTTCGGAAGTGTTAGACCTGTAAGAGAAATATTTAAATGGTTGGGAAAGGCCATGGGATGTAGAAATGTTTTTTTCACTTTTACTTCCTTGTAAAAACAGGTAAATCAATAGGGTTTTTCGTACGGAGAAGTGCCCAGTGAACGGCTCGTTTAGCTTTATATATTGTTCCGGGTGGGCGTTGTATTGGTTTTTCGGAAGTGTTAGACCTGTAAGAGAAAAATTTAAATGGTTGGGAAAGGCCATGGTTTGTAGAAATATTTTTTTCACATTTTATTTCCTTGTAAATACAGGTAAATCGATAGGGATTTTCATACGGATAAGTGCCCAGTGAACGGTTCGTTTAGCTTTATATATTGTTCCGGGTGGGCGTTGTATTGGTTTTTCGGAAGTGTTAAACCTGTAAGAGAAAAATTTCAATGGTTGGGAAAGGCCATGGGATGTAGAAATATTTTTTTCACATTTTACTTCCTTGTAAAAACAGCAAAATCGATAGGGATGTTCGTACAGATAAGTACCCAGTGAACGGTTCGTTTATCTTTATATATTCTTCCGGGTGGGCGTTGTATTGGTTTTTCGGAAGTGTTAGACCTGTAAGAAAAATATTTAAATGGTTGGGAAAGGCCATGGGATGTAGAAATATTTTTTTCACATTTTATTTCCTTGTAAAAACAGGTAAATCAATAGGGTTTTTCGTACGGATAAGTGCCCAGTGAATGGTTCGTTTAGCTTTATATATTGTTCCCGGTGGGCGTTGTATTGGTTTTTCGGAAGTGTTAGACCTGTAAGAGAAAAATTTAAATGGTTGGGAAAGGCCATGGGATGTAGAAATATTTTTTTCACATTTTATTTCCTTGTAAAAACAGGTAAATCAATAGGGTTTTTCGTACGGATAAGTGCCCAGTGAATGGTTCGTTTAGCTTTATATATTGTTCCGGGTGGGCGTTGTATTGGTTTTTCGGAAGTGTTAAACCTGTAAGAGAAAAATTTCAATGGTTGGGAAAGGCCATGGGATGTAGAAATATTTTTTTCACATTTTACTTCCTTGTAAAAACAGCAAAATCGATAGGGATGTTCGTACAGATAAGTACCCAGTGAACGGTTCGTTTATCTTTATATATTCTTCCGGGTGGGCGTTGTATTGGTTTTTCGGAAGTGTTAGACCTGTAAGAAAAATATTTAAATGGTTGGGAAAGGCCATGGGATGTAGAAATATTTTTTTCACATTTTATTTCCTTGTAAAAACAGGTAAATCAATAGGGTTTTTCGTACGGATAAGTGCCCAGTGAATGGTTCGTTTAGCTTTATATATTGTTCCCGGTGGGCGTTGTATTGGTTTTTCGGAAGTGTTAGACCTGTAAGAGAAAAATTTAAATGGTTGGGAAAGGCCATGGGATGTAGAAATATTTTTTTCACATTTTATTTCCTTGTAAAAACAGGTAAATCAATAGGGTTTTTCGTACGGATAAGTGCCCAGTGAATGGTTCGTTTAGCTTTATATATTGTTCCGGGTGGGCGTTGTATTGGTTTTTCGGAAGTGTTAGACCTGTAAGAGAAAAATTTAAATGGTTGGGAAAGGCCATGGGATGTAGAAATATTTTTTTCACATTTTACTTCCTTGTAAAAACAGCAAAATCGATAGGGATGTTCGTACAGATAAGTACCCAGTGAACGGTTCGTTTAGCTTTATATATTGTTCCGGGTGGGCGTTGTATTGGTTTTTCGGAAGTGTTAGACCTGTAAGAGAAAAATTTAAATGGTTGGGAAAGGCCATGGGATGTAGAAATGTTTTTTTCACATTTACTTCCTTGTAAAAACAGGTAAATCAATAGGGTTTTTCGTACGGAGAAGTGCCCAGTGAACGGCTCGTTTAGGTTTATATATTGTTCCGGGTGGGCGTTGTATTGGTTTTTCGGAAGTGTTAGACCTGTAAGAGAAAAATTTAAATGGTTGGGAAAGGCCATGGGATGTAGAAATATTTTTTTCACATTTTATTTCCTTTTAAAAACAGGTAAATCAATAGAGATTTTCGTACGGATAAGTACCAAGTGAACGGTTCGTTCAGCTTTATATATTGTTCCGGGTGGGCGATGTATTGGTTTTTCGGAAGTGTTAGACCTGTAAGAGAAATATTTAAATGGTTGGGAAAGGCCATGGGATGTAGAAATGTTTTTTTCACTTTTACTTCCTTGTAAAAACAGGTAAATCAATAGGGTTTTTCGTACGGAGAAGTGCCCAGTGAACGGCTCGTTTAGCTTTATATATTGTTCTGGGTGGGCGTTGTATTGGTTTTTCGGAAGTGTTAGACCTGTAAGAGAAAAATTTAAATGGTTGGGAAAGGCCATGGGATGTAGAAATATTTTTTTCACATTTTACTTCCTTGTAAAAACAGCAAAATCGATAGGGATGTTCGTACAGATAAGTACCCAGTGAACGGTTCGTTTATCTTTATATATTCTTCCGGGTGGGCGTTGTATTGGTTTTTCGGAAGTGTTAGACCTGTAAGAAAAATATTTAAATGGTTGGGAAAGGCCATGGGATGTAGAAATATTTTTTTCACATTTTATTTCCTTGTAAAAACAGGTAAATCAATAGGGTTTTTCGTACGGAGAAGTGCCCAGTGAATGGCTCGTTTAGCTTTATATATTGTTCCGGGTGGGCGTTGTATTGGTTTTTCGGAAGTGTTAGACCTGTAAGAGAAAAATTTAAATGGTTGGGAAAGGCCATGGGATGTAGAAATATTTTTTTCACATTTTATTTCCTTTTAAAAACAGGTAAATCAATAGGGATTTTCGTACGGATAAGTACCAAGTGAACGGTTCGTTCAGCTTTATATATTGTTCCGGGTGGGCGATGTATTGGTTTTTCGGAAGTGTTAGACCTGTAAGAGAAATATTTAAATGGTTGGGAAAGGCCATGGGATGTAGAAATGTTTTTTTCACTTTTACTTCCTTGTAAAAACAGGTAAATCAATAGGGTTTTTCGTACGGAGAAGTGCCCAGTGAACGGCTCGTTTAGCTTTATATATTGTTCCGGGTGGGCGTTGTATTGGTTTTTCGGAAGTGTTAGACCTGTAAGAGAAAAATTTAAATGGTTGGGAAAGGCCATGGTTTGTAGAAATATTTTTTTCACATTTTATTTCCTTGTAAATACAGGTAAATCGATAGGGATTTTCATACGGATAAGTGCCCAGTGAACGGTTCGTTTAGCTTTATATATTGTTCCGGGTGGGCGTTGTATTGGTTTTTCGGAAGTGTTAAACCTGTAAGAGAAAAATTTCAATGGTTGGGAAAGGCCATGGGATGTAGAAATATTTTTTTCACATTTTACTTCCTTGTAAAAACAGCAAAATCGATAGGGATGTTCGTACAGATAAGTACCCAGTGAACGGTTCGTTTATCTTTATATATTCTTCCGGGTGGGCGTTGTATTGGTTTTTCGGAAGTGTTAGACCTGTAAGAGAAAAATTTAAATGGTTGGGAAAGGCCATGGGATGTAGAAATATTTTTTTCACATTTTATTTCCTTTTAAAAACAGGTAAATCAATAGGGATTTTCGTACAGATAAGTACCAAGTGAACGGTTCGTTCAGCTTTATATATTGTTCCGGGTGGGCGATGTATTGGTTTTTCGGAAGTGTTAGACCTGTAAGAGAAATATTTAAATGGTTGGGAAAGGCCATGGGATGTAGAAATGTTTTTTTCACTTTTACTTCCTTGTAAAAACAGGTAAATCAATAGGGTTTTTCGTACGGAGAAGTGCCCAGTGAACGGCTCGTTTAGCTTTATATATTGTTCCGGGTGGGCGTTGTATTGGTTTTTCGGAAGTGTTAGACCTGTAAGAGAAAAATTTAAATGGTTGGGAAAGGCCATGGTTTGTAGAAATATTTTTTTCACATTTTATTTCCTTGTAAATACAGGTAAATCGATAGGGATTTTTATACGGATAAGTGCCCAGTGAACGGTTCGTTTAGCTTTATATATTGTTCCGGGTGGGCGTTGTATTGGTTTTTCGGAAGTGTTAAACCTGTAAGAGAAAAATTTCAATGGTTGGGAAAGGCCATGGGATGTAGAAATATTTTTTTCACATTTTACTTCCTTGTAAAAACAGCAAAATCGATAGGGATGTTCGTACAGATAAGTACCCAGTGAACGGTTCGTTTATCTTTATATATTCTTCCGGGTGGGCGTTGTATTGGTTTTTCGGAAGTGTTAGACCTGTAAGAGAAAAATTTAAATGGTTGGGAAAGGCCATGGGATGTAGAAATATTTTTTTCACATTTTACTTCCTTGTAAAAACAGGAAAATCAATAGGGATTTTCGTACTGATATGTACCCAGTGAACGGTTCGTTTAGCTTTATATATTGTTCCGGGTGGGCGTTGTATTGGTTTTTCGGAAGTGTTAGACCTGTAAGAGAAATATTTAAATGGTTGGGAAATTCCATGGGATGTAGAAATATTTTTTTCACATTTTATTTCCTTGTTAAAACAGGTAAATCAATAGGGTTTTTCGTACGGATAAGTGCCCAGTGAACGGTTCATTTAGCTTTATATATTGTTCCGGGTGGGCGTTGTTTTGGTTTTTCGGAAGTGTTAGACCTGTAAGAGAAAAATTTAAATGGTTGGGAAAGGCCATGGGATGTAGAAATATTTTTTTCATATTTTACTTCCTTGTAAAAACAGGAAAATCGATAGGGATTTTCGTACGGATAAGTACCCAGTGAACGGTTCGTTTATCTTTATATATTCTTCCGGGTGGGCATTGTATTGGTTTTTCGGAAGTGTTAGACCTGTAAGAGAAAAATTTAAATGGTTGGGAAAGGCCATGGGATGTAGAAATATTTTTTTCACATTTTATTTCCTTGTAAAAACAGGTAAATCAATAGGGTTTTTCGTACGGATAAGTGCCCACTGAATGGTTCGTTTAGCTTTATATATTGTTCCGGGTGGGCGTTGTTTTGGTTTTTCGGAAGTGTTAGACCTGTAAGAGAAAAATTTAAATGGTTGGGAAAGGCCATGGGATGTAGAAATATTTTTTTCACATTTTACTTCCTTGTAAAAACAGGAAAATCGATAGGGATTTTTGTACGGATAAGTACCTAGTGAACGGATCGTTTATCTTTATATATTCTTCCGGGTGGGCGTTGTATTGGATTTTCGGAAGTGTTAGACCTGTAAGAGAAAAATTT
The DNA here is from genome assembly GCF_049243985.1 of Paroedura picta. Classification (NCBI taxonomy): domain Eukaryota; kingdom Metazoa; phylum Chordata; class Lepidosauria; order Squamata; family Gekkonidae; genus Paroedura; species Paroedura picta. Next base: position 189,068,111 of record NC_135369.1, read on the forward strand.
AAATGGTTGGGAAAGGCCATGGGATGTAGAAATATTTTTTCACATTTACTTCCTTGTAAAAACAGGTAAATCAATAGGGTTTTTCGTACGGATAAGTACCCAGTGTATGGTTCGTTTAGCTTTATATATTGTTCCGGGTGGGCGTTGTATTGGTTTTTCGGAAGTGTTAGACCTGTAAGAGAAAAATTTAAATGGTTGGGAAAGGCCATGGGATGTAGAAATATTTTTTTCACATTTTATTTCCTTTTAAAAACAGGTAAATCAATAGAGATTTTCGTACGGATAAGTACCAAGTGAACGGTTCGTTCAGCTTTATATATTGTTCCGGGTGGGCGATGTATTGGTTTTTCGGAAGTGTTAGACCTGTAAGAGAAATATTTAAATGGTTGGGAAAGGCCATGGGATGTAGAAATGTTTTTTTCACTTTTACTTCCTTGTAAAAACAGGTAAATCAATAGGGTTTTTCGTACGGAGAAGTGCCCAGTGAACGGCTCGTTTAGCTTTATATATTGTTCTGGGTGGGCGTTGTATTGGTTTTTCGGAAGTGTTAGACCTGTAAGAGAAAAATTTAAATGGTTGGGAAAGGCCATGGGATGTAGAAATATTTTTTTCACATTTTACTTCCTTGTAAAAATAGCAAAATCGATAGGGATGTTCGTACAGATAAGTACCCAGTGAACGGTTCGTTTATCTTTATATATTCTTCCGGGTGGGCGTTGTATTGGTTTTTCGGAAGTGTTAGACCTGTAAGAAAAATATTTAAATGGTTGGGAAAGGCCATGGGATGTAGAAATATTTTTTTCACATTTTATTTCCTTGTAAAAACAGGTAAATCAATAGGGTTTTTCGTACGGAGAAGTGCCCAGTGAATGGCTCGTTTAGCTTTATATATTGTTCCGGGTGGGCGTTGTATTGGTTTTTCGGAAGTGTTAGACCTGTAAGAGAAAAATTTAAATGGTTGGGAAAGGCCATGGGATGTAGAAATATTTTTTTCACATTTTATTTCCTTTTAAAAACAGGTAAATCAATAGGGATTTTCGTACGGATAAGTACCAAGTGAACGGTTCGTTCAGCTTTATATATTGTTCCGGGTGGGCGATGTATTGGTTTTTCGGAAGTGTTAGACCTGTAAGAGAAATATTTAAATGGTTGGGAAAGGCCATGGGATGTAGAAATGTTTTTTTCACTTTTACTTCCTTGTAAAAACAGGTAAATCAATAGGGTTTTTCGTACGGAGAAGTGCCCAGTGAACGGCTCGTTTAGCTTTATATATTGTTCCGGGTGGGCGTTGTATTGGTTTTTCGGAAGTGTTAGACCTGTAAGAGAAAAATTTAAATGGTTGGGAAAGGCCATGGTTTGTAGAAATATTTTTTTCACATTTTATTTCCTTGTAAATACAGGTAAATCGATAGGGATTTTCATACGGATAAGTGCCCAGTGAACGGTTCGTTTAGCTTTATATATTGTTCCGGGTGGGCGTTGTATTGGTTTTTCGGAAGTGTTAAACCTGTAAGAGAAAAATTTCAATGGTTGGGAAAGGCCATGGGATGTAGAAATATTTTTTTCACATTTTACTTCCTTGTAAAAACAGCAAAATCGATAGGGATGTTCGTACAGATAAGTACCCAGTGAACGGTTCGTTTATCTTTATATATTCTTCCGGGTGGGCGTTGTATTGGTTTTTCGGAAGTGTTAGACCTGTAAGAAAAATATTTAAATGGTTGGGAAAGGCCATGGGATGTAGAAATATTTTTTTCACATTTTATTTCCTTGTAAAAACAGGTAAATCAATAGGGTTTTTCGTACGGATAAGTGCCCAGTGAATGGTTCGTTTAGCTTTATATATTGTTCCGGGTGGGCGTTGTATTGGTTTTTCGGAAGTGTTAGACCTGTAAGAGAAAAATTTAAATGGTTGGGAAAGGCCATGGGATGTAGAAATATTTTTTTCACATTTTATTTCCTTTTAAAAACAGGTAAATCAATAGGGATTTTCGTACAGATAAGTACCAAGTGAACGGTTCGTTCAGCTTTATATATTGTTCCGGGTGGGCGATGTATTGGTTTTTCGGAAGTGTTAGACCTGTAAGAGAAATATTTAAATGGTTGGGAAAGGCCATGGGATGTAGAAATGTTTTTTTCACTTTTACTTCCTTGTAAAAACAGGTAAATCAATAGGGTTTTTCGTACGGAGAAGTGCCCAGTGAACGGCTCGTTTAGCTTTATATATTGTTCCGGGTGGGCGTTGTATTGGTTTTTCGGAAGTGTTAGACCTGTAAGAGAAAAATTTAAATGGTTGGGAAAGGCCATGGTTTGTAGAAATATTTTTTTCACATTTTATTTCCTTGTAAATACAGGTAAATCGATAGGGATTTTCATACGGATAAGTGCCCAGTGAACGGTTCGTTTAGCTTTATATATTGTTCCGGGTGGGCGTTGTATTGGTTTTTCGGAAGTGTTAAACCTGTAAGAGAAAAATTTCAATGGTTGGGAAAGGCCATGGGATGTAGAAATATTTTTTTCACATTTTACTTCCTTGTAAAAACAGCAAAATCGATAGGGATGTTCGTACAGATAAGTACCCAGTGAACGGTTCGTTTATCTTTATATATTCTTCCGGGTGGGCGTTGTATTGGTTTTTCGGAAGTGTTAGACCTGTAAGAGAAAAATTTAAATGGTTGGGAAAGGCCATGGGATGTAGAAATATTTTTTTCACATTTTACTTCCTTGTAAAAACAGGAAAATCAATAGGGATTTTCGTACTGATATGTACCCAGTGAACGGTTCGTTTAGCTTTATATATTGTTCCGGGTGGGCGTTGTATTGGTTTTTCGGAAGTGTTAGACCTGTAAGAGAAATATTTAAATGGTTGGGAAATTCCATGGGATGTAGAAATATTTTTTTCACATTTTATTTCCTTGTTAAAACAGGTAAATCAATAGGGTTTTTCGTACGGATAAGTGCCCAGTGAACGGTTCATTTAGCTTTATATATTGTTCCGGGTGGGCGTTGTTTTGGTTTTTCGGAAGTGTTAGACCTGTAAGAGAAAAATTTAAATGGTTGGGAAAGGCCATGGGATGTAGAAATATTTTTTTCATATTTTACTTCCTTGTAAAAACAGGAAAATCGATAGGGATTTTCGTACGGATAAGTACCCAGTGAACGGTTCGTTTATCTTTATATATTCTTCCGGGTGGGCATTGTATTGGTTTTTCGGAAGTGTTAGACCTGTAAGAGAAAAATTTAAATGGTTGGGAAAGGCCATGGGATGTAGAAATATTTTTTTCACATTTTATTTCCTTGTAAAAACAGGTAAATCAATAGGGTTTTTCGTACGGATAAGTGCCCACTGAATGGTTCGTTTAGCTTTATATATTGTTCCGGGTGGGCGTTGTTTTGGTTTTTCGGAAGTGTTAGACCTGTAAGAGAAAAATTTAAATGGTTGGGAAAGGCCATGGGATGTAGAAATATTTTTTTCACATTTTACTTCCTTGTAAAAACAGGAAAATCGATAGGGATTTTTGTACGGATAAGTACCTAGTGAACGGATCGTTTATCTTTATATATTCTTCCGGGTGGGCGTTGTATTGGATTTTCGGAAGTGTTAGACCTGTAAGAGAAAAATTTAAATGGTTGGGAAAGGCCATGGGATGTAGAAATATTTTTTCACATTTACTTCCTTGTAAAAACAGGTAAATCAATAGGGTTTTTCGTACGGATAAGTACCCAGTGTATGGTTCGTTTAGCTTTATATATTGTTCCGGGTGGGCGTTGTATTGGTTTTTCGGAAGTGTTAGACCTGTAAGAGAAAAATTTAAATGGTTGGGAAAGGCCATGGGATGTAGAAATATTTTTTTCACATTTTATTTCCTTTTCAAAACAGGTAAATCAATAGGGATTTTCGTACGGATAAGTACCAAGTGAACGGTTCGTTCAGCTTTATATATTGTTCCGGGTGGGCGTTGTATTGGTTTTTCGGAAGTGTTAGACCTGTAAGAGAAATATTTAAATGGTTGGGAAAGGCCATGGGATGTAGAAATGTTTTTTTCACATTTACTTCCTTGTAAAAACAGGTAAATCAATAGGGTTTTTCGTACGGAGAAGTGCCCAGTGAACGGCTCGTTTAGCTTTATATATTGTTCCGGGTGGGCGTTGTATTGGTTTTTCGGAAGTGTTAGACCTGTAAGAGAAAAATTTAAATGGTTGGGAAAGGCCATGGGATGTAGAAATATTTTTTTCACATTTTATTTCCTTTTAAAAACAGGTAAATCAATAGGGATTTTCGTACGGATAAGTACCAAGTGAACGGTTCGTTCAGCTTTATATATTGTTCCGGGTGGGCGATGTATTGGTTTTTCGGAAGTGTTAGACCTGTAAGAGAAATATTTAAATGGTTGGGAAAGGCCATGGGATGTAGAAATGTTTTTTTCACTTTTACTTCCTTGTAAAAACAGGTAAATCAATAGGGTTTTTCGTACGGAGAAGTGCCCAGTGAACGGCTCGTTTAGCTTTATATATTGTTCCGGGTGGGCGTTGTATTGGTTTTTCGGAAGTGTTAGACCTGTAAGAGAAAAATTTAAATGGTTGGGAAAGGCCATGGTTTGTAGAAATATTTTTTTCACATTTTATTTCCTTGTAAATACAGGTAAATCGATAGGGATTTTCATACGGATAAGTACCCAGTGAACGGTTCGTTTAGCTTTATATATTGTTCCAGGTGGGCGTTGTATTGGTTTTTCGGAAGTGTTAAACCTGTAAGAGAAAAATTTCAATGGTTGGGAAAGGCCATGGGATGTAGAAATATTTTTTTCACATTTTACTTCCTTGTAAAAACAGCAAAATCGATAGGGATGTTCGTACAGATAAGTACCCAGTGAACGGTTCGTTTATCTTTATATATTCTTCCGGGTGGGCGTTGTATTGGTTTTTCGGAAGTGTTAGACCTGTAAGAAAAATATTTAAATGGTTGGGAAAGGCCATGGGATGTAGAAATATTTTTTTCACATTTACTTCCTTGTAAAAACAGGTAAATCAATAGGGTTTTTCGTACGGATAAGTACCCAGTGAACGGTTCGTTTAGCTTTATATATTTTTCCGGGTAGGAGTTGTATTGGTTTTTCGCAAGTGTTAGACCTGTAAGAGAAAAATTTAAATGGTTGGGAAAGGCCATGGGATGTAGAAATATTTTTTTCACATTTTATTTCCTTGTAAAAACAGGTAAATCAATAGGGTTTTTCGTATGGAGAAGTGCCCAGTGAACGGCTCGTTTAGCTTTATATATTGTTCCGGGTGGGCGTTGTATTGGTTTTTCGGGAGTGTTAGACCTGTAAGAGAAAAATTTAAATGGTTGGGAAAGGCCATGGGATGTAGAAATATTTTTTTCACATTTTATTTCCTTGTAAAAACAGGTAAATCAATAGGGTTTTTCGTACGGATAAGTGCCCAGTGAACGGTTCATTTAGCTTTATATATTGTTCCGGGTGGGCGTTGTTTTGGTTTTTCGGAAGTGTTAGACCTGTAAGAGAAAAATTTAAATGGTTGGGAAAGGCCATGGGATGTAGAAATATTTTTTTCATATTTTACTTCCTTGTAAAAACAGGAAAATCGATAGGGATTTTCGTACGGATAAGTACCCAGTGAACGGTTCGTTTATCTTTATATATTCTTCCGGGTGGGCATTGTATTGGTTTTTCGGAAGTGTTAGACCTGTAAGAGAAAAATTTAAATGGTTGGGAAAGGCCATGGGATGTAGAAATATTTTTTTCACATTTTATTTCCTTGTAAAAACAGGTAAATCAATAGGGTTTTTCGTACGGATAAGTGCCCACTGAATGGTTCGTTTAGCTTTATATATTGTTCCGGGTGGGCGTTGTTTTGGTTTTTCGGAAGTGTTAGACCTGTAAGAGAAAAATTTAAATGGTTGGGAAAGGCCATGGGATGTAGAAATATTTTTTTCACATTTTACTTCCTTGTAAAAACAGGAAAATCGATAGGGATTTTTGTACGGATAAGTACCTAGTGAACGGATCGTTTATCTTTATATATTCTTCCGGGTGGGCGTTGTATTGGATTTTCGGAAGTGTTAGACCTGTAAGAGAAAAATTTAAATGGTTGGGAAAGGCCATGGGATGTAGAAATATTTTTTCACATTTACTTCCTTGTAAAAACAGGTAAATCAATAGGGTTTTTCGTACGGATAAGTACCCAGTGTATGGTTCGTTTAGCTTTATATATTGTTCCGGGTGGGCGTTGTATTGGTTTTTCGGAAGTGTTAGACCTGTAAGAGAAAAATTTAAATGGTTGGGAAAGGCCATGGGATGTAGAAATATTTTTTTCACATTTTATTTCCTTTTCAAAACAGGTAAATCAATAGGGATTTTCGTACGGATAAGTACCAAGTGAACGGTTCGTTCAGCTTTATATATTGTTCCGGGTGGGCGTTGTATTGGTTTTTCGGAAGTGTTAGACCTGTAAGAGAAATATTTAAATGGTTGGGAAAGGCCATGGGATGTAGAAATGTTTTTTTCACATTTACTTCCTTGTAAAAACAGGTAAATCAATAGGGTTTTTCGTACGGAGAAGTGCCCAGTGAACGGCTCGTTTAGCTTTATATATTGTTCCGGGTGGGCGTTGTATTGGTTTTTCGGAAGTGTTAGACCTGTAAGAGAAAAATTTAAATGGTTGGGAAAGGCCATGGGATGTAGAAATATTTTTTTCACATTTTATTTCCTTTTAAAAACAGGTAAATCAATAGGGATTTTCGTACGGATAAGTACCAAGTGAACGGTTCGTTCAGCTTTATATATTGTTCCGGGTGGGCGATGTATTGGTTTTTCGGAAGTGTTAGACCTGTAAGAGAAATATTTAAATGGTTGGGAAAGGCCATGGGATGTAGAAATGTTTTTTTCACTTTTACTTCCTTGTAAAAACAGGTAAATCAATAGGGTTTTTCGTACGGAGAAGTGCCCAGTGAACGGCTCGTTTAGCTTTATATATTGTTCCGGGTGGGCGTTGTATTGGTTTTTCGGAAGTGTTAGACCTGTAAGAGAAAAATTTAAATGGTTGGGAAAGGCCATGGTTTGTAGAAATATTTTTTTCACATTTTATTTCCTTGTAAATACAGGTAAATCGATAGGGATTTTCATACGGATAAGTACCCAGTGAACGGTTCGTTTAGCTTTATATATTGTTCCAGGTGGGCGTTGTATTGGTTTTTCGGAAGTGTTAAACCTGTAAGAGAAAAATTTCAATGGTTGGGAAAGGCCATGGGATGTAGAAATATTTTTTTCACATTTTACTTCCTTGTAAAAACAGCAAAATCGATAGGGATGTTCGTACAGATAAGTACCCAGTGAACGGTTCGTTTATCTTTATATATTCTTCCGGGTGGGCGTTGTATTGGTTTTTCGGAAGTGTTAGACCTGTAAGAAAAATATTTAAATGGTTGGGAAAGGCCATGGGATGTAGAAATATTTTTTTCACATTTACTTCCTTGTAAAAACAGGTAAATCAATAGGGTTTTTCGTACGGATAAGTACCCAGTGAACGGTTCGTTTAGCTTTATATATTTTTCCGGGTAGGAGTTGTATTGGTTTTTCGCAAGTGTTAGACCTGTAAGAGAAAAATTTAAATGGTTGGGAAAGGCCATGGGATGTAGAAATATTTTTTTCACATTTTATTTCCTTGTAAAAACAGGTAAATCAATAGGGTTTTTCGTATGGAGAAGTGCCCAGTGAACGGCTCGTTTAGCTTTATATATTGTTCCGGGTGGGCGTTGTATTGGTTTTTCGGGAGTGTTAGACCTGTAAGAGAAAAATTTAAATGGTTGGGAAAGGCCATGGGATGTAGAAATATTTTTTTCACATTTTATTTCCTTGTAAAAACAGGTAAATCAATAGGGTTTTTCGTACGGATAAGTGCCCAGTGAACGGTTCGTTTAGCTTTATATATTGTTCCGGGTGGGCGTTGTATTGGTTTTTCGGAAGTGTTAGACCTGTAAGAGAAAAATTTAAATGGTTGGGAAAGGCCATGGGATGTAGAAATGTTTTTTTCACATTTACTTCCTTGTAAAAACAGGTAAATCAATAGGGTTTTTCGTACGGAGAAGTGCCCAGTGAATGGCTCGTTTAGCTTTATATATTGTTCCGGGTGGGCGTTGTATTGGTTTTTCGGAAGTGTTAGACCTGTAAGAGAAAAATTTAAATGGTTGGGAAAGGCCATGGGATGTAGAAATATTTTTTTCACATTTTATTTCCTTTTAAAAACAGGTAAATCAATAGGGATTTTCGTACGGATAAGTACCAAGTGAACGGTTCGTTCAGCTTTATATATTGTTCCGGGTGGGCGATGTATTGGTTTTTCGGAAGTGTTAGACCTGTAAGAGAAATATTTAAATGGTTGGGAAAGGCCATGGGATGTAGAAATGTTTTTTTCACTTTTACTTCCTTGTAAAAACAGGTAAATCAATAGGGATTTTCGTACGGAGAAGTGCCCAGTGAACGGCTCGTTTAGCTTTATATATTGTTCCGGGTGGGCGTTGTATTGGTTTTTCGGAAATGTTAGACCTGTAAGAGAAAAATTTAAATGGTTGGGAAAGGCCATGGTTTGTAGAAATATTTTTTTCACATTTTATTTCCTTGTAAATACAGGTAAATCGATAGGGATTTTCATACGGATAAGTGCCCAGTGAACGGTTCGTTTAGCTTTATATATTGTTCCGGGTGGGCGTTGTATTGGTTTTTCGGAAGTGTTAAACCTGTAAGAGAAAAATTTCAATGGTTGGGAAAGGCCATGGGATGTAGAAATGTTTTTTTCACATTTTACTTCCTTGTAAAAACAGCAAAATCGATAGGGATGTTCGTACAGATAAGTACCCAGTGAACGGTTCGTTTATCTTTATATATTCTTCCGGGTGGGCGTTGTATTGGTTTTTCGGAAGTGTTAGACCTGTAAGAGAAAAATTTAAATGGTTGGGAAAGGCCATGGGATGTAGAAATATTTTTTTCACATTTTACTTCCTTGTAAAAACAGGAAAATCAATAGGGATTTTCGTACTGATATGTACCCAGTGAACGGTTCGTTTAGCTTTATATATTGTTCCGGGTGGGCGTTGTATTGGTTTTTCGGAAGTGTTAGACCTGTAAGAGAAATATTTAAATGGTTGGGAAAGGCCATGGGATGTAGAAATATTTTTTTCACATTTTATTTCCTTGTTAAAACAGGTAAATCAATAGGGTTTTTCGTACGGATAAGTGCCCAGTGAACGGTTCATTTATCTTTATATATTCTTCCGGGTGGGCGTTGTATTGGTTTTTCGGAAGTGTTAGACCTGTAAGAGAAAAATTTAAATGGTTGGGAAAGGCCATGGGATATAGAAATATTTTTTTCACATTTTACTTCCTTGTAAAAACAGGAAAATCAATAGGGATTTTCGTACGGATATGTACCCAGTGAACGGTTCGTTTAGCTTTATATATTGTTCCGGGTGGGCGTTGTATTGGTTTTTCGCAAGTATTAGACCTGTAAGAGAAAAATTTAAATGGTTGGGAAAGGCCATGGGATGTATAAATATTTTTTTCACATTTTATTTCCTTGTAAAAACAGGTAAATCAATAGGGTTTTTCGTACGGATAAGTGCCCAGTGAACGGTTCATTTAGCTTTATATATTGTTCCGGGTGGGCGTTGTTTTGGTTTTTCGGAAGTGTTAGACCTGTAAGAGAAAAATTTAAATGGTTGGGAAAGGCCATGGGATGTAGAAATATTTTTTTCACATTTTACTTCCTTGTAAAAACAGGTAAATCAATAGGGTTTTTCGTACGGATAAGTGCCCAGTGAATGGTTCGTATAGCTTTATATATTGTTCCGGGTGGGAGTTGTATTGGTTTTTCGGAAGTGTTAGACCTGTAAGAGAAAAATTTAAATGGTTGGGAAAGGCCATGGGATGTAGAAATATTTTTTTCACATTTACTTCCTTGTAAAAACAGGTAAATCAATAGGGTTTTTCGTACGGATAAGTACCCAGTGAACGGTTCGTTTAGCTTTATATATTTTTCTGGGTGGGAGTTGTATTGGTTTTTCGCAAGTATTAGACCTGTAAGAGAAAAATTTAAATGGTTGGGAAAGGCCATGGGATGTAGAAATATTTTTTTCACATTTTATTTCCTTGTAAAAACAGGTAAATCAATAGGGTTTTTCGTACGGAGAAGTGCCCAGTGAACGGCTCGTTTAGCTTTATATATTGTTCCGGGTGGGCGTTGTATTGGTTTTTCGGAAGTGTTAGACCTGTAAGAGAAAAATTTAAATGGTTGGGAAAGGCCATGGGATGTAGAAATATTTTTTTTCACATTTTATTTCCTTGTAAAAACAGGTAAATCAATAGGGTTTTTCGTACGGATAAGTGCCCAGTGAACGGTTCGTTTAGCTTTATATATTGTTCCGGGTGGGCGTTGTATTGGTTTTTCGGAAGTGTTAGACCTGTAAGAGAAAAATTTAAATGGTTGGGAAAGGCCATGGGATGTAGAAATATTTTTTTCACATTTTATTTCCTTTTAAAAACAGGTAAATCAATAGGGATTTTCGTACGGATAAGTACCAAGTGAACGGTTCGTTCAGCTTTATATATTGTTCCGGGTGGGCGATGTATTGGTTTTTCGGAAGTGTTAGACCTGTAAGAGAAATATTTAAATGGTTGGGAAAGGCCATGGGATGTAGAAATGTTTTTTTCACTTTTACTTCCTTGTAAAAACAGGTAAATCAATAGGGTTTTTCGTACGGAGAAGTGCCCAGTGAACGGCTCGTTTAGCTTTATATATTGTTCCGGGTGGGCGTTGTATTGGTTTTTCGGAAGTGTTAGACCTGTAAGAGAAAAATTTAAATGGTTGGGAAAGGCCATGGTTTGTAGAAATATTTTTTTCACATTTTATTTCCTTGTAAATACAGGTAAATCGATAGGGATTTTCATACGGATAAGTGCCCAGTGAACGGTTCGTTTAGCTTTATATATTGTTCCGGGTGGGCGTTGTATTGGTTTTTCGGAAGTGTTAAACCTGTAAGAGAAAAATTTCAATGGTTGGGAAAGGCCATGGGATGTAGAAATATTTTTTTCACATTTTACTTCCTTGTAAAAACAGCAAAATCGATAGGGATGTTCGTACAGATAAGTACCCAGTGAACGGTTCGTTTATCTTTATATATTCTTCCGGGTGGGCGTTGTATTGGTTTTTCGGAAGTGTTAGACCTGTAAGAAAAATATTTAAATGGTTGGGAAAGGCCATGGGATGTAGAAATATTTTTTTCACATTTTATTTCCTTGTAAAAACAGGTAAATCAATAGGGTTTTTCGTACGGATAAGTGCCCAGTGAATGGTTCGTTTAGCTTTATATATTGTTCCGGGTGGGCGTTGTATTGGTTTTTCGGAAGTGTTAGACCTGTAAGAGAAAAATTTAAATGGTTGGGAAAGGCCATGGGATGTAGAAATATTTTTTTCACATTTTATTTCCTTTTAAAAACAGGTAAATCAATAGGGATTTTCGTACAGATAAGTACCAAGTGAACGGTTCGTTCAGCTTTATATATTGTTCCGGGTGGGCGATGTATTGGTTTTTCGGAAGTGTTAGACCTGTAAGAGAAATATTTAAATGGTTGGGAACGGCCATGGGATGTAGAAATGTTTTTTTCACTTTTACTTCCTTGTAAAAACAGGTAAATCAATAGGGTTTTTCGTACGGAGAAGTGCCCAGTGAACGGCTCGTTTAGCTTTATATATTGTTCCGGGTGGGCGTTGTATTGGTTTTTCGGAAGTGTTAGACCTGTAAGAGAAAAATTTAAATGGTTGGGAAAGGCCATGGTTTGTAGAAATATTTTTTTCACATTTTATTTCCTTGTAAATACAGGTAAATCGATAGGGATTTTCATACGGATAAGTGCCCAGTGAACGGTTCGTTTAGCTTTATATATTGTTCCGGGTGGGCGTTGTATTGGTTTTTCGGAAGTGTTAAACCTGTAAGAGAAAAATTTCAATGGTTGGGAAAGGCTATGGGATGTAGAAATATTTTTTTCACATTTTACTTCCTTGTAAAAACAGCAAAATCGATAGGGATGTTCGTACAGATAAGTACCCAGTGAACGGTTCGTTTATCTTTATATATTCTTCCGGGTGGGCGTTGTATTGGTTTTTCGGAAGTGTTAGACCTGTAAGAGAAAAATTTAAATGGTTGGGAAAGGCCATGGGATGTAGAAATATTTTTTTCACATTTTACTTCCTTGTAAAAACAGGAAAATCAATAGGGATTTTCGTACTGATATGTACCCAGTGAACGGTTCGTTTAGCTTTATATATTGTTCCGGGTGGGCGTTGTATTGGTTTTTCGGAAGTGTTAGACCTGTAAGAGAAATATTTAAATGGTTGGGAAATTCCATGGGATGTAGAAATATTTTTTTCACATTTTATTTCCTTGTTAAAACAGGTAAATCAATAGGGTTTTTCGTACGGATAAGTGCCCAGTGAACGGTTCATTTAGCTTTATATATTGTTCCGGGTGGGCGTTGTTTTGGTTTTTCGGAAGTGTTAGACCTGTAAGAGAAAAATTTAAATGGTTGGGAAAGGCCATGGGATGTAGAAATATTTTTTTCATATTTTACTTCCTTGTAAAAACAGGAAAATCGATAGGGATTTTCGTACGGATAAGTACCCAGTGAACGGTTCGTTTATCTTTATATATTCTTCCGGGTGGGCATTGTATTGGTTTTTCGGAAGTGTTAGACCTGTAAGAGAAAAATTTAAATGGTTGGGAAAGGCCATGGGATGTAGAAATATTTTTTTCACATTTTATTTCCTTGTAAAAACAGGTAAATCAATAGGGTTTTTCGTACGGATAAGTGCCCACTGAATGGTTCGTTTAGCTTTATATATTGTTCCGGGTGGGCGTTGTTTTGGTTTTTCGGAAGTGTTAGACCTGTAAGAGAAAAATTTAAATGGTTGGGAAAGGCCATGGGATGTAGAAATATTTTTTTCACATTTTACTTCCTTGTAAAAACAGGAAAATCGATAGGGATTTTTGTACGGATAAGTACCTAGTGAACGGATCGTTTATCTTTATATATTCTTCCGGGTGGGCGTTGTATTGGATTTTCGGAAGTGTTAGACCTGTAAGAGAAAAATTTAAATGGTTGGGAAAGGCCATGGGATGTAGAAATATTTTTTCACATTTACTTCCTTGTAAAAACAGGTAAATCAATAGGGTTTTTCGTACGGATAAGTACCCAGTGTATGGTTCGTTTAGCTTTATATATTGTTCCGGGTGGGCGTTGTATTGGTTTTTCGGAAGTGTTAGACCTGTAAGAGAAAAATTTAAATGGTTGGGAAAGGCCATGGGATGTAGAAATATTTTTTTCACATTTTATTTCCTTTTAAAAACAGGTAAATCAATAGAGATTTTCGTACGGATAAGTACCAAGTGAACGGTTCGTTCAGCTTTATATATTGTTCCGGGTGGGCGATGTATTGGTTTTTCGGAAGTGTTAGACCTGTAAGAGAAATATTTAAATGGTTGGGAAAGGCCATGGGATGTAGAAATGTTTTTTTCACTTTTACTTCCTTGTAAAAACAGGTAAATCAATAGGGTTTTTCGTACGGAGAAGTGCCCAGTGAACGGCTCGTTTAGCTTTATATATTGTTCTGGGTGGGCGTTGTATTGGTTTTTCGGAAGTGTTAGACCTGTAAGAGAAAAATTTAAATGGTTGGGAAAGGCCATGGGATGTAGAAATATTTTTTTCACATTTTACTACCTTGTAAAAACAGCAAAATCGATAGGGATGTTCGTACAGATAAGTACCCAGTGAACGGTTCGTTTATCTTTATATATTCTTCCGGGTGGGCGTTGTATTGGTTTTTCGGAAGTGTTAGACCTGTAAGAAAAATATTTAAATGGTTGGGAAAGGCCATGGGATGTAGAAATATTTTTTTCACATTTTATTTCCTTGTAAAAACAGGTAAATCAATAGGGTTTTTCGTACGGAGAAGTGCCCAGTGAATGGCTCGTTTAGCTTTATATATTGTTCCGGGTGGGCGTTGTATTGGTTTTTCGGAAGTGTTAGACCTGTAAGAGAAAAATTTAAATGGTTGGGAAAGGCCATGGGATGTAGAAATATTTTTTTCACATTTTATTTCCTTTTAAAAACAGGTAAATCAATAGGGATTTTCGTACGGATAAGTACCAAGTGAACGGTTCGTTCAGCTTTATATATTGTTCCGGGTGGGCGATGTATTGGTTTTTCGGAAGTGTTAGACCTGTAAGAGAAATATTTAAATGGTTGGGAAAGGCCATGGGATGTAGAAATGTTTTTTTCACTTTTACTTCCTTGTAAAAACAGGTAAATCAATAGGGTTTTTCGTACGGAGAAGTGCCCAGTGAACGGCTCGTTTAGCTTTATATATTGTTCCGGGTGGGCGTTGTATTGGTTTTTCGGAAGTGTTAGACCTGTAAGAGAAAAATTTAAATGGTTGGGAAAGGCCATGGTTTGTAGAAATATTTTTTTCACATTTTATTTCCTTGTAAATACAGGTAAATCGATAGGGATTTTCATACGGATAAGTGCCCAGTGAACGGTTCGTTTAGCTTTATATATTGTTCCGGGTGGGCGTTGTATTGGTTTTTCGGAAGTGTTAAACCTGTAAGAGAAAAATTTCAATGGTTGGGAAAGGCCATGGGATGTAGAAATATTTTTTTCACATTTTACTTCCTTGTAAAAACAGCAAAATCGATAGGGATGTTCGTACAGATAAGTACCCAGTGAACGGTTCGTTTATCTTTATATATTCTTCCGGGTGGGCGTTGTATTGGTTTTTCGGAAGTGTTAGACCTGTAAGAAAAATATTTAAATGGTTGGGAAAGGCCATGGGATGTAGAAATATTTTTTTCACATTTTATTTCCTTGTAAAAACAGGTAAATCAATAGGGTTTTTCGTACGGATAAGTGCCCAGTGAATGGTTCGTTTAGCTTTATATATTGTTCCGGGTGGGCGTTGTATTGGTTTTTCGGAAGTGTTAGACCTGTAAGAGAAAAATTTAAATGGTTGGGAAAGGCCATGGGATGTAGAAATATTTTTTTCACATTTTATTTCCTTTTAAAAACAGGTAAATCAATAGGGATTTTCGTACAGATAAGTACCAAGTGAACGGTTCGTTCAGCTTTATATATTGTTCCGGGTGGGCGATGTATTGGTTTTTCGGAAGTGTTAGACCTGTAAGAGAAATATTTAAATGGTTGGGAAAGGCCATGGGATGTAGAAATGTTTTTTTCACTTTTACTTCCTTGTAAAAACAGGTAAATCAATAGGGTTTTTCGTACGGAGAAGTGCCCAGTGAACGGCTCGTTTAGCTTTATATATTGTTCCGGGTGGGCGTTGTATTGGTTTTTCGGAAGTGTTAGACCTGTAAGAGAAAAATTTAAATGGTTGGGAAAGGCCATGGTTTGTAGAAATATTTTTTTCACATTTTATTTCCTTGTAAATACAGGTAAATCGATAGGGATTTTCATACGGATAAGTGCCCAGTGAACGGTTCGTTTAGCTTTATATATTGTTCCGGGTGGGCGTTGTATTGGTTTTTCGGAAGTGTTAAACCTGTAAGAGAAAAATTTCAATGGTTGGGAAAGGCCATGGGATGTAGAAATATTTTTTTCACATTTTACTTCCTTGTAAAAACAGCAAAATCGATAGGGATGTTCGTACAGATAAGTACCCAGTGAACGGTTCGTTTATCTTTATATATTCTTCCGGGTGGGCGTTGTATTGGTTTTTCGGAAGTGTTAGACCTGTAAGAGAAAAATTTAAATGGTTGGGAAAGGCCATGGGATGTAGAAATATTTTTTTCACATTTTACTTCCTTGTAAAAACAGGAAAATCAATAGGGATTTTCGTACTGATATGTACCCAGTGAACGGTTCGTTTAGCTTTATATATTGTTCCGGGTGGGCGTTGTATTGGTTTTTCGGAAGTGTTAGACCTGTAAGAGAAATATTTAAATGGTTGGGAAATTCCATGGGATGTAGAAATATTTTTTTCACATTTTATTTCCTTGTTAAAACAGGTAAATCAATAGGGTTTTTCGTACGGATAAGTGCCCAGTGAACGGTTCATTTAGCTTTATATATTGTTCCGGGTGGGCGTTGTTTTGGTTTTTCGGAAGTGTTAGACCTGTAAGAGAAAAATTTAAATGGTTGGGAAAGGCCATGGGATGTAGAAATATTTTTTTCATATTTTACTTCCTTGTAAAAACAGGAAAATCGATAGGGATTTTCGTACGGATAAGTACCCAGTGAACGGTTCGTTTATCTTTATATATTCTTCCGGGTGGGCATTGTATTGGTTTTTCGGAAGTGTTAGACCTGTAAGAGAAAAATTTAAATGGTTGGGAAAGGCCATGGGATGTAGAAATATTTTTTTCACATTTTATTTCCTTGTAAAAACAGGTAAATCAATAGGGTTTTTCGTACGGATAAGTGCCCACTGAATGGTTCGTTTAGCTTTATATATTGTTCCGGGTGGGCGTTGTTTTGGTTTTTCGGAAGTGTTAGACCTGTAAGAGAAAAATTTAAATGGTTGGGAAAGGCCATGGGATGTAGAAATATTTTTTTCACATTTTACTTCCTTGTAAAAACAGGAAAATCGATAGGGATTTTTGTACGGATAAGTACCTAGTGAACGGATCGTTTATCTTTATATATTCTTCCGGGTGGGCGTTGTATTGGATTTTCGGAAGTGTTAGACCTGTAAGAGAAAAATTTAAATGGTTGGGAAAGGCCATGGGATGTAGAAATATTTTTTCACATTTACTTCCTTGTAAAAACAGGTAAATCAATAGGGTTTTTCGTACGGATAAGTACCCAGTGTATGGTTCGTTTAGCTTTATATATTGTTCCGGGTGGGCGTTGTATTGGTTTTTCGGAAGTGTTAGACCTGTAAGAGAAAAATTTAAATGGTTGGGAAAGGCCATGGGATGTAGAAATATTTTTTTCACATTTTATTTCCTTTTCAAAACAGGTAAATCAATAGGGATTTTCGTACGGATAAGTACCAAGTGAACGGTTCGTTCAGCTTTATATATTGTTCCGGGTGGGCGTTGTATTGGTTTTTCGGAAGTGTTAGACCTGTAAGAGAAATATTTAAATGGTTGGGAAAGGCCATGGGATGTAGAAATGTTTTTTTCACATTTACTTCCTTGTAAAAACAGGTAAATCAATAGGGTTTTTCGTACGGAGAAGTGCCCAGTGAACGGCTCGTTTAGCTTTATATATTGTTCCGGGTGGGCGTTGAATTGGTTTTTCGGAAGTGTTAGACCTGTAAGAGAAAAATTTAAATGGTTGGGAAAGGCCATGGGATGTAGAAATATTTTTTTCACATTTTATTTCCTTTTAAAAACAGGTAAATCAATAGGGATTTTCGTACGGATAAGTACCAAGTGAACGGTTCTTTCAGCTTTATATATTGTTCCGGGTGGGCGATGTATTGGTTTTTCGGAAGTGTTAGACCTGTAAGAGAAATATTTAAATGGTTGGGAAAGGCCATGGGATGTAGAAATGTTTTTTTCACTTTTACTTCCTTGTAAAAACAGGTAAATCAATAGGGTTTTTCGTACGGAGAAGTGCCCAGTGAACGGCTCGTTTAGCTTTATATATTGTTCCGGGTGGGCGTTGTATTGGTTTTTCGGAAGTGTTAGACCTGTAAGAGAAAAATTTAAATGGTTGGGAAAGGCCATGGTTTGTAGAAATATTTTTTTCACATTTTATTTCCTTGTAAATACAGGTAAATCGATAGGGATTTTCATACGGATAAGTACCCAGTGAACGGTTCGTTTAGCTTTATATATTGTTCCAGGTGGGCGTTGTATTGGTTTTTCGGAAGTGTTAAACCTGTAAGAGAAAAATTTCAATGGTTGGGAAAGGCCATGGGATGTAGAAATATTTTTTTCACATTTTACTTCCTTGTAAAAACAGCAAAATCGATAGGGATGTTCGTACAGATAAGTACCCAGTGAACGGTTCGTTTATCTTTATATATTCTTCCGGGTGGGCGTTGTATTGGTTTTTCGGAAGTGTTAGACCTGTAAGAAAAATATTTAAATGGTTGGGAAAGGCCATGGGATGTAGAAATATTTTTTTCACATTTACTTCCTTGTAAAAACAGGTAAATCAATAGGGTTTTTCGTACGGATAAGTACCCAGTGAACGGTTCGTTTAGCTTTATATATTTTTCCGGGTAGGAGTTGTATTGGTTTTTCGCAAGTGTTAGACCTGTAAGAGAAAAATTTAAATGGTTGGGAAAGGCCATGGGATGTAGAAATATTTTTTTCACATTTTATTTCCTTGTAAAAACAGGTAAATCAATAGGGTTTTTCGTATGGAGAAGTGCCCAGTGAACGGCTCGTTTAGCTTTATATATTGTTCCGGGTGGGCGTTGTATTGGTTTTTCGGGAGTGTTAGACCTGTAAGAGAAAAATTTAAATGGTTGGGAAAGGCCATGGGATGTAGAAATATTTTTTTCACATTTTATTTCCTTGTAAAAACAGGTAAATCAATAGGGTTTTTCGTACGGATAAGTGCCCAGTGAACGGTTCGTTTAGCTTTATATATTGTTCCGGGTGGGCGTTGTATTGGTTTTTCGGAAGTGTTAGACCTGTAAGAGAAAAATTTAAATGGTTGGGAAAGGCCATGGGATGTAGAAATGTTTTTTTCACATTTACTTCCTTGTAAAAACAGGTAAATCAATAGGGTTTTTCGTACGGAGAAGTGCCCAGTGAATGGCTCGTTTAGCTTTATATATTGTTCCGGGTGGGCGTTGTATTGGTTTTTCGGAAGTGTTAGACCTGTAAGAGAAAAATTTAAATGGTTGGGAAAGGCCATGGGATGTAGAAATATTTTTTTCACATTTTATTTCCTTTTAAAAACAGGTAAATCAATAGGGATTTTCGTACGGATAAGTACCAAGTGAACGGTTCGTTCAGCTTTATATATTGTTCCGGGTGGGCGATGTATTGGTTTTTCGGAAGTGTTAGACCTGTAAGAGAAATATTTAAATGGTTGGGAAAGGCCATGGGATGTAGAAATGTTTTTTTCACTTTTACTTCCTTGTAAAAACAGGTAAATCAATAGGGATTTTCGTACGGAGAAGTGCCCAGTGAACGGCTCGTTTAGCTTTATATATTGTTCCGGGTGGGCGTTGTATTGGTTTTTCGGAAATGTTAGACCTGTAAGAGAAAAATTTAAATGGTTGGGAAAGGCCATGGTTTGTAGAAATATTTTTTTCACATTTTATTTCCTTGTAAATACAGGTAAATCGATAGGGATTTTCATACGGATAAGTGCCCAGTGAACGGTTCGTTTAGCTTTATATATTGTTCCGGGTGGGCGTTGTATTGGTTTTTCGGAAGTGTTAAACCTGTAAGAGAAAAATTTCAATGGTTGGGAAAGGCCATGGGATGTAGAAATGTTTTTTTCACATTTTACTTCCTTGTAAAAACAGCAAAATCGATAGGGATGTTCGTACAGATAAGTACCCAGTGAACGGTTCGTTTATCTTTATATATTCTTCCGGGTGGGCGTTGTATTGGTTTTTCGGAAGTGTTAGACCTGTAAGAGAAAAATTTAAATGGTTGGGAAAGGCCATGGGATGTAGAAATATTTTTTTCACATTTTACTTCCTTGTAAAAACAGGAAAATCAATAGGGATTTTCGTACTGATATGTACCCAGTGAACGGTTCGTTTAGCTTTATATATTGTTCCGGGTGGGCGTTGTATTGGTTTTTCGGAAGTGTTAGACCTGTAAGAGAAATATTTAAATGGTTGGGAAAGGCCATGGGATGTAGAAATATTTTTTTCACATTTTATTTCCTTGTTAAAACAGGTAAATCAATAGGGTTTTTCGTACGGATAAGTGCCCAGTGAACGGTTCATTTAGCTTTATATATTGTTCCGGGTGGGCGTTGTTTTGGTTTTTCGGAAGTGTTAGACCTGTAAGAGAAAAATTTAAATGGTTGGGAAAGGCCATGGGATGTAGAAATATTTTTTTCACATTTTACTTCCTTGTAAAAACAGGAAAATCGATAGGGATTTTCGTACGGATAAGTACCCAGTGAACGGTTCGTTTATCTTTATATATTCTTCCGGGTGGGCGTTGTATTGGTTTTTCGGAAGTGTTAGACCTGTAAGAGAAAAATTTAAATGGTTGGGAAAGGCCATGGGATGTAGAAATATTTTTTTCACATTTTATTTCCTTGTAAAAACAGGAAAATCGATAGGGATTTTTGTACGGATAAGTACCTAGTGAACGGTTCGTTTATCTTTATATATTCTTCCGGGTGGGCGTTGTATTGGATTTTCGGAAGTGTTAGACCTGTAAGAGAAAAATTTAAATGGTTGGGAAAGGCCATGGGATGTAGAAATATTTTTTTCACATTTACTTCCTTGTAAAAACAGGTAAATCAATAGGGTTTTTCGTACGGATAAGTACCCAGTGTATGGTTCGTTTAGCTTTATATATTGTTCCGGGTGGGCGTTGTATTGGTTTTTCGGAAGTGTTAGACGTGTAAGAGAAAAATTTAAATGGTTGGGAAAGGCCATGGGATGTAGAAATATTTTTTTCACATTTTATTTCCTTTTAAAAACAGGTAAATCAATAGGGATTTTCGTACGGATAAGTACCAAGTGAACGGTTCGTTCAGCTTTATATATTGTTCCGGGTGGGCGTTGTATTGGTTTTTCGGAAGTGTTAGACCTGTAAGAGAAATATTTAAATGGTTGGGAAAGGCCATGGGATGTAGAAATGTTTTTTTCACATTTACTTCCTTGTAAAAACAGGTAAATCAATAGGGTTTTTCGTACGGAGAAGTGCCCAGTGAACGGCTCGTTTAGCTTTATATATTGTTCCGGGTGGGCGTTGTATTGGTTTTTCGGAAGTGTTAGACCTGTAAGAGAAAAATTTAAATGGTTGGGAAAGGCCATGGGATGTAGAAATATTTTTTTCACATTTTATTTCCTTTTAAAAACAGGTAAATCAATAGGGATTTTCGTACGGATAAGTGCCCAGTGAACGGTTCGTTTAGCTTTATATATTGTTCCGGGTGGGCGTTGTATTGGTTTTTCGGAAGTGTTAAACCTGTAAGAGAAAAATTTCAATGGTTGGGAAAGGCCATGGGATGTAGAAATATTTTTTTCACATCTTACTTCCTTGTAAAAACAGCAAAATCGATAGGGATGTTCGTACAGATAAGTACCCAGTGAACGGTTCGTTTATCTTTATATATTCTTCCGGGTGGGCGTTGTATTGGTTTTTCGGAAGTGTTAGACCTGTAAGAAAAATATTTAAATGGTTGGGAAAGGCCATGGGATGTAGAAATATTTTTTTCACATTTACTTCCTTGTAAAAACAGGTAAATCAATAGGGTTTTTCGTACGGATAAGTACCCAGTGAACGGTTCGTTTAGCTTTATATATTTTTCCGGGTGGGAGTTGTATTGGTTTTTCGCAAGTGTTAGACCTGTAAGAGAAAAATTTAAATGGTTGGGAAAGGCCATGGGATGTAGAAATATTTTTTTCACATTTTATTTCCTTGTAAAAACAGGTAAATCAATAGGGTTTTTCGTATGGAGAAGTGCCCAGTGAACGGCTCGTTTAGCTTTATATATTGTTCCGGGTGGGCGTTGTATTGGTTTTTCGGGAGTGTTAGACCTGTAAGAGAAAAATTTAAATGGTTGGGAAAGGCCATGGGATGTAGAAATATTTTTTTCACATTTTATTTCCTTGTAAAAACAGGTAAATCAATAGGGTTTTTCGTACGGATAAGTGCCCAGTGAACGGTTCGTTTAGCTTTATATATTGTTCCGGGTGGGCGTTGTATTGGTTTTTCGGAAGTGTTAGACCTGTAAGAGAAAAATTTAAATGGTTGGGAAAGGCCATGGGATGTAGAAATATTTTTTTCACATTTTACTTCCTTGTAAAAACAGCAAAATCGATAGGGATGTTCGTACAGATAAGTACCCAGTGAACGGTTCGTTTATCTTCATATATTCTTCCGGGTGGGCGTTGTATTGGTTTTTCGGAAGTGTTAGACCTGTAAGAAAAATATTTAAATGGTTGGGAAAGGCCATGGGATGTAGAAATATTTTTTTCACATTTACTTCCTTGTAAAAACAGGTAAATCAATAGGGTTTTTCGTACGGATAAGTACCCAGTGAACGGTTCGTTTAGCTTTATATATTTTTCCGGGTGGGAGTTGTATTGGTTTTTCGCAAGTGTTAGACCTGTAAGAGAAAAATTTAAATGGTTGGGAAAGGCCATGGGATGTAGAAATATTTTTTTCACATTTTATTTCCTTGTAAAAACAGGTAAATCAATAGGGTTTTTCGTACGGAGAAGTGCCCAGTGAACGGCTCGTTTAGCTTTATATATTGTTCCGGGTGGGCGTTGTATTGGTTTTTCGGGAGTGTTAGACCTGTAAGAGAAAAATTTAAATGGTTGGGAAAGGCCATGGGATGTAGAAATATTTTTTTCACATTTTATTTCCTTGTAAAAACAGGTAAATCAATAGGGTTTTTCGTACGGATAAGTGCCCAGTGAACGGTTCGTTTAGCTTTATATATTGTTCCGGGTGGGCATTGTTTAGGTTTTTCGGAAGTGTTAGACCTGTAAGAGAAAAATTTAAATGGTTGGGAAAGGCCATGGGATGTAGAAATATTTTTTTCACATTTTATTTCCTTGTTAAAACAGGTAAATCAATAGGGTTTTTCGTACGGATAAGTGCCCAGTGAACGGTTCATTTAGCTTTATATATTGTTCCGGGTGGGCGTTGTTTTGGTTTTTCGGAAGTGTTAGACATGTAAGAGAAAAATTTAAATGGTTGGGAAAGGCCATGGGATGTAGAAATATTTTTTTCACATTTTACTTCCTTGTAAAAACAGGAAAATCAATAGGGTTTTTCGTACGGATAAGTACCCAGTGAACGGTTCGTTTATCTTTATATATTCTTCCGGGTGGGCGTTGTATTGGTTTTTCGGAAGTGTTAGACCTGTAAGAGAAAAATTTAAATGGTTGGGAAAGGCCATGGGATGTAGAAATATTTTTTTCACATTTTATTTCCTTGTAAAAACAGGTAAATCAATAGGGTTTTTCGTACGGATAAGTTCCCAGTGAATGGTTCGTTTAGCTTTATATATTGTTCCGGGTGGGCGTTGTTTTGGTTTTTCGGAAGTGTTAGACCTGTAAGAGAAAAATTTAAATGGTTGGGAAAGGCCATGGGATGTAGAAATATTTTTTTCACATTTTACTTCCTTGTAAAAACAGGTAAATCAATAGGGTTTTTCGTACGGATAAGTACCCAGTGAACGGTTCGTTTAGCTTTATATATTGTTCCGGGTGGGCGTTGTATTGGTTTTTCGGAAGTGTTAGACCTGTAAGAGAAAAATGTAAATGGTTGGGAAAGGCCATGGGATGTAGAAATATTTTTTTCACATTTTATTTCCTTTTAAAAACAGGTAAATCAATAGGGAATTTCGTACGGATAAGTACCAAGTGAACGGTTCGTTTAGCTTTATATATTGTTCCGGGTGGGCGTTGTATTGGTTTTTCGGAAGTGTTAGACCTGTAAGAGAAAAATTTAAATGGTTGGGAAAGGCCATGGGATGTAGAAATATTTTTTTCACATTTTACTTCCTTGTAAAAACAGGAAAATCAATAGGGATTTTCGTACTGATATGTACACAGTGAACGGTTCGTTTAGCTTTATATATTGTTCCGGGTGGGCGTTGTATTGGTTTTTCGGAAGTGTTAGACCTGTAAGAGAAATATTTAAATGGTTGGGAAAGGCCATGGGATGTAGAAATATTTTTTTCACATTTTATTTCCTTGTTAAAACAGGTAAATCGATAGGGTTTTTCGTACGGATAAGTGCCCAGTGAACGGTTCGTTTAGCTTTATATATTGTTCCGGGTGGGCGTTGTTTTGGTTTTTCGGAAGGGTTAGACCTGTAAGAGAAAAATTTAAATCGTTGGGAAAGGCCATGGGATGTAGAAATATTTTTTTCACATTTTACTTCCTTGTAAAAACAGGAAAATCGATAGGGATTTTCGTACGGATAAGTACCCAGTGAACGGTTCGTTTATCTTTATATATTCTTCCGGGTGGGCGTTGTATTGGTTTTTCGGAAGTGTTAGACCTGTAAGAGAAAAATTTAAATGGTTGGGAAAGGCCATGGGATGTAGAAATATTTTTTTCACATTTTATTTCCTTGTAAAAACAGGTAAATCAATAGGGTTTTTCGTACGGATAAGTACCTAGTGAATGGTTCGTTTATCTTTATATATTCTTCCGGGTGGGCGTTGTATTGGATTTTCGGAAGTGTTAGACCTGTAAGAGAAAAATTTAAATGGTTGGGAAAGGCCATGGGATGTAGAAATATTTTTTTCACATTTACTTCCTTGTAAAAACAGGTAAATCAATAGGGTTTTTCGTACGGATAAGTACCCAGTGAACGGTTCATTTAGCTTTATATATTGTTCCGGGTGGGCGTTGTATTGGTTTTTCGGAAGTGTTAGACCTGTAAGAGAAAAATTTAAATGGTTGGGAAAGGCCATGGGATGTAGAAATATTTTTTTCACATTTTATTTCCTTGTTAAAACAGGTAAATCAATAGGGTTTTTCGTACGGATAAGTGCCCAGTGAACGGTTCGTTTAGCTTTATATATTGTTCCGGGTGGGCGTTGTTTTGGTTTTTCGGAAGTGTTAGACCTGTAAGAGAAAAATTTAAATGGTTGGGAAAGGCCATGGGATGTAGAAATATTTTTTTCACATTTTACTTCCTTGTAAAAACAGGAAAATCGATAGGGATTTTCGTACGGATAAGTACCCAGTGAACGGTTCGTTTATCTTTATATATTCTTCCGGGTGGGCGTTGTATTGGTTTTTCGGAAGTGTTAGACCTGTAAGAGAAAAATTTAAATGGTTGGGAAAAGCCATGGGATGTAGAAATATTTTTTTCACATTTTATTTCCTTGTAAAAACAGGTAAATCAATAGGGTTTTTCGTACGGATAAGTGCCCAGTGAACGGTTCGTTTAGCTTTATATATTGTTCCGGGTGGGCATTGTATTGGTTTTTCGGAAGTGTTAAACCTGTAAGAGAAAAATTTAAATGGTTGGGAAAGGCCATGGGATGTATAAATATTTTTTTCACATTTTATTTCCTTGTTAAAACAGGTAAATCAATAGGGTTTTTCGTACGGATAAGTGCCCAGTGAACGGTTCGTTTAGCTTTATATATTGTTCCGGGTGGGCGTTGTTTTGGTTTTTCGGAAGTGTTAGACCTGTAAGAGAAAAATTTAAATGATTGGGAAAGGCCATGGTTTGTAGAAATATTTTTTCACATTTTATTTCCTTGTTAAAACAGGTAAATCAATAGGGTTTTTCGTACGGATAAGTGCCCAGTGAACGGTTCGTTTAGCTTTATATATTGTTCCGGGTGGGCGTTGTTTTGGTTTTTCGGAAGTGTTAGACCTGTAAGAGAAAAATTTAAATGGTTGGGAAAGGCCATGGGATGTAGAAATATTTTTTTCACATTTTACTTCCTTGTAAAAACAGGAAAATCGATAGGGATTTTCGTACGGATAAGTACCCAGTGAACGGTTCGTTTATCTTTATATATTCTTCCGGGTGGGCGTTGTATTGGTTTTTCTGAAGTGTTAGACCTGTAAGAGAAAAATTTAAATGGTTGGGAAAGGCCATGGGATGTAGAAATATTTTTTTCACATTTTATTTACTTGTAAAAACAGGTAAATCAATAGGGTTTTTCGTACGGATAAGTGCCCAGTGAATGGTTCGTTTAGCTTTATATATTGTTCCGGGTGGGCGTTGTTTTGGTTTTTCGGAAGTGTTAGACCTGTAAGAGAAAAATTTAAATGATTGGGAAAGGCCATGGTTTGTAGAAATATTTTTTTCACATTTTATTTCCTTGTAAATACAGGTAAATCGATAGGGATTTTCGTACGGATAAGTGCCCAGTGAACGGTTCGTTTACCTTTATATATTGTTCCGGGTGGGCGTTGTATTGGTTTTTCGGAAGTGTTAAACCTGTAAGAGAAAAATTTCAATGGTTGGGAAAGGCCATGGGATGTAGAAATATTTTTTTCACATTTTACTTCCTTGTAAAAACAGGTAAATCGATAGGGATTTTCGTACAGATAAGTACCCAGTGAACGGTTCGTTTATCTTTATATATTGTTCCGGGTGGGCGTTGTATTGGTTTTTCGGAAGTGTTAGACATGTAAGAGAAATATTTAAATGGTTGGAAAAGGCCATGGGATGTAGAAATATTTGTTTCACATTTTATTTCCTTGTAAAAACAGGTAAATCAATAGGGTTTTTCGTACGGATAAGTGCCCAGTGAACGGTTCGTTTAGCTTTATATATTGTTCCGGGTGGGCGTTGTATTGGTTTTTCGGAAGTGTTAAACCTGTAAGAGAAAAATTTAAATGGTTGGGAAAGGCCATGGGATGTATAAATATTTTTTTCACATTTTATTTCCTTGTTAAAACATGTAAATCAATAGGGTTTTTCGTACGGATAAGTGCCCAGTGAACGGTTCGTTTAGCTTTATATATTGTTCCGGGTGGGCGTTGTTTTGGTTTTTCGGAAGTGTTAGACCTGTAAGAGAAAAATTTAAATGGTTGGGAAAGGCCATGGGATGTAGAAATATTTTTTTCACATTTTACTTCCTTGTAAAAACAGGAAAATCGATAGGGATTTTTGTACGGATAAGTACCTAGTGAACGGTTCGTTTATCTTTATATATTCTTCCGGGTGGGCGTTGTATTGGATTTTCGGAAGTGTTAGACCTGTAAGAGAAAAATTTAAATGGTTGGGAAATGCCATGGGATGTAGAAATATTTTTTTCACATTTACTTCCTTGTAAAAACAGGAAAATCGATAGGGATTTTCGTACGGATAAGTACCCAGTGAACGGTTCGTTTATCTTTATATATTCTTCCGGGTGGGCGTTGTATTGGTTTTTCGGAAGTGTTAGACCTGTAAGAGAAAAATTTAAATGGTTGGGAAAGGCCATGGGATGTAGAAATATTTTTTTCACATTTTATTTCCTTGTAAAAACAGGTAAATCAATAGGGTTTTTCGTACGGATAAGTGCCCAGTGAATGGTTCGTTTAGCTTTATATATTGTTCCGGGTGGGCGTTGTTTTGGTTTTTCGGAAGTGTTAGATCTGTAAGAGAAAAATTTAAATGATTGCGAAAGGCCATGGTTTGTAGAAATATTTTTTTCACATTTTATTTCCTTGTAAAAACAGGTAAATCAATAGGGTTTTTCTTACGGATAAGTGCCCAGTGAACGGTTCGTTTAGCTTTATATATTGTTCCGGGTGGGCGTTGTATTGGTTTTTCGGAAGTGTTAAACCTGTAAGAGAAAAATTTAAATGGTTGGGAAAGGCCATGGGATGTATAAATATTTTTTTCACATTTTATTTCCTTGTTAAAACAGGTAAATCAATAGGGTTTTTCGTACGGATAAGTGCCCAGTGAACGGTTCGTTTAGCTTTATATATTGTTCCGGGTGGGCGTTGTTTTGGTTTTTCGGAAGTGTTAGACCTGTAAGAGAAAAATTTAAATGGTTGGGAAAGGCGATGGTTTGTAGAAATATTTTTTTCACATTTTACTTCCTTGTAAAAACAGGAAAATCGATAGGGATTTTCGTACGGATAAGTACCCAGTGAACGGTTCGTTTATCTTTATATATTCTTCCGGGTGGGCGTTGTATTGGTTTTTCGGAAGTGTTAGACCTGTAAGAGAAAAATTTAAAGGGTTGGGAAAGGCCATGGGATGTAGAAATATTTTTTTCACATTTTATTTCCTTGTTAAAACAGGTAAATCAATAGGGTTTTTCGTACGGATAAGTGCCCAGTGAACGGTTCGTTGAGCTTTATATATTGTTCCGGGTGGGCGTTGTATTGGTTTTTCGGAAGTGTTAGACCTGTAAGAGAAAAATTTAAATGGTTGGGAAAGGCCATGGGATGTAGAAATATTTTTTTCACATATTATTTCCTTGTAAAAACAGGTAAATCAATAGGGTTTTTCGTACGGATAAGTGCCCAGTGAACGGTTCGTTGAGCTTTATATATTGTTCCGGGTGGGCGTTGTTTCGGTTTTTCGGAAGTGTTAGACCTGTAAGAGAAAAATTTAAATGGTTGGGAAAGGCCATGGGATGTAGAAATATTTTTTTCACATTTTACTTCCTTGTAAAAACAGGAAAATCGATAGGGATTTTTGTACGGATAAGTACCTAGTGAACGGTTCGTTTATCTTTATATATTCTTCCGGGTGGGCGTTGTATTGGATTTTCGGAAGTGTTAGACCTGTAAGAGAAAAATTTAAATGGTTGGGAAATGCCATGGGATGTAGAAATATTTTTTTCACATTTACTTCCTTGTAAAAACAGAAAAATCGATAGGGATTTTCGTACGGATAAGTACCCAGTGAACGGTTCGTTTATCTTTATATATTCTTCCGGGTGGGCGTTGTATTGGTTTTTCGGAAGTGTTAGACCTGTAAGAGAAAAATTTAAATGGTTGGGAAAGGCCATGGGATGTAGAAATATTTTTTTCACATTTTATTTCCTTGTAAAAACAGGTAAATCAATAGGGTTTTTCGTACGGAGAAGTGCCCAGTGAACGTCTCGTTTAGCTTTATATATTGTTCCGGGTGGGCGTTGTATTGGTTTTTCGGAAGTGTTAGACCTGTAAGAGAAAAATTTAAATGGTTGGGAAAGGCCATGGGATGTAGAAATATTTTTTTCACATATTATTTCCTTGTAAAAACAGGTAAATCAATAGGGTTTTTCGTACGGATTAGTGCCCAGTGAACGGTTCGTTTAGCTTTATATATTGTTCCGGGTGGGCGTTGTATTGGTTTTTCGGAAGTGTTAAACCTGTAAGAGAAAAATTTAAATGGTTGGGAAAGGCCATGGGATGTATAAATATTTTTTTCACATTTTATTTCCTTGTTAAAACAGGTAAATCAATAGGGTTTTTCGTACGGATAAGTGCCCAGTGAACGGTTCGTTTAGCTTTATATATTGTTCCGGGTGGGCGTTGTTTTGGTTTTTCGGAAGTGTTAGACCTGTAAGAGAAAAATTTAAATGGGTGGGGAAAGGCGATGGTTTGTAGAAATATTTTTTTCACATTTTACTTCCTTGTAAAAACAGGAAAATCGATAGGGATTTTCGTACGGATAAGTACCCAGTGAACGGTTCGTTTATCTTTATATATTCTTCCGGGTGGGCGTTGTATTGGTTTTTCGGAAGTGTTAGACCTGTAAGAGAAAAATTTAAATGGTTGGGAAAGGCCATGGGATGTAGAAATATTTTTTTCACATTTTATTTCCTTGTTAAAACAGGTAAATCAATAGGGTTTTTCGTACGGATAAGTGCCCAGTGAACGGTTCGTTTAGCTTTATATATTGTTCCGGGTGGGCATTGTTTTGGTTTTTCGGAAGTGTTAGACCTGTAAGAGAAAAATTTAAATGGTTGGGAAAGGCCATGGGATGTAGAAATATTTTTTTCACATTTTACTTCCTTGTAAAAACAGGAAAATCGATAGGGATTTTTGTACGGATAAGTACCTAGTGAACGGTTCGTTTATCTTTATATATTCTTCCGGGTGGGCGTTGTATTGGATTTTCGGAAGTGTTAGACCTGTAAGAGAAAAATTTAAATGGTTGGGAAATGCCATGGGATGTAGAAATATTTTTTTCACATTTACTTCCTTGTAAAAACAGGTAAATCGATAGGGTTTTTCGTACGGATAAGTACCCAGTGAACGGTTCGTTTAGCTTTATATATTGTTCCGGGTGGGCGTTGTATTGGTTTTTCGGAAGTGTTAGACCTGTAAGAGAAAAATTTAAATGGTTGGGAAAGGCCATGGGATGTAGAAATATTTTTTTCACATTTTATTTCCTTTTAAAAACAGGTAAATCAATAGGGATTTTCGTACGGATAAGTACCAAGTGAACGGTTCGTTTAGCTTTATATATTGTTCCGGATGGGCGTTGTATTGGTTTTTCGGAAGTGTTAGACCTGTAAGAGAAAAATTTAAATGGTTGGGAAAGGCCATGGGATGTAGAAATATTTTTTTCACATTTTACTCCCTTGTAAAAACAGGAAAATCAATAGGGATTTTCGTACGGATATGTACCCAGTGAACGGTTCGTTTAGCTTTATATATTGTTCCGGGTGGGCGTTGTATTGGTTTTTCGGAAGTGTTAGACCTGTAAGAGAAAAATTTAAATGGTTGGGAAAGGCCATGGGATGTAGAAATATTTTTTTCACATTTATTTCCTTGTAAAAACAGGTAAATCAATAGCGTTTTTCGTACGGATAAGTGCCCAGTGAACGGTTCGTTTAGCTTTATATATTGTTCCGGGTGGGCGTTGAATTGGTTTTTCGGAAGTGTTAAACCTGTAAGAGAAAAATTTAAATGGTTTTGAAAGGCCATGGGATGTAGAAATATTTTTTTCACATTTTATTTCCTTGTAAAAACAGGTAAATCAATAGGGTTTTTCGTATGGATAAGTGCCCAGTGAATGGTTCGTTTAGCTTTATATATTGTTCCGGGTGGGCTTTGTTTTTGTTTTTCGGAAGTGTTAGACCTGTAAGAGAAAAATTTAAATGGTTGGGAAAGGCCATGGGATGTAGAAATATTTGTTTCACATTTTACTTCCTTGTAAAAAAGGAAAATCTATAGGGATTTTCGTACGGATAAGTACCAAGTGAACGGTTCGTTTATCTTTATATATTCTTCCGGGTGGGCGTTCTATGGGTTTTTCGGAAGTGTTAGACGTGTAAGAGAAAAATTTAAATGGTTGGGAAAGGCCATGGGATGTAGAAATATTTTTTTCACATTTTATTTCCTTGTAAAAACAGGTAAATCAATAGGGTTTTTCGTACGGATAAGTGCCCAGTGAACGGTTCGTATAGCTTTATATATTGTTCCGGGTGGGAGTTGTATTGGTTTTTCGGAAGTGTTAGACCTGTAAGAGAAAAATTTAAATGGTTGGGAAAGGCCATGGGATGTAGAAATATTTTTTCACATTTTACTTCCTTGTAAAAACAGGTAAATCAATAGGGTTTTTCGTACGGATAAGTACCCAGTGAACGGTTCGTTTAGCTTTATATATTTTTCTGGGTGGGAGTTGTATTGGTTTTTCGCTAGTATTAGACCTGTAAGAGAAAAATTTAAATGGTTGGGAAAGGCCATGGGATGTAGAAATATTTTTTTCACATTTTATTTCCTTGTAAAAACAGGTAAATCAATAGGGTTTTTCGTACGGAGAAGTGCCCAGTGAACGGCTCGTTTAGCTTTATATATTGTTCCGGGTGGGCGTTGTATTGGTTTTTCGGAAGTGTTAGACCTGTAAGAGAAAAATTTAAATGGTTGGGAAAGGCCATGGGATGTAGAAATATTTTTTTTCACATTTTATTTCCTTGTAAAAACAGGTAAATCAATAGGGTTTTTCGTACGGATAAGTGCCCAGTGAACGGTTCGTTTAGCTTTATATATTGTTCCGG
Source organism: Paroedura picta (assembly GCF_049243985.1). NCBI lineage: Eukaryota > Metazoa > Chordata > Lepidosauria > Squamata > Gekkonidae > Paroedura > Paroedura picta. The sequence goes on from NC_135369.1 coordinate 189,099,724, forward strand.
GTGGGCGTTGTATTGGTTTTTCGGAAGTGTTAGACCTGTAAGAGAAAAATTTAAATGGTTGGGAAAGGCCATGGTTTGTAGAAATATTTTTTTCACATTTTATTTCCTTGTAAATACAGGTAAATCGATAGGGATTTTCGTACGTATAAGTGCCCAGTGAACGGTTCGTTTAGCTTTATATATTGTACCGGGTGGGCGTTGTATTTGTTTTTCGGAAGTGTTAGACCTGTAAGAGAAAAATTTAAATGGTTGGGAAAGGCCATGGGATGTAGAAATATTTTTTTCACATTTTATTTCCTTGTAAAAACAGGTAAATCAATAGGGTTTTTCGTACGGATAAGTGCCCAGTGAATGGTTCGTTTAGCTTTATATATTGTTCCGGGTGGGCGTTGTATTGGTTTTTCAGAAGTGTTAGACCTGTAAGAGAAAAATTTAAATGGATGGGAAAGGCCATGGGATGTAAAAATATTTTTTTCACATTTACTTCCTTGTAAAAACAGGTAAATCAATAGGGTTTTTCGTACGGATAAGTGCCCAGTGAATGGTTCGTTTAGCTTTATATATTGTTCCGGGTGGGCGTTGGATTGGTTTTTCGGAAGTGTTAAACCTGTAAGAGAAAAATTTAAATGGTTTTGAAAGACCATGGGATGTAGAAATATTTTTTTCACATTTTATTTCCTTGTTAAAACAGGTAAATCAATAGGGTTTTTCGTATGGATAAGTGCCCAGTGAACGGTTCGTTTAGCTTTATATATTGTTCCGGGTGGGCTTTGTTTTGGTTTTTCGGAAGTGTTAGACCTGTAAGAGAAAAATTTAAATGGTTGGGAAAGGCCATGGGATGTAGAAATATATTTTTCACATTTTACTTCCTTGTAAAAACAGGAAAATCGATAGGGATTTTCGTACGGATAAGTACCCAGTGAACGGTTCGTTTATCTTTATATATTCTTCCGGGTGGGCGTTCTATTGGTTTTTCGGAAGTGTTAGACCTGTAAGAGAAAAATTTAAATGATTGGGAAAGGCCATGGGATGTAGAAATATTTTTTTCACATTATATTTCCTTGTTAAAACAGGTAAATCAATAGGGTTTTTCGTACGGATAAGTGCCCAGTGAACGGTTCGTTAAGCTTTATATATTGTTCCGGGTGGGCGTTGTTTTGATTTTTCGGAAGTGTTAGACCTGTAAGAGAAAAATTTAAATGGTTGGGAAAGGCCATGGGATGTAGAAATATTTTTTTCACATTTATTTCCTTGTAAAAACAGGTAAATCAATAGCGTTTTTCGTACGGATAAGTGCCCAGTGAACGGTTCGTTTAGCTTTATATATTGTTCCGGGTGGGCGTTGAATTGGTTTTTCGGAAGTGTTAAACCTGTAAGAGAAAAATTTAAATGGTTTTGAAAGGCCATGGGATGTAGAAATATTTTTTTCACATTTTATTTCCTTGTAAAAACAGGTAAATCAATAGGGTTTTTCGTATGGATAAATGCCCAGTGAATGGTTCGTTTAGCTTTATATATTGTTCCGGGTGGGCTTTGTTTTTGTTTTTCGGAAGTGTTAGACCTGTAAGAGAAAAATTTAAATGGTTGGGAAAGGCCATGGGATGTAGAAATATTTGTTTCACATTTTACTTCCTTGTAAAAAAGGAAAATCTATAGGGATTTTCGTACGGATAAGTACCAAGTGAACGGTTCGTTTATCTTTATATATTCTTCTGGGTGGGCGTTCTATGGGTTTTTCGGAAGTGTTAGACGTGTAAGAGAAAAATTTAAATGGTTGGGAAAGGCCATGGGATGTAGAAATATTTTTTTCACATTTTATTTCCTTGTAAAAACAGGTAAATCAATAGGGTTTTTCGTACGGATAAGTGCCCAGTGAACGGTTCGTATAGCTTTATATATTGTTCCGGGTGGGAGTTGTATTGGTTTTTCGGAAGTGTTAGACCTGTAAGAGAAAAATTTAAATGGTTGGGAAAGGCCATGGGATGTAGAAATATTTTTTCACATTTTACTTCCTTGTAAAAACAGGTAAATCAATAGGGTTTTTCGTACGGATAAGTACCCAGTGAACGGTTCGTTTAGCTTTATATATTTTTCTGGGTGGGAGTTGTATTGGTTTTTCGCTAGTATTAGACCTGTAAGAGAAAAATTTAAATGGTTGGGAAAGGCCATGGGATGTAGAAATATTTTTTTCACATTTTATTTCCTTGTAAAAACAGGTAAATCAATAGGGTTTTTCGTACGGAGAAGTGCCCAGTGAACGGCTCGTTTAGCTTTATATATTGTTCCGGGTGGGCGTTGTATTGGTTTTTCGGAAGTGTTAGACCTGTAAGAGAAAAATTTAAATGGATGGGAAAGGCCATGGGATGTAAAAATATTTTTTTCACATTTACTTCCTTGTAAAAACAGGTAAATCAATAGGGTTTTTCGTACGGATAAGTGCCCAGTGAATGGTTCGTTTAGCTTTATATATTGTTCCGGGTGGGCGTTGAATTGGTTTTTCGGAAGTGTTAAACCTGTAAGAGAAAAATTTAAATGGTTTTGAAAGACCATGGGATGTAGAAATATTTTTTTCACATTTTATTTCCTTGTTAAAACAGGTAAATCAATAGGGTTTTTCGTATGGATAAGTGCCCAGTGAACGGTTCGTTTAGCTTTATATATTGTTCCGGGTGGGCTTTGTTTTGGTTTTTCGGAAGTGTTAGACCTGTAAGAGAAAAATTTAAATGGTTGGGAAAGGCCATGGGATGTAGAAATATATTTTTCACATTTTACTTCCTTGTAAAAACAGGAAAATCGATAGGGATTTTCGTACGGATAAGTACCCAGTGAACGGTTCGTTTATCTTTATATATTCTTCCGGGTGGGCGTTCTATTGGTTTTTCGGAAGTGTTAGACCTGTAAGAGAAAAATTTAAATGATTGGGAAAGGCCATGGGATGTAGAAATATTTTTTTCACATTATATTTCCTTGTTAAAACAGGTAAATCAATAGGGTTTTTCGTACGGATAAGTGCCCAGTGAACGGTTCGTTAAGCTTTATATATTGTTCCGGGTGGGCGTTGTTTTGATTTTTCGGAAGTGTTAGACCTGTAAGAGAAAAATTTAAATGGTTGGGAAAGGCCATGGGATGTAGAAATATTTTTTTCACATTTTACTTCCTTGTAAAAACAGGAAAATCGATAGGGATTTTCGTACGGATAAGTACCCAGTGAACGGTTCGTTTATCTTTATATATTCTTCCGGGTGGGCGTTGTATTGGTTTTTCGGAAGTGTTAGACCTGTAAGAGAAAAATTTAAATGGTTGGGAAAGGCCATGGGATATAGAAATATTTTTTTCACATTTTACTTCCTTGTAAAAACAGGAAAATCAATAGGGATTTTCGTACGGATATGTACCCAGTGAACGGTTCGTTTAGCTTTATATATTGTTCCGGGTGGGCGTTGTATTGGTTTTTCGCAAGTATTAGACCTGTAAGAGAAAAATTTAAATGGTTGGGAAAGGCCATGGGATGTATAAATATTTTTTTCACATTTTATTTCCTTGTAAAAACAGGTAAATCAATAGGGTTTTTCGTACGGATAAGTGCCCAGTGAACGGTTCATTTAGCTTTATATATTGTTCCGGGTGGGCGTTGTTTTGGTTTTTCGGAAGTGTTAGACCTGTAAGAGAAAAATTTAAATGGTTGGGAAAGGCCATGGGATGTAGAAATATTTTTTTCACATTTTACTTCCTTGTAAAAACAGGTAAATCAATAGGGTTTTTCGTACGGATAAGTGCCCAGTGAATGGTTCGTATAGCTTTATATATTGTTCCGGGTGGGAGTTGTATTGGTTTTTCGGAAGTGTTAGACCTGTAAGAGAAAAATTTAAATGGTTGGGAAAGGCCATGGGATGTAGAAATATTTTTTTCACATTTACTTCCTTGTAAAAACAGGTAAATCAATAGGGTTTTTCGTACGGATAAGTACCCAGTGAACGGTTCGTTTAGCTTTATATATTTTTCTGGGTGGGAGTTGTATTGGTTTTTCGCAAGTATTAGACCTGTAAGAGAAAAATTTAAATGGTTGGGAAAGGCCATGGGATGTAGAAATATTTTTTTCACATTTTATTTCCTTGTAAAAACAGGTAAATCAATAGGGTTTTTCGTACGGAGAAGTGCCCAGTGAACGGCTCGTTTAGCTTTATATATTGTTCCGGGTGGGCGTTGTATTGGTTTTTCGGAAGTGTTAGACCTGTAAGAGAAAAATTTAAATGGTTGGGAAAGGCCATGGGAT